>NC_053158.1:156271053-156923553 GCF_016835505.1 Polypterus senegalus
TGGTAGAAGCTCTTGTAACCTCGCTGGTCACATGTCTTGTGCTCCTAATAAGGATGGCAAATTGATCTAAGGGGATGAGGCAAGTCAAAATTATACTCACATGATAGTTGTCAGTAAATCTAAATTATTATCACTCAGAATGGTAATATTATGACTAACTCACAGAACCAGATCTGGGAATGAGATGAAAGACAACAACTGCCTGTTAACGGAGTCCCTACATTGCCTATTTGTGCTCAGGTGGAAAAATGAATGTGAAAACAGCACGTAGGCTCACTAATTTCACTGTACTCTGTACACATGACAATAATAAGCCTATAAAACGAAAACTGCAAGACAAAGTGAGGAGGATGAGTTTCAATGAAAGCTGAGTGACAGGTTTTGAGGGTTTTTCAAAGTGAATTGAATCACACTGCTGCACTGACAACCAAAGGACTAAATCCCTACCAATAAACAGAAAAGCATGGGTACCTTATTTTCTACTCTTGTCTCTTAACTTGCTTGCCTTTTTTATTTGGGGGTTTCCCGTGCCTGGGGGCTTCATGCCTCGCTTCCTGATCCGCGCATGCACTAAAGACTTTTGATCGTCTAGGGCAGGGGTTCTTAAACGTTTTATGAAGACTGAGAAAGAGGTTATTACCATAATGACAACCAATATACACATAAACAAATATCTAAGAACAAAAAATTACAAAAATAAAATAAAATTTTGCTTCCATTCAAGCATATTTCTCACATGAATATCACTAAAAGAGAAAGTAGAAAGCAAACTTACCTTTAATAAAACAACAATTATCTTCAAAACAGGGAATAGATTCCTGAGGTATATTACTGTCAGTGTCTTTTCTGATTGAGGTAGACAAAAATACATAGTGTTGTGTGTCATTTAAAAATGGTTGTAGGATTTTTTGTGTTAAAATAGTTCTGTGTTAACTGTGCAACTTTACAAGCTACCGAGAATAAGACCTACGTTCATTTGTGAATCACTGTCTCCAGCCTCACTTTTCATTTCAGCTAGATTATGAATGGGGTTGAACAATTGTATGCCTCTCTTTGCAATCATCTGGGTTGTATTGAGTTAGATTAGGAATAAAGTAGTCAAAAACTATTCAATGCAGAATAATGGCCTTGTCTTAAACAATAGTTTTAACAACTAGCATTTTTCAAGTAGGCTCCCCCATTAACAATACATTCTTCTAAATGAGTTTGCAAATCGTTTGGCATATCCTGGTTGTCATTTGTGAAAGTCGTATTTTAGGATATGGCGGTAATGGGAGCACACAACTGTCAGCTTACCAACAGTCAAGAGTCAAGTTCTTTCTTAAACTTTGAGTGACCTACATAGCTTAGCAGAAGAATCGTCAATATATAGAAATGCACACAGAGATGGTGACCACCGTTTCTGGACAACTTGCCTTTTCTTTTTAATGAGACAAAAAATTAAATTACGAAGCACGAGCTACACCAACTATCTGATTTCTCCACTCCAACTGTCTACTGTCAACCTCTCACTAGTTGTTCATTCTGTCTTTTTAAATTATCAATAAAAATGTTATTAGTATTGTGGTGGGAATTAATGCTTATAATTTAGCAAATAAGTAGCCAACCAACTAGTTCTCAATGGCTTCTGAAATTGTATTTAGCACTACTGTACAGTATATATAACCTCTAATCTATTCACTCAACATTCACAACATCCTGGTAATTGTCACATCCTTGTGCCCATCTGTTATTTTCTTTTTAACATTTCCAACCAGTGCTGAGGTGCTTTCCAGTCATAAGACTGTGTGTCATTCTCTCATTTCTCCACCTTTCTTATTTGTGTCCTAGGTGTCAGTAATACCAGTCTGATTGTTTCACCAGTTTGTTTTACGTAGTGGTGGTGGTGTAGTAGGGAATATTTTTCATATTTTTGTATTATAGAAAGGAAAGCTCAATAGAGTTGTTAATATTATACAAGGTTTCCCACACCAATGTACTGAATGAGGATTTATTTTCTTAAAGATACAGCAAGAATTCAAAAAAAAGTTTACAGTAATCCCTCCTCGATCGGGGGGGTTGCGTTCCAGACCCCCGCGATAGGTGAAAATCCGCGAAGTAGAAACCATATGTTTGTATGGTTATTTTTATATATTTTAAGTCCTTATAAACTCTCCCGCACTGTTTATAAATATTCCCCGCACAGTTATACAGCATAATCCCTTTGTATTCCCTTAGATATTAGGTAAGATTAATTGAAATTATGTATGTAAACACACTGTTTATATACAGTAAAACCTAAATATTATTTTAAAGATATCGAGTGTCTCCGATATCACATATGTTACAGCCATTACAAAAGACAGGCCACCAGCAATAAATACGTACAATATAAGAAAAATTGTATACAGTAAATGTGTGTACAGTAACACTAAACGTACGTACATGTACTAAGTACTGTAAGTAGAAAATTAATTATGGTTACTCACCAACGATGACACGATGACTTGTCCGATAACAATGAGTTTAATTTTACTGCACAACAAAGGAGAGCGTTACAGATCTTCTAAAGGAGCCTCTTCACGCAACTGTATATCACCGCCGTTGTTCTTCTTCCGGCAGACTTCAATCCAAATCCCTAAAGCAGATTCCATCCAGACTACTGCCTTATTACATCCACTTACAACTCATTTTGCACCCTGGTTAAAAGGACACTGCGGCCATAGATCTTATATTCCTTTCCTACTTTTTAAATAAAAAGAATCATAGCCTCATTGAAGCAGTAGCAGGAGCAGATCGTTTTGAAGCCATAATGAAGGGCTTGACTATGCACAAAAGTTAACTCTTTACACAGCGAAACACGTTGATGCTGAATGAGCGAGACGAGACTTCCTGGTTAACACTGCATTCAGCACACAGGAACTTAACTGCGTACTATGATTGGTTAGCTTCTCAGTCATCCGCCAATAGCGTCCCTTGTATGAAATCAACTGGGCAAACCAACTGAGGAAGCATGTACAGGAAGTAAAAAGACCCATTGTTCGCAGAACCCATGAAGCAGCAAAAAATCCGCATTATATATTTAGTTATGCTTACATATAAAATCCGCGATAGAGTGAAGCCGCGAAAGTCGAAGCGCGATATAACGAGGGATTACTGTACATCTATATTTTGGTGAAACAGCAGTAAAAATCGAATGCATTATGTGTAACTTAACATAACATTCTCAAACCCACCCAATCCAATTTAGAAACACTGGTAACCAGGGCCTGTTCTGGCAATATCAGGTCCAAGCAGGAACTAACACCGGATGAGACGTTGCAAACGATTTTAACGAAGGTTAATAAAATTACAAATGTTTACTGTGATTTTTTTTTTACTACAATACAAATGGCAAAACCCCAATAAAAGGAAATTCAGGGCATCAGTGTAATTATTGTACCTCAGTGGGCAACTAATGCTAATCATTCACACGGGCAGCATTTGTGCAGACCACTTTATAGGTCTGTATAAAAGACAACTTTGGTAGACTTAAGTAAACTTGAAATGGGAACCTGGATTACAACCATATACAGGACTCCTGTTTTAGAAATATTGGTTTAGAGTAAATAGTCCTTTGATCATTAATTTTTGCCTTTGTGTTATTTCTTGTATTTTTGCAGTACAAATCGAAAATTGAAAAGCACTAGTACATTACTGAAAGCCTGAGCAGAGGCTTTGTAAAGGAAGTCTTGCCAGCCTGCTGTAAAACTTATTAAAGGGGAGGCTGGGGTAGGCTGCACCTCAGGAACGTTCTGCTCTCCAAAATGCGGCAATGATACACCTGAAGGACGGGCAGAGAGCAGTAGATTACTCAGCAGATATGTCGGATAATGATTTTTTCGCTGACTCCTTCTTTCAGCAAATGAATGTTCCTACACTCCATGTGTGAAAATGAATGAAGTAACTGATAATGCAGTTTTTTGTAATAAAATGGAGTTCAGCTTTGTACCTTTGACTAATGACTGGTATATCAAGGACTGAAGAAGAAACGCAAAGTATAGCACTATAAAAGTTCCTCATTTGTAAGGCTAAATCGACTACAGCCAGACTGGATTTGGGTGGCACAATGGCGCTCCTGCCTCACCACTCCAGGTTGCCACATTTAAATCACCGTCTGTGTGAAGTCTGAATGTTCTCCCAACACCTGCAAGGGGTTTCTCCTGACTATACTGTTTTTTTCCCACATTACTCAAATATGCTTGTAATACCAATTGCCTCTGAAGTGTGTTCTGAAGATGACTTGTGTCCCATTCAGGGTTGGGAGAAGGAGTGTCTCCCCTTGGTAATAATTCTGGACAACAAGCATAGGAAATGAATGTATAGACTGCATTTCTCAGTGACCTCAGTTCACTAATACCAAGCAACATGGTTGTCAATTTAATTAGAATATTTTGTTATCTTGTGATTTTTGCTATGTTAAGCCTTGAAAATTTATCTGAGTGTTGCATATAGGAACCTCTGAGCAGAAGATAAATGACAAAACTCCTGAGAACATAAGTTGATTCCCTTGTAATAAATGTATACATTTAATATGTCACTGTGCTCTGTACAAATATATTTTATAAATCTGCCTTTTTCTACTCACATGCACAGAGCCAGATTTAGCACAGGAGTTCACCATATAAGAACTGCTAGGCAAGCATTTCAGGACAAGTCAAGTTAGGGACAACTGCGAAATGGGCAGTCACTCACACTGAGGGCCATTGTCTACTATTTTTGTATGCCAAACTCAGCATGAAATTCTATCTTCTTGCCTTGTTTGGAATGGCATGATTCACCTAAGTAGGGGCCTGCACATGAAGAAAGAGTAGAAAGCCTTGGAACATAGCCCGGCACACCTTTGAAGCTGACAGACGGATGGGAGATAACGTCATCCTATCCTGAAAATCCTTCCAACGCAGTGACGAAAATGGCAGACTCTAAACATCGGGCCCCCACTCCCGAACTGAGTTCTTGGAATGGGCTTCCTTCGTCTGTTATGCAGCGTAAACCATTATTAAAGAAAGCCAAGTTATTTCTCCTATGTGATTTCTTACCGCCGTATCACTAAGGGAGTGGTATTGCCTTTTTATATCATATCTATATAGATTCAGGTTATGTAACACGCCGCAATTACAAAAGAACTCATTCCAACGAGGGAGCTAATGCCCCCTGCTGGATACATCCATTTACCCAGCAGCACTCATCACTATAATGTCATCGATATCACTACTTTGCAACAGAGTTCACATTCAAACTGTCAGATTGCACCTGGTATGAAAGCCAACAAAATCTTCAGCTGGCCAGCTGACTTATTACTTGGTCAATTAGGCACCCATGGTATAAACAGGGGAAAAAAAAAATCACATTCTGCTGGTGAAATGGACGTGCCTGACTCCCTTGAGTTCTGGTCAAAGAGGCATAAATTAAGTAAAAAGCCTTCCAAGCAAATGAGGCAGCCCCACCAGATTGTGCATCTTATATTGACCCTGCCTGCTAAAGCCATCATATCACTTCTCTAAGAACACTCCCACAGAGATACTGACAAAATGTTGCAGGTGGGTGGGCTTGAAACAAGCCACTAAAAATATGTTTAGCTAAACTCTCTACAAATAGGAAAATCCAGCCTTGGCATAAGACAATGCAGAAAACAGTAAGTTGTTGACCCTCCTCTGCAGAAAATAACAGGTATTTAATTTGAAACCATTACATTTATAACTGAACACAATTCCAGTTAAATGAAGGTTCATCGCCTAGAGATATCTCAAAGTAAGAACATTTTTGTAAAGATGAAATGATTAAGAGCAGAATAATGTTGTCCATGTAACCTCATGACTCCCTAAGGGGGTCAAGAATAAATATTAATGGATGATAAAGTCTCCAGTTTTCTTTCTTTACACTTGTACTTCCTATCTTTGTGCTTTTAATTGCTTCTCCAGCTCCCAGTCAAAATAAATAAATATATAAACAGATCCTGGGGGAAGACATTTTCAGCAGCGAGTGCAATGTACACATTCCACTGTAAACCGGGAACTTGACATGAAAAGCCATGCCGTGGGATTTATTGATTACATCTCTCTAGTGGTTATCACTCTGACAGTCCCCAAAGGTGATCATTACTGCCGGACGACTGAGTCAATAAACATCATCAAGGTGCTATAACTAAACGGAGCTGGGAGAATGTATGAGTGTCATCCATTTCCCAGGGAGCCAGATGTACACTTTACACCAGTGCTTAGGTCGTAGTGCCATCTGTTTCTGGAAAAGCCATTATTCCACACACACGTCTGCCACGTTTGTCTCACCCCTTTGAAAAATGATGATCCTTTGGTCATTTTCAGTCATTGCAGAATCCACCCCTTTTAAATATAGTTTTGCATTCTTAATATTTCTTGAGGCTTTCACAATGAGCACCAAATAAAGTTTATGTTTTCTTGTTTGGTAACAATATGTGCCAATAGAAGGAAGCAGAAATCAACAAAAAAACATTTAAAAATATAAATGTAAGAATGCCCAACACTCTGCCCACAAGGCTCTGTAGCAACAAGATATGAACAGTCAGAGTGGGAAGGCACAACCACACAAAAAATAAAGCTGTACAGAAAACAAATCACAGCTTCCATCCATGCAGCTTCATACAACTCAAATGCTGGAGTGCCAATTTGAAATACTGGAGCCTGCCGAACCACTAATTGTTGAGAGTTAAAACAGTTATTTTATTGAGAAAGAGAAGTTGAATCATTTATTTATGAGCTCACTTAGTTGGACAAATCTGGTACCTAATACTGAGCTCGAAATTACATGATGCTACTTCCCACATCACCCAAGATATGTATGGTAGAGTGTTTGGTATTTTTTAGAGATCCTGAACGGAGCACCATTTAGTCACAGAGACTATTTTTAACTGCCAATACATCCGAGCTGCATGTCTTTGGATAATGGGAAGGAAAACACAGGGTACCCAAGCAAACATGGGGAAGTAAACACTCAAAGAAGCTTAAGATTTGAACCCATGCTTAGCCTGTTGGGGTACCCACTGTGCCAGGTTTAATATATTGTAAAAACTAATTAAGAGATCCAATACTTGATGATAAGACCATGTATAAAAGTAATTCAAGCATCCCCTGTGGAAATGTGCTTCAGCTTCAGGAAAGGTGACAACATGTAGTTAGGCCAATGGAGCGAGAATTAAGAAAAAAAATTAGCAATAATGCATTGTGATCAATAAAAATAATAAGTAATATAAATAATACCCCAAAACTAAAATATTAGATTTCTTAAATTCATTAAATAAACTCATTCTAACACTAAATTGAAGTGGTTAAAGCCAAAAAAATGGGAAAGACAGGGCAATAAATCTAAGGGGACTCCCCACTCTCACAAAGAAATATACTCAGCAAAAAAAGAAACGTCCTCTGACTTTCAACTGTTTTTATTTTCAGTAAACTTAATGTGTAAATATTTGTATGAACACCAAAAGAGTCAACACCATAAGACATAAACTAAAAATGTTTCACAATGTGTCCCTGAATGAAGGGAGGCTCAAAATCAAAAGTACCAGTCAGTATCTGGTGTGGCCACCAGCTGCTTGAAGTACTGCAGTGTATCTCCTCCTCATGGACTGGACCAGATTTGTCAGTTCTTGCTGTGAGATGTTACCCCACTCTTGCACCAAGGCACCTGCAAGTTCCTGGACATTTCTGGGGGGAATGGCCCTAACCCTCACCCTGCGATCCAACAGGTCCCAGACGTGCTCAATGGGATTGAGATCCGGGCTCTTCCACTGCGAGGATGATCAGCTGTCCTTCCTGTCTCCCTGTAGCGCTGTCTTAGGCGTCTCACAGTGCGGACATGGCAATTTATTGCCCTAGCCACATCAGCAGTCCTCATGCCTCCCTGCAGCATGCCTAATGCACGTTCACGCAGATGAGCAGGGACCCTGGGCATCTTTCTTTGGGTGTTTTTCCACAGTCGGTAGACAAGTCTCTTTAGTGTCCTGCGTTTTTAGAACTGTGACCTTAAATGCCTACTTCCTGTAAGCTGTTAAGGTCTTAACGACCATTCCACAGGTGCATGTTAATTAATTGATTATGGTTAATTGAACATGCATGGAAAACATTGTTTGAACCCTTTACAATGAAGATCTGTAAAGTTATTTGGATTTTTAAAACATTATTGTTGAAATACACAGTCCTGAAAAAGGGACGTTTCTTTTTTTGCTGAGTATATTTGGGTCATTTATTTTGTCATTCCCAAATACCAAATTATAAGGTGCTTAGCACAGTAGTGCAGTCTTTGTCAATGCTTCCTGACAACTCGAGCAAGCTAAATTTGACTCCTGACTCAGTCACTCTTTGTGTCTAGTTTGCATGATCTCCCAAGGTCCATAAAGCAGTGTATGTAAAGTTAATTGATGACTCTGAATTGGCTTTGTTGTGCATGACAATTGCATGTGATAGACTGGTGCCTCATTCAGGATCGATGCCTACCCTGCGAACAGAGCTTCCAGAATAGGTTCCAGCCCCCCTGACCCTGAATTGAAATAAGCCAGATTGAACAAAGATGGAAAAACCTATTAAGGTCTACTTGTCATTATTGTGGTTGTTCCTGCTCCCCCAGTCTTCTAATTAGTTGGCCAGCAATTGCATCAGGCAAATAATGAACAAGTTTTCTAGAAGATTGCTAAGAGACCATGTGTCCAGCTCACCGAACATCAAGAGGTTAATCTGGTGGGTCAAGGTAGCATGAACCATCTCATCAATCTGTGTGAGCTAAAAGAACCCTCATTGTGAACTGCGCTAATTGTTCTCTCTTAATCTAGATGATCTCTTTTTATTTTATGAAGCCAAACAGAAAGGGTTGATTGGTAGGGGGAATTGTTAGATGGTCATTTACAACTATAAAGAGAAAAAGCAAAAAAGGCCAGTATTGACCTAGCCATCAGGGACCTATTGTATTCTGCCAACTACAGCTAATAATGATCACAGTTATACCATTTTACTTTTACCATTAATAAAAAATTCGTTTAACTCTTCACAGCACTCAGCTGGTAAGGAGACAGAGAGCAATGGCTATGCCACAATACCTTCAGATGACATCATACTCTTCACTCTGATATATGAGTTTTGCATATTAAACATTTACTTATTGCCCCTCAAGCCCTTTAATGTATTGTATATTGTAAGGTTAGGTGCAAACATGCTATGTATTTGAACTATTGCACACAGATTTAGCCTGGTTTTCGGTTCTGCATAATTGTCAATACAACTAATTTTCATCTACCTGCTGCTTTCCGTCACATTTGTTTGGTAGCAAAAGAACACTTAATGGATCGATCTGTTGAGTTTCTTTCCTGGAGCAACAAACAGCAGGAGTAAAACTGTTATTTGTTGGCTTGCTTGCCTTTTAAATTGGATTTCGACTGTGGTCAGTTGTGTTACACCACCAGCCAGCCGCTTGGACATCTGGCATATTAAACTGAGCTCAGGGAGCTGACCGAGGTACTCAAGCAGGATTAAATAGTGGCTCAAGTGTCATTTCAAAATCAGTTTGAGAGGAAACCAAGACTAATGGGGCTCTGATAGGATCAAGTGTTTAAAGAGACCACTAGAATCAACCTAGAGGGTAATTAGACTCACTTTGGGATATTCAGAAAACAAATGTGCATAATGATGTGCTGTCAATAAAAAGGAGGTGAGGAATGGTTTGTGGCTTTCAACTTGTGCACCTCAGTTTCAATGTGCCTCAAAATGAAAGGAGAAATTAATAACAGAAATGTTTTCATTCAAAAGTTCAATACTTGAGTTAGAATGTAACAGCACCTGAAATACAGCCTCTTATTTCCAAAGTTCCACTAACTTCATCTTAACCATAGCAATCTTTGTTTTGCTTATTGCCCATTTCAATTCTTTTTTTTTTTGAAGTACAATCCAGTGAATCATATTTCTGAATTATATTGCTGATTAGATAGATAGATAGATAGATAGATAGATAGATAGATAGATAGATAGATAGATAGATAGATAGATAGATAGATAGACAGATAGATAGATAGATTTTAATCCCAGCAGCTGACAAACACACACAAATATACATATAAGAAGAAATATTATAAACTTAAGCATGCTAACAAGGAACAAATACACATTAAAGAAGAATTATCTGTAACTAAATAATCAAAGTATTTAGTAAGTGGAAAGTGATTAAAATCATACATACTTTTAAGTTAAAATTTCACAAAACTGGCACTGTAATTCGGCACAGTATATTGCACATAGTGTCATTGTCTGTTAAGATGTCCAGTAGACCAGCTCAGTACAATTCGGCAAACAGGAAACAATACCACCTCGGCTAAGGGGAGGCTCATTATAGTGTTAGATGGCTAAGGAGAGAAAGGATACCTCTCTTTTCTTTATCTCGAGTTTTTACCTTATTTTTATTTATTTTTCTTTTTGTCACCTCATGCTCAGACCTCTTTTAAATCTGTCACAGCTCCTCCACATTGAAAGGAGCCAGTTGAGGTGGTTCAGACATCTAATTAGGATGCCTGCTGAATGTCTCCATGAGGAGGTGTTCCAGGCATGTCCATCTGGGAGGAGACATTGGGGCAGACACATATTATATGCCTCGGCTGGCCTGGGAACACCTTAATTTCTTTCTGGAGGAGCTGTTAAGATGTTGGCAGGGAAATGGAACATTTGAGCATCTTTGCTTAGACTGCTGCCCCTGAGACCTAATTGGAGATAATATTAAAAATGGAAGGACTCTGAAACCATCAGAATCACAGATGAGGCTGCACGGTATCCAAGCTCTGACAATATGTTTAAGCGAATAACTAAAGTAATTTGAAATTACTGTGTAATTGTAAATGTCAAATACTCCAGTAATAGAATACTACTAGACCGCAATACTGAATCAAGCATTATTCTTAAGACATCCATTTTGAAATGGTACAGTTCAAAATTCATTAACCTTTGCTAGTTGTGTGTGCCACTATTTGGTATTAGTTTCTGATGGCTGCAACCACATTGTTTACAATGATGATGTCCACTGCCCCCTTATGGTCAGGGTGTCATCATAACACATTAGCTCATCATGTGGACTCTATTTAAGATTGCTGCATGATGTACTTGACATATAAGCATTAGAACAGCTACTGAAAATCTTTCTACTTCTAGAGTTTGGCTCTTTTGCAACATTCTTTTCACTATGATTTAGGTTTACTTTTCTGGTTTTAGTGATTTTTTTCTAAATGATTCTTCTGGTATTTTTTATCCCTGCCCATCCACAGGCTGAGAATTTTGTTTTCATCTTTACATTTGTTCATCTCCCTGTCCATTATTCCTGCTTTTTTCCTGTGAGCACTCTCATCTTACAGAAGTTCAAAACAAGTATCTTATATGGCAGTACAATGATAGACATTTGAGATACATTAAAATTTACTGAATCCATCCATCCAACCATTTAACAATTGCAATAATACTATTTAAGGTTGCAGGAATTGGGTCCTATAATAGTAGTACCAGATATAAAGCAGAAATCAGCTCTGGATAGAGGACCGGTTCATCACTTCACACATCATACGCACTCCTACACATACTTATATTTGACAAATTCAGAGACTTCAATTAAATTGACATGTATATATTAATACTTCAAAAACCAAGAGATACACTAATAAAAAAAAAACAGAAGTAAGAAGACAGATGCCAGATGTAAGCCCAGCAAAGACAGTGGTAGATGTCAGAGAAAGGTTAACATTATCTTTACTGATGGATGAGCAAGATGGAATGTCAAGAGACATGACAGACCTAACATGACAGGTGGTACAGGTGTGAAAAGGAGTATCAGGAGTGATGCCATTTAATGAGAAGACAGATTAGATGGAGGGTCAAGGGTGAGTGATCATGGTATAAACACTCACTTACAAAGTTGCCAGGGAATACACACACACATACACACTTCTTCCAGGGGAAACACTGTGTTGGCTTAAGAATTTCACAATGACATACTATTAGGGTTAAACTTATTCAGATATACTGTATGTGTAAGTGTGGACATCTTGGAACATGCTGTGGATTGCATCTAAATTTAGTGTGTATAACTGGGGTGTGAATAATTAAGACTAAAATGACTAGATAAGTAGATAGATGGAGAGTCACCTTATTAGCAAAGAGAAATGTGGACCTTCACATCAATGGCTTCACACTAAACTGATGATTATTTTAAGAATGTACCCCTCAGACTTGTTAGAACTGGTTGGTGACAAATTAAAGTCACCCAAATGAGTTAAAACCAGTACAGGGACTGTTTGTGCAGGTACAATTAAGGTCTGCTCCAAAATAGAAAAAGGAACCATAAACCAAGCTTGCTGGCCTTCTGGGTAATAAACATCCATAGAGAAATATACAGAGAATTCTGCTCATATAAACATGCTGTTATATAATGGGGAACTTCTGTTAACATTACATACAGTAAATATTTGAGGAAACCATTAAGTAACACTTTTTGGGTGTAGTAATATTAAAAAGTGCCTATGTCTACGGTTATAAATCACTTGGGTCTCATTACTCTCACAATTTATGTATTCCCTGGGAAAAACAAACACGTAGAGCTAAAAGAGTTAGATAAATTTCAGCACGTTAATAGTATTCTTAGACTCAGATAAGCAATATTCAAGCCAAAGGGAGAATAACACTAATCTATATCATCCATACATTTTTTTTCCTGGCAGTGAGAAAACACAAATAGCAAAGCAAATCAATTATGAAATAAATAAATAAGTAAACAGCCTTGTTCTCTGTCAAATATGCAGTCCATTCTTTATGCTCCGATTTCTAATACATCATAAAACTCTCAGATTGAATTCTGAAAACCTTATACATTATTAAGTCTCAATGTGCTCCATCAATTTCTACCAATGCTTTTTATGAAAGGTGAGAGCCATAAAGGACAAGTCTATAAAATATGTGTTAGTGTTTTAATACTTCACGCAAAAGCTGCATTCAGAAGACTCGTTCCTTGGCAATAAACACAACACATAAAAGTGCGAAGTGTACAGTAACTGATGTAGAATCAGAGAAAGTCCCTTCAACTTATACTGGCTTATTAACCCCTGCTAATGTTTTTCCAAATGATACTTGCATTTTTACATTATTACAATATATAATATTTCCAGTACCACTACCCCAATGGTTTTGAGTTGACAAAAAGAAAAAAACAGAAGATACCAGTCTGGTCTAGTGGGGCAAAGTATAGGCACTAGAGCTGGATCCCAATATAATTTCTCTACTTGTTTCCTTGCTTCCATTTCAAGTGTGATCTAGTGACTATGGCACTGGAATTTAAACCACAGTGTTGCCAGTTCAATTCTTAGTTTCTTACTCACTGTTTCACTCTGACATGCATGTGCTCCAGTCATGAACTGTCTGATTGTATTATAAGAGTAAAGGGTAGGATCAGTGTACATCTACAAAAGAAAAAAAAATCATAAAGGCTTTTATTTCAAGCTGAAAAAATAGAAAAATGTTTAGCGACACAGTGCTTTAGCTGAATAGTTTTGATCCATTGACTGCGGCCGATGAAAGTTATATAGCTGCAATATGTATAACTTTTTTTTTCCTATTTTACAGCGTGGAAGTAAGCTTGGTTTATTTTATCTGTTGTGCTATAGCTCGGCACTTATGATGGTATTCAGTAGACAAGGCTGATAACATTATATTTTTGAACCTGTTTAATTCACAGGGCATTTGTGGTCACCGCAAAGACCGTAAACGCACACACACTTACTTGCACAAGGCCAGTTTAGAATAGCCAATAATCCTTAAGGCTATGTCACATAAGTAGATGTGTATATGTGTCCCTCGGGGAATCCTGTGGGAGGTGTTCTGGGAGTATGGGTACCGGACCCCCTGATAAGGGCTGTTTGTCAGTGTCAGAGCTTGGCCTGCATTGCCGGCAGTAAGTCGAGCCCGTTTCCTTTGAGAGTTGGACTCCGCCAGGGCTTCCCTTTGTCACCGATTCTGTTCATAATTTTAATGGACAGAATTTCTAGGTGCAGCCAGGGTGTTGAGGGGGTTCGGTTTGGTGGACTCAGGATTGGGTCACTGCTTTTTGCAGATGATGTTGTCCTGTTTGCTTCATCAGGCCGTGATCTTCAGCTCTCTCTGGATCGGTTCGCAGCTGAGTTTGAACCGGCTGGGATGGGAATCAGCACCTCCAAATCCAAGACCATGGTTCTCAACCGGAAAAGGGTGGAGTGCCCTCTCAGGGTTGGGAGGGAGATCCTGCCCAAAGTGTAGGAGTTCAAGTATCTCGGGGTCTTGTTCACGAGTGAGGGAAGAATGGAGTGTGAGATCGACAGGCGGATCGGTGCGGCGTCCGCAGTGATGTGGGCTCTGCATCGGTCTGTTGTGGTGAAAAAGGAGCTGAGCCGTAAGGCAAAGCTCTCAATTTACCAGTCGATCTACATTCCCACCCTCACCTATGGTCATGAGCTATGGGTAGTGACCGAAACAATGAGATCACGAATACAAGCGGCTGAAATGAGTTTCTTCCGCAGGGTGTCTGGGCTTTCCGTTAAAGATAGGGTGAGAAGCTCAGTCATCCGGGAGGGGCTCAGAATAGAGATTGTCTTAACGCACATTTTATGGGATGTTGGGAAGAAACCTAGGAAAGTAACTTCAGAAAAAACAAAGCAGATATGGGGAGAACATGTATACTCTACAAAGACAATAATTAGGCATGGTGTCTGAACCTAGAAAGATGTATCCTGAAATTATGGTCACCTATTTCAAATGACAGGTATACTAATCATTCTTTTCTATTGGTAATCCACTTTAATTATTCTATTACCATTTATACAGAACAAGGAAAAGAAAGCACTAGCAGTGGGCTTGAGAGGATTGTGTGGAATTATATTTTAACAAAGACTGGTCAGAGATACATAGACAAGCAAAGGTGAACTAGATGGCTTTTCTAATACACTTTGGTTGCCTTTTCTTTGGATTGCCTCTTCTTTTTTGGTATTCTCAACCAGTCAAACAAAATAACCTTTTCTTGACTGTCTGGCTAAATTTACTTGGTACAATTGACAGTAAAGGTGTGCCGTATGAAGTTCCTGCATGCCATTCACCTTTCTCTGTTGCTCCCAATAATGCCCATTACAACTTGTGGCAACCCATTAAGTAAAGTGGGTTTAGAAAACGGATAAAAAAAAAACTAGGGATTTACTGAGATTGACCTTGGGATTTTACAAGATACTTTATGCAAGAATACAAACTGTATGTTGCTCAGCCTTTCTGTCTTCTGTGCAAATGATAAGCTGCCTAATTTAAAAGATTGTGAACCTGTATATTGTCAATTATTATAACTCACCATTGATGTAATATTGATTTTATATTGATAATTATCAATATATAAGCATTTTCAGTAGGCTTGCTCACTGTCCAAATTTAAGATATAAATCAATTTAAGATTTTAACATAAGAACATCAGGATAATAGAACAATTTCAGTAAGAACATGTCGTTCAGCCCAAGAAACTCATCAGTCCTATTCATGTAATTTCTCCATAACATAATTAAGTTGAGATCTGAAGGTCCGTAAAGTCCTACCCTTGACCATACTAATTGGTAATTTATTCCACGTGTCTCTAGTTCTTTTTGTCAAGAAAAACTCATTTAAATTTGCCCTTAACAAATTTTCTAGTAATCACTTTTTTAGTGTCTGCATAAAAGATCCAGAAATGCACATGAAATAAAATTAAGAATACCTTCTGGATTTTTTAGAGGTAAACTGATAAAATGAACACCCGAATGACCACTTTTTAAGTAGGATTGAAAGCTGCTTTCTTTTTTAATACCATAACCTTATGACTTACTAATATTCTTTGATTGGCTTGTTATTTATTTTTCTGTTGTGAAGTATGCCTCTAAATATGGGTTCTGCGATTGTTGCTGTAACTGTTTACAGCAGATTGAGTGATATGAATTGTGCTGTTAATTAACCTTAATGATGATGATTAAAAAGCCTCCTTTTAGCATAAAATGTCTTCAAAATGTAACAACTAAGTAATTCTGAAATCATTTAAATTAGAATAAACGAACAGCCAAGTAACATTTAGAGTCTTTAGCAAGGGGCTGAAGTAGGCCCAGATGACATTAAGGTTTTTAACTCCTGTGTGCCTGTGCTGTATGCGTCAGTTCATCAGAAAATGTACACTGACAAAAGGTTTAGAGAACTACGCAGGTCACCATTTATTTTCTTAAGGATTAAAAAAATTATCTGTGGTAGTGCACTTCTGAAATGCAGTACTGCAGGTTGTTTGTCATCGGTCAAAGCAGTTGTGTCTTTTCAGGTTTTCCGCCTCTCATTCTCTTTATCTGTCTGTCCAAACATCCTTTCAGATTTTCAGAATGGTGCTTTATTTTCAAAACCCCTTTTAATAGTAAACCTGTGGGGGCAGGCAGGGTCAATTTTAGCCACTAATGTTATGTATGGGTATGGTATAGTGGGTCCGCGGCTCAGAAAAATGCGGCCAATTTTTAAATAAATAGTTGATTGGCTGGCTCAATCTCCATGGCTGTGCATGCTCACGCAGCTGCGAGGGGTTGGTGGAGTAACTGGGGTGAGACATACCTGCAGAAGAGGGTGTGGTCTGTCTCAAATGCTTTATTGGCCTTCTGCAGTGCACAACTGAGGGGCTGAGCCCACAGAGGCATATAAGGAAGAACGGGGAAGGGAAAAAGGAAAAACACAGACTGGCCAGCGAGTGAGCAAAAGGAGAAAGGAAGGACAGAGCTTAAAAGAAGAGGAAGGAAATGGGAAGAGAGACAGGAGAGAGAGAACAATGACCTATGTGGGATAGAATAAATGCAAGTGGTCAGAAGTGGAGCCTCTGGGTGAGGAGTCTGAGGCCTAAGAGAGGGCGCTCCTACTAAGTGCTTACCAGGGAGTAGGAGCGGCATTTGCGGTGTCGTCCACAGACACTGAGGGACAGATATATGCGGCTCGGAACAGCACTCCACGGTTACTGAGGGCCTGGCAATAGGGACCTGAGCCTGGATAGAATGGTTGACTGCATCGGTCGTTTGGGCGTCTCCTTGGTTGCCAGGTCCCGTAATGGGACAAGCCGAGGAGGCGTCGGCTTTTAGAAGGCAGCATTGTGACACGTGAGTTTTAAGAAACAGCAAAAAGTATTGGTTTCTAAAGGATTACTTATTGGATGGTTTGGGTTTTGTCTTGGTTTTAACCTCCACTGTCTGCACTTGATTTTTAGAGATTATTTATTTATTTACTGAAGATATGCAAAGCACTTTTAGACACTATTTGTTTTTTGATGGTTTTTAATAAAAGCGCTTTGTGACGTTTATGCATCTAACCTTTGCTTTGTGTGAGTGTCCTCATCTGCTGGCTCATCCCTCAGGTACATTATGGGCGGTAGCGGGTTCAAGAGGCTCCTAAAATGCTACAGGGAACATGGAGCCAACCCACACCATCACAAGGGGATGAATCCTAATGTCAGGAAAAAAATCTTATATAATACGCTACCGCGGCTGTCCGTTTGTATGTCAAGGATTTTAAATCACCTGTTGCTCACAAACCGTTTGACCTACTGACCTGAAATTTGGTACATTTATACTATGTGACGTCTACTATCCGCTTTCGGGGTGATGATTAACCTCCAAGGTTATTCCTCTTTTTATTTTATTTTATTGTAGAATCAACTCTCAGCAACGCCCAGCATCCCTACCACCTTTGCCATCACTTCACCTGCCTCTTCATATCTTAAATCATTCTTGAGGCAGATTGTAGACTGAAGTGCCAGCTTAAGTAAAAAATTAAAGAAAACGTGCTAAGTAATTGCAACACAAACAGATGCCAATGAAAGAAGAGAAGAAGCGGGCCACTAGGGTGGAGAAAAGAAGAGCTGATCAGGAAGCAGCAAGCACATCAACCTCTGAGCAAACGAATGCTAAACATACAGAGAAAGAGGATGAAAACTATGAATGCTCAAGTCAAGTGTATTCACTGCATGTTATCGTGCAGTGCGTCGTTACTGGTATACAGGATAATACTTGTGACACAGGTCGTATTTGTTAATTTGTCTTTGTGCTTTCAGTCACTCTCTTAAGAGAAATGTGAAACCTCTTACTATTACGGGGTATGAGTGTTTTATTTTGACAGGTGTTTATTTTTAAATTTTCATTATTTTTACTTAAAATCAAGGCCAAAGATGCCCACAGTCAAACATCACCTTATGATTAACTATGTCAATCAACTCTATTTGCAGTATGTTGTAAAGTTAAACATCTCAGGCAATTAAAACACAAAAATGAAATAACTTATAGAAAGCTACAGATACTGTATATATAAAAGGTTTAAATATAAACATTCCAGAGGAGCCTGTCTAGACGTCTTTATCGAGATACTAAAGGCCAGACAACCTTTTCTCATTCAGTATGTAGGTGTACAACATCAATGCCTGCACTCAACTAAATATTTTCAAAGCTATAGGAGGTTTTTAATTTTTAGATAAAGGCATTTACTTTAAAAAATGAGGCTGATATCAGGAAATGAATAACTGACATTTAAAATGCAATTTGTTAGATAAACTATGTAAAGTTCATTTATCTATAAATCACTTCATATAGCATATTGGGTAAAAGTGAGCCAGTCATTTTGTTATAATTTTTTCCTTGATTTGAACAAGATTACAAACTGACATTTTACCACACATACCAGAAGAACAAGTGATGGTGAATATTTACTGACAAAATGATGAAAGAAAGTAGAATTTGGATATACCGTCTATGCTGGAGTTTGACACAGAAAGGATTAAAATGTCACTATGAGAATAAAGTCACATTTAATTAAAATGTGTTGAGATGTGTACATCTGGAAGGTTAGCTAAAGATTATTGACCCTTTATCTTAAACATGAGAAGAAGATGTTCAAATGATATCATTTAGAGCAGCCACAGATGGGATCAAATCAAATCAAATTTTACATGTCATATACAAATATGCAAACAGTACAATATGTAGTTAGATCCAAGGCTGTGCATTACAAGAAGAACATAAAAGACAATAAGCAATAAATATGGCTCTATAAATATTAATCAAAATCAATATTTACAATGACAGCATTAGTGTGCATTACATTAATATTATAAATACATGAGGGATGTTCAAAAAGTTTCCATACTTTTTTTTAACCGTATTTATTAAGAATTTCAGAAACAAATTGCATCTCTTTTCTACATAGTCACCTTCCTTTGCGATGCAATTTTCCCAGCGTATTATCAAATTTTTAATGCAATTAGCAAAAAAATGTTTTTGGTTGAGTGTGTAGCTACTGATGCACCGCTGCTTTCACTTCTCGTGGTCATGGCTGTAGCTGGACGTCTGGAGCGCTCTGCATCCGTCACACTAGTACAGCATTTCAATCCACTCACAGACGACTCTAAGAGAGAGAACTTTATCCCCATACTGAGCACACATGCAGAGATGAATTTGTGCTCCTGGCACACCTTCTGCCGACAAAAACGTACGACAGAAGGCTGTTCCTCTTTGGCACAATTTATAAGTTTCGCAGCCATCTTCACCACAGGGTGACAACTCTTATACGAAACTGCAAGGGCAACTGGCTTGCCAGACAGACACTCAGTTACATGACACTCTCAGACACAACCAATTACTACTCCTCCCACCTTCACCGTTTCCAAAGAAAATGTCACTCGATTGTCACACGTATAAATTACAGGGTATCATGTAGCTCTAGACACTAGTCTCATTAAGGATGCAAATGTTCTGTGGAAAGAAGCTTCTCCTCTGCCTCTCTGAATTGCTCTACAGGTATCAGTAGTGTTTCCCTGATTGTAGCATAGAGATGATGCTATTGTTGTTGACTGGTATCAATAATCATTTTCTTTGTTCTTGTTCAACATCACTTGTTGTTTATGTCCTGGAAGTTAGAGAGTGCACATCCAGTGATGCATTTAGATGACTGCACCACTCTCTGCAGAGTCTTGCGGTCTTGCTGTGTGCCATTTCTTAACCAGGCAGATATACCTCCCATCAGGATTCTTTCGATGGTGGATATGTAGGAGTTCTTTAATATCTGGGAAGGCAGCCTAACATCACTAAAGGCGTCTGAGGTGGTAACAACATTATGCCTTCTTTACCAAGCTGCCAATGTGCTTGGACCAGGTCAGGTTCTCTGTGAGGTATTTGAAATTGCCTGCCCTCACCACCTGACAGGATCAGAGGAATCTTTATCAATGAAAAAATGGCTCTATTTATCATTTTATAGAAAGGCGACTTAACTATTTAAGGCCTCTCTAGAACATAGGATGGCTGTCACCTAGAGCTCTGTAGAGCTCATACCACAGTAGTTAAATTTATCAGTTATGTTTGCTCAAGCATTTTAAATTTTGAACAAAGATCAGTGGTTAATATTGAGCTACACAAAGAAACAATGTCACTTGCTACTTGCATTTCACATTCATGGATAACATTAATTAACATTCCATGAACGATCTCATGAGACTGACTTCTCCTATATGTGTATAGAGTAAGACTAAAAACAAGCTGTAGAAATCATTTTTAAAGCTCCTAAAATATTGCAATTTTCCTAAACTAATTCAGAGATTTCATATTAATTCTCCGAACAAAGTTAACAGTGAATGCGTAGGTTGGAAAAAAAATCAAATTTGGGCTGAGTTAATGAACTAAAAGATATGGGCCCTGACCTGATATGATGGTGATGCAAGAAGATCATTCAACACACAGTCCTGCAAAACATGAACGTTCAACCTTTAAATGCATCACTCTGTTTTGTTTTAGGTTACTGAACCTATATTTAAAGATCATAAGTATAGTAAAACGTTTTGGAAAATGTACCGACATAGCTTAAGCAGTGTTGCTTGCTATTGTTTGGGTTTGTGAAGTGTGTTTTCATCATTTGTTCTTTATGAATGGATTCAAATTGTTTTTAAATCTTATAAAACACATTATGTGCTCTGGTTAATCCCTAGGTTAGAAAAAGTTGAGTTGCAACTTTTCCTGATGTGCTAATGTAAAACAGCCTGGAACAATTCCAGAAACTTAATGGGATTTACAAATGTCCCACATATCCAGGTGTCTGGACCATGGGGTAAAACAAAATGTTTAACAGTAGAGGAACACATCTGCCCATTGATATGAGACACTCTCTCTTTATAAGCTAAAACCAGATAATGTGAAAACACTAGAAATATATTCAATAGCTTTCAATATACTCAATAGTGCCTCCATGACCCTGAACTGGATTTGGTGGATCTGAGAATATTACGGTGGTGCAAAGGTTAACGCTGTTGCCTCAAGATGTGTGCGCTTGACTTAATCACAGCTCCACATTGGTTCCATGGATGGACAGATCAATTATAAATGTACACATATATGTGCTATGCCTTGATTAACTAATCTTTCAGAAAGGAACATAACATTTTGACGTCAATATTCACACTGAAATAGTGCTAACCTTGCAATATACACAAAACCACTTTATTCCTTTTGAATTAAATATTATCTGATAACAACAAATTGCTAATTTAGATTGAATATCCCAAAATATCCCTGGTTAGGTGTTTGGGTGAGTGGGCCCTGGGAACAACTGGAGACATGGTCACTGTTAGATTCTGCCAAGTGTGTAACAGTGTCAGGAAAGGCTCTGCGTCTACGTCTCCATGACCCTGAACGGGATTAGGCAGAGTTGAGAATATTATAACCAATAATTTTTGACAGTACTTTTAAATATTTAATAAACATTATGGAGATTCATAGGTCACACCGTTCTTCAAGTGCTATAATGTCAACAAGGTTCAATTCAATCAATACTCTTAATGACAGACTGTCTCACACCTTAATCTGACATGCATACCTACCGTAATTAAGCATTTAATATTTTTAAACCTTAAATATTAAAATAATTCAACTAAACTTTCTAAAAAAGGTGTATTCAAACTGTAATACTGTGGTTATAATTTATTATTCTACATAAACGTATTATAATCTGGACAAAAAAGAAAGTACAATGAGTACATACACTTAATTACTTTAAAAAAAAATCTAAATTAATCAACAGTCTGCTGTGGCAGAATGAGACAAGCAACTAGTCCTGATATTCAATAACGGCTTGAATTAACAGCAAGGATTGGCTTCTGATTAAGAGATTGGTTGGAGTGAAATTGGCTGGAGTTTGACGTTTCAATTTAATGTTGGCTCATTTAACATCTCATTTCTGTTTGACTGCCATTTAATGAAGAAACAAATCAATTCAGAGGAGTGAATCCTTAAAAACAGGGCAATTTAAATGAAAAGCAAAGGAGTTAATTAGCAGCTTTGGACTCCTCTGGATAAGGGAATGTGGTCCCTTTTATTACGGACCCGGGAGTATTTCCGGCGCCAGTGCCATTGCTCGATAGGAGTACTTCTGGGCCACATGGAAACCCGTTATAACAGGAAGCTTGTCTCTCTGCAGCGCTGCCTCACAGCACCCAGTGACCCCAGCAGGGCTGCTCAGCTTAAGATTAATGATCAAGCATTTGTAATCAAGTTTTTTTAATTTTCTTTAGTTCATCCAAAACCAAAAGAGTAACAATTTTTTACATGTGCTGCTCATCTCAAAATACACAGTATAAAAGCTTGCCAATGAAATTTAATTTACATATTAGAGGAGCCCAATCATTTTCTCAAAAGCAAGTACTTAGCTAACAGCAAGTCTGTCTCAATACTTCATATCGTCTTATTTTAAAAAGACTCTAGGGTCTGCATTTTAACTATATTGCCTTGTAGTTAGTTCTAGATTCGCATGATTCTTTACTTGCACAAGTTCTTCCAGAGTTTCATCTTGGGAGCACTTCCCCTTACTTTCTATCAAGGTGTCCTCAGGTATGTGGTCTACTGCTTAACAGAAAGACTTCTGCTGGATCAAATTTGTCAATACCTATGAAGATTCTGTATACCTAGATAAAAGACCCAACACGAATGTTTCAGATTAGAGGTTGGATGTATCTTATTTAGCATGCTCAAGTACTAAAATAAATAATATGCAAAAATTCAACCTTTTTTTTGCTGTACAACTCCTGCAACTTTCTTATATCATGTCAACCTGATAAACACACAACACTACCATACCGGATTATTGAGTTGGAACATAAACCCTGTTATTTCTACTTTAACAAATCTGAATAAAAACCCTTGAACATACTATATTAATTGCTTTCGCGTAATACTTGCAGAGTTAAAATGCTTGATGGTTTTAAATTGCTTTTCCAGAGTTTCATTCTTGTAGTTCAGCATTGCTCATCTTGCATTTTGTATTAATGTTCCTTTGACCAGTCATTCATTCAAGTTGTGAGGCACCTTTCATCTGAATAAAATTTACACAGTTAAACTATTAAAATAATTGTTACATACAAAGTTACTGACAGAAAATAAAAGGTGTTTTTTGATGTGTACTTTGTGCTACCTTTGTTTTATTGCTTTGTTACTGATGGGAGTCTGATGATTTGTCTGGAATAGGTGTTTGGGGTTTTGTTAACACGGGGGTGTCCAACTCCAGTCCTGGTGGGCTGCAGGTGTTCATTTTAACCCTTTTCCTAATCAGCAACCAGTTTTCGCTGCTAATTAACTCCTTTGCTTTTCATTTAAATTGCCCTGTTTTTAAGGATTCACTCCTCTGAATTGATTTGTTTCTTCATTAAATGGCAGTCAAACAGAAATGAGATGTGAAATGAGCCAACATTAAATTGAAACGTCAAACTCCAGCCAATTTCACTCCAACCAATCTCTTAATCAGAAGCCAATCCTTGCTGTTAATTCAAGCCGTTATTGAATATCAGGAGTTGTTGCTTGTCTCATTCTGCCACAGCAGACTGTTGATTTTTTGTTTTTTCTAAGATGTATTGGTGACCTGAGCTGACCAACATGACGGAGACCTTCACCTTTCTTTATTTTCAGGTTAGCTGGTCATGTGGTGGCTTGTTTTGTGTCTCATTACTGTTTGGCTGCTCATTAAGAAAAAAGGAACAACTAAGGGGTCTGAGTCACGTCAATTAAAACTAAGGCAGAACAAGTGAATTAGCAGCAAAAATGGCTCACTAATTAAGGAGATGGTTAGAATGAAAACCTGCAGCCACTGCAGCCCACCAGGACTGGAGTTGGACACCCCTGTGCTAACAGCATACAGAGTTTTGGGGGTTTTTTTTATCATGAAGGATATATTGTGGTACAAAGAGGCTCACTACTGACATAAATCTTTAAGAAAAGGTTTAACTGCGAAAAGGAAGTTAAGCTCAATGTGAAGAATTGTTGGAAACACTACAACATGTTTCTGTGACATAGATGGGACATCTTTTATCCTTTTGACAGAGAAGACTTTGGCAATATTGGGCCCTGAACTAACATTAAGTACATATAATGCAATGAATAGGTCACATTTACTTAAAACAGCAATCTGGGAAGCCTACTCACCACACATAGTACTTTGATGCAAATGCACAGGGATTAGCGAGCAATGGTTTGTTTGAGGCGGTTAAAAACACTGGTCTTGACCAGAGGGGAAGTATGACCTAGCTGGTTCTTGCAGCTCAGGTGGCCCTGCAATTCAATTCTTTTTAAATGTTAGCCAGTCACTTTGCCTAAAATGTACCTGACTACCAAGAAAATAAAAAATGCATTTCAGTTCATGTTGAGACACAGCAGCAACCCATACAATATCGCCTCATGCCTTGGCTGTTAGTGTGCTGCCGCACCATTTTTAAAAGTAAGCTTTGACTTTTGATCAAAGGGAAACCTTCTAGAGAGTCATTAGTGCTATAATGACGGTTTTATTATTCCTATTTCTTAATAAGACCTAATGATCAGCCCCACAAATTGACTGGCTCTTCATGCCATGTAAAAGCACCCACTTGATAGAGTCTTTTGCCCACGTGAACAATGGTGTTTGTCAGTCACAAAAATTAAAAGGAAGAGAATCTAAGAAGCTGATAGAAGGATGGTGGTGGTAGGGCTTACTGACAAAGGCATGGCCTTTGAGTAAAGAGTCAGTGGGCTTTATATACACATTACAGGCACCATCACAGCATTTAAGCTATCATACCCAGAAACTAAGTCCAACATCTCCAGGAAGCTAAAAAATTAGATATATGTTTAAAAAAATGCTGAAGAAAATCAAGGTAAATTAGAAAATTACTACCTAATGTAACCTAACCTTGAGCTAGACTGGCATTCTGGCCAGAAGAGGGGATGATTCCTTACCCGGTCAGGAGGCTCCTAGTAGGCAGACAGGCATCCCGGCCGGGAAGGAGAAGCGGATCAAACCCATAAAGAAGGACCAGAAAGAGTACATGGACAACCCACTGAAGAATGAATCCAGCATGCTAGATGACAGCAGCTCCAGATGTCAGTCCCCAGTGGGAAGCCAGCGGGGCATACTGGGAGATGTAGTCCGGCTGAGCAGCCCTGCTGGGGTCACTGGGTGCTGTGAGGCAGCACTGCAGAGAGACAAGCTTCCTGTTATAACGGGTTTCCATGTGGCCCAGAAGTACTCCCATCAGGCAATGGCACTGGCGCCGGAAATACTCCCGGGTCCGTAATAAAAGGGACCACATTCCCTTATCCAGAGGAGTCAGAGCTGGGAGGAAGAGAAGCAACACTCCACTGGAGGTGGGCAATGTGGTGGTGAGAGAGAAGATTGTTAGACATCTGTGCTTTGTGTCACTTTTGAGTGTTGTGGTGTAATAAACACACCTCTATTTGAACCCGTGTTTAGGGGTGTGGGACTTGCTGACGCCTCTGGTTCTATCACACTAACTATCTCTGGCATTCTAAAAATTTAAATTTTGTTAATAAATATTAGTTAATTAGCAAATGCAAGAAAGAATTTCACTTTCCTGGTAGACATGACTATAACTATCCTATAAACCTATTACACTTGTTAAAATCAATTATGCTATAATAAAACTGTTATGTATATTTTTAAATTATTGAATTCATTTTTTTAAATAATGTCTACCAAGTGTGGTAAGCACTCTATTTCTGGCCTGCTGGCTGATGTAATACAAAAGCACCGGCTTTAATTACATCTGAGGTGGAACTGGCACGCTCAGCTACTAAGTGAAGTGTTAATCAGAAACAATTTGCTGTCTTTCGTGACCCAGACCTGATGGGCTGCTGCACGTCTTTTGCACTCCCAATCATATTAGGTATGCTGACACTAGCTTTTAATTACAACATGAATACTGGCAGCCATTGATCTTGCACATATTACCCACGGTGTCAGACCATTCTTCCTGCAAACAACCCACAGTTTATCCACATTAGCAGTAAACTCCTATTGGGATCTGCAGGCTCACAGGGCCAATTTCTGATATCTTATTGAAAACAGTTGTTCATTTAAGATGGCATGAAGCTGCCAAGGCTTTGGAATAAGAGGCATGCTGTTGCAGAAAGTGCTGTATAATCTGTAGCTGATAAACAATTATACTACTTCTCACAAGAAGGAGATCCAGTATAAGTATGGTTGTATATTTCCTTAGTGGTTTTCTTGTTTTATTGCTTTGTTCTCTGAATCATTTCTAGTATGGATACAATGCCATAACCCTGATATTCTCGATTCTGTAAGTGATGGAACATTCAGTAAATGACATAAGTAAAAATATGTTATTTATCCACTCAAATGCCCTTTATGTTATACTAGCTTTTGGTTGAAGTCTTGACAGCAATGACTGTCACAAATTTACAATAGTCAATGAATTCAGGAAGAGGGCTAAGAGTTTATTGCAACAACATAAAATGCCAGAATTAAGCGAAACACAATAGTTACAAAAATGTCTATTCTTTATAGGTTTGATGGTTCTACAGCAGAGGAAGGCAGTGTGGAATTATGCTTAGCACTGTTGTCTCAAAGCTCCAAGGATGACACTTCAGTTTCCATTAACTAACTTCAAAGAGACTGCATATTCTCTCAGTGTTTGTATGTTGTTTTTTTTCCTGCTGTTTAGGTTTCCCACTCCAAAGATTTTACATTCCAAAGATAAAAACATTAGCTCTTGACCCTAAAATGGCCCATTGTGAATGACCATGGGAGAATGTGCCCTGAAGATGAACTGGGATCCTTCCCTTTGGTGGATCCTTCTATGTGCCTGATGATGCTATGATAGGCTGAACTAAATGAAATCTTGCAATAAAGGCAGTGGGTTTGAAAAATGGATGGATAGAATCCTTTAAGCTTTGAATAACAAATAATAGTTACATGATTATTGAAATACACTTTTTGGAAATCCACATGCATCTCTACTTAGAAGCAACGTAAACAAAGGGATAATGCACGCTACTTTCAATTTACTAATCACCTCTTCCACTCATCAAAAGGAATTCCACTCTAGTTTCTCAAGTATTAATTGTTGTGCAGTTATTTATTTTTTAAATTCACATCTATTGTTTTTTATGAAATTCTGTCATATGGCGATATGTTAAATTAGCAATGAAAATAGTTACTGGTTAACTTAATGCTGTAAACATCTGCGGAAGGCATACAGAAAGCCAGAAGTGACTTGTTCATTTGATGTTCTAACTTGTTTTCATTTTATTGTACACTGATATTAATAAAATAACAAGAAACACAATGCAGTAATCACAAATTGTTTTCACAAAAGGATCAAGTGACAAACTACACTTTGCTGCCATTATTTGTTATTTGGTGCTCATTAATCCAAACAGCTAATAACATGGCTACAACTCCTTACTGTATATACAGCACATTGATATGGTCAAGAGGTGCTCTCTGACCAAATATTTAAACGGGCAAGATGTACGATATAAGAGGATATAGTATGTGCACATTATACAGTATTTGAGGGTTCAGTGCTGAATGTGTTCCCAAAAGGATTGCAGCAGAAATTCAAAATCACGTTAAGCTCAGCGGTAAAGAACAGAATCGTAGTGACTCCAACCAATATTGCATCCTTAAGTTCCATCTAACTAAAATAATAATAATAATAATAATAATAATAATAGTAACACATGTTTTTCATATAGGTCTTTAAAATTCAACTGATAGGTAAGAAAAGGTCTAATTAACTTGAATATCCCAAATACCTGGTTCAAGCGTTCACTTAATTTAGCTATGTGGATTTGCTTCCTGGGTCCTCCCTGAGTAGAGAGCGCTTTGAGTAGTAAGAAAAGTGCTATATAAATGTAAAGAATTATTATTACTATAACTATTATTATTATTATTTATGTAATTGCAGAATGTATGATACTTTTCCAGGAAAAACATTAAAGAAGCTCTTGTCACTATTTGTACTGGTCTCTAATACACTAAACTAGCACTAAAAGCCCCTATTGAACTCACAACCACAACTCCAGCAGCATATGATGAGGTAATTCATCCTTGCATATCCTCATAGCACAGACCATATATAGGAATAAATCTAAGATTTTGTTTAGATCTGAAGTGACTCTATCAGATGTTCTGGTGAGCTCTGCTCTTATCAGGAGTTTCAATCATTTTAAGCAAGGCTTTAGCTTCAGGTTGTGGACATGTCAACCCAAAAACAATGAAACCTGATGAACTGTGCTATCTGTCTATTCTTTCTCTGTACTCCCGATGAAGATTATGGGAACAAAATGTATGTACAGTATATTTACATACAGTATGTCCTCCCTGTGTGGAGTTTGCATGTTCTCCCCATGCCTGCGTGGGTTTCTTCCAGGTGCTCCGGTTTCCTCCCACAGTCCAAAGACATGCAAGTTAGGTGCATTGGCAATCCTAAATTGTGTTTGGTGTGTGTGTGCGCCCTGCCCGAGGTTTGTTTCCTGCCTTGCGCCCTGTGTGGCTGGGATTGGATCCAGCAGACCCCCGGGACCCTGTAGTTAGGATATAGCGGGTTGGATAAATGGATGGATGGATACTAGCTGTGTAACCACATGCTGTAAAAAGCCTAGGCTACTAGAAACTATTGAAATCGTCAGAAAAAAAATTGAAATGCAGAGTTGGAGGTTACGTTTTATGGATGTGCTCGGCCCCATTGTCTATCAGTGGCTAAGCGAATATCTCTCTCGTTTGTCTTTCGTCTGGGGTTTCACTTTCGGCTTCATGCTGTAGCCTCGTACTTCTTTCTTCTTCCGACTCGTTAACTTGGGGCCGCCTTGCCAGCTCTTTGAGCTTCATTGCTGTAGCCTCACACTTCCGGGCTGTACAGACATGCACACACACTTCTACGCGTAGATGTTTGTATATAAGATATACAGTATATACAATTTTTTGGAACATTTCCAAATTTGTATCAAATAAATACAAAATAACATGAAGAACCTTAGTTGAAAATGCATATTTAGAGTAGTCATTTCTAATTCTGTATGCACAACTTTATGTATGACATGCATGTTGTTATATTAAATATACCACATATTGTGCAATTATAATGTAAACAGTTTTCTGATTATAAATTGTTCATACCTTAAAAATTAATTATCTAAAAGCTAAGTGGTGGAAACTGATTCATTTGTAGTAACTGACACAGAAACACGTAGTAGCATACTGTTGACATATTTTTGCTTTAAAGAGATATCACTTTTTAGGGGTTTTCTTGATCTATTTCTTTTACATATTCCTGGCCATCATATGTGGATGTCTATAGCCAGAGGCTTTATCAAGCCCGTATTCTGCTAGTGATCATGACTATAGAGATCTGTTCATGTAATTAAATACATCTACTGCCATGTATTTGTAAATCAGTAACATATTTTAGATAGCAGCATGGCAGGCACAAACATACTGTAGAAATGGGTTAAAAGATTCATGAATACTGAATGTCAAAAAATGAAATTCTATCTTTTTTTTTTGTTCAAGCTCACATTTTCTCTTCAGAATTGTGCCCTTCTCTTTTCAAAAAAATATATACAAATTTTTTGTACACTGTATGTCTCTAATAAGCTCAGGCTATGATGTTAGACACCAGTCTATGCACATACAAACCTAGCAATACCAAGCAGTTAGCAATCTGTCACTAGCAAATGATACAATGGTAAAGAGTCAGCAACATCACCATCATATGACATCAAAAAGATCAATCCAAAAAAAAAGAGCTAAAAAATAAATAAACTAATCCTGACAAGATGATAGTGACAACATAACAAGAGTGCTAATTATGCCCAGAACCTGACAGATACTCTCGTTGTGCACAGCATGGTACAACACTTGATAAAAGATTGATTATTAAACATGAAGGAAAACACAATTTCATATTGCTCTTCAATCGTGATGGATGGACACATAAAATGATACCTCTTCTCGTTTGTAATTAGCAAAATAAAAGGAAATTAATGACATTAATGTTGGCGCCCTCTGTTAAGACATCCTACCATCTTTACCATACTAGTGCATGTTAAACAAAATTCCAATCATTTACAGCATTTTGGAGAGAGGTTAGGAGCAGTCGCTGATGAAGTGCATTGACGCACCCACCACATGACAAACCAACTCAGGATTCTAGATTAGGACCCGAGTGCAGCCATGCAATGGGTGTCACCTCAGCACCACACTAGTTCAGATGGAATGGAACCAGTGTGAGGTTTTTTTATGGTGGCTGTAGTGCCAATTATGACAACAACACCCAGGTTTTTCTCTGCAGGTTGGAGGACCTACTTGCAGGGCTGGATGCAGATTAACGTCATACCCAGGACCAGAGCAGTTGCAGGTTAAGGGCCTTACTCAAGAGCCCAACGAAGTAGAATTATTTCTGGCATTTATGGGATTTGAACCAGCAACCTTCCACTTACCAGTGCAGACCCCTATCCTCAGAGCCACCACTCCACCCAAAGGTTAACCTTTAATTGCATTTCACTGAACATTTTAAGTCACCAACAACAGTAATTCACCATTTTGCTGTCTTTGTTCTTTATAGAGTCATGCGAAAAAGACAATACACCTTTTTTCAATTCTGTGGTTTTATATATCAGGGCATAACTTTTAATTACCGAGTACAAAACTTATTTTTTGTGACAAAGTAAAATCTGCTTGCAATCTGAGGTTAGGACCTTAGATGTTCATTAATTATGTCCTAATATGTAAAAATGTTTAAATTCAAGTTTTGTATTTCTGTTATCACAACTTTATGAACCAAAATGTAATCTAAAAATGACCTACATATTGACCTATATGTTTCATTCACTTCTCAAATTTTCCTTTTAACACAAAATACATTATAGTTCAAACTCTCTAGAGAACACAGAAATGCCAAAATATTAAACCTCTATATAGGTGGTGGGAACAGAGAGTCTTACACTTTGTAGGCATGAAGTTCTTCAGTTCTTGCTGCATGTCAAATATGTTCTTTAGACACACAATTTTAGCTTTACTAATCTAAGAGCAACGTGTGGCCCATGCATCTTCATTGATCTCGACCCTACATCAGCAAATAACTTTAGACTTGGCAAAGATGGCAACAAAAATGTGCATAGATAATGTATATAGAGTACATTGTTAACATGGGGACCTAAGAAAGCTAGGAAGCTGGGAAAGTTTTTCAATGCTGCTTTAACAAATGGAAGACCTCAGAATTTAATTTGTAATCAACAGACTATTAAACATGCGTTAATATTCTAACCACGTGATAGTAAACACAGTATCTCATTAACTGCTCGTAATCATGATTTTTTAAGGTGTCCCTGAGGTCAAAATAAACTATTAAGAACCCATGGCAAGAACTGTTTGAAATCCAGAAGCACAGAGTTAGCTTGCAACCACGATAACAGAATTAAGCAACTTTTTCGAAATCTATCACATTAATAGTACATCTAGTTTGAAATCTGCATAACCAATTACATATTAATTGCCAAGGAAAGATATGACACTCTGGGGGCAATACATTCCCCAATTCTTAATAGATCCTGAGTAGTATCAGTGAGAGATTCGCCTATAACAGGTAGGAGAACTTCTGGATGAGTTGGGAATAGTCCATCCATCCATTTTCCAACCCGCTGAATCCGAACACAGGGTCACGGGGGGTCACAGGGACTATAAATAGTCAATACTTTTATTTGATGCAAGATTGAATGCATCTCAGCATTGTAAAGTATTTGTCCCTTAATCTCTTAGTAAACCACTGACAGGGAGTAGACATTACCGAAGATAACACCTCTAGACTGAGAGAGGGCTATACTATCCCCTACATGGGATGACAGCCTATACCCTCTGGGCCCTTAAGTCTCATGGACAACTCATAGAAGGCAAGAACACCAGAAGCCTCCAGAGAGAATCAAAGTTTGGTATTCTAGTTCCAGTTGAAAGTAGGACCCCTCATTTGGAATAAATAACATTCTCTTAGTCAAAACTCCACTAAGAATAAACTCAGGAGGTGAGTTATGGACAAGTACTCAACTGGCAGAAGAGAGTGGAAATAGATTTGAGTGGAGGGAATGAGTGGAGAGATAAAACGTATAGACTGGAGTAACTGGTGCAGTACAGTGGTGGGAAAATGGAAAAGACTCTCCATCTGGCACAAACAGGAAAAGATTTTATTCTGGTTGAGAAACTGGTTACAATGAAAGAATGCAGCCAATCTGGCTGTCTAGGATCAAAGTTGTCCACTGCTAATTTACTTTATAAATGTCTCTATATAAGTTAAAGATTGACTGTTGGCTACTAACTGAAAGTACTTAATTTATGGTGTGACTGAGAACTCATTAGAAAAACTCTTAACAGAAATAACCAATCTCTGGTTGGCCTCTAGGCGCTAGCACCACAAGTTTTAATTTAAGCTGAGCTGCATCTCCTGTGAAGTCTGCATGAAAACTCAGATTTTGATTTGGTTGTCCCCCAAGGTAACGTTACACACGTGTACTTATCAGCTAATAGCATTGCTATTTGTGTACACTCCATACAAAGTTAAAATGTTAGCACCATACAAGGTACAGTGACAATAAATGCAATAAACCAGATTTGAAAATAAATGGATATTCAGCTAAGCATAACATTTTTGACTGTGGAAAATGCTCAGTAAAAACAACAAAAAAAATTGTTAATTATACTCAAGCACATTAACGTATACTGATAGCAGACTCTTAGCTCAATCATGTTACCTGATATCTTTTATTAAATATTAGACATTTCTTATATTGTACTTGTGTATTCAATTTTCAGATCTATGCATTTCAATACATTTCTCATGGAACCAAAGGCTAACCCAGCAGTACTGGGCATGGCTGGGATTTTCTCCTTATTAAATGATCAGTCGAGGCTCAGGATGATTTGAAGGTTCATTTATTTACACCAAGGCAAGAAGGGAGGCCAGCACAACTGAACTAACACAGTATGAAATCCACGAATGGCTCTGAGGCTAAGGCTCTGTGCTGGCATCTGGAAGGTTGTTGGTTCAAGTCCCATTACTGCCACAAGGGATCCTTCTCCACTAGGCCCTTGAGCAAGACCCTTAACTTGCTCCAGGGGTCCTTTACAATGGCAAACCCTGTGCTCTGACCTCCAAAAGTCATGCAAAAAGACAATCCTCCACTGGGGATTAATAAAGTATATCAAAACAAATTTATAATTTTATGCAACTCTGGTTAATCAGTACATAATTATTAGTTAAGGATGTTTCTTTTGTTCTATCAGTCTGTCCTAGGTAGTTCATTCATTCATTCATTACTGTATCACCTTTGTACTGAAGAGCCTACACTTTAACTTAAAGTAAAAATTTCTCTAATGTAAAACATTTATTCCTTAGGTACATTTCATAAAGGATCCTTTAGTGAGACGTAGGATCATCACAAAGCACTCTCACAATCACACATGCACTAAGGAAGGACCAATTTATAGTTTGTAATCAATATATTATTCATACCTTTACAATCCGGAAAAAAACAGAGTACCTGGTAGAAAAAGGAGTGGAGAATGTGTAAATGCTGTACACACAGTGGCTGGGCTGGCATTTAAAGGACACTGAAGCAATGATATGTCAGTGCTAATCACTGTGTCACCATGCTGCTCTTCCCATATTATAGAAAGCATAACATTCTCAAGCACACTTAGCCCAAATCAGTGATCCTGGAGCCTTGAGTCCATTCTGGCAGCACTGGGTCCAAGACAGGAACCACTCATGCACTCACCATTACTTACACTCACGCTCAGACATCTAGGAGTATAAAATTAAACTGTGTAGCAGGGTGAGGGATGACGCAAGGCAAGACCAAAAATAGTTGGTGCCAACCAGGCAAAATCATGTTTAAATCACTGCCACAAAAAATAAATCCAATCTTAAACAAATACGTGCTTAGCAAGTTGCTATTGTGTGTAAAGTATTGAGGAGTCTGCATGATTTTACTTGTGGTGTGTCAGCTCCAATTTGAGACACCACCTCTTAGGAGCTTCTCTCCTTTATACAAGGGGCATTCTAATATAAAAAGGAATTATGAGCTATGCTTTATTTATTGAATATAATGAAATGACTAACCCACTGTTTTTCTGTGTAGTCTCCTGCCACTGCAATACACTTGTTCCAGTGCTCAGGATGCTCCTAAATCCCAGAAAAGTTGAAGTCTTTTGACTCCATGTTGACTTATTCTTGCTCAGCGTCAATAACCTCCTCATTTGACTTGAATTTCTTCGTGCCTAAACATTTCTTAAGTGTCCTGGATAAAAACCAAGATCCGGGCCTTTAATGACCTCTTAGGCACAGCCATCAGCAGTGTGTCTGTTTGCAGAGAGAGTGTTGACTTTGTCGAGAGGTTTACTTACCTTGGCAGTGACATGTAGATGGACTGGGATAGCATGGGAGTCATGAAGTCGCTGGAAAGGGGTGTGTGGCACTCCCGACATCTATGCAAAAGGACAAAGGTCCAAGTCTGTAGATTCCTGGTGCTTCTTGTCGTGCTATATGGTTGTGAGACATGGACGCTATCCAGTGACCTGAGACGAAGACTGGACTCCTTTGGTACTGTGCCTCTCTGGAAAATCCTTGTGTACCATTGGTTTGAGTTTGTGTCGAATGAGCGGTTGCTCATGGAGTCCAGAATGAGGCACATTACCTGTATTGTGAGGGACGTCAGTTCCGGAACTACGGCCATGTGGCACGTTTCTCCGAGGGTGGTCCAGCTCGGACGATCCTCATTGTTGGGGACCCAAGAGGCTGGACCAAGCCAAGGGGTCGCCCACGTAACACCTGGCTGCGGCAGATAGAGGGCCATTTCCGGAGGGTGGGACTGGACCGCGTATCTGCCTGGGGGGTTGCCAACCGGGATCCCAAGTTGTTTTGTCATGTACTGGGTCTGGCAACACACTGTACCAGTGCATGCTCCCTAACTTGACTTGACATGGACCGAAGACATGATAGTCCCTCTCTGAACGACTTGCATCAATCATACTAGAGTGTGTGAGAGAGAGAGAGAGAGAGAGAGAGAGACACTCATCCCCAAACTGTTTTTAAGTCTCGAATAAATCAGAGATTGAATAACTCCTTCATTTGTCAAAAACTGAATAATAATGCGCTGTGCAACACTACTGTATACCTCCACCTCCGACATGTTGATTACAACAGACAGGAAAGTGGGAAAGAGCAGCTAGCACTACTAGCGACAAGTTCAAAGATGAATGCACTTGTCCAATATGTCATGTCTACCTTGTACTATTTATAAGAACAAAGCATGAAAATTACTGTTTATAATTGAACATCCCTTGTACCAACCGGAGTGGAAGGGTCTGGACTTCTTTGGCTCCATTGCTCTCAAGGTCAGTTTCTTGAGGCTGTGAGGGGAAAGGGCAATATGAAAATAAAATAAAATAAATAAAATAAAAAATAAAAATAAAATAAAAATGTTAGCGACAGCGCCCCCCTTTCATACCTGGGTGGCACCACATATCATATGTGAGCCCAGAAGGTGATCTTCAGGCACACATGTGTGACAACTAATATGCATGCCTTTGGGATGTGGGAAAAGAACTGAAGTATTCAGAGAAAACCCCACACAGACAGGTGTTAGAGGTGGCTGGGGTGGCGACCCGGCCGGGACACCCAGGAGGACCGGAGGAGGGCTTGCGCCTTCCCCAGACCATCTGGGGATGACCACCCTGGTTCCTTTGGGGCCCACGGGTACAGAGCTTTGAAGCTCCTCCCTGTCACCGCCAGGGGGCGCCCCATGCCTTTGGAGCCCTGGACCTCAGCACTTCCGCCACACCAGGAAGTGCTGGGGGGGGAGAAGAGCAGGGACACCTGGAGTGCTTTCCGGAGATGCAGCCGGCACTTCTGCCACACAGGGGCGTGTCGGCGGGTGATTGCCGGAACCCACCTGGAGTGATAATAAAAGGGGCCGCCTCCCTTCATTCGAGGCGAGAGTCGGGAGTGGAGTGGACTGAGCATGCTGGAGGAGGCGAGGAGGCAGCCTGAAGAAGAGAAAGTAAGGCATTGTGTGACAAGGACTTTGGGGGTTTTGTGGTGCACTTGTGACTGATACTATTGTAAATAAACGTGTTTGTGGGTGAAATGAACGTGTCCGCCTGTCTGTGTCCGGGCCAGCTTCCACACAGGAAATGAAGTGTGCAAACTTCACCACAGCCAGACGCATAATTCAAAGTCAGAAATCAGAATTAATTTTTGAAAGGTCTTTACCAAGATGTAAAACTGACTTAAATACACATTAGTGATAAAGCAAAAAGTAAATCAAATTATATTTTTTAGTTCAGACCCAGTAACAAATAAGGGTACTTCCTTTTAGTAATGTAGCCAATATGAGCAGTATCAAAGATGACATTAATTACAAGTGGGATTTAATGTTTCTCTAATTCAACAACCTAATGTGATGGAGAGGAGGAGGAGAAGCCATAAACAGTTTAGGAAACATCAGGTCAATGCCATGGCTCTGCATGCAACCCTCAGAGTGGCACTAATCAAAAAGATGTCTGTGCGGATACAGTATGACTTTTAATTATAAATGCCTAATCTATATAAACAAAAATCCTAAACTACAGAATATTTGAATATTCTCATAAAAACATTCAAGAGGTCTCTCTTATAGCATGTGGCACAATTTACAGATGAATGATAACTATAACAAAAAAAAGAATCAATCAAATCATAGCAAGCAGAGTCCAAACAATCTCCAGGCAGTTCAAGCTCTACTATCCACACTCTTATCCATGTTACATGTTCAGCTAACAGTTCAGATCAGTCAAACCTAACCATCAAAATGGAAAAAGACTTTGGACTCACTCACCAAGGATGATAACTAAAGTCAGTAGTTCATCTTCACTGGCGTGACTGAGCATTCCCAGCATGTTGCTGCAAGTGTACAGGCTTTGAACTTTTCATTTACTGGCATTTCAGTTTGAACAGCTTAATTAAGTCTCCTGATCATTTATTGAAAGGCAGAAAAACTTAAAACACAACAGTATTTTTGTGTCTGTACAATATACAGTATCATACTTCATAATGAATATTATCACCCAGGCTTTGTGAAGCTGTAATGAGCATTACTTGGTTAAATGAAACAAATAAAACAGAGTACACTTAATATGCTACAGCTTACAGATGACAGAGTCCCTATTTGTAATAAGAGGAAAGGAGGGCAAGGACAACTCTACATCAAGTACAAAGATATAAATCAAAATAGGTCACATAATATAATTTTAAAAATTAGGCTTACTCTGAATAAGATATACTACAGTATATCTTACTCATCTGTAATGTATGCATTGTAATGAAACCTTGAAGCCATTAAAGCAATTAAAAAATTAAAATGAGAGAGTAAATTACATGTCAAGGTAATGAGAATGTTACAGTACAAAAGGAAGTATTCAGGTAAAGCTCACAAATAACAATCATATTAGCCACATTTGCCAACTTTTCCTTTCTAACTGAATTACTGAGCTGCTGATGGCTCACACCACATAAGCACCATTTTTTTTTTTTTACTTGTCACATGTAAAGCACTCTTCATAAGCACCAACAGGAAACTAGAAAAGAGTCTGACTTCTGACCTTTCAGAACCAAATAGCATTAATTCAGACACAGTGGACACCAGGATTGGTGCACAGATTTGGGAAATGTTTAAAGCTAAAGTGCACCGCTATTATTCAAGAACAAAAAATGTTCAATTAAAGGCATTGAAAGAGAGGGAACGATCATCATTTGGGGATCTTGGTTTTCTGGTTGGATGGAACGCTTTTAAGCACTGGATGAATAATTTCCATCTTAATAGGTTTAACTGTGAAAGAAACTGGCCTAGAAAGGCAATATAATTCCATAAATGGTACGACTGATAAAACATCAAATGAAAGGTATCAACAAAGTGATTATCGGTACAAAATATCAGATTGTTAAAAAATGTAAAAAAAAAAAGCTTCTGATGAGCTAAGAATTTTTTGCTCTCCTATGCAGAGTAAACACAGGTAGGTAAAACATTACCTACAGGGACTGACACAGTAATTATATGGCCACTGGCATTTTTCTTTTTTAAACTGCATAAGAATTAAACTCTGCACTCTGGCTAGCAGAGAGACTGCGAAATAAAGGCCACTAATATGCACATGTCATATATATGAGCTAAGAAAAGAAATGAAGGATTTAATTGGAAAAGGGCTCGCCCACTTTAGAATTTAAAGAAAATTTACATACTTTACTTTGCATTAATCACTGATGCTCCTCTGTTTACTATCAATCATACATGCAAATGAATACCACAGAAGTACAAGCTGTCAATCAATCCAATTAAGGGAATATAAAGGGCCAACGTCGAGAAGAAATTAGCAAGCATTCACATATTCTGTATTATACATGTATAAATGGCCACTAGTTCTCCCTCATCATCACAGTTTACAGTAATGCCTAACATATACAGTAGATTCAGGGTCAAAATACTGTCCTAAAGATTTCTGGGAAAATTAAAAAACTCACTGATGCCAATCAGTATCAAAAATTTTAAAAACATTGTTTCTGCCTAAGACTGAACTCCAATGTGCCACAAACAGAAACAGAGTCTTCTATCAAAAACAACATCCATCAGGATAGAGGCATGGTTAGTAACATTTAATTACTTAGATTTGTTTTATTTGTCATCATCTTAAATAAGAAATGATTTATTTTAGCTCTTGCTTATGTTTTCCATTTGGGGTGCCATGTGTCATCAGAGTCATCTGTACTGTGAGATGAGTCAATGTTAGACAAATGACAGATAGCAGCCATCTTTATTAAGTGAGAGGACCACAATCCTGTGTTTCTAAACCCTGCTTACAAAGGCAGGACGGGGCTAAACAAGTTTATCAGTTTATGCCATCATTATTTTCATGCATACAAAGAGAGTAAGAAATTTTATTGAGCACAATTAAAAAATAAAGGTCATTACTAAACACTTTTTTTCTTTGTTCAATTTATTTCAGGGATTTCAGAACAATGAGTGAATATCCCTAACATTAATCATTTTGAATGCACTGAAATATCCAGATGATTAGATATAGTTCAGCTGCTTCGGGTAAGGTCAATGCCGCAGGGCCATCTTAGCGTATGGGCACAACAGGCACAATGGGTATTGGCTGGGGGCCCCAGGAGCATATGGACCCACAATATTTCTGATGCCTATGCATGTTTCTGTTTTGCTGTCAAAACAGGGCCCCCATTGCATTACTTTGCCCGGGAGCTTATGCTGCTGTTAAGACAACCCTGCAATGCTAATATACATTCTAAATTCTACAGAACTTTTGATCTGTTGCTCCTTAAGTTAATCCATTTTTTTAATTTTAAGTAAAACCTTTCCATATCATAAGAGATTATTTTCAGATTCTGTAATGGTAGGCATCTTTGGGTTTCTTCCAGGTGAGCAAAGGCAAGACAATGTGCTGTCCATACTGTATAAAATAAGTAATAATGCCACATTGATTTGTTAAGGCTATTAGGGATAATTGTGAACTTGATTAACAGGTAAATATCTTATTTCAATAAGGCCTGAACAGGAGACATCCCCACAGAGTGGTGATAACTCTCACAAAAAGGATATACTAGCCTAAATCAAGAGAGATGTGTGAGATGTGGAATTGTGAGTTGGCCATGTTTCACAGAGATAGAGGAAGAGTATGTTATATCCAGTATTAACATTCGCTCAGTTTTTGAAAATCATATTAAAAGGTCCTGTTCTCAGCACTGTATCAGTTTATGTAGATGTGTGAAGATAATACCTCCAACGAAAAATTACAGCTTCTACGGTAGATACACATTTCATTTCTTCAACTGTGTTCTTCAAGTTGTCACTGTTGCCATTTGCTCAAGTTTTTGAAAATGAGATTTAAAATTTATTTTTTTGCTTTTGCATCTTCCAGCTGGGTACTATATTTGTGTTCTGTACATCTGTGTGATTTCTCAGGGTATGAAGATCTTGCTTAATAATCACTCAAAAACTGATTATCATGTTGTTTAGTTCTGCATCATACTTTGTTCTGTATGTTTCAAGTCCTGTCTTGTATCTTTTGTTAGCCCAGTATGATAGACGCCTAGACAGAAAGATATACAAACTCCCCAGGGTAAATTTGGCTTTTTACAGATTATTGCATAATCAATCAATCAATCAATAAACAAATATTATATTATATTATGACTAACTAAAACCCCTCTCAAATACAAACCAGAATGACTATAAACAAAGAAAAATAAAAAGAAACAAAATTTGGCAGTTACTGTCGCAGTAAGGCATTACACAGGCGTATTGCTGTTGGTATAAAGAAGCCACAGTAACTTTTCTTGACACTCTTCTGCTTAATAATTCATTGGCTGAAAGTTCTCAGTATGTCAGAGAGGATGTGCAGCATGAAGACAATAGCAGTGATGCACAGTTTTTATCAGATTTAAAGTTCAGTTGTTTCCAATTGTGAAAGGTGTGGCTTAACCATTTTCTGTTGCTTTTGTATTGGACTTGTGAAGGTCTGTGTCTTCTGCTTGAGGACCCACTTTCAGTTCTGGTGTTTTCACTGACTGGCTAGATTAAGTCATTTCTTTCCCCTGTTGGTGACACAGCAGTAGAACTACTACCGTACCGCTTGCAGTAAGGAGGATCACACCCAGGATCCTCCCTGCGTGGAGTTTGGATGTTCTCCCTGTGTCTGGGTGGAATTCTTCCGGGTGCTCAGGTTTCCTCTCACAGTTAGGTGAACTGGCAATACCAAATTAGCCCTAATGTGTGGTTGGGGTGTGTGTCTCTGTATATATGTTGCTTTGCCCTGTAATGGTCTGGAACCCTGTCCAGGTCTTGTTCCTGCCTTGCACCCTATGCTGGCTGGGATAGGCTCCACTACCCCTACAACCCTGTTCTGGACCAAGTGGATTACACAATGACTGTCTTTTTTCTGTTATGACTGATCTTTCCAAACTTGTTTAGGAGGCACTTTTCCTAGATCCAGACTGCCAAGTTGTTAGGATCAGTTTTGTTAGCTATAACTCCGGTCTGCCACTTTCCAGTACAAATGTGCTCAATGTTAGAAAATAAAATTTATGTCACTCCTTGTATATGTCGATATATTAGGTCACTGCAATTTAATAAATAAAGCCTGAAACCCAAAAGAAATGAATTTTGGAGAGTCAAAAAAAGCTAAAAACTTTCAGAGATATGCATATATGATATATGTTTCTTGTCTAGGCTAAAATCAGTATTCATGACTGTATAATCATTAAACTAATTTTTGGCAAAGTGGCAAGGCAGAAATCATTGCTCACTAAAAAGAAGAACATAAACACTAATGATTATTTCAAGTATATACTTGAATGATCCCCAAAAATGTTTAAGGCATGTGTAATAATATGTTTGTTATAATATTAATATAATGTCACTATCTCTGTGCACACTGTTATACAGGCAGACCAAGTATGGTACACAGGGGCTCAGCATTTAGAATTGCCAACCAAGCATTGGATTAGATAGCCAAAGACAACTGGAGGATTGTATAGTCAGCCTAAACACAGAATAGTATATTTCTGTCCTCTGTCAGTACAAAATCTTCTTTCCTTGTTGGGAGAATGAGAACCGGCATGTAGGCATTATGCTATTCCTGTATTTTGTGGAGGAGGAGTTCAGTCCTTTCCTGCCCTTGTTTGGAGACCAGAGAGGGCCCTGCAGATGGAGCAACCAGTATATAAGGATGGACCTACTGCCAATACACTTTGAAGCTGTCGGACCTCCGTTCGAAAATCCTCTCAGCGTGGTAACGAAAAATGGCAGTCTACATAGATCAAGACTCCCACCTTGATAAGTCTGTCATCAGCTTCCCCTTTGTAACCGTGTAAACCATCAGTAAAGTAAGCTAATGTACAGTATATTGTTCTCATGTGATTGTTTTTTTGTACCGCCGTAATCACGATGGGAGGAATATCACCTTTTCTGTCATATTACTATATTATTTATTTACTTAATATGCCACAATTTCAAAAGAACACATTTCCGGAGAGCTAATGCCTCCTAAGGAAACAGCATGTTCTATAGACAGATTGGACATAAGTGAACATTTCCACAGATTAGTGCATTCCACAATAAGTATTACTTGTCAAAAATAATAATGAGGGTGTTGTGGTGGGGAGATGCCTTACACATATGGATATCATCAAAGTAATCATCATTTACAATTTATTTGAGAGAATTGTGCAAAACATTATCTGATCTCCTGTCAATTACTTGGGTTATGAAAAAAGTAAATTAACCAAAGACAAGTCTAAACCAGAGAAGCAGTATCGAAAGAAGAAGCATTAACCGCAGAAGAAGAAAAAGTGGAAGAAGAAGAAGAAAACCAATGATTGAGTTCAATACCAGATCCCATAGAAATGTTGTAGCAGGACATGAAAAGTGCAATATCAAAATCTTTTGATTTTTCTAACTTTAAAAAAGAAATGTCCAAGACTCTTCCACAGCATATGACAATTGCTATAATCTAACTAATTCAACAGTGTATCGGCAGTTATTGCAGCAAATAAGGAGTAACCAGCAACTTAATATAAGGAGATGGCTGTTTGTTTGCCAGCACACTTTGATGGGCAATGAATGCTGGGGCAGTTACATTTAGAAAAAAAGGTATTAAAGAAGTTTTAAAAATGTCATATTTATTCACTTAAGTAGCCTTTATTCTAGCATAAGGATCTTATATTTAAATTAAAACAAATTCAAAAGATGCAATAAATCCAATTACTGCATGTTTTACTGAACTATATTAAATGAAGTGATGGTATGCCTGTTTCCTGCAGAGGCATTAGCTCTCTTGGAAATGTGTTCTTTTAATATTGTGGCTTATTAAATAATTAAACAATATCATAATATACCAGAAAAGGCGATATCCCTCCCATAGTGATTACGGTACAAGAATCACATGAGACAAAATATCTTTTAGCTTACATTTACTGACGTTTACGCGTTACAGACGGGAGGCATATGGACAGACTTTTATCCAGGTGGGAATCTGGATCAACACAGTCAGCCATTTTCTCCGTCCCTACGCTGGGAGGTTTTCCAACACCTTTGTGTCGGCACAGCCTCGAAGGGTCTGGCCACTGTCCAGACCTTCACATGTGAATAAAACTCATAACAGTATTGTCCAGATACAGTGACATAAAGAAACATGTAGTATAACAATGACGTCTTCCTTTGTATGCATATTTTGTCATCATGGATTACAAAGTCTGCAGTAACAATACTTTTTTTTTTCATTTTAAGCTCATCAGCAGAATTGTAAAGGTATAATACCAGGGAGCTCACCCAATATCATATCCACATTGCACTTCTCAGCTCACTAGCTCCCAAATGTAACTGCGTTCATTATTTAAAGATGCTTATTTAAATACTTTATGTTCAATTAATACATTTAACTAACAACATAAATAAGAACAGAATGGTGGTAATCAACCCTAACCCTAACCCTAACCCTAATTGTCATAAACAGCCACCTTCATTCATTACCTGCCACACACGTCAAACAAATCTGCATGGTTAAACATCTCTATAAATATATAATCCAATGCCTGTCTGTCTGTCTGTCCACTTTTCACGAGAGAACTACTTAACAGATTTAAATCAGGTTTTTTTCTATAATTTGACTGAACATTCTGGTTGATTTTGCGACTTCTGTCATCGGGTTAAGTATCATAGTTCACTTGCAGAAGCGATTTATTCGTGCTAATCTGAAACAGAGGCTGCGGGTGGAGGGGAGACGTCAGGAGTGGAGAGCCGTACAGGGCCCTCCTCACTCACGCGCCAGCCTCTGTTCAAGTCGCTCTACCTCTCACCACGTTTTGGAATGTATCTTGCCTCCGCTTAGCTAGAGATACCTGTTTATTTATTGATTTTTAAACTTTGTCCTGTTTCACTAGTACAAGAACTGTGAATCTTACAACGCATAATAAATATTTAGTGTTGTGATCTTTCATCAAAATGACAAAAATGTGTATCATCTTGTCCAGATCTTTTCAGGATGTGGAAAAAAGCTTCTGATTGACATACTCTCTACTGCAATAAGGTTAAGACTGATAGGATTTATTTAGAGGAGGCTTTTGCTCAAAGCAACTTACAGATCACAATTTTACAACTGTTTACATGTTTGCCATCCTTCAGCACCACACCTGGAGCACTTGGACGTCAATTGATTTGCTCAGGGTTAAGAAATGAAACAGCACTCAGAACTGGAGTGGCAGCCTTCTTGGTTAAAGTGCAATGCATTAACCGGTAGGCCAAACTGCCTGCTTACCATGTATTTATGCATAAATCGACACAGATTAAGAGGCACAATTTATATACAGTAGTTTTTTAATAGCTCTCCATTATCTGATAATCAAAAAAATGTTTACTCACTGATGAACATTATGATTTCTCTGCTTTAACAAAATTTCTCACGCAACCTGCCTTCCGTCTCACACTTATCTGTTTTATTGCCTCAATCCATCTGGTTGTTTTCTTAGCTATATTTATGCTGTCAGATTTGCTTTATTTTTATGAACTGCCTTCTATAAAACCTTTAGCGCTACAGGTCTCTCTAAAAGGCACTCTATAAAATAAGAGACTGATTTATTCCCTGATTTCTAGTAGTAAAGAACACAGTCAATTGATTCTTCTGGATCATCAGATTGTAGTGAGAGTGGAAGTGAGATGCAGCAAGGTAAAGCATTCACAACAGCTTCTGCGGAAGGATCAGTGAAGACATACAAATATCTGGGCATTGATTCACACTCTTATTAACTTGGATGTGCTCCCACTGTATGTGCCTATTTGCTACCATAGGAGATGAACAGCATACATGATACGTTTGATAATAGACAAACTAAAAGTATTTGCTCCCACTTAGGACTGATTCCTGCCTTGCACCCAATGGTGTAGGAATACGGTCCATATACCTCAATCTAATAAGTGGATTAAACTGCACTATAAAGAAAACTATTCACAAATTAGAAGCCATCCCATCCCAGAAATTCACAGGACTGATTGTGCACATTACATTGATTCTGAATTCTTCCAAACTTTCATCTCATTAGGCCAATGAAGAATTACGCTTCATAGAAGAAAGTTGGGGTAAGATGTAAATCTGACACTGACTTTATGCAAAGAAGTGGCACCCAATCTTTTCCTAGAGGAAACACATTTCAACAATTCTTAACCCCTTTAAGTAACTAAATAAATAATGTTCTGACCTTCTACTTATTGTAACCACATGGAAAAAATAGAATCAATTTGTAATTTGTTTGCCTTTTATGTGGAGAAATCTTTTGTGAATGCATGCACAGCCACTTTGTGGGTATGCTTTTTTTTGTAATTCAGTTTTAATCAGTATGCATTCTTTTTTGTTGTAAGAAATGTTCTTCACATTTATTCCTCTTGTTTAATTATCTGTGCCAACTCTCTAAAAAAGATCCCTCTAATGGTCAGTAGCCTCCCACTAATAAAAATTTTATATATGTTATGGCATAATAAACGTTTGCAAGAAAAACATACTGTGGTGGGCTGGCACCCTTTTCAGGGTTTGTTTCCTGCCTGGCACCCTGTGTTGGCTGGGACTGGCTTCAGCAGAACCCCGTGACCCTGTAGTTAGGATATAGCAGGTTGGATAATGGATGGATGAAGAAAAACATAACACCTTCAACTCAAGGTTATAATAGGGATTTTCCTGTTCAACGCTGCTAGGACAGGCTCCAGCCTCCCAGGCCTCTAAATTAGATTAAATAGGTTTGAAAATTTACAGACACTAACGTGCATCTTCTTAAAAACAACTTTAAAAAATTGGGATGATTTCGACATGGACATTTGCTCCCAAATGTGCTCCCCCAGCGACAGGCTCACAGATGCCTAAATGCACACACATCCTCAAGCGGACTTCACTCTACACTTTGCTCTGATTCATTCCACATTTTTCCAGTTATTACTTTAATCCCCTTCAAGCTTGTTTTAGCTGATTAGCTGTAATGTCAGGGGGTCTAGGAATACCAGCTTAGCAGATAACATGAAAGGTTTGAGAAAATAATCTTTTAAAACAGTCAGAAGCAAGTGAAGGCATAATGAAACAGGTGACTCAGGTATTTTGCACTTATTTTCCATTATAAAGAGAAAATTTAGTAAAAGTGTCAGATTTCATATTTCTTCATGCAACTACTGGATATGGGTACATCTGCACATCTAAATGCTTCTTACGTGTACACATTGGGAAAGTATTCATATTAATGAAGTTAAATATAACACTGTCCCAACACCCTGAACAATAAAGAATCAATCCAACATGTACAGAGCTTTATAGAGCCTAGTCCAGTTCATGGCTGCTGGGAGCTGAAGCCAAAGCTGGCAGCACTGATATGTAAGACAAGGACAAAGCCTGGATCCTAAATTGAGTGTCAGTCCATTACAGAGCACCCTGACACACAAGAATAAAGTTAAACTGCACATCTTTAAGATCTGCAGGGAAAACCAGAGTAGCAAAAAGGAAAATGCACACAGACACAGGGAGGCTGTTCAAACTCCACATAGAAAGTGAGCAGGTTGGGACTCGAGCCGAATGTTTGGTGTTGTGCCTCCATGCTGCTCCATCAAAAGAATCAATGTTGAATTGTGAAGTGGGCTTGTCAGTCTTTTCTCAGTTTTATTGTAACATGTGCCTTCTAAAAGCTTATAGTTTTCCAAAGAGCTTCTATAGACAGGTTTGCCAAACGATGTACTCAATTTGCAGTGAATATTTATGCAATGAGAATTCAAGCAAAATAACACCTTTTAATGGTTAACTAAAAAGATAACAATATGCAAGCTTTCAAAGTGGCTCGGGCCCCTTCTCCAGGCAAGATGTAATCAATAGTATGTAATACAATATAATATAATAATAATAATTATAATAATAAAAATATAATATAATGTAATAGAAGAGGGGGCCTAAGCTACCTCGAAAGCTTCCATATTGTGATCTTTTTAGTTAGCCAATAAAATTTGCCATTTTGCTTCACTTTTCATTGCATCCATAATGGCTAACATGGTAAAACACCCTGCTACTACAGTAAATATGTTGTTAGTCACCCTCACAGAATACTGTTTGATTGTTCAGTAAAGTGCTTTGTGATACTGCTCACTATGAATGACACTATATCAAATAAAAATGAAGAAGCAGATGGATAATAGACCAGTGTTTAAGCTCCACGATGCTCTCTTTCTCTTTCTCAAGTATGCTGAAATGCCTGTTTACTGCCAATTACAAATCTAAACTGAAAAAGTGCAACACATTTCACTTAACATTGTATTTTATGTTTATTGCTATACTGCTGCTTTTTTTCCACAAACCACGTTTTTGAATCTGCTTTGTAAAAACACTTGAGGATTTGAAAATGACAATCTGTAGAGTGCACAAAAACGCATCCTTCTACTTCTTGAAGTAAACTGGATTACATGAAGGACAAAAGACAAAAAAAAACAAGCTACAAGCCACTATCAGCATAGGGTGTGTTCTTATTTATCCCTATGCCATACATTATATAAAGTAAAAGAAGGGGTATAGTAAAAAAGAATAAAACAAAAGGCTAAAATACAAGGCAAATTCCCAAATGACTTATGATTCTTGTACTAAGCACCTAAGCCAGATGGCCATCCAGCCTCTCCCTGGGCATTTTTACACTAAACACAAACTGTCTACTGGCTACTGTCCAAAACTGTGGCACAAAAGAGCAGATCCAACACTCTGGCGAGACTATACTTGTGCTATACTTGACTCATATGCCGGGAAAACCATGGCCGAAAAATGATGGGAAATGATGCTTTCCAGGACAATGAGAAAATATTAAAGTAAAAAAAAGTGATTTCAACAAATAATTTAGCATGGATTGAATGAAATATATGGTTTTATGTTTTTTTTTGCATGAAATCATTGTGGTATAGTAGTTAGTCTTATTACCTCACACAGGCAGGGAACACTCTGTTAAAGTTTAGCCTGGGTTTCAACTCCTTGTTATACAAAGTGAGACCCAAACGTTTTTAGACAACTGTTATAAAACACAGATAACTTCTTACAGGGGCGTAATTTATTTTTATTCTTCAAACTTCATTCCTCCTTGAACAATACACTTGTTTTCACGTTCCTTCCAGGGCTGTGGAGTCGGTAAATAAATCCTTCGACTCCGACTCTGACTTCGACTCCTTAGTTTCCGGTACTTCTGACTCTGACTCCTCTGTATTTAATATATTAATGTATTTTCCATGTTGATTGAAGGAAGGCAACATACACGTCATTTAACCACAGAACTACTGGCTAGGAAGCTGACTCTCTACTGTATTGGCCAGTTTAAACAAAAGACAAGAACCCCTGAACACACATCAGGCCATAGCACACACCTCCACCTACATCATTACACTTGTTTAAACTCAAATTAACTTTTCAAACACATTATATCTGAAATAAAATTAAAAAAACACTTTTTGTAATGTACCATAATCCAGATTACAATATGTGAATGTCAGGTTGTATAATACCTCAACTGAACTTCATACTAGTAGTAATACAACTATGCACTGGGCTTTATTCTTACATCACAGAAGTACTTAATTATGACTATTGTTCGTGAAATGGGACATAAGAACTTGCTGTAATTTTTTTTTTTACAATTTCAATTTATTAGGAGTAAGAGTCGGTACATTTTTGCCAACTCCGACACGAACTCCGGGTACCCAAAATTGTCTCAGACTCCTCGACTCTGACTCCACAGCCCTGGTTCCTTCATCTTCTTCATGCCCTCCAGGAAAGCAGTGTTTGAAATGTTGTTAAGCTCCCTTGCCACTGCTCACTGAATTTCTTCCACTGTTTGAAAATGCCAGATCGTAGGTGAAACAACAAGTTTCATGACCGGTAATTATATTTTCCCAAAAACGTTCATCATGTCCCATTAAAAGAAGTTCCTGGCAGTAAACCACATGTTCTTGTTTCTGCTCTGTGGTCAAGGCGTGAAGAACAAATTTCATGCAGATCTTTCTTTTTCCCCCCCAAGTCTTTGGTTACAATCAGGCAAACTGTCTCCTTATCAATATTGCCAATCATTTGGAGAGTGGTATGACAGTACATGAAACACAGTACTACGTAGTTAAGTTGTCAACCGCTAGATGTAATGCACAACTAGTCTAAAAACTTTTGAATTGTACCTTGTATGTCATTTTTGTGTAATTTATTTTTGTTAGTGTTACTTTTGCAAAGTATCTCCTTTGTTTCCTAATCCTTTGTTATCTGCCTTGTGGGTGATTCCCTAAAAGGTGGGACCACTGCCCATCAGCACCAGAGACTGTCCCCAGCCCTATAAAGGCAACAGTTTTCCATTGATCCTGTAAGATCATTCAAATGCATTAGGGAGTTGGTGAGTTAACTTGTGTTATTTTATTTTGCTGTACTTGTGCTTTTCTGTATTTTTTGTCTTTCTGCTCTGATTTTTAATGATTCTCTGTGGATCACTGTATGGGGACTTGGTTGCTTTTGGAATTGGTTTTGCAGGCACTGTATAACACTTATGTTCTTCAGAGGTTCATAGTGTAAAAGAGCCCTTTGGTGAAATAAATATTTTATGAAGACACTAGTGGGGACTTTTTAGTGCTTTAACTCCAAGTTCATTACAATCACCAACTTATTATTATCCTGGAGTTGGCAAGTGTTAAGAGTCATGGCAGAATCTTGGTATGCATTTTGTCCTGGTGCAACCTACTACATGCATGTTAGGTTAACTTGTGACTGTACTGGACCTGCAGGTGTCAAGTTAAGTCAAATTTATTGTCAAGCATATTCAGTAAAACTAGTATTACTTGCATGTGCGCATGAGTGTGATTTGCATCAGATGCCTTTACTTCCCATCTCATGCTGATGGTACCAGTGTAGTTTTCAGGTATCCCTGGTCCTCTGATTGATAAAGTAAGACAATTTATGCATGGTGTGACACTCAGGAGCACTTGTAGACTTGGTTAGCTGCTTTGAAAGTTGCAGCATAATTACATTTTCTAGTTACTTCATTAAAGAGTATTATATCACAGTTTTGTTATTACATATTGCCTAACAGTGAGCAATATTAAAAAAAAATAACAGAATGCAATTATACAGTATATACTAGCAGTGTACATTAAATGTTTTAACATAATTTTACAATATCATGCAGCGGAGATTGCTTTCATAAACAGAAGATTGTAACAAGTGATGAAAATATTCATGTATTTTTGTTAGTTTTTGCATGTGGAGAGCCACTTTGGAGATTTAAAATCTGTGCTGGAATCTCAAACTAATTTTGTTAGCTACATTCAAACATGAGAGATAATGGATCATTGTGGTGCGTTGCCAATAAATTACAAAGTCAATGAAATATTGAATCACTAGACATTAAGCCCGTTACAATAGTAACAGTAGTGCATAAACATTAGTAGGCACAGTCTATATTAAATGGCAAGGGACCTTGTAGGTGGCTGTAATATGCATCACTGTATTGTGTGCCTTTAATTTTCTCTCTCAGTAATACTGGTTTGTATTTTCGTAAAATGCCTGTAATTTTGTCAGACAGCAATACAGTGGAACCGAAGTAATTTCCCCTATAGGATTGTATGTAAATACAATTAATCCGTTCCAGATCGTATGAACTGTATATAAATATATATATTTTTTAAGATTTTAAGCACAAATATAGTTAATTATACCATTGAATGCACATAGTAATAGTAAACTAAATGTAAAAACATTGAATAACACTAATAAAACCTTGAACAACAGAGAAAACTAACACTGCAAGAGTTCACGCTATAGCCTTACGACCTGCTCACTAAAAACACCTTTTTTAATGAGTTTTAAGCACAGGGAAAAAAATGAACATTTGAAAAATCCATAATCTAATAAACAACCAAGAAAAGTAACATTGTAACAATGCATGCGTGCACCTGTGTGTGTGTGTGTCTGACTCTGTCCCGTGCCTGTGTGTGTGTGTGTGTGTCCGTGCGGGTGGGCGTGCGTGCGTGTCTGTCTCTGTGGCGGGCCTGCGTGCGTGTGTGCGTGCGTGTGCATGTCTGTCCCCCATGCAGGCCTGTTTCTGCGTGTGAGTGTGAGTGTGTCTCTCGTGTGTGTGTGTGCGCGCGCGCACGTACGTGAGTGTCTCTTGCGCGTGCGTGCGTGCGTGCGTGCGTGCGTGCGCGTGCGTGCGTGCGTGCGTGCGTGCGTGCGTGCGTGCCTGCCTGCCTGCCTGCCTGCCTGCGTGTGTGTGTGTGTGTGTGTGCGTGCGTGTGTGTCTGTCTCTCGGGCGGGCCTGCGTGGTTGTCTGTCTCTCGTGCGCACGCACCTGTGTGTCTCTCCCTCTCTCTCTCTCTCTGCACACACAGGGAATGCACAGGAAGAGACTGAACACGTGCCGTGTGGCCCCGCGCATGCACACTTCACCAGAAGACACACACACACGGACACCTGGACGCACACAGAGGTTTTATTAAAGAGGATTGTAATCTTTTGATAATGCAGTTGTGAAGTTGTTTCGGGTGTTACGGAAATGCTGAATACACATTTAGTCAATATAGCATGAAGTGTCACAAGCCATCTGTCATACACTTCTACAAAAGTTAAGTGGCTTGCATTTTTTACTTTAGTGAATATGAACACCATGCCAGTTACCCATTTCAATTTCCAATTTCACAAGTGAGCTGCTTTGACTGAAGTTTGCACAGCATGACGCTGTTACGTATTAACTTGGGTTTAATGCATATTTTATGTTTTGTTCTTGTTTTTGTTATATTGAATTATTATTTTTCATATAGCTATGTTATTTCTGTTATCTTAGTAATTATGTACAGACACTTACTGTATATACTCGCAGATAAGTCAGGACTTGATTTTACTGCATAATTTCTGGTACCTTATAGTGTTGGTCATATAAGTTGAACACAGAAAACTCACGCTATTGATCCAAGAGTTTATGATATTCTAATGTCCACCAGTGGAGCCTTTTTTTTCTTTGTGGGTGCGGCAATGCGCTGTATCAGCATGTGCTCCTAAACTCTCTCTGTCTCTCTATTGTGCCTACGTGACCACACGGTAATACCCGAACTATTCCGAAGCAACGTTTGCACTGTTTTGTATTTTTTGTATCTCACACCTTCATACACCTTTATCGTAAGAGTATCCCTTATCTACGATGGAGTGTTCAATCAGAAGAAAATATGAAGCTGGTTTTAAATTAACCGTAATTGAAGTGGCAAAAGAAACTGGTAACTGCGCTGCTGCAACAAAATTCTATGCGTCTGAGAAACTGATGCAAGATTGGAGGAGGGAAGAAGATGTAAAAAAAAAAAATGTAAGTGTAGCATTTCTGAATGGACGTATAAGTCGGGGTCTGATTTTATGATCGATTTTTCGGGTTTCAAGACCCGACTTATACATGAGTATATACCGTATATTCTAAGGCCTCTGTAGATAGTACTCCAAGAGGCGAAGCCAATCTGACATCAACACTCCTGACACCTCCCTCTGATTCTTTAAGTACAGGGAAAGAGGCTCTCAGGCAGCGATGCAAGTATTCTGTTTCGTGAGTATTGTTATTTCTTAGTATTACCTGTCTTTTGCAATTTATTTGCTCTCTTTTCTGGATTTGCCATTGACTTGGCATATTAGGACTTGTTTGCTTTGGATCATCTCTGAAGCATCTTCTTTTTTGCCCTGTTTAGAATTATTTTTTAGTTTTCCTTATTTATTTAAGTAAATATCCAGTTTACTTAAAGTTATCATTTGGTTTGACTTTAGAAGTCGGAGTTTGTCATGGTTTCTCCCTCAAATGGTGCATTTTTAGCATTTTGAGACAATTATGAGATTTTTTAATTTTATAAGCCAGTTCCCACAATTTGGACCTGGCCCAGGATGAAGCCTCTATAGCTATTGGGGACTGGCTTGGTTAGGTTGGGTTGAATTTCTTTTGTGCTGGCCAGTGAAGACCCTGGCTTGCTTTATGTGGTACTTTTGGAGACCTCACAGCCTTTTCGACATGTTCCTGACTCCAGATCACAACAGTCATGCACTTGCAGAGATTAGCACAGGATGGAGGAGGAGGCCCATATAATAAAACCTACCCCTGGATTCTGGTAGAGTGAAGAATTTTTTTTTTTTTAATTTTATTAATTTTATTGCAATCATTCCATACAAATCAATCAATTTTTACAAAAAGTAGGATTGAGAAAAAGTCGACCCCCACCCCTGAGAGAGAGAGCATGGCCAATGGAGTAAAACGTAAGGCTTGTAAACGTACCTAAATTGATGAGTTTGATAAGCCAATAGAGATGAATGGAGAAGAAACAGAAATGGAGAAATAATTGCTTCCTCTGTGCTTTAAGAGCTTATTATAAAATATTACTGATTAGATCCTGCCATGTTTTGAAAAAAATCTGTACAGATCCTCTAACTGAGTATTTGATTTTTTCCAATTTCAAATTGTATAAAACATCGGTTTCCCACTGACTTAGACAGTGAAAAATGTTGATGAATAAATAAAAATTATCATTACCACAAATCGGAAGGAAAAAAAAATGATCATTATTAGTGGAATGAATAAATGAATACACATCTAATGCCCTACCTTTCTTATATGGAAATATTTGACCTTCCAACTCCAACTACATCTAAATCCCACCCCATCTATGTTTTGCTGCGTTGCGTACTTGCTTTAGTGCACACGACTTCAGATGCTTCACTATTCTGCTGTCAAAAAAATATACAAGTTGAAGTAACTGCTCTCAAGGCAAAATTGAAACAGCAAGCTTTCATAGTGGAAATATTTCTCTTTTATTTAAGATAGAGTTTGCAAATTCAACAATGGTTTTCAATGGGAGATTGTAAACATTTTCAAAATGTATACAGTGTGGACAGTTCCAAAAATTAACAGTCGTAGGAAAATAATCTGTTTGAACGTTGGCTGAAAATGCAAAGGGAAGATATCCTGGTCAAGTATAAAATCAAGGCTCTACTATGCAACCTATCATATTATTATCACGGCAGAATACTTTTCTAATACTGTAGCTCATCTCACTAATATATTGCAAAATGCCCATTTCTGTGACAGTTACCATTAATAATATTAATAATGCAGAACAAAACGCATTTGGGGATGCTTGCCATTTCTTTGAGGATAACAACTTAGAAGCTAAATGCATTTGTACTCTTTTAGTGCAAGTTTATAAGAGCTTTTCAACACTATTCTGAATGTGCTTTAAAAGAATCAGTAAAAAAGACATGTTTTCTATCACAATGAACCTAAAACCCACACTGCACTATGAAGCAAGCTCAAAGAAAGACTATATAAATGCTTTTGTATATACTACATAAAGCATACAGCTACTAAATTCATGCCACTCAGGGTGACCTAATGTAAAGTGTTCTTCGTGAAAAGCACTATATAAAACCAGACACTAGTGGCTGCTTAGCTGATTATAGCATGAAAACCCACTCAGTTGATCTGAATGCATTTTTAATATAATAGAGTAATGAGTCACATACAAAATGTCTGATTTTTATTGTGCCTCTCCTCATGGATTTGCTCCATATCAAAAATAAATGTGTACTGATATCTTACCAAAAAATCACAGTGAGGCAGTAACAGTTACTGGGCCCATTAATGTTATATTGGTATTATGTACCAATATATACAATATAATGTAATATACTGGTGGAAACTACCAAACGTCAGTCCAGCCGGTTTTATTCCCATTTTAATCCAGTTATTCATATTCAGATGGTGTCTATTGTGGTAGCACCAGGCAATCCATCACAGGGCACAGTCACTCACATCAGGGAATTTTTGGGTCTTCAGAAAAATAGACACACAGCCCACACCCATTATTTAAATGGCTTAATCCAATTTAAGTATTCATGTATCAGGGTTATCAAGAAAACAGACCACCCTGGCCCACCACCAAAAGCTTAGTCTAAAAACCAAATCATTGCAGAAATGGACTGGACAGACTCAGTTAATAAAGATTGAAACTGGTAGGTCATGAAATGGCTTTTACATTAAGAAATTAAGCAATGACCTGTACACGAGAAAAAACTAAGTCCATAAAATCCACTTCCTGTCAACTCCTGCTCCGAAAACTAAACTTTTGTACAGAAGGTGATTTTTATTATTCAAATATTCATCTAAAACTAACACAGGAACCTGGCCTTTTAAGTAGTAATGCTTTCAAATAATTAACTTTACTCATAACAGTGTTTAAATAATTGAGTGAAGGTTAATAAAGATGGAAGTGAAAACAGAATTAAAAAATAAGGAAACGTTACTTATGCAAGGAACAGTATATTTTAATCAGATGTCATGGACTGTTAGACATAAAAATGAGATTACTCATTTTAAAAGAAATATTGCTCCATTTCAGAAAGGAAAGCCCAAGGTGGCACAAACGTTGATTAAAGGTTGGAGGATCCAAACAATTGGAGCAGACATTTCTGGCATAAATAGAATGAGATTTGAAAGAGTAGATAAATCGTCTCAAAGGTAGAGAGTAAGGTCTGATACTGTGTCATTATTGCCAACTGCTGAAAGAATATTATTTCCTTTATTATTCTTTTGTACTTAACCTTTTATCTTTGTATTTTATTGTTTTGCTTTAATAAATAAAGCGATTAAAATTAAAAGAGTTTACTTGGTGTGCATTTTTATATTTTTTTTGGTCCGTTAAATACAGGTCTGTGAGACAATTGCCTGTTAAAGTCTCAACACCAGGCGCTAGGACCACAAATTTAAAACTGTAGGGTGAACTTTAGGGCTCTACACTCACCATTGCTCCAAATATAACATCACGTAGACTGGTAAGAAAGAAGAATAACCTGGGTATCCATCCAGACCTGAATCTAGACAGAGTATAAAATAAATGTGATAATACGAGGGACGTTCAAAAAGATTCTGCACTTTTATATTTTCATTGGAAACGGTAAAGGCGAGAGGAGTAGTAATTGGGCATTAAAAAGTTGATACGACACTAGGAAAATTGCATCGCAAACGAAAGTGACTATGTAGAAAATGATATAATTTGGTTTTAAAATTCTTAATAAACAGAGTTTAGAAAAAAGTGAGGAAACTTTTTGAATGTCCATTGTATTAAAAGAAGTATAGTAATATAAAGTTTAGATTTAATGACAAGTAGTTAGCACTGTTGCCCCGCAGGTTGACCAACTCATTAATCAGCCAATGTCAGGATATCGAAATTAAAAGAAAGTCACGAAAGGCACGACTTAAAAAAAAAAAATCCGGATTGCAAAATCATCTGTAATATTAATGAATGTAGAGTGCATGTCTCTTCTCGCTGCATTTTTTTTTTCAAATTCTGCTTAAGAACAGAACCTTCTTTTTGTTTTTCAAATAAACATTATGTAACGGTCCTTGTCAATGATATGTAAAACTATAAACTTTCATATCACCATGGGCATAGTGTTGCAGGTTAGTTAATGAATTTTAACAGTGTACCTAAATTTAGATTAAGCAAATACCACCTGCCAGGTGACTGCAACTTAACTTAGGAATCTTTGTTGTCAAATATGTGATAATAAAACCTGCTGCAGTATGGTTTAACTCCTGCTCTGCACCTAACACATACCAATTCATTTACAAAATACGGTAGATGACCCAGTATACCTGGTTTGCCAGTGTATTTGCGAAGGACAGTCAAGTTTGGCCAGGCAAAAATCATCTCATTTTAACAAGTGCATGGCCCAATGTGATTTAGAGTGTATATTAAATACAACAGTTCACTGATGCAGATAAGCAAGTGTACCAAGTTTACCAGAGACTTTTATTAGTGTACCATCATTGGAATGGGCAAAATTCACATGCAATCATTATGTATATATAAACTGCTCAAAAAAATTAAAGGAACACTTTGAAAACACATCAGATCTCAATGGGAAAAAGAAATCCTCCTGGATATCTATACTGATATAGACTGGGTAATGTGTTAGGAACGAAAGGATGCCACATCGTTTGATGGAAATGAAAATGATCAACCTACAGAGCCCTGAATTCAAAGACGCCCCAAAAATCAGAGTGAAAAAATTATGTGGCAGGCTAGTCCATTTTGCCAAAATTTAATTGCAGCAACTCAAAATTGTATGCAGCACTTTGTATGGCCCCTGTGTTCTTGTATACATGCCTGACAACATCGGTGCATGCTTCTAATGAGATGACAGATGGTGTTGTGGGGGCTCTCCTCCCAGATCTGGACCAGGGCATCACTGAGGTGCAACCTAGTGGCATTGGATAGACCAAAACATAATGTCCCAGAGGTGTTCTATTGGATTTAGGTCAGGAAAGTGTGGTGGCCAGTCAATGGTATCAATTCCTTCATCCTCCAGGAACTGCCTGCATACTCTCACCACATGAGGCCAGGAATTGTCATGCACCAGGAGCCACTGTACCAGCATAGGGTCTGACAATGGGTCCAAGGATTTCATCCTGATACCTAATGGCAACCAAGGTGCCTTTGTCAAGCCTGTAGCGGTCTGTGTGACCCTCCATGGATATGCCTCCCCAGACAATCATTAACCCACCACCAAACTGCTCATGCTGAATGATGTTACAGGCAGCATAATGTTCTCCATGGCTTCTCCAGACCCTTTCACTTCTGTCACGTGCTCAGGGTGAACCTGCTCTCATCTGTAAAAAGCACAGGGCACCAGTGGCGCATCTGCCAATTCTGTTATTCTATGGCGAATGCCAATCGAGCTGCATACTGCTGGGCAGTGAGCTCAGGGCCAATTAGAGGACATGGGGCCCTTGGGTCACCCTCATGAAGTCTTTCTGGTTGTTTGGTTACAGACATTCACACCAGTGGCCTGCTGGAGGTCATTTTGTAGGGCTCTGGCAGTGCTCATCCTGTTCCTCCTTGCCCAAAGGAGCAGATACTGGTCCTGCTGATGGGTTATGGACCTTCTATGGCCCTCTCCAGCTCTCCTAGAGTAACTGCTTGTCTCCTAGAATCTCCTCCATGCCCTTGAGACGGTGCAGGGAGACACAGCAAACCTTCTGGCAATGACACGTATTGATGTGCCATCCTGGAGAAGTTGGACTACCTGTGCAACCTCTGTAGGGTCCAGGTATCGCCTCATGCTACCAGTAGTGACACTGACTGTAGCCAAATGCAAAACTAGTGAAGAAACAGTCAGAAAAGATGAGGAGGGAAAAATGTCAGTGGCCTCCACCTGTTAAACCATTCCTGTTTTGGGGGTCATCTCATTGTTGCCCCTCTAGTGCATCTGTTGTTAATTTCATTAACACCACAGCAGCTGAAACGGATTAACAACCCCCTCTGCTACTTAACTGACCAGATTAATATCCCATAAGTTTCATTGACTTTATGCTATACTCTGATTAAAAAGTGTTCCTTTAATTCTTTTGAGCAGTATATGTGAAATCCTCTTCCCACAATAGCCCCTTCCGCAACCTCTCCAACCAATCCCCTTTATCTTTCTCTTCAAGCTTCATTCAGTGGGACAATCATGTTAAATGATAAATTTGGACAAGGGTAAGGTTAGGTCAAGGATTAGGCTTACGGTTAGGGTTTCCGGCTGCCTCTATAAATCTGGATGTCCCACAAAATTCAGGACATTTGGTCACACTACTCACAGATGTAATGCCCTGTGTTTTTAATCTTGTGCATGGTTATTGTCAGGGTTGAGTTGTCCTTCACTTTTTATGCCTGTGCAGGTTTTCTTGCATGCTGGTTTTCCTCATACTTCCATGCATTCAAGGTTACCAAATTGGCCCTGTGTGAGTGTCAGTGCACCCTGCAATGAGTTACACCCAGTACAGCTGGACTATGGACCAGCGATCCACGGGCCTGAACTGGATAAAGCAGGTGAGAGCATGTTATGTTATGTTATGTTATGTTATGTTATGTTATGAACATGAGCATACTGGTGGAAAATATGAAGAAGTGCCTTAAGAAACACTTTTTCATTCACAATCCACCTTGCAATTAACAGAGATAAGAACACATTGGATAATATACTCTAACAATGCATTTATTAAATAATCAAATGATCTACAGGGGTTGAATGGTCATCTTACACAGATTGCATTTCATCTGTTTTAAATTAAATTGATTTCTTGTTTTTAATGAATTGAATTTTAATACAAGTAAAACCCAGGTAGGTTGAATCCACACATGCATTCACATTATGCTGCGCACTCACAACTGTGTTAATACCTACCGGCAAACTGCACATCCGTAGCAAAAGCAATTTCCAAACATCCGGCCAAGCTTACTCTCATCAACTGATTCTGCTTCACAAACATGCCGATTTAGTAAAAAGCAAGTTTACAAGAGCAATTAATGGCCTTCAGCTTTTTTTTTTCCTCTAGGGTAATAATGAAAATCTTGGCCTTTTCATTTGCATTTAAAGTATTACTGGGGCAGATAGCTGCTTTATTCCTGTCTCCCTGCATTACAAACCCTAACAGAGAGAATGAGCAATTTGCCTGAGGGCTGCGTTAATCGACTTTCAATAAAAACAAAGACAGAATTCCTAGGGCAGAAAACTCAACTGACCATCAAGAAGAAGCATCACCAATTAAATATTTAAGGGAAAATAGATTACAGAATAGTTTGAAAACAAATTATTAATTAGGGCTTGATAGCATAGATGAGACTGAATGAGCCAAACCATTTTTTCCAAGTTCCATAAACAGATGACTGTCAACTAAACTTATTTTTACAGTTTGTAAAGTTGTAAAGTACACAACATGATGGCACAGTGTTTAGCACTAGCACCTCATTGTTCCAATGTCCCTAATTTGATAAATGACATTTGTTATCATGTGGCAGTCACACATATGCCCAGTATTTCCTCAGGATTCTATGGATACCTTCCTCAACCCAAAAACATGCATATTAGACTAACTATCACATAACTATAACTTGGTCCAAAATGAATTTATGCATATTTGTGTGTATCTGTGCAGGGTGCGGTAGCAGTTTGTCCAAGCAGCATGCAGCACATTATTCCCAATTCAAATCATTGCCCTGTGCTCTCCTATCACCAAATCCAATGTTGGACCAACAGTCTCCCTAGTTTATATGTAGATTCTCCATGGGAAACTAGGCAAGTCAGTGATGGACTCCTGCCTTATATCAGGGAGCTCATCACCTTCTGCCTCAGCCAATCGTATTGACCAGCCGGAACGTAAGCAGCCATCTGGACTCCACAAGGAGATATCTACAGGTACTCACTCCGTATTCATTTCCAACACCTAAAAAAGGCAAAAATTGTTCAATTAAATTCTATTAGCAGCCAGAATATTATTACTAAATTAACATAACCCAACAGAAAATAATCTGTTGTGCAGCAATTATATGTTTAAACAGTAAACATCATAATCACAAACTGGAAAGAAAGGAGCCAATAAGGCAGTGGGAAATGAGATGGCAGTGGTCTTCACTGCAGCTCCAAGATGTGTGTGCTAAGAACATGAAACCTTAATATGGCAGTCTTACTTTGTGACATGTTACTAGGATTTGCATATGCTATGTCAAATGTACCTGCAGTTGGCCATAAAATGGTTGACGTTTTAAATTAGGTGTTGAACTGTAACTAGAGGTCCTATTCTTATATAGATAACTAAGAAAAAAGAATATTACATGGTTACCAGTATTTTCCCGGGGATGGCGTATAAGGTATTGTTGCTGTTGATTTTTTATTTAAGTGAACTACAAATTTATAAACTATGCAAATCGCTGCAGTTGTTAACTGTATCCACATATTTCTCACATCTGAAAATTTAAGAAACTACCTTTTTGAAACAATGTTGGCAAATGGCCTCTTTTACACTTCTTGACTCTCATCATACGGTTTGAAGCAGAAATGAGTCTAAACAGTAGAGTTATACCTGACCCTGATATAAATCCGTCTTCCATATCATTCCTTTCATTATTGTTAACTAAGGTCGCTAATGGAAAAGTGCCTTTCACTTTCGAAGACAAAAATCTGTAACTGTCACTAAGGACAGAAATTATTCAATCATCACTCAATAGAATATTTTTGAATTTTTTGGAGCTTTAGCAATCTTGAAGAACATGGCTGCAACTTTGTTGGTTTCAATTGGTCTATCCAGGAAATATCATGATAAACTATTTAGTGTCGTAGTGTTTGTACTACGTGTGTTTCTTATACTCTGCTCATTTTGTAAATTGGCACCTTAATTGCTATCCAAAAGCTGTAAAGTGATATGTTCCATGTCACCACAGTTAGCTGGTCAACTGTCTAATGGCTCATGCCAAGTTTCAGCTTCAGTTCTTATAATTCTCCCCCTTCACATAAGGGTCCAGCAGTATGAGGCCATGAAGATATGTTGAATGGTGTTGAGCTTGCCCCAGTGTGAAACTGTGTATGAGGGTGAGTTTTTAGGTCAAGTCAAGTGGCTTTATTGTCATACCATTCGTACTTTGGCATGAAATAACATTTCTCAGCAATACAGTGCGACATATGCATAAGCACAGGACAAGTACAAGACAAGAAAGTAAATATTTTATACTATAAATAGGAAAATAAATAATGGGAGAATGAACATAGAAATAAATTAAAATAGTAATACATAAAAATTCAACAACTAACAGTAAATGAAACAGTAGTAACTGACCTAGCATATATACTGCATATAAATAAACTACTAGGAGCAGATGTTAATGTCGGGGTGCAGCACAAAGTTCAGAGTCTGGGCACCCTAAGGGTAGAAGTTGTTGAAGAACATAACAGAACTGGGTCAGATGCTGCAGAACCGTCTACCAGATGGAAGTGGTACAAAGAGACTGTGGGTGGAGATGAAGTGATCTTTCACAATGCTATAGGCTTTATGGACGCAACTCTTGAGAAAGATGTTTTTAATGAAGGAAAGAGGTCCTGTGTGCACTATCCATTGTAGGACCTTGTGGTCAGAGACACTGCTGTTACCAAACCAGACGATGATGCAGCTGGTCAGAATGCTCTAAATGGTGCCCCTGTTGAATGTGGTGAGAAATGGGGGGGGAGTAGGTTTGCCTTCTTCGACCACTGAAGGAAATGGAGATGCTTCCGCAGGTTCTTGTCTGTTGAGGTGCCATTAATTGACCAAGTAACTTCAAATAAAGGGTGCACACGAAAGAGTTTATGTGTACTCTACAGTGGAAAACATTCAAACTAGACTGCCATAAACCACCTTAATGTCAGAATAGGTATTCTCTTCCTTCATCCATGAACTGAGAGGTTCTGAAAATGATCAGGCCTTTAATAACCTCTTGGGCACAGCCATCATTTCTGCAGAGAAAATGTTGACCTTGCCGAGAGGTTTACTTACCTCAGCAGTGACATTCTTCCTATGAAGTCAATAGATAGATTGGGAGAGCATGAGGGGTTTGTGGTGCTACTGATATCTCTGCAAAAGGACTAAGGTCCAAGTCTTTAGAGTCCTGGTGCTTTCTGTTTTGTTATATGGTTGCGAGAAATGGACGCTATTCAGTGACCTGAGACAAAGTGGATTTCTTTGGTACTGTGTCTCTTCTGAGAATCTTTGGGTACCACTGGTTTGACTTTGTGTCAAACAAGTGGATGCTGATGGAGCCCCAAAAGAGGCACATTACCTGCAGAGGGTATCATTACCTGTGAGGGAATATCAGTTATGGCACTATAGCCATTTGGCGCGATTCCCCAGGGGTGATCTGGCTCGCAGGATTCTCATTGTTGAGGACCCGAGCAGTTGGATCAGGTCAAGGGGATGCCCACGTAACACCTGGCTGAAGCAGATAGATGGTCTTTTCCGGAGGGTGGGACTGGACTGTGTGTCTACCTTGGGAGGTTGCCAACCGGGATCCTGAGCTGTTTTGTTGTGAGGTGGGTGCGGCAACATGCTGTACCAGTATATGCTCCCCAACCTGATCTGACCTGACCAGGTCTGAAAACTGGCGGTGTGTAGATGCCTGAAAATGCCTTCCTTACCCCATAGTTAGGTACAAGTACTTAAAAAGCAGATGTTCTGTTAAAACAGTGATCTTAAGGTATCTACATACAATTACTCTTATGTAAACGTGCAAACAAATACAGACTTTGACAAAGTGACTACTTATTTTGACTGACTCTTACAAGGATATGGATTGGTCAGCTTAGTTTGGAAATATACAGCATACTCCAGTCTAAGGCTTTGACTACAATTATATTTTAAAGAGCTTTTGATAACAGGATGACAAAACGTCACAAATTAAAAAGGAACAAGGGAGTCAGCAGCCCAGTAATTGTTAAGGTGCTTCAACTATGCCTGTAAGATCAACTGAGAAGGCTAATTCAGAGCTAGCACTGAGTACAGTATGTTATAATTACCCCCTGTGAAATATGGCTATTTAACAGCACTGTCAGTGGCAAGCAATACATTAAAAAATGTAAAATATGAGCTGCAGGAAATCATCAGTGTTAATTAAAGATTAAAAAATATATTTTAGTAATATAGGCACTTTTTTCTTTTAATGATGGCGAACATCATATCTGGAACGTTATTGCTCTTAGCAGGTACAGAGCAAGACTTGTTGGCACCTTTTAGAAAATACCCAGTGATTTGACAATGGCAGATAAATTCCAAGTTGTCACATGAGATTCATTCTTAGAGAAAATGTGCTATCCTTAGCAGAACTGCAAAGAGAGAAATTGTACAGTACATAGTAAATGCTTCATAATGAGGCTTTGTGTTGATTGCAGAATAACTCAGAATGCTGCTACAAGATCAAGGTTTTAATTAACTAGATGAAATATTTTGTTTGTGGGTATATTTGTCAGCTGGAAATATTTTAAACCTAGCATTTTCTGTCATGAAATAATTTTAAGAAATTGTATATGTGAATAAAATTTTTATTTTGCATACAAGTTATCTTGGAAAAGAGCACATATCTACAATTAAAGGGAATATAGTTGATGTGCAGACAATCACTCTATGAGCTTCTTTGTGATTCATCAAGCAATCTGCGGTCAGTACATCTACATAAAATGTTCGACAACCCATTAAAAAATGCAAACAGCGCTATCTCCAATATAAATCACCTCTCCTTCTACACAGCATAAATGCTGGCAACTCTACAAAAATCTAATTCCGTCCATTAAACCAGTGATCTCAAAAACTACTTTTGAGAGTTTTATGTTGGTTCTTCCCTTCTACACAGTGTTCCAGTCTTGTCTAAGCATTTATAGAAGCAGCACATAAAAACATTTTTGTTCATGCAGGTAAACAGTCTTCTCAAATTGCTTATTTTATGCTCAGTTCTCAACAATGTGGTAATAAACATTCTAAAGTGAAGAACAGAGGGAACACATAATATATATTACCCATAGTCCAGCTTCATTAACCCCAACAGGCTGCTTCCAAATCTTAGACTAAGAGCATATCACAACTGGGACAAATCAACAAAAAGAATGACAACTTCCAGTTGCAATTTTAAACCTATGGTGTAAATTTAAAATTGCTAAAAATGTTACAGATGGACAAAACTGTGATGCTATTAAATACTGTGATATATGAAACTTCATGCTCCATATACAACCAGTTAACTATCTGAAACAAATTTCCATGAATCCATAGAATATGTCTGAATCAGACAATAGGATGAGTACATAGTGCATAGTTTAGGATAAGCAGGCTTCTCACCCACATTCCAACAAATATACAGTGTATGGCTTTAATTGTTTAATTTAGTTTAGTAATTTTAAAGAATATTTCTGTCCAGTGCAGCCAACCAACCACCCTTACATTCTATGAAACTGCCTTTCTGTACCACAAAAAGTCAAAATGTCTGTTCCTTCAATTTTAACCACAAAGCACACACTAACCTTGCAGTCTTTTCACCAAGGAATATTCTCAAAAACCCTCTTTTGAATAATTACCGAAATTATTAGAACATTAGAACAATTGTGACAGGTACAGACCATTCAGACCCAACAAGCTCATCCATCCTGTTCACCTAGAATATATAAAACAACATCAGGTCGAAATCTCAAGGTCCCTAAAGTCTTACTTTCCACCACACTACTTCTTAATTTATTCCATTTGTCTATGGATCTGTACATGAAGAAAAACTTTCTAAAATGTGTGCAAAATCTACCTTTAAAAAGTTTCCAACTGTTTCCCCATGTGTCTGTTGAAGAATTTATTTTAACGTAAAAGCTATGATCCAAGGTACTAATTTTAAACTCTGCAATCATCACCTCCTAAATTATATTTGTTTAAATTGAAAAGGTTCAGTTTCTTCAATTTGTCCTTATAGCTCATAGTTAATACATTTTTAGATTCTCAAACTGCTTAATCTAACTCAAGGTAATGGGAGGTCCTGAGCCTATCCAAGAACCACTGAGCACAATGCTGAAAAAAACCCTGGACAAGCTGCCAGTCCACTAAAGGGTACACATGTGCATTGTGGCAGACGGCTGAGGTTCATGCCCAGACAGGACTACTAGAGGATGGACGGACCGGGAGAGGAGCAGTATCTCCCCTGGAACACGAGAAGGCAGCCGCCCTGGTGGGTGTTGGGGTCACGGGAACAGAGCTTGGAAGCTCCACCTTGAGGGGACCAGTGGCCACAGCCAGGGGGTGCCTGGATGGTTCAGAAGCCATGGTATGCAGCACTTCCGCCACACCAGGAAGTGCTGCAGGACGGTCATCAGGGAGCACAAGGAGCACATCAAGTTGCATTATAAAAGGGGCCACCTCACTCCATTCAGGAAGACGGAGTCGGGTAGAAGAGGACAGAGCTTGCAAGGAAAGGAGTAGAGGCGGCAGAAGACTTGAAGTAAAAAGGACTGAGCATTGTGAGTTTGAGCATTGTGTGGAGCTATAAAAAGGAAAGAAGAAAATATAAAAAAATGTTATCTTGTTTAAGTGTGTCTCTTATGACTGTCTGTGCCAGGTTAAGCACTGGTATAGCGTCATCTGCTGTCACAGCATACATCCACATTCACCCTGGAAAGAATTTAGAGTTGAAAATTAGCGTAATATGAACTGTATGTCTTTTGGACTGGGGCCACAAATACAGCATATGCAGAGGAAACTGACAATGAACCTATCTATGAGAATTTAAGAGAACACACAGAGACCATGCTGTAATGGCAGGTGGGACTGTGTAGCATCCTGGGTCTGGAACTGACAGCAGATAGATATCTCAGTTAGCCAAGAACTGCCACAAGGGGTGAGGCTACCAGGAAAAGCTAGCATGGTAAGCTCACAGAGTCATGGGAAAGTGTGGCAGAATGCCGTGCCTCTGATCCTGGGTGAGCAAAGTGAGGTGAAGCTAGCAACATATATGTGCAGGCAGAGGAATGAAGTAATTGGATATGCATGGAGCCATAGAAGACATAGAGGAGTGGCTGATAACGGAGGTAGTGGCTCTGACCACTGAAGAAACCAACCATCCTTCTAAGGGCCACCTACCACTTGTTTTGCACAGAATGTTAAGGCCATTACTCCATCTTTCACACACCCCAGGCCTTTACACTGGTGTAAAGAATGAAAGAAGAAGCAACTATTGACCCACGGCAGAGAACTGGTTATTACACTAATGTTTATGGATCACTTGACCTTGTTCATTAGGGCTCACTTGAGGTCAGGAAGACCTGGTCGTTTCACACCCCTCAAATTGCCCAGCAGAGGAACTTAGCATTACTTTCAAGAATGAGGAGTTTGTGAGGTGTGCAATGTAGTGCTGGGGTTCTAGACATGAGAGAAACACATTCCTCAGGTAGCTGAACAGTGTCACAAAGGTTGGGGTACCTGGAGAAGCCTGTCATTAAAGCACCTCCTGGCAGCATGTGGGGGTTTGCACAGACAGACAGAGCACTTAGAGATGCACTTCAAATATGTCTCCCTGCTGCTGAAGTCAATTGGCCTGGGTATAAGGCTGCTGGTGAGCCTCAGGTTTCTACTGTAGCCTTTAGTTGGCTCATGGAGCCATGGTAAAGCGTGGCAGAAGGTGATCTTAGATTTAGAACAGGATGAGGAGGAGGAGGAGGCTGTGGTGGAAGTGGAAGTGGAGACAACTGCAGTGGCAGTAGCAGGAGATAGTAAACTGTGGAAATGGAAACTGCTGGGGTAGGGGAAAACAGTTTTAGTTAGGCTGAATACTGTAAATGTAGTATTTTAGAAGGTCCAGATAGGCAAGGCCTCTATTATATTTGCAACCTGTTTGTATTTTGGTTACTTCTTCCCTTTACCCCTCCTTTGTGTTGCTTGATAAATGACCCTTGCTAACTCTAAATTGGTGTCCTTCTGAGTATGGGATTTGCTTCAGCCTACAGGAAATGTAGTCAAGAAGTAATCCTTATATCTTTAACTATATGCAGCATGCAAGAAGAATTTAATATGGAACAATACCAGGTAATGGTCCTACAGTATGGGTAACAACAAAGTGCCTTTAATTCATTTTCTACCATATGCACATATGCATTTCAAATTTACATTATCATATCTCACAAAAGGGCGGCACGGTGGCGAGGTTGGTAGCGCTGCTGCCTCACAGTCAGGAGACCTGAGTTCACTTCCCGGGTCCTCCTTGCGTGGAGTTTGCATGTTCTCCCCGTGTCTGCGTGGGTTTCCTCCGGGCACTCTGGTTTCCTCCCACAGTCCAAAGACATGGTGGATTGGTGATTCTAAATTGGGCCTAGTATGTGCTGGGTGTGTTTGTGTGTGTCCTGCGGTGGGCTGGCAACCTGCCTGGGATTGGTTCCTGCCTTGTGCCCTGTGTTGGCTGGGACTGGCTCCAGCAGACCCCCGTGACCCTGTGTTCGGATTCAGCGGGTTGGAAAATGGATGGATGGATATCTCACAACTCTTCCATCACTATATCATAAGTTATAAGCATGCCTTTACAGTTTCTGCTACAATACTGTTTATATCCTATCTATGGTTCATTTTAATAGTGTTAACAGGAAGCAGCAACAGGGAGTAATACTGTACTCTAGTTGCTTTCTTTCAATTATCTTATTCAAATATTATTTAAAACATTTGCCCAACTAATGATCCAATTCTATATATACTCATTCTTCACTCTGTTTCTCTATCTATTTTACCAAGCTATTTCATTCAGATGGACCTAAAACAGATCCTTAATGTCCTCCTCCCTCGCATTGCATTCTATTCTTATCCATATCCATTCTATTTTATACTGTATTCTATTCTAATCCCTATCTATTGTCTCCTTCCTATTAAACAATTGAAATTGACACCCTTAAGTTACCAGCAATGCCCACAGGCTTCATGTTTAAGAATGAACCTTTTTTGAGTATCTTTAATAGCACAGAAACAATCCTCCTTGTTTCATTGATCAATCATTGCAGAGTTATGTTTATAACGTGAATGTCTTGCGTTTGGTAAATTTTACCAAAAAATTGAAGTTACCCTTAAAGTCAACATTGTTGCAAAGAGTCAAAATTTGAGAATTTAGATTTTTGTCACTTTGAGAGAAAGACTTTCCAGATAGTTCTTGTCCATTAGCTTTGTATCCTCTCCTGTAACCAAAATAGTGCACACAGCCTTGTGTATTACTGCACATGCCTCTACATAAAGGAAGAGGTATAATCTTTTCTATGCAACACTAAAAAAATCAAGCAATAGTTGCTTCATTTAAATTAATTGGATTAAATGAAAGAACATTTGAAAAGACATAATGTGTGAACACTTGGACATCATACACAAAGAGGTATAAAATGCTGCAGTACATAATGGGAGGTTAATATTCCTTCTAGCAGCTTTATGCCATGTGTTTCTTATGCGTAGGTTCGGACTTGTTAGCTGTTCAAACACTAAAAGCAGATTGAGCTACAATATCAGCTCTTTGCTGAAAGCTTGTACAGCAAGCAGAGCTGTAGAGCACAATGCTGACCTGACTGGTTGCTGCTCATGGGATAAAAAGAGAGAAAAAGCAACAGGAGATCATTTTGCTCTCTCACATGAATGTCAAAGACTCAGGGGGCTGAAAGACACACCTGCAGATGATGGTAAAGGGGTCTGCCATTCATCACTGTCACCTTGGGCTTGCATAGCAGCGTCAGCTTAACATTATATAAAATGAAAGAAAAAGGGAGAAGGACTTAAAGGGGAAGCTAGCCTGGAGGGTTATAGACAGAAAAGACAGACTTTCAGAAGTCACCATGCCTTACACTTCAGGAAATTTTATTTTAGTGTTATAATTGAAAGCCACACATTCATAAATTTAAAATGACAATTTATTTTGTTTTTTTCCTTTAATTTGATTTTATACATAAAATCAAAGATGACAAAATATCCATCCATTTTCTAACCCGCTGAATCCGAATACAGGGTCACGGGGGTCTGCTGGAGCCAATCCCAGCCAACACAGGGCACAAGGCAGGAACCAATCCTGGGCAGGGTGCCAACCCACCACAGGACACACACAAACACACCCACACACCAAGCACACACTAGGGCCAATTTAGAATCGCCAATCCACCTAACCTGCATGTCTTTGGATTGTGGGAGGAAACCCACGCAGACACGGGGAGAACATGCAAACCCGGGTCTCCTAACTGCGAGGCAGCAGCGCTACCACTGCACCACCGTGCCGCCCATGACAAAATATGGTTTTGTTATTTTGAAATTAACAGCAAATCTGTCTTTCAATACAGATTTCAATTCAAGCCATTGTGGCAATATGCCAAGCTAGGGAGATCAGGCTACCCAGTAAGAGTTTCAACGTGTCCTGAGTTTTCTCCCAGTGAGCCATGCATTATATACTTTCTGTGTGTGACATTTGGGGGATTTCCTTACTTCATGGATAAACCACCTGACTAGGCACCTCTTTTGTTTTATTAAGCTGTTCACTTTAAGCAAAGAGAATAAGTTCATTCTTCTGGTTACCACCATGATGGGAATGATAGATGTGATATTATCAGGGTTCCGTTGTTCCTGAAACTACATCAGATCTGTTGTGCCAAGACGTAAAGCACAAAGTCAAAGAAAAGACATTTAAAATCAAGCACTGGGAGTACAAAAAGACCTTTCTTTTGTCATTCATGAATTCTAAAAGCTGTGCTTGAGGACTAAACTCCCAATTCTCGACCACAGCTCACATTTGTGAAACTGCCGTTAATTCCACCAATTTGTTGGTTAATATGAACTAAAACAAATAATGAATGAAATATAGAACCACAGCTACAGTATGTTCAGATCACAATGCATTTCAATTACTTCATTTGTGGAAGTACATTCACACTAACCTACAGAGAAAGCAAGATGTCATCTGCAAACAGATGTAATATTCATGTCTTCAAGCTGGATACTTTTCAAGCCTTGACCAAGTCTCATTATGAAAGAATTACAAACAGGAGAGGAGACAAGACACATGCTCGGAGAACTACACTCACTTTAAAAATCTCAACCCAGAGCCAAATATGCAAATGCATCTCTTCCTTTGCAAGTATAAGAATGGAATAGCAGAGAGCAGCAACCCCGAAACATGTACTGTACTGTTGTAGCACTGCAAATAATGAGGTGCAAAAGGCAAAAATGCCTTCTAAATTAAACAGCAAAATGAAACTCAACTACAATGTGAATTAAACAATATGAGCTCAAGAAGCTCTTTTTTTTTATCAAAGGAGTGTTTAGTCAGTAAGAAAAAGTATGTTTTTAATTTAAGTGAGATGGTGGTAAATGGGTTTCCTACTGCTTGCCCTACAAGCAAGTTTATGTTTTTTGAGTAACACCTTATTAATGGCAAAATAAATATATATTCTATAAAATGTTTATTGTTAAGGTCTCTGTGAAAAAGGATTGAGAAAATTCAAAAACAAATTGACTATTAGATTACTATATTTATGTTTATATGGGAGACCTTTGAACATTGGGAAGCAAGATTCTTTAGACAAGTTGTCACATGGAACCTTATTTTTTCCTTTACAACAAGAGGGTATAATATTAGTAAAAACTGAATATGCTTGACCATTGCTATTACACAAAAACTCTATTTTGATGCCCTGATTATGTCTAATGTTATGGGTTTCTTACTGCTTCTCCTTTCTCACACCTATGCATGCTGACTATGTAACTGCTTACGCTTGTAACATCGAAGGCTTTGTTGTACAACCAACTACTGCAATGTCTGCTGCAGACATAAAGAACAATACCACCACTAACAACACATCAACCTGTACCTGTAGCTATTAAATGTAACAATGGACCAACCACAAAAAAATGGAAATTAGATTAAATCAAAACAGAAATGTGTGCTGATAAAATACCTCATAAAATTACAAAGCTTGCTGAGCTTGCACTTATATGAGCGCCAGAGCTCTTACAGATTCATGAATGGCAGTGAAAATATGTGTGTTCTGCTAGCTAGCAGACGAAAGAGGTGAGGATCAGGAAATAAAACTTAATCAGGCAAAAACTGGAACCAAAACAGGAAATCAAACACAACTTCCATAAAGGCAAAGAATAAACCAAAATTCAAGTCAAAATTAAAAAGCTCATAATTTGCAAGGAATTTTGATTAAATGAGTCACCAAAAACTCATAAGTTATCGACAAATTTAGACATTGAAGTCTCTGAGCTGGCAGCTTTTAAACTGTTGTGCCCATGACATTGGCCAGTGCCCTTAACAAATTTGGGGTGCACTCTAGCAACCAAGTTACAAAACATCTGTTCACTTGTAACCACCTTTCTCTACTTCCTTAACATACTCTGTTCCACTCCAGTCCAAACTTTATTTCCTTGAAATTCACTTTGACATCAGTCCACCTCTAGCGATTGCAAAAATATAATTCCCCGCAGCTTGTAACATATGTCGCTTCTGTGCTGTCATGCTGTTATGCTGCTAGTAATACTATCTTCACGGCTCAGGGCTTATTATGAATCACTGGATGAAATGTGGGGCTTTGAATTGCCACCCAGTAACATTTTGATGGAATTTTAGTAATTTACACATAAATACCTTTAGTGAAATAATTGTATTAACTGTAATCTGGAATTATCCCCAGCAAGGATTGTTAGCCAAAGATGTGTCCTTGATGCAGATACAGTGGTCCTCAGTCTGAAATACTTTAAGTACCACTGATTTATATGTGGCTGTGTGGCATCTGTTGGTGAAGAAAGATTCACGGATCCTGACTTTGCTGATGATGCTGTGATCTTTGCGGAGTCAACGGAGGTTCTGATCGGGGAGCTCGAGAGACTGAGCGAGGAGGCTGAGTGTCTGGGGTTGCAAGTGTCCTGGATAAAAACCAAGATCCAGGCCTTTACCGACCTTTTGGGCACAGCCATCAGCAGCGTGTTTGTCCGCTGAGAGAGTGTTGACCTTGTTGAGATGTTTACTTACCTTGGCAGTGACATTCATGTCTCTGGTGACTCTTCCTATGAAGTCAGTAGATGGATTGGGAGAGCATGGGGGGGTCATGAGGTCGCTGGAAAGGGGTGTGTGGTGCTCCAAATATCTATGCAAAAGGATGAAGGTCCAAGTCTTTACAGCCCTGGTGCTTCCTGTCTTGCTATATGGTTGCAAGACATGGACGCTATCCAGTGACCTGAGACGAAGACTGAACTCCTTTGGTACTGTGTCTCTCCGGAAAATACGTGGGTACCATTGGTTTGTTGAATGAGCAGTTGCTCATGGAGTCCCGAATGAGGCACATTACCTGCAATGTGAGGAAGTGTCAGTTACAGCACTGCGGCCATATGGTGCTCTGGCTCGTAAGATCCTCATTGTTGGGGACCCAAGTGGCTGGACCAGGCTAAGGGGTCACCCACATAACACCTGGCTGCGGCAAATAGAGGGTCATTTCTGGAGGGTGGGACTGGACCGTGTGTCATCCTGGGGGGTTGCAAACCGGGATACCGAGTAGTGGGTGCGACAACGCACTGCACCAGTGCATGCTCCCCAACTTGACTTGACTTAACTTGATTTAAATGAAACTAGTTTTCTTTTGATTGGATTAATAAAATACTTATTAATTACCTTTTGCTAAATTCTAATAAAAAAGAAAATAAACTGGAATCTATGCACTAGTTAACATCTAACCTTTAACGCTACCAATGAAACTAAGTAAGTTACTTTCATTATTCTATTGAGTTAAAAGGTTATTGTGTATATTTTGTAAACTGCCCCTGGGTTGCATTCAGTGTGGGTAATAATTGGACCTAAACATAGCGGCCACGAAGTAGTGAAACAGGACAGTGACGAGGGCCCTGCCCGGCTCCCCACTCCTAACATAATGCTTCCCCCTCCCCTTGGCCTGCAGCCTCTGTCACGGATTAGCACAAATATATTTCTCCAGCAAGTGAACTATGATTCTTAGCATGATGAGAGAAGTCGCAAAGTCAACCGGAATGTTCAAACAAAGTAAAGAAAAAAAAACCCGATCTAAATCCATTAAGTAGCTCTCGCATGAAAAGCGGACAGCCATACAGACAGCCATACAGACATTGGATTTTATATAAAGAGAGATAAGGTGTACATCCTTTTCCCAGTCTTCAAAGCACATGTGCAAAGAATGTGTCCTACAAAAGTTACCACGTACATATCTTCATACCCTACAAGATTACAGCTCCATGTTTACAGTATATATCAAAAAATCTGTGAAGGAAATTTAGACTGAAATTTGGTTTTCATTTTAGAAATACATCTCATTTTACTATTAAAACTAGACAAAGAAATGTGTTGGCAACATTTTTTGCATCACCTGATATATACTGCGATACTCTGTATATGTGCACCTTATACAGCGTTCAATTCTTTCAATATGCAATAGCACAGTCTGCTGCATTTTACTTTGAATGCTAATCAATAACACAGCATCATCATCTCCTTTATCAATGGTCAGGCTTTTCACCTCTTTGGGTCACTTTTGGCTGATTCATTTGCGCCTATTTTTTATTAGGCCATTACAGTGAGACATGCCCACTATATCATGATTTTATCAGTATTATATTGGACAGATTCTGTGATAAAACAATGTATGGTCTAATAATGTAGTACTTTTTAAATAATTAATTCAAGCAATGAATCAGGGAAGACAGCATTTCTTTTTATCAGCAGTGCATTCTTTTTTTTCATCTGTCTGTATTATGCAAGAGAAAGAGCGAATGCAATCAAATTTTCAAACATTTTTGTTTGATTATGAGGACATCATAGACATTTGATTCAAGAGCTGGAAGTCATGTAGCTGGCCATTACAGCAATTCTGAAAGAAAGAGAAAGTCAGGCGGTGAACATGAGTACAGCAAGCAGCACAGCACCTCCTAGTACAATTTCAAACATGTCGTGCTATCAAGATCAGGTAGCTTTACTGTCACACCATTCATACGTAGTATTGCTGTATACAGTGGCACGAAATAATGTTCCCAGGAACACAGCGCAAAATATACATAAACACAGGACAAGTACAAGACATGTAAAGAACTACACCATAATATAACAGGTGAACACATTATTGAAAATAAATAATATGTAAGTGAATCGATAGTAATAATTATCATCACAGGTGTACTAGTGTGAAACCCTTAAAAACTGAATATAAAGCAAAAGTTGTTTTTTTTAAAGAATTACTTGTTTAAATATAGGATGAATAAAACAAACTAATTTGACTGTTTATCAAGTATCTAGTCATAGATTACTATAGGTCCGTATTCTAGTTCAGAGATTTCAGGAGTAACGGTGCATAAGTATCCAGTGTCCTGCAGCAGCCACTAATTTGAATGAAAAAGCCGTCTCCTCCAAATGCTGTCATAATGTGTTGTCATCTCAATTAAATAATCAATTGGACCTTATCCTCCCAAGACTTGTCCAAATTTGCAAATCTAAATCTGAGCAAAAACCATTACAGTGACTATAAAAGGTTCCTTGGTTTTGCTGATGTTGTAATGTAGATAATGTTCTTTGCACCAAGAAACAAAGTTCTCCCCCTGACTCCTATACTCTATTTCATCCAATTTATCAATATACCCCAAAAGTGCAGAACTGTCTGAGAATTTCTGCAGGTGACATGACCTGGGGTCTCATGTATAACGCCTTCCATAGAACTCACACTAAAATATGGCATATGTATAAACACAGAAATGTGTGTACACACAAAAAATTTCAGATGCATAAAACCTTGCGTAAGCAAAATTCCATGCACAGAAGTGTATTAGGACCACAGAGAAGAAAAAAAAAGTCGAGATTAAAGTCGAAATGTATTTTCAACTAAATGTTTCACATTTGAGTGGAAATCATCAATTGGACTTTATCCTCCTATTTGACTAAAAACCAACACAATGACAATAAAAAAAATCTGTACAGCACCCTCCTTTGCAATGACTTTTCCATTCTGGTATTGCCACTGCCTAGCCCAGATAACAGTTAGAATACTGACACATCTGACATATCAGTACATCTCAGCAAACTTTCCTTTAAATTTTATGTTAATGATTGAAGACAAAAATATAAAAAAAGAAAAATAATAATTCATGGCTACTGCTACAAAAGGTAAATTGTAGGTCCTCTCACGCCATTAATAAGAAATGTTTCTTAGCTTACGGATGACAATTGTGTACTTTCCCAATAACAAGGGGAATACTTTCATCTGAATTTGGATAGGGCCATAACATTGTGATTAGCAGCTTTGCCTACATTTTACAGTGATTTTTATCTAAATTATTTCAGCTATGTATTATTTTCAGCTGTACAGTAAGGACTAATTCATTTATTTTAGCACTTTGGGCAATATTTAGTAGCAGTGAAAAGAGCTAAAGGTTAAAAAAAAAGGTTACCAATTAGTTTTACCTGTTATTTTCTATCACAATGTTAAGTGGACTGAAAGGCTTTTTTGATTGACCTCCCTGTCTGCATTGCACCACTCAATGCTGATCGGCATGTAAAGTGAGAAGGGTTCTTGAAACATTGAATACCAGTAGCCTTTGGGTATTGTGGAGGTACCAAATTAACATAAAGGCATCTTCCAATTGTATATTTTCCTGAACAATACTGAAAATTAATTTGTTTTCAAATCATTGACTTTCTTTCCTTTAATAACATGGTGAGTCAAACATAAATATTGTGTAATAATTGTGGTTTGAAAATAGACTAAAAGCTTATCACCAGTTAAAAAAAAACACTAGCTCTGCCTACTTGTGAAGAACAACCATAACTGTGTCATTTCCTCTCCTCCTCTTCATTTATGTCTGATGGGCACAAATGTTAATATTGTCAGGAATCTCTGCCAGCACCCTCCTCAAGATGCCCATTTGAAAAAGGAAGCCAGTCACAATGCATTCCACATTGCAAAATCTGAGCTGAAAGAATAAACTTCCTTGCCTTGCATATTTTTCCTATTGTGCCATCAGAAACTGACACTGATTACGCTCGGCTATAACATGATAAGGTGAACTTTGACAAATTGTGGATTATAAATTCAGAGCATCTGGGTAACTTTGTGACTTACACTCAATGATATTATCCATCCACCCATTTTCTAACCCGCTGAATCGGGTCACGGGGGAGGAGCCAAACCCAGCCAACACAGGGCAGGAACCAATCCTGGGCAGGGTACCAACCCACCGCAGGACACACACAAACACCAAGCACACACTAGGGCCAATTTAGAATCACCAATCCACCCAACCTGCATGTCTTTGGATTGTGGGAGGAAACCGGAGCGCCCGGGGGAAACCCACACAGACAACATGCAAACTCCACGCAGGGAGGACCCGGGAAGTGAACCCGGGTCCCCTAACTGCGAGGCAGCAGCGCTACCACTGCGCCACCGTGCCGCCCCTCAATGATACTAGGAAAATATATTAATTAATACAATTTACTTATGATGGCACGGTTCTAATAAAAGAAAATTCATTTTAAATTGATTTTATTTACATTTTATTTAATGAATAACTATGAACCCATAGGACACAACTAAAGGTGCTATGTGTTAATATGTTAATTTTAGTGGAGGAACAAAGATGACAAATTACAGAACTAAATATCTTTATTATGCCAGGAGTTTAGAGTCAGGATCCGAGGTCCTCACAAAAATACATCTATCCATCCATCCATTATCCAACCTGCTATATCCTAACACAGGATCACGGGGGTCTTCTGGAGCTAATCCCAGCCAACACAGGGCGCAAGGCAGGAAACAAACCCCGGGCAGGGCGCCAGCCCACCGTAGACAAAAATACAGTACATACATAAACATTAGCAAAAACCAAATGTGAACAGCAGAATTCACATACAGGATATTCATGAAAGTGGTATGTTCAGTGTATTCTCCTAATAAGTGTGACAGACATCCTGCTGGCACACCACATATTGCACACACACTGTCTAATTATCTAACTCCGTCTGGCTATTTCAGCTCAAATGGCAAAACTGCTTGCTCTGGTGGCATATGTTAATGAGCACCATGTGTATAAACTGTTAAGATTATTGTGAGATTTACTGCTGAGATAGGAAGGGTTCACTTGAACTAATTCGACAAGAGGGATAAGGGAAAAAATTCAGGATGCCTCTCAATCTGACCGGCCTAAAGGTAGTGATGGGTTCCAATAAAGAACAAACGTGGCTTGACATAAGAATAGGGAAAATAATATGGAAATATATTTGATCTCAGTAACACCTCAGTAGGAGGTGAAGAGCAAATGACTATAATGGATACAATACTGTGCATCTCGGAAAATACACTGAGCAAGTGCACTGACAGCAAAGAATCTGAATGACTGCAGACAAAAACTGACAAATCAATTAATTTAAAATAAATTCAACTGTTTATTTTTTGTATAGTGCTCTTCACTCAGTGTACAGTGCTGTAACAACCTCTAATAAAGCCTAAATTACCCAAATGTTCAATTTTTCACTTGTCTTCTTTTTTACACCTCAAACTTAAATTTTATAGGATAAAACATATGAACTCAGTGGATGGAGACCTTGTCATCTATACATTTATGGAACTCCAGAAGAACTATGAAAGGCCAACACAAACTTGATCCATCCATTTTCAAGCATGTTTAATTCAGCTTAGAGTCATGAGGGGATGAAGCCTTCCCCTGCAGAATCAGCCAAAGGGCACAAATCATCCCAGATAAGGCGTCTTTTACATAACCATTTCTAAAATGCAACATGATGTGGCTATAGATAAATATAATGAAGCACAACAACGGCTCGGTGGAAACTGGGTGACAGTTAACTCGGCAAAAAGACAACTTGGCTAAAGACAACTCGGCGAAAAAACAATTCGGTGAAAAACACCCGGCAAAAATACAACTCAGCAAAAAGACAAGTCGGTGAAAGACAAGTCAGCAAAGAAACAAACTGGTGAAGTACAACTTGGCGAAATCCTTTACCAGGTAGGTAATAGTTAGGTTCAAAGAGATTTTTTAATTATGCTTAAATGATAACATGATTTAAAATGTTGAAAATAAATTTATATAATTGACAAATGAACTTTATTCTGCATATGGAACAAACTCTATCTTACATTATCTTCTGCAACCAAAATTGCTAATCCTTTATATAAATTGTATTGATTGTAATCAAATGATAACGTTATTTAGAATACAAAAGGTGACCTGCGAGTATGGCTTAAGGAATATCTTTACTCTCAACGTATTGGGACTCTCATAAAGCAGGTGATTCTGTGGATCTTCCGGCGCCCTATGTTGTCATTTAAATATCATTAAAAAATCTCTTTGAACCTAACTATTACCTAACTGGTAAAGGATGTCGCCGAGTTGTCTTTTCGCTGAATTTTCTGTTGCCCAGTTGTCTTTTCGCCGGGTTGTCTTTCGCCGAGTTGTCTTTTCGCCGAGTTGTCTGTCGCCCAGTTTCCCATGAACGTACAACAACAATAGCTAATAAAGGTAAGAGGAGCGGTGTGGCATGCTTTGGGGAATTTGAATTATCTGCGATCTGGAATAATCTTTTTAACAAATGTTTATCAGTATCAGTAATTCAATGGCTTTACCTGTCAGTTGGGGATGCAGCATAGCAGAACCAAAGTCTGATTAAATAATGTGTGGAGAATTTTTCATGTGTCTGGGTGGGATTTTCTCCAGTTGTTTCTGGTTTTAAATCCACAACCTAAAAACAAGCAGGATATATGAACTAGTGACTCTAAACCTGACCAGTATTGCTGAGTGTTGAAGTGCGCTCTGTGATGGAGGGTGCAACCTGTTCAAATGTGGTTCTTTTCTCACAGCCAATTCAGTAAGTACTTCAAAAAATGAATGATGTAACCAGGGCTGGAATTCCGGGAACTAGTGCAGCAGCAAATGTCAAAAATAATGTGTCCACAGTCTGATCGTTGGTCTAAGCTGATCTCTTTATCATCAAAATTATAATCATTGGCAGTTCTTACCAGTCCCATTAATATTGACTGGTATGTGCTTACCGACTTTAATAGTAGATTGAGGTGGTTCCTTTATTAACAACTGAAAGATTAAAGCCATGCAATGTCCATGTGCATTAAGGGCAATAAGTGTTATTGGAAATAAAAGTGACAGCTCTGTAAATTTGATTGTTTTTCCTTTGGTCTGTGATGGACTTACCCTAACCCAGCACTATTCTGCCTTTTCAGAATGCAGCATATTTTGTTCGACAATGTTTCAGGAAAAATTGACATTTATTTGACTTGTTGGATTTCTGTAAAACATTTCCATTTTTGCATTTAATGAATGGTGCTTCAATGTGCATACATCCCGGCAATCAAGCTCTTGGTGTTAATATGCATGACTATTGCTGTCACTCATTTAATCGCTGATAATAAAGCCCCTAAACTTTCTACTAGGCTCAGGAGGTACCTACTAGCCCATTCCTGTGGGACTGATGAAAGCTGATAACATCAATTCAACTCAGGGGCTAGAAGTCAGTGAGCTGAGATTTTATTTTGTAATCCCACTACCTTGTCTCCATTATATTTATTACTTAGTGCTGTGATTTTTAAGGATGGTGCCTATACTGTAATCTATTATTTGAACTGGGTGTAGAAATTTTCAGCTGCAACATCAGACTACACATAATCAATATCAATCAGCCAAACCTTAAACCGTTCAGCAACTTTCCAAGTAAAACCAAAGAGATCAAATGTTGGTAAACAGCGGGTCTTAATTTCCTACTTTTAAGAATAAAGCTTGAAGCGCTTTTGGAACAGATTCTGCAGTCTTCTGCTAAGCAATATTAAAATCCACTGATGTTAACCAAGGGGTTTGAAGTTCCCATAAATGTCCCAGGGTACACAGTGTCAGTGGGGGCACATATATGAAGCTGTGCACACTTAGATTGACTTTTAATACTTCCAATAAGAAATCGGATAAGAGCAGCACATTAAGGAGCAGTGCTTTGCTGTTTTAAGAGCACCCCCACTAACATTAGTGACATGCTTGTAATTGCCACATTTAAAACGAGTTACTAATGAAGTGCACTTTAAAGAGGCGTGCAGCCCAGCACAGATTTACTAAATGAATGCTCTGTCTTTTCAGAGCCTATTATTCCACACCGGGAATCGATAATGCGCTTTTGTAAACCAGACGGGAAATTACTTACTTCTTGTGCACTTTGTCTCTTTCTGAAACTTATGTCTGGAAAACAGTGTAAGGCGGTGTCAGGAAAAATTCAAATATGAAAGGCACCCCTGATTTTGTGCTGGGTGCAAAATATCTTTTACCAGTCATGCCTGACCCTTTTCCTTGGAAAGCATTTTTTTCTGATTTGTTCAGGTCACAAGTGGGATGGAAATGAGCCTCTGTACTGCTTCTTCACACATCCGGATTTAATAGACTTTTTCCACTGATAAAAGACCTCTAATGAGTTCATTTTTAAGCTATTAAATTGGCTATAATAGCTGGTTCTACTGATGATTGCACAGAGCCCTGCTGGTTGCAGTCTGTTTTTTTGTCTTCTTCTGAATTTAACTGTTTAGCATCCTTTAGTTTCTGCGACAGCAGATTTTCAGTTATGAGGGTAAAGATCTCAAAGGATGTGTGAGGATCTGGACAGGTCTGGAGTCCAAGATAGCAGATGGTTCCTGATTTTGTTCATTCTTGCATTGTTAATGTCATTCAAATTAAAATGCATCACCAAGTAAGGCAGTTTGGAGACCAAGGCTATCTAAAAAGGGGACACATTTTGCATTAAAGAAAGTGCTCACTTGTACTTTATTAAGGTTAATAGTCATATTCTGGCTGGCAATAGGCAATGTGGGATTCCTTACAATGTAGCATGTAGACTCATGTAAACAAGCAACAATTTTCTTTCTCTTTTAACAGTTTAGGATTAATACACTTTATTTTCATAATACCAACAATAATGCATATTCATATAAAAAGGGATATCTTTTGGTGATTTGTAACACCAAAGAAGTGCCCTATGTTTGTGGACCTTCAGCAGCAAGGTTAGACAACACTATGGGAAGTACCCCACTCTATTGAGTGTCACAATAATATAAAAATAAAAGAATAAGGGAAACATAAAGCATTGCACAGGCTATGGAGGAACAGCAACTGATCTTGATTCTGGTGAATTTATAAGAATCAGATTATAAGGTCCCGTATCCAAGAACCTAAAGAAATAACACGAGAGAAACAGGATTAGCCATCCTCACTGCTGGGTTGAAGGGTTTTTCAAAATCAATACAATGGCCAAATGAAAACACATAAAAAAGCAGGAGACTCCTATATTTCTGAACAGAAGTAGTGAAGTGTGAAAATCAAGCCAGCTGCTGCCTGTTTCTTTGCTTGCAGAAATTGCTTATATGGGCTATGCATACAACTCAGACCTGCAGGGAGGAGCCAGAAAGTCAGTCATTGCCCACCTGGTGTAATCTGTCCCCCTGTTTTAATACTTCCCTATACTAGTTATGAACTTGTACAAAATTTTTGTCCACATCTATAACAGCTTTACACCTCACTACCTATAGTTACTTATTTCCTCTCTAGGTGCCTTCATAAAGTCTTTTCCCTGCCACATTAGCCTAAATTCAGTTCATTCTCTCAAAATATGAAAAGGGTTTTCTTACTTTCTCTCTCCTTCTCTTTTTCTCTCTCTCTCCCTTTTCGCAAGCTGTAGAATAAGATTTTCTTCACTATCTGAAATACTCTTGGTATACTCAATCAAAAATACATATAAAGATTTTGGGTGGGGATCAGAGTTTCAGGTAATAAAGGGTGCTACAGCAACATGTAATAAATACATTGAGAACTCTAGAAATAAATACTACAGTCGCAGAGATAAGAAAAAGGTAGTGGTCATCAATGGTATAGAGCTTGGAACTTCATTAGGTGGCAGCAAGGGGTAAACTCAGAGATATGCACATGGATGAGCCAATGGTATCCCAAATAATGGATGATCTGTCAGGCATACTGCAGTTTGTGAGACTCAAGGACTGCGTTTCTGATTACAGATGAAGCACCACAAGGAATAATCCTGTCTTCTTTTTGATTCACTCTGTACAACTCAAACTATATATATATAACACCAGGTCATCTCAAGTCAAGTCAAGTGAAGTTGGGGAGCATGCACTGGTACGACGAAACAACTCGGTATCCCGGTTGGCAACCCCCCAGGCAGACACGCGGTCCAGCCCCACCCTCTGGAAATGACCCTCTGTCTGCCGCAGCCAGGTGTTACGTGGGCGACCCCTTGGCCTGGTCCAGCCACTCGGGTCCCCAACAATGAGAATCTTACGAGCTAGATCACCATCTGGGAAACGCGCCACAAGGCCGTAGTTCCATAACTGACACTCCCTCGCAATGTAGGTAATGGGCCTCATTCAGGACTCCATTAACAACCGCTCATTCGACACAAAGTCAAACCAATGGTATCCAAGGATTTTCCGGAGAGACACAGTACCAAAGGAGTCCAGTCTTTGTCTCAGGTCACTGGATAGCATCCATGTCTCGCAACCATATAGCAAGACAGGAAGCACCAGGACTCTAAAGACTTGGACCTTTGTCCTTTTGCATAGGTTTCCGGGAGCACCACACATCCCTTTCCAGCAACCTCGTGACTCCCCTTGCTCTCCCAATCCATCTACTTACTTCATAGGAACAGTCACCAGAGACATGAATGTCACTGCCAAGGTAAGTAAACCTCTCAACAAGGTCAACACTCTCTTTGCAAACAGACACACTGCTGATGGCTGTGTCCAAGAGGTCATTAAAGGCCTGGATCTTGGTTTTTATCCAGGACATTCGCAAGCCCAAACACTCACACTCCTCGCTCAGTCTCTCGAGCACCCTGATCAGAGCCTCATGTCACCTGCAGAAATTCTCAGAGGATTCTGTACTTATGGGGTGTATTGATAAAGTGGATGAGAAAGAATATAGGAGTAAGGCGGAGAAGTTTCTTGGTGCAAAGAGCATTGTTTGCATCCTAACATCAGCAAAAACAAGGAACTGGTTATTGACTTTCACCGCACCAAAGAGTAGCTACTGTATATGGTCTCAGAACAAAGAGAAACAATATAAAATAGGGCAGAGTGGGCTCTTACTCCTTCGGACTTCAGGAAGCAACATCCTTTACATCTTGTATAACTCTGTGATGGCCAGTACAATTTTCTACATGGTGGTGTGCTGGGCTGGTAACATCACTTCAAGAGAGACCTACCGAACCAACAAGCTAATTAAAATCCCAGGCTCAGTTATGAAATGCACTCTGTGACCCCTGGAGGTAGAAGCAAACAAAACTGAGTACGTTTATAGAGAATGCAATCCTCTCTCTGACATACTAACCCTAAGGACTTTCAGCCAACAAATTATTTAGCAGAAGTGTGTCAAGAAATACTATTGGGATTCCTTTATACGAACAGCTGTACATCTGCATAATGTCTCACAGTGACTGTGACAACCAAGGCATGTTTACTTTCTTTTTCATTTTCTTGCTTTATAGTCATTCTGGTAAATATTCAGACCAAAGTGTATGTATATTTATTTATGTACTTACCTACCTATATATGTATTTGTTTATTTAAAGGGTTCTATAAAAAAGCTAAATTCCCCCCTGGGGACAGATAAACTTCTTTCGTCATCATCATCATCATCATCATCAAGCAGCTCCTATTTGATATGCCTAAGCTTCCATTTTAATTTATGAGTGACAATGCTGCACATACTCTCTCTGACACACTAATCCTAAGGACTTTTAGCCAACAAATTATCTAGCAGAAGTGTGTCAAGAAATACTATTGGGATTCCTTTATACCAACAGCAGCATGTCTGCATAATGCCTCACTGTGACTGTGACAGCCAAGGCATGTTTTCTTTCTTTTTTATTTGCTTGCTTTATAGTCATTTTGGAATATATTCAGACCAAAGTGCGTGTATATTTATTTATTTGCTTACCTACCAATATATGTATTTATTTATTTAAAGGGTTCTATAAAAAGCCAAATTCCCCCCTGGGGGCAGATAAAGCTCTTTCCTCATCATCATCATTATCAAGCAGCATCCTATTTGATATGCCTGTTTCCATTTTATGTTATGAGGCCTGGAATTTGCTTTGAGTTTCAGGAGTCAATCTGGGTGCCAGAATTGTAGGATATGGGGTTGGTAGTTATCAAAGGAAGCTGTAGGAGTTACTGAGAGTCTTCCTAAAGGTAGCCACGATAACTGGATAACTGGAGTAAGAGTGTCCAGAATTTCAATGAAACAGGAAGGGACATAAGAAAACGGAGTGCTTGGTGTGCTATTTAGATACTGTCAACGGTGACAAAATGGTATAAAAGTAAAAATGAGAGCTTATTGAAACAGAATTATATCAGACAAGACAAAGGAGAGGAAACAGTATTTTCTTATTTCTACTAATGTGAGCAACAAAATGTAATTACAGACTTCATGAATGTAATAGAGTGTCTGCAATGTCGTGGGAATTGTTTTATTATCAATTCAGATTGAAAAAGTAGATATTTCATCACATCTAAGAGGACAGATTCTTAAAAGTAGTTTTGAAGACATAGCTCAAAAAGACCATTTAATGAAAAACACCAAAACCTAATGTTGCAGGTTATTTCATAGCAGTGGTAGACAAACTTGATCCTCTGATTTGTAGGTTTCATCTCAGCCCATCTGACGATTACAAGCTAAATTAAGCACATAAAACCACCCTTTTAAAATTGGATTTCTGGTTGCTTCAGTTTGGTTTCCCAGCAGATCAGTACAAATTTGTCTGTAGGTCACTACTTTGTTTTTAGTCTCTTCAGTTTCAGGCAGACCAATTGTTTCTAAAAGGTTTGTATAAAGCAAAGATTTCCTGATGAACAGACGCTGGTGTGAATGATAAAGTAATAATTAGTACCTGTCCTTCACACTGGTGTCCGCTCATCGGACGTGACCTGCCTACAAGAAAATAAATGATCTTGGAGATTGTAAGCAGTGTAATTTAGGAGTTTAACACAAGGATGCCAATAAAATATGCACTGGCATTTTAAAGAAAGCTAAAATTCACCCTGTCAAGTTCCGTTAAATGATGGCAAAGATGAAAACTGTATAATGTGAAAGTTCTAAACAAATATGAATGGGGTTTAGGAAGGTGATGAAAAAAATGTTTTAACCGTAAAACTCAAACTTACAAGATGCAGTAGAAAAAAATAAATAAAAGTGCTTATTTCACATCAAACGTAATAGTGTCCAAATGTATATGGTTTCTGTCACTCTCTGTCCTTCTGTTAAGGATGAAGAAAGAGCTATTTGTAGCAATGTAGTTGCTGTCCAGCATTAACTGAGCCAAATATTATTGAAATATTTTAAAGACACGGTCACCTAAAATCTCAAATTATTTTGTGCCATGCAATTTTGAATACAGGCTTAATCCAAAGTTTAAATATGTATTAGAACAGATTCAAGGTTCATTGGCACAGGAGCATGAAATTGTATGAAAGGTTAAATTTCTTCACCCACTTCATATTTTTTTGTTCCAAAACTTTAATTAAATTCCTCTGCGGATTGATACAAATCAATTCAGCTTTTTTTCTTAGATAGTGCAAACCTAATTTTAATATTCTATAAAAAAAAATAATTACAGCAATTTAAATAGTACAATACTGAAAAACAATAGTTTCTGCATCATATAGAAAACAATTAATTATTACTAAGACTTTTTTTAAAGAAATACAGTATAAGTTACAGACTACTGTAAAATTAGGCAACACTTTTGTTTTTAGCCAACTAAATTAGAGCAATGAACTCCTATCAGGAGTACAGGAAAAGATATAAAGATTTTTCTAAATACAGCAGTAAGAAACCTGATAAAAAAAGAAAATCTGACCACATTTCACTATTATTTGCATCATTGTGCATCTATCTTTTAGTGTTGAATTTAAAATACTCTTTAACTACTTGCAATACTCTGGCACCATCCTCTATTTCTGAATGCCTCTCCCCATACGTGCATTTGTAATCTCAAACCTTCAAACAACTGGCCTTCTCATTGTTTCAACCCTGAGGTATTAAATAACTTGTGAAGTGGCCTTTTGGTTTTATGCACTGTCACACACATACAATTAGGATACAGTTTATGGACACGAATAAAAGTGAATATCCACCAGACCAGGGACTGGCACTGTCAGATAACGCTTTCTCTTTCCTCCTGTGCAGACCAACAGAAGGAACTCCTGCCTGTCAACCTCACTTCCGGTCCCAGCTCTACTGACCTCACTTCCTCCGCTGACTATATACTCGTATAACCACAATCATTTTTGTCTACTGCATTTCAGTTTTTTATTGAGCTCAGACTTAAAAAACTCTGTTTTGCTTCACTTCATCGATACTTTTCAAGTATACGGGATGGCTACCCTAGACCTTTTTTGCTGTTGCTGTAAATTTTTTTGCAGCACCAAAACTGTGAAGATTATAATGGTAGAGATGTGTCAGGCTAGCACTGTTCAGCATTTCAAAAAGCTGCCAAAATTAAACCTTTTTAAAAATGTTGCCGTTTTGCAATTTAGTCGTAGTACTGTATATCTACTGTAAGAGACTAAAATTTTCTGATTTGCACTTGCCTAAAGAACGGTTACTAATTACTACTTTTGTCTTTGTTTTCCCTTTACGGTATCCTGCTGTGGCACTTGATACTGGAAAGGTTGAAAGATGTTGGCAATATAGTGATACCCGCAGCACTGAATCCTTAAGGACATTTCATCATACAGCATGTACATATTTTGGAATACCTTTAACATATTTAAGTACTGCAAAATGCCCAAGTTGCGCTGAGAGTGGTCATATTGCTTGCAAACCCACACAATTATTTTCTCTGACATCTATGCTGGTTTTAAGTATTTATTTTTTCTTCTTCCTGGACATTTTAGCATAGCATATATTATTAAATTAGACATTGACTTTTGCAATTATAGCCATTACAGACACATAAACTGGCTGAAATCAATTGAATTTTAATTTGTGCTCACTTCTGCAAAGAATTTTTCCATTTTTTTAAAACAGGATATATAAAAATTCGAATGTGAACAGGCTTTGCAACATAGGAACCAAGTTACCCAAAATATTCTTTAACGTTTCAGTAATTATTTACCACTCTGATGCTGATCTTTCTTCTCATAAAACAGGTCATTATGATGGCAATTAACAAGAAGAATTCATAATTAATTGCAGAATTAAAGAATTTGAGGGTTCCTCTACAGTGCCTCTTTCGCTTGCGCAATTTGGTTCAAAAACTAATCATCACATCGTTATCTCATAACAGGCCTATCTATTGTCTATCCAGCCATCTCCATCCTCAAGAAACTATGACACACAGACACACACACACACACACACCAATACAGACACAAACCAATCATCGAGATATCCATTTTGATTTTGAAATCAAAGGACCCTAAAACGTCGTGATCCGTCAAAAACTGGAGACCGAAATTTTTGAGGAATCTAAAGCTTTTGCTCCTCCCCCGAAGACAATAGGTTATGGTGGGGTGGGGGATGAGGGGTGCACAAAGCAATACTTCATCCAAATTAAGCAAATTAAAATAATATACTGTAGGCAGTACAATATAATGCACCAAAAGTAATCCATGAAAACTCAGCATTCAACTCCACCTGAGGGCTTCTTCCATTAGCATACTTTGCTTTTATAACTGTAATTTTAATTTTTATATGTGTAAAGCACTTTGAGCTACAAATCTGTATGGAAACATGAAATGTTGCTGTTATTGGCTTTTCCTGCTGAAATTTTAAAGCTACTGCTAAATTATTTATAGCTAATATATAAAATACAGTTAATGCTTTGGATGAAGACTTAAAAATATTCTATTTCCAAAACGTGCAACAATAGAGGAAATTAAAATGGGGCATTTTTCTACAGCTCTCGCTCTCTCTTTGTCTGAATTATTCTCTAAAATCTTACATGTCTTTCATTCCAGAAATTAATTATCTTTTTTAGATAACTTGTCCCTCCCCAGGCTTTTTAATTTGTGTCTTTTATTGAATTAACACAGTTATCTAGCCTAACTAGCACTGCATGAAAAAGTAATTGCCAGATCACACTTAATAACTGGTTATGCCATCATTAGCTGCAATGACTACATGCAGACCTTTCCTATACTTCATGTTTTATCTTTCAGATCACCATGGAGGAATTTCAGCCCTTGCTGAGCTGCTTTAGTTCAGGAAAACTGGCAGGGTTTATGCACCCAGTTTGAGCCCAGTCACATGGTTACTGCTAGATTTAGGACAACATATTTAATAAGTCAGTCCAAAACTTTGTTTTTTCAGTAATTCACATCTGGATTTGTGTTTTTGGATGACTGTTTTCAGGTCCCAGATGGATGACAGGGTATTCTCCTTAGGAATTCTCTGATATAGAGCAGAATTAATGGATCATTCAGTGTTCTCGGGGGATAAAATCATAACTTTAGAAATATACACACTATATTAAAAAGGAAACTGCACTCAGCCTCAGTTACAAGGTTTTGTTCAGATGACTGTGATGGACTGCTTCAGGACACTTATAGGCAATTTATAACAGTGTTACATTTGTGTATCTCTTTGTAGATTCTTTGAAACTGAGAACATACAAGAACAAAAGTAGGGTATTACGACCAGGCAGAAGGTGGTCTGATGAACTGAATTCTGGCTAAACAGGACTGTTCACAGAATCAGGGGAGCCCACCCTGTATTATGATGCTCCATCGGTCCATGAAGGTGTGATGGGAAACCACAGGGCTGACATACATTTAAGATGCTTGCTTTCTCCGTCATCCCATCATCCAGAGACCACACTGAAAATGACAGATTGCTGAATTTAAAAGCCACTCTAGACAATATCTTCTTTGCTTCTAATTTTAAGTAAGTATGCTAAAAGTAAATATGTACATTCAGACTTTGGGATCTGTTTATAATTTCTGTAACATTTTCTTCTACTAGTATGATTCTATTTTAATAAATGCCATGTTGCTTTTAAATTTGTAAATTTGTATACTTTGTCTTTATATCTAGAGTGATTATAGTAATATAGTAAATAGAGGACACCTGGTGTGGGGAAGACTGCCACTTTTGATTTGTAAAAATTTAAAGCTGAGGGGGACTTTCAAATAGGGCAGACATCACGATGACAGTAAAGTATCATTGGATGGTAAATGGTTTTAACCAAGGTATATTAGTATCCATGTGTCTAGGTCATTCCCAGGAATCAAGGTGTGCCAGCCTTTAGATCAGGGGTAGGCAATGTCGGTGCTGGGGGGCTTTTTATTTCAACCCAATTGCTGAATTAGAAACCAGTCCTTTCCAATCTTAAAACAACATTTTTAAATTTAATTGACTTGTCAGTCTGTAATGTTAGATTCTTATATTGTAGACTTTTTCCTTTCCAAGGATATTGCCCAAATGATTTGAAGCCTAAAACAGATCATTTTCAGTCTGTCACATTTTTCTATTAAGTGTTTTATTAAACCAAATAGTGCATGATGAATCTGCACTTGTGTAAATGGAAACAAGTTAGATGGAGAACTGCTGCCTCCTTTGTCATTTATATTTTATTGCTAATAAGGAGCCATTCAAACAGTGAATGCAGCTGTTTAAGACTGAAATTAGCAATTAAGGGTAGTGAACTTTAACAAGAGAGACCACTAAAATGAAGCATCAAAATGTCACTAGAGCAATAAGTGTTTCATCAGCAATAATTGTCTTCTCATTAAGAAACAGGGTTGGAACAAAAACCTTCAGCCACTCTGGGCCTCCAGGACTGACACTGCCCACCCCTGCTTTAGATCTAGGATATCTAGAGACATGTATGTGTCTAGGTTATTCTTGAGGACCAAAGAAGCCTTAGGTCTAGTTTATATCCAGGGACACCTGTGTGTTGTTCACAATGAAGGTAGCGAGTCCCTATGTGGAGTACTAAGGAGTGACAGTCTGTGCGTGCATCACTCATAATTAGTGTCCCTTTTTCTGGATATGAAGTTTAGGGTGCGAGACCAATCCAGTAATGAACTTGGTGAGTTTCACTCATCCCAGAATAATACATTCAGTTATGGCAAGTCACCCAGATCCCTAGGCAGCAAAACATTCCTACACAATCACATGTCTACACCATGTTCTTACTGTGGAATGATGCAGTTGTTTTACACAAGGCATAATATCACCCATGTTGTTCAAAAAGTTCCACTTTTGTCTCATCTGTCTATGGAATTGTTTTTCCAATAGCTTAGGAGTTAAAATCTATAATAACACATGAAGCTAAATTTTCCCAGTTACTTTCTGACTGCAAAAATAAAAAAACAATAATGACTTTTGCTAAACTAAGAGAAACCTGAAGTCCTCTGTTTAATTAAATTACTTACTGATATGACCCTCATAAACCTACATACCCACCCTCTCCTCATTTGCTATATATTGACTTTGATTCCTGTAAGTCCAATCATTTTCCTCTTATCACAGGCGACGGAACTGGAAGTGACATCATTTGGGCAGAAAGTGACATCATCATGGATTGCCAGGAAAATGGAAGTGACGTTGTCACGGCCAATGGAACTGGATGTTACGTCATCACAGGTGTCAGAACCCTGTGGAATTTCACATGAAAGGTCTGCGGAGGATTAAGAGAAAAAGTCAGTGCACCCTGCCAACCCCTAGGCAGACTATGAATTGTCGCTATTCGAGCCCTTTAGCTGCATCCCATGTTCACATGTGTAACAATATATATATATATATATATATATATATATATATATATATATATATATATATATATATATATATATATATATATATATATATATATATATATATATATATATATATATATATATAAACACGTGCACATAAGAGACAGATTATGGGCTTGCATAATTGTAATTATACACTGGAGCAGGGACTGACACTGTCACCCAACACTTTCTCTCTTTCTTCCCCTGCAGACCTACAGAAAGGAATTCCAACTGATGACAAATTTCCAGTTCCACTTCCTCTTCACCAACCCTTTCCTGTCTCACAGATATATAACTGCCATTTTGTCTGTGTATTTCAGTTCATTACAGAGCTCCGTCTGTAAAGACAAAACTGGTACTTGCTGGTTTTCTGCTTGTTTTCAAGTATACAGGGGTACCACGTTGGTATTCTCCCACCTTTATTGTGGTTATTTATGGGCGGTTTTCTATGGTGGCTGGAAAGCCAATCCTGCTACCAACCCCCAACTTTTCTCTCTAAATTGAAGGTATTGCTTGCAGGGTTAAAAGCAGATTTAATGTCATACCCAGGGTAAAACAATTGCAGGTTAGCAGCATTGTTCGAGAGCCCAAAATAGTAGAGTCACTTCTGGCATTTATGGGATTTGAACCAGAAACCTTCCGATTGCCCCTCCTTGAACCATCACCTTATCATGGTGGAGGGGTTTGCGTGTCCCAATGATCCTAGGAGCTATGTTGTCCAGGGCTTTATGCCCCTGGTAGGGCCACCCAAGGCAAACTGGTCCTAGGTGAGGGATGAGACAAAGAGCGGTTCAACAAACCTCCAATGAAGAGCAAAAACTCTGGACAATGTTTTCCCTTGCCCGGACGTGGGTCACCGGGACCCCCTCTGGAGCCAGGCCTGAATGTGGGGCTTGATGGCGAGCACCTGGTGGCCGGGCCTGCACCCATGGGGCTTGGCCGGACACAGCCTGAAGAGGTAACGTGGGTCCTCCTTCCCATGGGCTCACCACCTATGGGAGGAGCCAATGAGGTTGGGTGCAGTGTGAGTTGGGTGGTGGCCGAAGGCGGAGACCTTGGCGGTCTGATCCTTGGCTACAGAAACTGGCTCTTGGGACGTGGAATGTCACATCTCTGAAGGGGAAGGAGCCTGAGCTATTGCACTAGGTCGAGAGGTTCTGGCTAGATATAGTTGGACTCACCTCGACGCACAGCTTCAACTCTGGAACCAATCTCCTTGAGAGGGGCTGGACTCTCTACCACTCTGGAGTTGCCCCGGGAGGTGCCGAGCAGGTGTGGGCATACTTATTGCCCCCCGACTTGGAGCCTGTGCATTGGGGTTTACCCCGGTGGACGAGAGGGTGGCCTCCCTCCGCGTTCGGGTGGGGAAGGGTCCTGACTGTTGCTTGTGCGTATGTGCCGAACAGCAGTTTGGAGTATCCACCCTTTTTGGAGTCTCTGGAGGGGGTGCTAGAGGGCGTACCTTCTAGGGACTCCCTCGTTCTGCTGAGAGACTTCAATGCTCATGTGGACAATGACAGTGAGACCTGGAAGGGAGTGATTGGGAGGAATGGCCCCCCCGATCTGAACCCGAGCGGTGTTTTGTTATTGGACTTCTGTGCTCATCACGGATTGTCCATAATGAACACCATGTTCAAGCATAAGGGTGTTCATATGTGCACTTGGCACCAGGACACCCTAGGCCTCAGTTCGATGATCGACTTTGTGGTTGTGTCGTCGGACTTGTGGCCATATGTCTTGGACACTCGGGTGAAGAGAGGGGTGGAGCTGTCAACTGATCACCACCTGGTTGGCTTCGATGGTGGGGGAAAATGCCGGTCAGGCCTGGTAGGCCCAAACGTGTTGTGAGGGTCTGCTGGGAATGGCTGGCAGAGTCTCCTGTTAGAAGTAGCTTCAACTCCCACCTTTGGCAGAACTTCGACTACGTCCCGAGGGAGGTGGGGGACATTGAGCCCGAATGGGCCATGTTCCATGCCTCTATTGTTGAGGCGGCTGACCGGAGCTGTGGCCGTAAGGTGGTCGGTGCCTGTCGTGGCGGCAATCCCCGAACCCGTTGGTGGACACGGGCGGTGAGGGATGCCGTCAAGCTGAAGAAGGAGTCCTATAGGACCTTTTTTGTCCTGTGGGTCTCTGGAGGCAGCTGATAGGTACCGGCAGGCCAAGCGGAATGCAGCTTCGTTGTTGCTGAGGCAAAACTCGGGCATGGGAGGAGTTTGGAGAGGCCATGGAGAACGACTTTCGGACGGCTTCGAGGAGATTCTGGTCCACCGTCCGGCGTCTCAGGAGGGGAAGCAGTGCAGTGTCAACACCATATATGGTGGGGATGGTGCACTGCTGACCTCGACTCGGGACGTTGTGGGTCGGTGGGGGGAGTTCTTCGAAGACCTCCTCAATCCCACTAACATGCCTTCCAATGAGGAAGCAGAGCCTGGGGACTCTGAGGTGGGCTCTCCCATCTCTGGGACTGAAGTCACCGAGGTGGTCAAAAACTCCTTGGTGGCAGGGCCCGGGGGTGGATGAGATACGCCGAGTTCCTTAAGGCTCTGGATGTTGTAGGACTGTCTTGGTTGACACGCCTCTGCAACATCACATGGACATCGGAGACAGTGCCTCTGGATTGGCAGGCCGGGTGGTGGTCCCCTCTTTAAAAGGGGACGGAGGGTGTGTTCCAACTATAGAGGGATCACACTCCTCAGCCTCCCTGGAAAAGTCTATTCGGGGGTTCTGGAGAGGAGGGTCCGTCGGATAGTCGAACCTCGGATTCAGGAGGAACAGTGTGGTTTTGTCCTGGTCGCGAACAGTGGACCAGCTCTACCCTTAGCAAGAATCCTGGAGGGTGCATGGGAGTTTGCCCAACCAGTCTACATGTGTTTTGTGGACTTGGAAAAGGCGTTCGACCGTGTCCCTCAGGGAATCCTGTGGGGGGTGCTCCGGGAGTATGGGGTACCGGACCCCCTGATAAGAGCTGTTCGGTCCCTGTACAACCGGTGTCAGAGCTTGATCCGCATTGCTGGCAGTAAGTTGAACCCGTTTCCAATGAGAGTTGGACTCCGCCAGGGCTTCCCTTTGTCACCGATTCTGTTCATAACTTTTATGGACAGAATTTCTAGGCACAGCCAGGGTGTTGAAGGGGTCCTTGTTTGGTGGACTCAGGATTGGGTCACTGCTTTTGCAGATGATGTTGTCCTGTTTGCTTCATCAGGCCGTGATCTTCAGCTCTCTCTGGATCGGTTCGCAGCTGAGTGTGAAGCAGCTGGGATGAGAATCAGCACCTCCAAATCCGAGACCATGGTCCTCAGCCGGAAAAGGGTGGAGTGCCCTCTCAGGGTTGGGGGAGAGATCCTGCCCCAAGTGGAGGAGTTCAAGTATCTCGGGGTCTTGTTCACGAGTGAGGGAAGAATGGACCGTGAGATTGACAGGCGGATCGCTGCGGCATCCGCAGTGATGTGAGCTCTGCATTGGTCTGTCGTGGTGAAAAAAGAGCTGAGCCATAAGGCAAAGCTCTCAATTTACCAGTCAATCTACGCTCCTACCCTCACCTATGGTCATGAGCTATGGATAGTGACCGAAAGAACGAGATTGCGAATACAAGCGGCTGAAATGAGTTTCCTCCGCAGGGTGTCTGGGCTTTCCCTTAAAGATAGGGTGAGAAGCTCAGTCATCCGGGAGGGGCTCAGAGTAGAGCGCTGCTCCTCCGCATCGAGAGGAGTCAGATGAGGTTGCTCGGGCATCTGATCAGGATGCCTCCTGGACACCTCCCTGGTGAGGTGTTCCAGGCACGTCCAACTGGGAGGAGGCCCCGGGGAAGACCCAGGACACGCTGGAGGGACTATGTCTCCCGGCTGGCCTGGGAATGCCTTGGGATTCTCCCAGAAGAGCTGGAAGAAGTGGCTGGGGAGAGGGAAATCTGGGCCTCTCTGCTTAAGCTGCTTCCCCCGCGATCCGATCCCGGATAAGCGGAAGAGGATGGATGGATGGATGGACCTTCCGATTGCTGGCACAGATGCCTAGCCTCACAGCCACCACTCTGTCTGATGACACCAAGAAAACAATATCATCTGTAAACAGTTTAACATGGCATTGTTAAATGTTAATTTTACTATATTCATTACTACCAAAGCTACAGGACATAAATTAACATTTCTGATTACTTTTGACAGTTACATGATTGACAACCTTGTTCTCAGTCACTATCAAATTACAGGTATTTTGTAGTGTATATTAGTAGACAGATTTTATTATCTTTCAGGAAGTTTGTTTTTTTTTTCCTGCCTTCATCCTTGTCATCAACTACAATTAGCACTCTACTTACTGTGGCCTAAAATTAGTCTGGAAGCGTGTGAAATTCAGGCCGCTGCTGAAGCCTGTGCAGAGCTATTTATGGAAGAGCACAATTGAGGTTAATCACGTACAGAAAAATACAAACACATGTGCATAAATATGGCACATTTCATTATCAAACAATCAAAAGATATAACCTTTTTCCAAGTAAAATCCCAGCCCCATTTCCTTTGTTCTAATTGAGGGTTTCAGTTTTCACATGACAGTTATCCATTTGGCACATATTACTCACACTGCAATACTACTGCTACAATACATAAGACCTTATTAACAGTGTTGAACAGATTTATGATTATGAGTAAGTTGTTTACTAAAACGACCAGTTTTAATTATTGATTATATATTACTAACATGGTGATTTTTAGAGATGTAAGAAGCTCTTTTTAAACAGAATGTGAAAGAAGGTTTTTAGAAAGGTGGGCTTCAAGTGCCAAAGAGCTTTGCACAGTTATGCAACACCTGAGTTACACAACAAGTTAGATAATAAAAAAGGAGACCCAAATAAAGTAGGTTTCAGCTAGGATTTGTTTCCCAGCTTATGTTTGTTTTTCAGTTTTTGGGCATTTCTGCATTTTTATCTATTTATATTTGCATTTTCTTTTTTGTTTTATGCATTTTTTCTTGATATTGTTACATTAATTTATTTTTAGGATTTATGCATTGTGTACTTATGCTGTTTATGCATGTTCCTTGTTTTCTGCTGGTGAAACCTCAAGAGGTGGGGCTACCATGATGTCACGCATCAGCCATTACATTTCAGGTTAAGGTGTCTCTAAATTAGATGTTTGTTGATTTTTGCGGAGTGCATTTAATTTGTAAGTATTGTATTAAATTTCTTTGTGTTTATTTCTACTTAGCACTTATTTCTCTGTCATTTGTTACTGATTACTAGATTGTGGATTTAGAACTTATACCCCTGAGTTGCCTTTTCAGGCAAACCCTTTTTGCTTCATCTTTGTATTTTTCTAGTTTTTTGCCATGTTGGTACTTTTTTTGTTTGTATAAATACATTTTGGTCTGCAAAATTTCTTTGTTTGCCTTGGTGTTCTCAAGCCAGTAGTTTATAGGCCTGCTCTCCCTTAAAGGGAATTTTGATGTTTTTTTGGACATTTAAAAGTATTTTTTGAATAAGCTCCATTTTGTTCCTGTACAGCCCTTGAAGACTATATTTTGCATTTGGTACAGGGCTGCCTGGGGTGAGGCCTATCTTTGGGGTCAGATACAGTGAAGTCCTGGTCTGGCTGGTGGTATTTGGAGGCCTATTAAACCTTCTTGCTATTTTGTGCTTCAGCTTCAATACAGTCTGTGTTTAAATTGTATTTATGCATGTTGTATTGGTAGCAAAGAAGTGGAACGGTTATTGCTGATGCTTCAGAGCCTCTAGTCCCACATATTCCTAGTCTCAGTTTTATAACACAATATTTGGAGTTTGCAGTTTTCCTGTTTCTGATTAAGTTTTACTCCTACATCCCACAGGCATTCGTGTTATGTTAACTAGTTATTATAAAATGACTCGTTGTGAGTGGCTATATGTGTGATGTCTAGTGGACATCTTCAGAGCTCTTGCCACCTAAACTATTCTACTCTAAATCGAAAGGGTGAGCTGTTGCTAATGCAATCTGCTTTTACATCCGTAATTCTGAGGGACATCAGCCAGAAGACAAGTAACCTCAATTCCTGTCCAACCCAAGAAGCCGTGCCCTTCCAGGAAGACGTAATGAAACCTCCCTAGCACCCAAAAGTGGATGTTCAGTTTAAGACCCACATCCGAGGAAGATAGAGTTCTTCTCTCTTTAGAGACTCTTTTATTTGATCATGGTAGATGCAAAAGCTTTGCACCCTTGCCTGCTATTTATTTTCAATCTTTTTCAAATGCTACCATTAAACGGGATTGTCAGGCTGGTACCCCATCTCTTTGGGCTGACTGTGCCCCTTGTTTATTTTACAGAGTTTAAGTGAAAATGGACCTTGCCCACTATTGTTTTCTGGTTTCTGCCTAATGTTAGCAAGTTAGGCTTCTCTATGATCCTGAACTGGATTAGGTGGTTTTGAGAAATGCATGTATAGGCACAGTTTATGTTGGTTAAGTGAAAGCTTCTTTTTTGCTTTCTTATATTTCAGATAATTGTTAAATTTAGCTCATATTCTTTACCACAGCAATGCATTCACTTTATCTCAGGCAGTACTTCTTTATTATACCTGTAAATATAAGAGTCACAGTTTATAAACCCAAACACTACTTTCTACTACCCAAGAAACAGCTTGAAGTCAGGAATCTACTTGGTTCACATTTAACAAGAACTGAATATAATCCTAACACTAAAAGCAAAGCCTGAAGTCTGAAGTGGAGTGATCAGATGAGTTTGTAGTTAAATTCACTTTTGCTTTATTTCTGCACCTCTGACAGGGGAATCATAAATAGGGTGTGAAGGTCTTACTCAGTAGGAAACAAATGAAAAAAAAGGGAAATAAATTCACCGCCTAGATGCTTGCCCCGCTACACATTCTATTACATCTTCAAAATGTCATGATCTAATTTTACCTGAACCATGCTGCTACTATAATTTAGGAGCAAAATTGCATCTAGCAATTATTTATTTTATTTTTCTTCTCCCCAGAGTTATACTGAACATCTTTGAGTAAAAAATATATTATAAAAGGCTGAACAATAATAAATACCATACTGTACTTCTTTATAAAGATGTTCATTTTAAGGGGGAAAGGTTCTGGACTGGCACTGCAGCCAGTGCTCACTTAAAAGCTGAACTAAGGAAAGAGTGAATAAAAGACATAAAAGCCTCAAGGGTCACTACAAACTGGACTACAGGGAATCCATTCTTCTTTGCATGCCTGTGTGCTAATGCCGGTGTGTCACTCAGCCAGATTAAAGGGTGGGGGGTTTCTGTTCTGTGGCTCTTGTGCCCAGTGAGACTGCTCAAGAGGAAAGGCACACGGCAGCGATAGTGAGCGCATTAGATGAGAAACTCTCAAAGCACATCCCTTCGGCTTGTTGAAGAAAGATACTCCTAATGCCAATAAGGCGGCACATTGAGAGGGAAGCTCATCAGTGCTTTAAGATAACTGTGAATAAATCCTAAGCTCTATGGGTAATATTCCTGATTAATTGCATCCACCAGACATTAGACAGAATTATTATCTGCCGCTTACTGCTCGGCACTTGCTATGATGTTAATTATTGTTGTGTAGCTTCAAGGGATATTTTGAAAACATATTTTGTGAGTCTGTCTCTGTCCCAGTGTATACAATGTCTTAATCAGTCACATTTCATTATGTGGGAGATGATTCCTTTTTCCCCTACTAAGCTATTAGCAAGCACAAACGAGGGAAGGCTTATAAAGTGCACATTTTAATACAATAAAGATAACAAGGCCGTGTTTTAGCACCTTATGATATGTCTCATGTGCTCTTCACTTAATCTCTGTTAATCATCTAGCCCAGATGTTCTTAAACTGAAACTTGAAGACTCCCTCAGGGTCCATAAAAATGCTGTCTGCTATTTAGTCTTGACTCAGTCCTCACTAGATGCAAATATATATGCAGTGGATAGCTAAAGCATACTTTAAATCGCAATTTATTTTCACTGATAGGAAAGAAAATTTACTGCAACTCTTTCTCTCACCCAAAATCTTCCCCCTCTTGCAAGAGATGAGATTCCATGGAACAAGCAGACTGACAAAATGTGCTCAAATTAAATCCTGGAAAAATGTAATAGTGATAGCAGGCATTCCATATAGATCAAAACTCCAGTTTGCTTCATTCTTTCCATAGAGATATAAAATTAGTAATAACTGAGTTAATGAAAACTCTTATTTTTACATATGAAAGGCAGTCTGGGGTAAGGATTCATTTTGGCTTCAAATGGAACAGTCACATTTTTCTATCTTTTAATAGCGAAAAGTACTTCGTAAAAAAATCATAGCATGAAATGAAGCTGCCATTTTCATATGACTTACCAGAGAAGAGTTGTCACAGGTCTAGTGCTGATCTGGCGGAAGAATTCAAATCATATGAATCAACGCAGAGGTTACAGGAAGGGCTAGTCATGCCTGACAATGCTCACGTAAAATACTGCATCCTTTTGTGCCACAATTGTTTCAAAGCACCCATAGGAAAGAATCTTTTTAAATAAAAGATAGAAAAATGTTGTGGGTGTGTTAAAACAAAATTTCCTTAATCTTGAAATCTTACATTTGGCTTCAAATTTTTTTTTTATGGCAGTGGGGTTTAAGTTCTTAGAAAGGTTACAAATGACAAATTAGGTTAAAGAGAACTAACAAATAGGCAACAATGGACTTACAAGTTTTAGAATCCAGATGCTGGATGAATTAAAGATGCAAAGCCTAAGGGTGGTGTTTTTTGATGAGTGAGCTTCTGGCACCTCACTTCCTGTAATGTGAACAATGCCCTTTTGTGATACGTTTTCAGGATTAATCTAGGCAGAACAAGAATTGGCAATGGAAACAGGCTCATGCCACTGGGAAGAAGGAGCTCATGCTTGAGCCTAGACCTAGTTAAAAATGTCTTGACACACAACATTGTCTCAGTTAATAAACCTGAATATTGAAGTTACAACAATCCCAGAATGCCTGTTCAAATCTGTGTTGTGTTAGTTTCCATGTAAAAAAATGGAAAACATTGACATTACTTTGTGTGTTTTCAGCTAACAAATATTCTGATCACTTTGCAGTCTTCAAGATGGCACATGTCATACTCATAAAGCAGTCCCAACTACTGATTCAGTGCTTCTACTGGGACACATCAGTACTCACACAGGATATGAAGATAGCTAGTAAAACAAAAAATCCTTGGAGGAATGGCCATACTGATATAAACCCAAGTGGTGAATTGCTGTTAGATTTCTGTGCTAGTCATGGATTAAACTAGAAGTGACGTCAACAGCAAGTGATTTACTGGTTATGGATTTGCAGAGGGAAGGAGAGAGAAGCAGTATAAGACAGCGACAACCCTTGGCTTAGGGCGGAATTGCAAGTTGACATATATTCTAAATAAAATTGTGAGAATTGAAATAGGTAGATGAAACACAAATAAACATGAACAGTATCAAGTGCAGGTGTTTACTGCCATGTATAACCAATAGTATTACCAATGTATAAAAATGCATAACCAATAGATTGCAATTCTGGTCTGCACTAAGATTTCAAAGTAACCATCAAATACAAATGTAAAAGTCATAAAGTAATGTAAAAAGTATATATTTCACAATGCTATTAACATTTTACTTTTTTTTTTTTTTAATAATTGCAATCATATGGCCTGCGGTGGGCTGGCACCCTGCCCAGGGTTTGTTTCCTGCCTTGCGCCCTGTGTTGGCTGGGATTGGCTCCAGCAGACCCCCATGACCCTGTAGTTAGGATATAGCGGGTTAGATAATGGATGGATGGATGGCAGTCACATGGCTGCCAAAAACTGCACAAAGTAGGGTGATCAGGTACAATTTTGAGATATATTAAGGGTATCAGTTCTACAAAAATTTCACAAATGACTGGAATAATGTAGTAAAAATATTGAGATTGTTCTTGACATGCCAGAGAGAGAAGACTTGGCTCAGTAATGTGCTTTTCCCTTTTTAAATATACAGACGCATCAAAAAGTAGATAGGAGACACTAACTCTCAGATAGCACTGTAGTCTAGAGTCCACTGAACTGTAAAGGAATACTTCTGCCAAAAATGTGTTTGGTACTTACCCCATGTGTTTTGTACTTTTGACCAAGAAAAATTTTAAATCTCATGTTTTACAATAGAGAAATAAAAAGTTTTCATATTGTACAAGCTAATGGTGACAGGAAGACATAACTCTTGACCAATTAATGAGAGGATGAGGCGGATCTTCGATTCAAAAACCCAATTCCATGCGCACTGATTTTTCGGAAATCCATTTAACAATCTTTTAGGAAAAATTTAACATGATTTGCATGTTGTGAGAAAACAACTGGATAACTGACGTGTGGATTATGTAACATGAGTAACGTGAATTTTTTTTTCTCCTGTAGACATTTTTCACATAGTTTACAGTTGAACAGCATTGGTCAACATTGGCTTGTTTTTACTAAATCATAAACTTTTTTATCTCCATTTTCTATGAAAATATGAGACCAAAAATGATTTCAATCATTATTACAAAACACATGGATTAAGTGACATATAAAAAAGGTCACTTTTGTGAGGGGTATTCTTTAACGTTGATTCCAGTAACTGCAAAGCTGAACCAAAGCCTAATTTTTGGGATTCTGCAGTTCCCTTGAGGATTAATAAAGACTCTATCTATGTAAATTGCAGAATTTTGTATTTATGGTCATTCCATCTTGGAATGTTGCAAGCCGGGCATGAAGGGTCATTGATATGTGAAAATACGGCAAATGAGATTTCTGTCCATCCATCCAACCCGCTATATCCTAACTATAGGGTCACGGGGGTCTGCTGGAGCCAATCCCAGCCAACACAGGGTGCAAGGCAGGAAGCAAACCCTGGGCAGGGTGCCAGCCCACCACAGGGCACACACACACACCAAGCACACACTAGGGACAATTCAGGATCGCCAATTCAACTAACCTGCATGTCTTTAGACTGTGGGAGGAAACCAGAACATCTGGAGGAAACCCACGTAGACACAGGGAGAACATGCAAACGCCACGCAGGGAGGACCCGGGAAGCAAACCCAGATCTCCTTACTGCAAATGAGATTTGCAAGGGATATTTATTTTATTTTATTGTTGGTGAGCAACACAAACTGCATGACAGCCAGAATCACATTTGAGGTCAGTAAGTTATTATATGGCTTTTATTTAATCAGTAATAAAATTAAAATAGTGAGAAGTGCATAATTTTGGACATTGGGCTTTTATTAGGTGTGGAGTTGATTTCAGGTATTAACTTGGAGACGGCTCAACAGCTGCAACCTACTCTTTATTTCAACATTTCCTTTGCTGTTCTTCTCTGTCAGTTAATATACTTTAGGTCTTGGATCATTATATACCTCCTTTAATAATTAAGAATCTAATACCTTTATAAAATATTTTAACAGTTCAGTTTACTTACAGAACACAGTTATTGGGTCCACACTGATCTCACAGACATAGGAAATGAGCTCTTATACTAAGAAAAATACAAACCAAGCTATCTTTGCAAGTTTACTTACCCTGACATAAGATTTTCTGGCAGTTGTAATAGCCTGACCATTTTCCTTCTCCTTAACCTCAAATGATTCTGTCGTTACATATTAACTACCAAGTAGCTCTCCATTTCAAATATGGCATTTTTAATATATATATATTTTTGGTGTAGAAAAGAGATTACTGGAAATACTTCAGTCTGCAACATGTACAGAATGTAATAACTGCATTCATGTTCCAACGGCAGAAGGGGGCTAATCCAATCATCAAAACTTACATTCAAAAAGCCAGTCATCTCACAGTAGGTGATGCCACTTTGTTGCTGGGTTAACTAACTACTTGGGCCCTATTAGATTACAACTATATTTAAAGGACCAGAATTTTTTCTGCCCTTGCTGTCAGATATTCACAAAACTGCCACTTTCAAATGTAAATTTATGCCCAACCACTTGGCCTCACTGTAACCATGCACTCCAAAGCAGTCCCGCTAAATCACATATGACATTAAACTTGCTTCATTACCCAGACAAAGACCATTACTGACAGGCAGAATAGCCTGTCCACCTTTACAAAGCCATTCCTCCCCCTCCTTAGCCTTAAATCATGTAAATAAGTAGCTTTCCATTTCATACAGGACACTGTCTCCATGTTCTTATTAAAAAAGAGAAAAGGGTACCATTTACTTAACCTACAAATACTTGGATTTCAGTAATAAACTGCATCCATGTTCAATGCCAGAATGGTGCCAATGGAAGCATGAAACCTCACACATCAAAATGCCAGGTGATACCACCCCTTTGTTAACCACCTGAGCCCCAACCTATACTGCATGCATCCTTTATCTGCAGACACTGGCAGCAGTTTTTAATGTTTTACCAATATAAAGTGTGTTCACCTTCCAAAGAGAATGTTGTAAGTTACAGCAGCCAACAAGAAGGCCACCAGAGTAAGCTGAAAGAACCATTACATGAATTCTTTATTTTTTTTTCATTGTTGTAGATTTTTACCCTAATAAAAATCTGCTTGGAAAGCAAAATGTTTTTACTTTATTAGGTGCATTTTTGGACTTAAATGAAATCTGAAAACATAATAATAAGAATAATTCTGTCACTTTCAAAACGGAGAGAGAAACAACTTGGTCAGCAGCTGCCATTCTTTCTTTTATGCTGTCCATCAAACTGAAGTTCTTCAATTAAATTGCTGTGCGTTCAGCGGTCCCAAAATAGAAGGTTCCAGAAATTCTGCAGTTCTGTAATTAGGATACAGGTGCTTTGGGCAAAAATGCATTTCAAACGAGTCTAAACAAGAACTTCAGTCCCTCAGAAAACACAGACTTTTAATATAAATTAGGTATGGGCTTTAGGACCCAATGAAAAGTGCATTAAATCTATTTAAAACTGTGAATGACTTTCAGAATGTAACATTAGAAACATGAGACTAGGTAAGAAATATTTCTGATTGTCACCAAATTGAAAGTCTGCAACGGCATCCAAGTGAAATCTTTCCAAATCTAATTAGCACATAATGTATAACTGGCCCAGAGCCACCCTGAAATTCTGACAAGATGCTGCTCTGCAATCTATCAGCTCTCACCCAGTGGTCATGGAGTTCGATAATCACCCTGTCCTTAGCCAAGGAGTGCCTGTACGGCACTTGCTTTGTCACACGTCAACAAGACAGCTTCCATCAATCTGTGCTCTAGTGTGTGCAACGAGGCTGCTGCCTTTTAGCCTTGGGTTGAAATGCACAAATTCTGCCTTGTGGTGACCACACCGTTTAATTTCAAGTAGTTTCTTAATCAGAGGCCAATTTTCTTCTTTTAATTTAGAACCTCGCTTAATTAAACACACCATGAATTTGTTCCCTTGAGCATACTCTGTAAGCTTTAGTCCTCTGTAACTTATCATATGGTGTATAAGGATTTTATGTGTTTGTATATTTGTTATGTAGCTATTTTGAACAACTTCATTTAAAAAAAACCCATAAAATTCTAGAGAAAATAAAAACTGAATGTGTACAGAACATGACTTTCCTACAAAATGCTATAATTTTAGCAGTAAAATGTTTCATGCCAATATTTTATTATATAGAATGAAATGAAAAAATCATATCTTCCTAAAATACATTAGATAGATAGATAGATAGATAGATAGATACTTAAAAGCCCTAACGGCACCTATTGATTTTTGATTGTTTGCTTTTCTCTCTCTGTCTCTCTCTGACATTCTCTGCTCCAGGCGGAGTGGGTGTGAGCAGAGGGGCTGTTCGCACACTGGCCTAGAGGATAAGGACGCTCCTCTAAAAAATGCTGAAAGACTACCTTCACATTGCTCCCTATCTTGCGGCTGCTTTGTCGGGTGGTGCTTCGCATACTTAAAAGCTCGAACAGCCCTATTGATTTTTGATTCTTTGCTTTTCTCCTTCTGTCTCTCTCTCTCTCTCTCTGTGACATTCTCTGCTCCTGACACACACTCCTTTGAAGAGGAAGAAATGTTTGCATTCTTTTAATTGTGAGACGGAACTGTCATCTCTGTCTTGTCATGAAGCACAGTTTAAACTTTTGAAAAAGAGACAAATGTTTGTTTGCAGTGTTTTAAAGTCCCTGTCTCTACAACCTCCTGTGTTTCTGTGCAAATCTGTGACACAAACATTACAATATAAAAATAACAATATAAACGTATGGTTTTTACTTCATGGATTTTCACCTTTCGCGGGGGTTCTGGAACGCAACCCCCGGGATCGAGGAGGGATCACTGTAATGTCATTTCTCCTTCCTCCATCCATCCACCTATCCATCTATCTATTATAGTGTGCCTTATCTATCTATCTAAACAGCTACAATTATAAGTTCTGGACTAGTTCAACTTTGGTTTCTTTTTACTCAATTTGTTCTATAACCCAGACATTAAACAGGGTATCCTCTGGAACCCCAAATGTTTTTTTCTTCTGTTCTTCTCTTCATTTGACTGTATCTATTGTAATCAAAGCACAGAATAAAGTTGAAAACTTAAGAAACCTTGCACTAACTAGAATTACTACCTAGTGATCTTCTTAAAACCTGATAATGCTGAATAGTGCCATTTTACGGCGGAATTTCCAACTATGTCATGTACCACAACTTCTATCTATCAATCTATCTAACCAGTAATTTGACTGCAACTGGTCATGGTAACCAAAATAACATAGCTCCTCCAAGAAACTGAAATGGCAGCAAAATATTAAATATTTTTAACACATATAAAAATTAATAAACACCAAATGTTTATTCATAATAAAAAAGAAAACACCAAAAAACTCAGACTGTAAAAATAACTATAACACCGACCCTTAACAATCACTCTTATACATTGTACACTCTCAACACTGGTCACCCTACTGCCAGCAAGGCACTTGTCCCAGTTTTGCCTCCTGATCCCATACAAAATAAGCTTGCGATCTCAACAGGTAATTTCTGGGATCATGCCCAGCTGTCTTACAAAACAACAGGAACGTCTGGCAACCTCAGATAGCCTGCCCTCCATTGCATGCTGCAGAGATCTCGAAATTCCTTTCTCTGCTTATACCTAGTAATGAGTGAAATTTTATTTTTTCTAAATATATTGAACTAAATTTGCATGGGAGGCAGCTTCTGTAGACCAGTTACAGGAAATTCCGCCTGACCCCGATGACTCCACTTCCGGTCCCGACCCCAACGATGTCACTTCCTCTGCCTTTCTATAAAACCAGCATCTTTACCTCCTCCAAATCAGTTCTGTTCTGTTCTGGACTCGAATCTATATGCTACTGTGCAAACAATTTACAAATTTTGCAGCCAGGAGGCTGCCCCAAACCTTTTTTCTGGCTCTTATCTATTCATTTGACAATACAGTATGTATTTGTATTTTGAAGTATGTTGCTAGGGAAGGCATGGGCATGAGCATTATCTAGGAAAGTCCCCCAGGCCCAGAAACAGACATACATTGAAAAAGAAACCAAACTGGTGACTATATAATCCCACTGAGTAGTAGTGTGGGTAGGGTGTGTCCAGGTCAGTAATACCTATTTGAATAGTGGGTCCCTAGTAGTGTTCACTCCAAGGGTACTAAAATGAAAGACAGATCATGGGACAGCATTTGAAGCTCAGCAGAATCATCTTAATCTAATAGGCAGCCACCAGGAGTTTCTTTCCTAGTAATATACTGCTATTATACTGCTTTCTGCTATTAACAGCAGAAAGTCAGGAGGTCATTTAAGTCTGGCATTTTAAATAAAAACTGAGGCCTGAGGATATAGAAAAAACGTAACCCACCAGAAGGGGCACTGGCAGGATAGCCTCATGTCCAACTACAGGAATTTCTGACCTCAGAAAAAATTCTAAGAATAGTCCTATTTTAAACCATGGGTGGGTTGTAAAAGTCACTTCCTGAAAAGACGTTCACTGAGTTGGGGGTCAAGAGAGTAGCTGGGGCACAGGCTGGACTAGCAGTGGAGAAGAAGGCAGGACGTGATGAAGGAAAGGTTTAAAGAGTGTACCTTCAGATGTTGTGTTATACAGCATGCTATCAACATGAAAACCCAGTTACGAGTATGTTTATCTCTTCATAAGCCTTTTAACTTTAATACTATCAGATACAAATATATAGTGGCTGCTTAAAGGATAACATGATTGCAAATGTTTTGTACTTAGGAGCGCACTCACACATAAAAAGCAAAATCAGTGCACTATCCCTTGTCACTTCAATGCTTATTCTTAGATGGCGTGTTGAGCTCAGTCGATTGAACAGAGCATTTATGGCAACTGAGATTAATACAATTTCACTTTCTGAAGAGTCCATTCTCTCTCTAGAATATCAAGTATTCAAACTCACAGTACACAAGATGCAGTGTGTACTTTGAAGATTTTCACTTGCAACTTAAATGTGAAAAAACTTTGGTAATGAAGTCAGGTATTTGTCCAAGTTCTTCTCTTAGTTAGATAGTTCTCTTTCACGTGATAACTGTATATTGAACTTACATGTCAACTGAAAACACGTATAACAATTAAATCAGACATTAAGCACAGTAATGCATTTAAAGAAAATTAATAAGCTACATTGCTGTGATATTTTCTTTGATTCCACTATTTGTTCACTGGTGTATTAGGGCTGGACAGTGATGTGGAGTCTGCACATTCTTCCCATGCCTACATGTGGTTTTCCTCTGAGTAATTCTGTTTCATCCCCCCAGATTCTGAAGATATGGCAAACTGGTTAATTGGTGACTCTAGACTGGCATTAAGTTGAGTCTGGCTGTATATTTATTTACACAAATTCACCCCATCCAGGACTGGTTCCTGCTTTGAGCCCTAATGTTGTTAGGATAAACCCCAGCTGTGTATTGATTTTGAATTAGAATAACCTAATTCAGGAAACAAAGTGAAAAAGCATGCTTGTTACGTACAAAACTACAGTTTAAAATCAGGCTACACTAACTTCTTCTATAATACACTACCGTGGCTGTCCGTTTGTCGGTCCATGATTTTAAATCACCTGTAGCTCGCAAACCATTTGAACTATTGACCTGAAGTTTGGCACACATATACTACATGATGTCTACTATCCGTTTTTGGGTAATGATTGACCTCCAAGGCCAAAGGTCAACCCAGGCAGGCCAAGGTCAAAAATCAAATAACCTGTAGCCTGAAGTTTGGTACACATATACTACGCTGAAACTCTGCACTACAGCTTTATATTAAAAGCAAAGAGTTTTGGAATTATTCCTCTTTTTATTTTTACTTTATTTTATTGTAAATTGAAGCTCTCGGCAGCGGGAAGCAGGGCGGCTGTGTGGCATATGTGCACCACCTTCACCGTCACTTCCTCTACCTCTTCATATCTTAAATCATTCTTGAGGCAGATTGATGACTTAAGTGCCAGCTTAAGTAAAAAATTAAAGTAGTTGCAACACCGACTTAATCAGTTTTAACGTGAAAAGATGCTGACAAAAGAAGAGAAGAAACGGGCTGCTAAGGTGGAGAAAAGAAGAGCTGCTCAGGAACAGCAAGCGTATTAACCTCTGAGCAGTCAAATGCTAAACATACAGAGAAAGAGTATGAAAGCTAGGAATGCTCAAGTCAAGTGTATTCCCTGCACATTATTGTGCAGTGCACCGTTACTGGTAAAACAATAAAAAGCAAGAATATCACACTGAATATTGCCACATATCAACACATTCAGCCTGTTGCACTGACTTATTAAAATAAACTCTATAATAAACAGTACTAAGTAGTGTGGTAGACAGTAAGACTTTAGGAACTTTCAAAACTAGACTTGATATTTTTTTAGAATAATGAAGTGATTAGGACTGGTGAGCTTTGTTGGGCTGAATGGCCTGTTCTTGTCTAGATTGTTCTAAAGTTCTAATGTTCTAGCTAACATATTTTGAAGTGCCCATTCCCTTTGGTCCCTCTGACGGTCTTCCTCTTTGAACACTTGTCCACAGTTTAAGCAGTACATGTAGTTGGCATGATTGTCTCATCCCTCTTTATCCTCTAGATTGCCTGGTCAAACAATGTATTGACATTCTATGCTACAGCTGTTAAATGCAACAGCTGCCCATGGAGGTTTTCTTCTTAAGTCAGTTGGATTGTCTTTCCTTATGTGGCTCTCTCAAAATAGGGTACAATTGCTGACCAGTTAGTGGCTAGGCTTTGCCTCTACTTTAGCACCTGCAGTTATACTAAAAATTATAGAATGGTCCTGGTCTTCACTTTACCTCAGCAAAACTATACCTTGTTGCCCCATAATGTTCACATCAACAACCTCATTACTCACCATCTCACCATCTGCTACACTGTTCATCTGTGTTTCCCACGTGTCATTTTTCCAGCTCGGCCTAGCTTTTTTGCCTCCATTCATAGTAAGGTTCACGTACGCAGACTGTCTACTAAAGTGCACTTGACAGCAGTACTGTGAACGCAAATCTGCACATTTTGTTGCCCCCAACAGGTGCTTAATTGCCTGCAGTGCTTATATGCGAGTTAAGATGGTTACAGTGTATACAGTCTTGGGCTGGCAAATATAAAGCAAAGAAGAATCCCAGCAGGAACTTGGTGCAAAAGAAAATGAGCAGAAAAAACAATTTACAGGCAGTGCTAGAAGTAAAATCTAAAGTGAGCTTGCAGCATTAATAAAATAATATTAGGTGAAGGTCGGATAGAGAAAAGAGAGTCAGCAGAAAGACACAGAGAGAGAAATGAAAATGAATGCTTAGCACGGCAACATAAAGCTTTTAAAATGCACATTTACCAGCATGTGAAATGGGACCATAGTGCAGGCCTTCATTTGCCTGCTGTGAATTCATGCAGATGGCAACCCCTGGCTTCCAAGGGAAATTGGGACCACAAGAAAATTACAGGAAAGGTACACCAGGATTCTTGGAAGACTGGTCTTCTATACAGTAATTTGAATTCTTATACAATAGAGCTCTTTATTTAAGACCAAATCTTTATCCTTTCAGCCATTATAATTCACAGTTGTACCTGATATTGTTCACTGAGATACAGACATTATTTTAGTCTCATAAAGGGTGTAACTTTTTATTTTTAATACTTCATTAATGTTATTTTGAGTTTGATGTACATGAGAATATTATGTGGTGTAGTCTGTTTCAATGCTTGGATCACATGAATATTCATAAAGAAGATAAGTCCTTTGGTGGCATTGGGTGGAGTGGATTAGGTGTTCTGGGTAATCCTACTCTCTGTCCTTGAATGTTTCTACCCATGTGGATTTTTTTTTCCACATCTCAAAGGGCAAGTTTAGAATGTACAGTTGTAGTGTAGCCCCATTTTTATTATTACACAGCCAGGGTTATTGCACTTGCTGATTCTTGTTTTTTTTTTTTTGTATTCTTTTTGTTGTTATTTAAATATAATTTTTCTTATTGTGCCATTTATTCTCTTTTTGGTGTTGTTCTTTCTGTGTTTTATTTATTTGATATTATGTTTATTAGTATTGTGTAATGCTGTCTTATGTTAACACTACATATTTTCATTCGCATTGTTATTTTTGACAGCCTTGTCTCTTGAATGTGAAGCCTAAAGAGGCAGGGCCGACTGATTATGCAGCTGGCCGACTGCCCAGCAGTATAACTGAAAAGCCTCTGGCTTCACAGCAGCTTCGGCATTGTTGATTTTTGACTCATGACTTTTCATTTTGGTCTGCTGTTGATGTTCAGATTTCCTGGCTTTTGAACTCTGCAATTGCTTTTAGGTACTGTTTCTTGGTTTGTGGATTATTGGAAGCGTTTGCTAGTGGCTACTGTTGATTCGCTAAAACGTTTCTTGCAGCGAATTTGCAGGGTGTGCTATGTGATCTTGTTCACCAAATATTTTCCTGGAAATTTGCTGTGTGGCTAGCTTAGACAAACATTTTTACCCAGGATTCTGTGATGATTTGTGAGACCAGCATGACACTGCAAAACTGTAGTAGCCCATGTTGGATGGAACAGCCCATTCTGAATACATAATGCTGATTCAAGTGGTGGCTGGTATGCCAAGACAATTACTTTACTGCATGAAATCCTTCTTCTGGTATGGATTTAATAAGAACTTGTGAATACATTTAAACTTGTGAATACATTTAAACACAAAATACACACACACATACACACAGAAAGAAACTGGAAATGTGTCAGTGAATCTGTGTCTTAAGGGTTATGTTATTTTTGTATGGACTTGTTTGAGTCCTGTGTGTAATGTGTGAGCCTACTCTTTTAATAATGTGCAGCTGATATAAACAGGAAGGAGTGAAGAATCCACATGCTTTAGTGCTGTACTTAATTGGTAGCTATGGCAGTGAGCAAGCAAGCATGCATAGTAAAACCAAACTGTACTTTTCTGTTCAAGAGAGGTGAGTACTTGCTTTGGAATATTATGGGGCTAAGCCTCAATGACTTCATGCTTCCTGTTCCTGCTGCAATGAAAAATTACTGCTCTGATATTTATTCTTAAATTTATCTCTTGGAGACATAGTTTTTCAGTGGTTACCACAGCTTCCTCACAGCTCAGGTCGTTATTTGGTCACAATAATCAATCCGGCATTGTTGGCCAACACTCCACTAGTCATCAGGGACACTTAAAACATAACTGCACCATTATACTCTGCTCAAAACTAGGTCAGTTTCTCCTTCTGCACTGATTTTAGTTCATTTCACCAATTTAGGCAAAGTTCCTGAAAATTGCTGTGATTTTGTCAAAGATGAGACAAAACAAATTCAGTGATGTTCACTAATCACTACTAGTGTGGAACCTATTTTTGCTTGGTTTCTGAATATACGTTCTTTTTGGTATGTTTTAGATTTTTTGCGACTAAATCTTTAATATTAAAAAATTTGGTTTCTGGACTGGAGGATTTTTAATTAGACACTTTTTCAGAATTTTATTATTTAACAGCCTTAGCCCCATTTTGTGCCTATGCAGGCCAAAAAAAACATCAATGTTGAATTTTGTGATTAGTCTTCCTGGGGTGAGGCCCATTTCTTGGGCTTGGACCTGAATCAGAGTTCGTCTGGCCTTTTTGTGTTAGTTTTTGGGAGCCATGCTCCCTTTTTGTGCTTCATTGTTGTGGGGTATTGTAACATCATTCCTGGCATGTGCCTACTGTCTCTGAAATGGATAAAACTAGATTAAGGATGTTATTGTGTTCATAAGAATGACTTATGAATTCTTTGAAATCATTTCGTTACTTTCCAGTTTGATAAAACCCTAACATACAATATACTGTTTGACTCATCATGATGTCTAGTTATGCACAACATCAAGCTTTTTGGGGTTCCCTCTTATTTTTAGCCCTCTAGCCCTGAAAAACCCTAATGTTTAGGCTATTTTTGGATCATTTATTTTATATAGGAAATTACACTGTTATGATAATTAATAGGTGTCTTCAGCAAAAATTATCAGAAGGATTTGAAGTTGTGCCTGCTACATCAACAGACCTGAAGGGTTCAACCACTAATGGGATACTAGGAGTCAGAGTTACTCCTTTTCACAAAAGTTAAAGAAATGTGTAGTGTCATTATATGCTATTTCAAGGTTGCCGATGATTAATAATATTTTCAACTAGCCGAAGCCCACCGTAGGTGTAAGAATAGGAACAGAAAATGGTGAGAAAGGAATTCAGTATAACAAAGGCTTAGGAAACCACCATCGCAGTGTAACGAAAATAGCAAGGAGCGAAAGCAATGCCAATGGTCAAGAGAGTACCTTCCTGTAGCAGGCTACAGAAAACATAGACATTTATAGATAGACGCCGTATTCACTGTGTTGCCCAGTTGACACGAAAAGTCAGTGCGTTCGTCCTATTGCAAGTGGTAAAAGTGCAATTTAAACTAATACAGGTAGACGTGGAAACCGGGTTTTCTGATGAATTAAAAAATAACGTTTTAAACAGTATCATTTACATACAACAGATTTTGGCGAATCGTTTACATGCAATTATTTATATCTATTTATACACTAATAATGGCAATTATTAAATAATAATAATATTATTATTATTAAATAATTCCTCCATCTCCGAAACATTTCTAGACTTCGTCCTGTTCTTACGCAACACAGTACTAAAGTATTGGTTAATGCCCATGTCACCTCACGTATAGATTACTGTAATGGTATTCTATCTGTCATCCCACAAAAACGTATCCATCGCTTACAATTTATTCAAAATTCTGCTGCCAGGATAATAACCTGTTGTTCTAAATCCACTGAACATACTACACCTATTCTCTCTCAACTTCACTGGCTCCCTGTTAACTACAGAATAAAATACTAAATACCGCTCTTAACATTTAAAGCTCTCCACAACCTCACTGATCTCCTACAGACTGACACTCATCTCACTCACTCTGATTCTCATCTGCAGCTGTACTTTCTGTACCACACATCAAACTCTGTGCTATGGGAGCTCGAGCGTCTCTCATAGTGCTCCTCAACTCGGGAATTCTCTTCCCTCTCATATTCGTCAGCTCGATTCAATAACACATTTTAAAACCACCCTCAAAACTTATCTTTTTAAACTGGCATACCAATTGTGAACTTTGCACTGTTACTTCCAATTATCTTTGTTTGTTTGCTAATTATTGCTGTTTGATCAAGAGCAACGGTGGACGTGGAAGTAGGATTAGAGATGGCGGGCGGGGCTCTGTAGTGTTTGTCCCATGGTCTTAGAGTTGGTGGGTGGGGCTCTGTGAGTTGGTGGGCGTGGCTCTCTGTCTTGCATGTGCTCTCTGTCTTGCTTACGCTCACTGTCTTGTGTGCCCTTAGTGAATTATATATATAGATATTTTATTTTTACTGGTGGTCCTAGCCCTCTAAGAGCCAGTCTCATAGGTTAAAAGTGACATATTTTAAACATAAAATATGGAGTATTGTTTTAGGCTATTTCAAGGTCAATACTTATGAATATGACCATAGTTTTGATTTTGTATTCTTTATCAGGGATCTAGCACCCTGTGGAAAAAATGACAAATTTCTATTGCAACAGACAGAATTTGTACTTTAAACTTTTCAATTAAAGCATGTATTTTAGTATTTCAAATATCTGAAATCTGTACTTCTACCTCACAAAGTAAATCATTATGTTTCATATGAACACCCTGAATTAAGGTGGCTTACGCTGTGGATTTATAATACTTCTAGAAGTAAAATTTAGGTGGCACATTAGTACTGCAAAAATGAATTACATATTTACTGTTAGCTAACCAAACCTTAACAAAGGCTTATTTCGGTCCTAATAACTCAAAGAATCAGTAAAAGGTTATTCAGTAAAGTTTGGTTTATTAACAGATTGTGATATACTGATAAAATTACTTGTTTATATGAAGGAGTGTGATGGTGCAGGTCATCTTCACACCCCTAGTTGCTCCAGGAAGCCTCTTGAGCCTGCTACCATCAATAATATGCCCAAAGGATGAGCCAGCAGATGAAGACACAACACACAAAACAAAGGGGTAGGTGCAAAAGTGCTCCTGTGATTTTATTAAAAACAGTTAAAACAAACAGTGCTCAAAACAAACTGCAGAGTAAAAATTCAATTAGACATATATAAACAAAACACACATGTATTTGTGTATGGAGTAGTCCTTTCTGTTCACAATCAACCACAGTCATTGGATAGCACAGGCATGCACTTATAATTTTTTTTGTCACCTCATGCACATCACTACAAAAGATCTGTGTGCAGCACCACCGCTGCACAACAACCATGTCATCTGTCACAATAACGAGACATGAACAGATAAAAGGTTTGGGGCAGCCACCCGTGTAATATGGTATTCCGGCTGCAAAAGTCGTTTTTATCACAATAATTAGCACTGAAGTGCATACAACGGAGTCCAAAACAAGACTGAGGGAAAAGGGGAAAAGGGCATGTTTTTAAAGGGGAAGACAGGAAGTGAGGTCATAAGGATCAGGCATGTGTTCATCACTCATTGGATCAGGCCCGGACGGGACATCAGGGGGGCCGGAGCTGGTAAGGTCTGTTTTCATTGGTTCGGTCCCGGGAGTGCTGTCAAGAGAGCCAGGTGGAGTCTCCCAGGTATGGTCTACAGGGAAGTGAGAAAAAGAGTCACTGCACTCTGCCACATCCCGGCATGCCTCCGAACTGCCTTCATTTAAGCCCTTTAGCTGCCTCCCATGCGCACGTGTGTGACACATGCTAATGGCATATATGAACAGACACAAAATTGAAAAGAAGGAAATGCTCAACAACGTGCAAGTGAAACAGCTCATCAATGGAGGACAAGGCTTAAAGTTTTCACTAAAAATATTGTCTATCTGGAGGTATTTTCTCTAGACAACGATTAATAGGACTCCTAAGCCAGCGATACGGCTAAGATATGGTAGTTACTTGACACCTCTCCATGTTCACAAATATAGTAAAACTGCTAGGGAGTCTTCGGGTTGTTTTTTGTCCCGAAGACCACATGCAGCTAGTAAATAAATAATCCATAAAATTCAAGGTGCTGGTGGAGGTTAAAAATCCAAATAAATAAATCCATTAAAAACAAGGTTAAAAACTTAATCAGTCTTTTAAAATCAAGTCCCAGTTGCTTCCTTTTCAAAATGGACATATCCCTGGCTTATCCTATTAGGATCTTGCAGCCTGGAGAGACAGAGAGAATCTTTTATTCTGATCTGTGTCCACAGGGAGCCACTGAGCCTTGCTCCACTCGCATCACTACTGATACCTGGCTCCTCCCGCTGAGAGCGTGCTGTCCTCCCACTGCTGCCAATCGCTGGCTCCTCCCGGTGACAGCACACTTTGAGCATAACGGCCACTTCTGCTACATAGTCTCTCAACAGGAGCTGCCCCTCAGTCCCCTCCTAAACATCAGCCACATGCTCCTTCTTGAGGCTTCATTCCCGTCTGCCTGCTTCCTTCTATCTTGCACCAGGCTCTCATTGAGTCATGTCTTTCTCTCAGTTCCTCTCTTTAACCTAATTTCTTCTTCCTCTTGTTTCACTCTCTTTCTGATTCTTCCCTGTTCTTCTCATGACGACTCTCCCTTATATGACTCCTTGGCGCAATGTCGCAGTCGCACACCCCTGGAATCCAATGAAGCAATTGAGACAGACAATACCCTCACGAGCAGGTGTGTCTCAATCCCAGTTGCCTCACCAACCTCCCACTACTGCGCGAGCACACATACCCACAGAGATCAAGGTGGCCGATTATTTATTTATGTATTTATTAAAACAGGCTCCTGATTGTTAAACCGCGGACCTGCTATACCACAAGGATTCATAGATCTTATACTAGGATATACAATATCAAGTGAAATGTGTCTCACTTAAGCCACTACTGAACTTTGCAAAGCTCAATTATACGAGGTCACATTCATATTAGAGATGAATAACCACTTTGCTTATGTTTTATAAGGATTAAAGAAACCTTTGTTAAGATGTTGTGACGTAACTGTATATGAGTAATAAATTAATTTTTAATAGTAACCTATATTGCGCTGTTTTCATTTTTAAAATATTGTAAGGTGTTTTGGTAGATGTGAAGGGGGAATTGTCCAAAAATGCTAAAGGAAGCAGAAATTCACATACATAAGGTAAAAATAATACCATGCTGGTTATAAAAAAACAGTACATTGACTTAGATTTTGTGGAGTGTTAAAACAGCAGCTTTCCTCATATATACAAACACACCAAAATGCTATTTTTAGCCACGGGCATGTGTCACAGTGCAGTCCAGACAAAGCTACTGCAAAGACCACACCAGCCTTTAGTTGTAAAAACACACACCGTTGCGCTTCAGAGGCTAAAGGTTATCGAGAGCTGTGACACAAACAGTGCTGGCGGCACACAGTGCTGTCACTTCAGCTCACAGTCGCTTTGCAAGCGGCTGGTGCAGAGCTGTCAGCAGATCATCACACCAGTGCAAGTGTACTAGTCCTGATGGGCCACAGCATCTTGCAGATGATCATGTTGTGTACAGCTGTTAGCCTGTTTTCAATATACTGTTCAGCAAGTGCATAATGATAATTAATTGTATCCACAAACCCCTTTATCAGAGGATCCCAACCTAGTGCATCTTAATTAAATACCAATACATCAGGCAATGTCAACTATTTCAACTAATACTTTTTCTAATTCAATCATTACTTTCCATGGATGAATTCAGCACTGGAATCCTGCATTCCACCTGTATTCATATTAACAAAAATAAAAAGACATATTGAGTGTGGGGTTCTGAATGAAGGTCTGCATCAACACACACACACCATGGAGCACAGCTCTCTCATTTGTAATCGGGCTCCTTGCTTCACCCATTGCTTAAATATGAGTAGATCTAAAAAAAAAAAATGCGTTCCAGGGCTTTGATAAAAAAGAGCATAAGACAATATTAAATGCTGCATGTCCAGCCAAGTACATAATTAGATTAATAAATCACTGGAGAGCGAAAAACCTGCAGCAGCTGCACCCTTGAAGGATCAGAGTTCAGGGGCTGTTTTCTATATAATAACAGGTTTTTTTTTAGAAACAAATAAATGGATTAATATTAGGCAAAGGTTATTTTGACACTGAAAAATAAAAAAAATATATAAATAGCTGTTGAACCTTCAACCTTACATGAATTTACAGTACATTAAAATATATATGACATGTCAGCCAGTTCACTGTTTGGTATTTTATGTCTGGGGCAATATTGATAAATGTGCAGCAGGTATACAGATTTCTGAGGGATCTTATCACAAGGGATCTTATCACTGTTTAGCGTGTATTTAAATATACATTATTCTTAACTTAATTAGCAAGTTTATTTATTAACCACCAACACCCCTGGCAGTAAATAATCACTGTGAAGTTCATCTTTGCTTTTTTAAGTCACTTGACAGTCACTTGACTTCTTTTAATTAATCCACAACAACTGTTTTGGTCTCGAGCAACATCACTGTCGTCTTGTGAACAGCAGACCCATATCTGGCGCAGCCTGGGATTTCTGTTCACTGTCAATGCAGACTGAGCAAGAGGGGTTCTTGAGTAACTGCTGTCAACTCTGGGTGTAATTCATAACAACTCCCAGCCACTACTATTATCACTCTAAGCACAACACCCACCACAGCAGGCGATACAAAGGGTACCTAGGATGACAAAAAAACCACAAACCTACCCGATGGGTTTCTTTAAAGTACCGTAGATCTAAATAATGTAGATTTGTGCAGCTTTCTTTACGTTGTAATTTAATAAAATTATAATATCCACATATAATAAGTGTGTTGTGCCTGATGCTGCCACAATAAGCTCACACCATTGACAACCCTATGATGGAGAAATGGATACTAGATGTTTTTATTTCATTACAGTTTCGAAAACATCCACCTGTGTTTTCATTTTGGATTTTCTTTGTGTACAGTGAGCGCATGATTTTTGTGCTCTGGTTGTCTGTACCGGCTGTACCAGTGGGTACAAATTCTATTTATTTGTATGCTTTACATGTTTAGGCGGAAGTTTTGAAAACACTTATTGTTATAAGATGGAAAAATAAGAAAATGCACGGAAGGAGAGCAAACATGTGGGGCATGAAAGTCTACCAACATGAGCTCATGCACTCAAATAAAATTATATGTTTTTCAATTACAACAGCTAATCTTTTAGAATATTAATAACCTTAAGTGCGTTATAGTTTCGATCTTTTCTCTGCTTTCTTGTAGAGCTACCCTGTTACCCATTTGATGTATCTAAAATATGGTAGTTAATGTAACTGTAAAGTGTTACTAATAACATACTTCCACAAACAGTTTTGTTGGACATACCAGTTTATACAAAGACAATAGGTCTAACAATTTGTCAATTAATACATATTGCAGAGTAGCAAGTCGATGCAGTGATTACGGCTGCACAAATAATGGATTATGGTATGACACTTATATCTATGTGCAGAAGCATCACTTATTTGAAATTAATTCAAAAGAATGTAATTCTCCTGTGCAAAATGTACTCTCATTTAAGTGAATGATTCTTGACACACGCGTTTTTTTGTGTTGTGTATACTAATAATAAGCACTCATTTTTTACTTCAACAAATGGTTTACACAATGGATCCTATAACTTCATAAAGAAATTTTCAAATTCAAAGAAAAATCTCATTTGAGACCATTGACTATCACACAAAGTGAAGCAGCTGACAGCTTAAATGCTGCCGTCTGAAACTCGGCTCCTGGATACCCAATATGTCAAATTTATGACTGTTATGGAATTTATTTATTTTCATGATTTATCTTGCGCTCCTTTTAACTACAGAATGTCTAATGGATTTGAATTAGATTAGCCTCCCCTCTATCATTCCTTTTTTATTTACTATATATTTTTTTCTATTTAAATTTTCCTTTATTAAGTGATTGTGTCAGTTTGGATGTTGTAACAATTATTTGACATTTGCGATTGGGGTCTCATTAACTGTAATAATGATTGTGATACACCATCTGTTGGAATGAAAAATGCATTACATTGTTTTTATTTCATGCAGTTTAAAATAATAAAAATTCTAATGGAGGACACATTGCAAATGTATGTGTATATATATATATATATATATATATATATATATATATATATATATATATATATATATATATATATAATTTGATACTATCCGTATGTATGGTGTTCGCGTCAGTACCCCGTATGTATGGTGTTCGCGTCAATACCTCGACTCAATACAAGTTAGAACCATGCAATGGGAGTCTACCTCCGTAGTTAGAACATAACGTGGCAAACGTGGACATAGTATTGCATGATTGGCTAAGAATGTTCGAATGCTTCAGAGACGCCACTGGACAGGCAAGTATAGTAAGTCGGTGTTGGTTCGAGCAGATAACAGTAAGTAAGTAGATAACCGTAAGTAATTTAGAACATATCGCTATTTGCTTGGTACGTCGAAATCTATCTTTGGGCAGTTCGGTTTTGGCATCTGTCCTTCTGACATCTATTGGCAAACTGAGTAATGACGGCTGGGTATTAACATTGGTCATTGTTTAAATTTTAGCTGATCTCAGATCTAAAATGACCACACCAACATAATTATTACTCCAACTCTGATTAGAGTCATAAAATACGGTTTGTTTTGAAAATTTGTTTACCAGAAAAAATCAAATAAGGTGCGCCAAACAGCTGAGTTCACATCTCACAGCCCCGTTTAAACAGGAAGCTTTTCATTACATCGGCCGAAAAGGTCGATTTTAAGCACAAATCAGTGCCATGATAACAAAATCATTTCAAGGACTTAAAAAAAACATAATTCTTTGCAGAGAAAAAATGGATTTCACAATCGAAGAATTTGTAGCCCGATCAAGTCAATATCAAGTCTAGTGATATATCGTTTCAAGTCTAGTGTTGCACAAAGAATACTCAGGAAATTCCTATTAATCATATTTTACTCTTCAAAGAGCAATATTGGACTCCTTTAAAGGCAGACTCTAAATGCAAAAAACTTCACTCATTTGACTCTAGTCACTTCTTCCTATCGCACTCTGGGTCTACAGGTCAGAAAATTCCACCATATACTGAATCGAATATTACAATAAGTTGTAGAGCTTTAAAAGTTTCCGCTAGCATGAGACTTGCGACTTTGAACACCGGCCCACACTGTGAAAGTGCTACCTTGTCTGAAAGTGGATTTTCTCAACAATTATCCTCACTTTCTTTCTAAAATTTATTAGAACTACAGCAGAGAACATACAGACACATAATTTTTCAGAACAGTCCAATTGCTTTTCAATATACTTGATTCAGTGTTTCACAAATTTGTTTATGCCCTCAGAAAGAAATGCTTTGGGTTAGTCTTTCAGCCACACATGCACCACTTCTTTCACATGTTGGACCAAGTGAACTCAGTGACATCTAAAAGCATCTTTAAGTTGTCCAAACAGATGGTAACCCCAGGGAGTGAGGTCAGGTCTATATGGAGGATGGTCCAAGACCTCAGATCCCAAGATTTCCAAGCATTTTAACAATATGGACAAAAGTATGTGGGCATAAATTGTTGAGCAATAAGAAAACCTCTTTCACCATTAAGTATAGATAGATACCGTATATACTCGCGTTTAAGTTCTCCAACGGATAAGTCGGGGCCTGATTTTACGGTATAATTTCGAGTATTTTATAATGTAGGTCATATAAATCGAATGTGGTAAACTCACGCTATTGGTCCAAGAAGAATAATATGCTAACACCCACCTGAGAGAGTAACCACAGAGCACACTGCCTTTTTTTTCTACCTACTGTGCCAACGTGACCACACAGTAATACCCGAACTAAACTGAAGCGAGGTTTGCACTGTTTTGTGTTTTTTGTATCTCACACCCTCATACACCTTTATCGTAACGATGGAGTGTTCAATCAGAAGAAAATATGAACCTGGTTTTAAATTAAAAGTCATTGAAGTGGCAAAAGAAATTGGTAACTACGCTGCTGCAACAAAATTCGATGTGTCTGAGAAACTGGTGTGAGATTGAAGGAGGCAGAAAGATGTAAAAAAAAAAAAGATCAAGTGTTGTCTTTTTGAACAAGTGTATAAGTCAGGGTCTGATTTTATGATCGATTTTTCGAGTTTCAAGACCCAACTTATACATGAGTATAGATAGATAGATAGATAGATAGATAGATAGATAGATAGATAGATAGATAAGGCACCCTATTATAAATAGATAGATAGATAGATAGATAGATAGATAGATAGATAGATAGATAGATAGATAGATAGATAGATAGATAGATAGATAGATAGATAGATAGACAGACAAAGTGGGACTGAATAAAGATGCAAAACGCTGTTATCAAACTATATATCTGCACCTGTATATTTAAAAATTCTGACAGATCTTCAGATACTATTATAATGTATTTGAATATAATTTTTATGGATGAAACTTTTTTAAACAAATAAGAAATGTCTCAGTGGTTAACAATTCTCATCTGCCAAGCAAACACAGGACAAGACACGGTTTTATCCTGTCCTCCTTCCCTATTTCAAATGACAAGCTTTAAATATAAATTGTGAAAAATGTGGAATCTATTGGGGATATAGTCAGGAAAAACTGACCAAATAGGTTCAACCGCACATCACTCTGGGTAATATTCTTAAAAGGACAGGCTCATTTATTACACATACTTCACATACAGTAGAAGTACAAACAGAAAGACATTACCTTTACAACACTAATAAACCAAGAGAAAATCACATTTCCTGTGTTCTATTGCATACATACTTAGATTTGCACATTTTGTGTTAGGACATGTTTTGCACTGAAACATATTTGCAAGTTTTTCACCTATTTCTAGCATACCAATATTTTTTTTTACTAAATCCATATTACAAACAGAATTGTATCTGGTATACCAGAGCAACTGGCTTAGCTTCCACTTCTAAGATGAACCAATCATTTATCCAAATCAAACAAATTTCCTCTATCTATTATTGGTCAAGTTCATGGATTATGGGGAATGGATCCAGGCAGCATCAAGTGCAAGACAGGAGCAATTTTTGGACAGAGTGCCAGGCCATTACAGGAAACAACATTTCACTGTCACCTAGTGTATCCGCACCCATAAATTGACATAGCACACTTGCCTCTAGGGTTATGGGAAGAAAACCAAACTACCATGACACACAGAGAGAACATTCAAAAGCTACAGTATAAGAGTGAACAGTTCAAACCTGGAGCAATAGCTTAAGACATGAATGAATGAAACAACCAAATTTTGATCAGAGGATAACATGGTGGTTGGTGCAGCTGCCTCACAGACCCTGAGACCTGAGATCCGCTTCCTGGTCTGGTCACAGTGTGTGTTTTCAGTGGGTATTCTCATGGTTTCTCATTCTGGATTTCTACCGCATTCTGAAAATTTTGGATTGCTTTCTGCTTTGCGGTTTATAAAATTAATGAATGTGGCATGAAATCAGACTTACCACCTTGGAAAAAAGTTTGGAAACTGCAAAAGATGCTTACACAATGCAAAAAATATTCCCCAAACCTTATGTGTCTTATTGCTTTCCAGTGAGCAAATGTGCAATAAGATATTTATTAGACACACACACACACAAGCACAAAACATCTAGAATTAAAATATTCTGAACCCGTTAGCTTTTACCTGACCCAGAAACATAATTTATTATGGAATGCCAAAGGAATAAATCAGAACTCAAAAAATACTTATAAAAGCCATCAAAACAGTGACATTGGTACTACATCTTTAGTGGCACTCAGGTGTGACTGCGTGTGTATCAGGTACTAAATTTGGAATTAGCTGCTCTCTGACTAACAACACATACATCACACTAATGTAGTTCTGTCATCTTCTGTATACCTTTAATCAGCAGGCATCTGTGTTCCATTGGCGTCCCTGTGCCGACAGAGCCGTATACATTAAGTCCTGCACACAAAAGGGTTGCAGTGCCTTGACGTGTATTGCACCGGCATGTCACAGCCGTTAGAAATACTAATGTTGACAATGAATGTCGGCCTACATAAGCAGGAGGCTGCTGGCTGATTAAATGTGCTTTTTCTACAGTCCATTAGTAGATTCTTGTTTATAATCAGTGGCTCTCGATCATATCCGCCATGTCACACTAGCCAGTCCCAATGACTAGACAACCAGCTATCATAGCTTATGCATAACTGACACAATGTAATTGTGTTATATGCAACTCAACAGCTAAATATGCCTCTTTAAGTTTAATCATTAAAAAAGCTCAGGGGCACCTTACTAAAGCTCCAAGTTGGCAGCCTCTCAGAAACAATAGAAAAATGTTTCATTTTGAAATAACCTTCAGATTTTCTCCTCACCTACTGAACAAATAGGTGTTCACTGAGCTCGACATATTTATAATAATAGACGGAGGGGGTAGTCTCTGGTGGCACGCTTGTTTAACACAGAGACACGAGGTACAGCAGGAGTCACAGCTGCAGCTTTCATGTTACAGCCTGGAAACTGCTCACATTATTGGAAAAATTGGTGGAAGTCAAAGTTGGTAGCAGCCTAAAAAAATAAACAAATAAAAGACAAGATGCCAGGAGATCACACTGGCACTCTCCATTCAGCTTTTTAAGTGTGTGGCCAGTGAAGACAAATCATGTTTTCCATGGCTCAGTAGCTAAAGAATAAGCACCTTCTTTAGCCTTTTTATTACTAGAGGCATATAGTGATGGTGAGATGGAAGTCAGAACAAAAGGCTGACAGTTTGGGGGTTGATTGTGAAAAAGGAAAATACAAATACTGGAGCCTGCAATGTCTCAGTGATACAATGCTAACTATACCGTATGAGATTACTTAAAAAAAAATGTGCATAAGGACACATTAAAAGATGGGGGCAGAGGAAGCTCAAGCGCCAGTTCATTCTCTTCAATCTCAAGCAAGTCCCGATTAACTGTATTATAACGGGATTAATAACAGCTAGGAAACATTCTGAGACAACATTGTAATAGATTGAGCAGCATGATGGAGTGGCCCCAGGTGACTAACTGTGAGTAACTGTGCAATATGTCAGTTTTCACTTCACCTGTAATGTGTCCACTGTGTGCAAATATTCCGTCTGATGACCTGATACCTGATCAAGGATAGGGTTGCATCATATACCGTACTGGTATAAACCCAATTTTTAAAATGTCATGGCACTGGAAATAAGTTAAATTTGATGTCAGAATTAAATGTTTGCTTACAAGCATTACAGGCAACTCATGCTCAGTCTTTTAGTAGCGTGATTGGAAGACTCCTCAGCAATGAAATATACAGTACATATTTCATTAGGCTTCCAAGGACTCTCCGCACCCGATAAGCAGAATGTAGCAAAGCAGAGAGGCGCGCATTTGCCTGGAGTAGCAAAGAGGCATATGTGTGCAGCCTTGGGAAATGAAATAGTTGGGAGACAGAAGGTGAGTTAAATTTTATGTACCTCAGTATCATTTTGGTATCGATACTGAGGTGCAAAAGATGGTATCAATAACAAAATTTTAGCACTGACCCAACACTAATCCAGGGTGAAATCCCGTCTTGCAACCAATGCTGCAAGACTAGACATACTGTATGCTCTTTCCTCCTTTGAGAATGGAAGGATGGATATTTTAAGAGTCCAATTCATGACTGCATACACAGTGAACACAATTCTATATTACATTTACAAAGCGATTTCTGATTATAGCAGTAACGCTCAAATCTTTATCCTGGAGGATGCATGGCAACTCAATTAAGCACGCAAGAGGATCTTTTGGTTTCAAATTGCCTATTGCAGGGAACCATGCTTTTTTCTTCTAGGATATGACACAGTTGGGGTTTTCCCTTTTGGGCAAGGAGCTTCTCATTATTCAGAACACGTATGCTAGTGCTTGTTTAATCACACAATATCATGATGCTTTGAGGTGCTGACAACATCAGAGTATGTGGCACCTGGCAATGGTTTTAGAGGGAATGCTGGCAGAATGTGGACTTGCTGATAACATACAGAAGCGGAACGCCTGGGGCCAGATGCATTAATAAACAAAGATATAAAATTGTATGTCACCCCCAGGGCTCGTCTGGACACATGACATAGCTCAATTAGAGATGGCACGTCCAGACAGTAAAAGACTCTGCATTAAACCAGCAACAGGAACTAACAATTTGAACTGGACAGACCACATTTAATCCTGAACCTAATCTAATATGAAAGGAGTGAGCACCACTTCATGCTTCTGTTTTTAATTTAATATAGGCACTCCCATGGGAACAATAATAGTAATTTCAGGAAATAATATTAAAAATATAGATGGCATCTGTATCCATTACCCTTTACATTCAGTCCAGTGGGGCACCGGTGCCTGTATCTGCTTGTAAGGTGGGAGCCAGACTTAAATGGGGCACCAGTCCATCATACACTCAAAAGTCAATCAAACGGAGCCACGTTAGAGTTTCCAGTTCATTTAAAACACATTTTTTTGGATGTAAGTGAAAAGGCTGAAAAACCCATAAAAACACAGGGAGAAATACATGAGAGAGGACAATACAGCTGTAGGACAGCGATGCCAACCACTGCACTACCAATAGGTAATGTATAGTTTAGTGCAAGTATACATATTTATCCTGTATTTGAAATAGTAGTACTTTTAATTAGTAAATTTAAATAAGCAGTTAAAAATTACTTGAAATTGGTTGGTTCACTAGATTTTTAATATGTAGTATTTAATTTCCAATTGAATTAAAGTTAGATGACAAAAGGGACATAATGGTGGTAAAGAGGTTAGCACTAATGCAGTTTGGGATTTTTCTCTGGGTTAACCAGCAACTCTAAAGTGTCCTGTATTAGCGAGTCTCTCCTACGATGAACTGGCACCCCATTCAGGGTTGCAATTGTTGCTGACAGGATTCACTCCAAACCATGTGAACCTAAGCTGGATTAGCAGAGTTTGAAAATATGTGGATGAGCAAAGAGATAACAGAAAGAGGGCGTTACAAGGTAATTTGCTTAATGTAATTTTGTAAACACTTCTCCCATTCACTAACAAAGTGCATCCCTGATAATATAAACACATCCGCACATCCAGACACACACAAGTTACTGAAACAAGTGCTGGGGAGCACTTTAGCATTAAATCGATAACCAACAGACTTATCAGGTTCATGTTATAAATTTTAAAGATTGATTAACATTAAAAAGTATGACATATTTCAGGGAAAATTCTTAGTATAAACTGTCAATGTATTAATAACAGCATAACACTGGACACATTGGAACTTGTACTTTTTTAGCTTCTTCCTCTTCTGCAACTGTGAAATGGATTAAGTGAGTTTGAGAATGTAATGTAAAACATGCTCTTCTTAGGGTCAAACATTCAAAAGATCAGGTTTAGAAAGTTGTTTGAACTGTATTTTCATGTGCTCTCTAAAGACCTGCACAATGAAAGGTGTCATAATATCCGTATTTCTACCAACAGTATATATATAAAATGCTATGAGCAGCCTGTCTGTCTCACAAAACTACCAAACCACTGGGTTATGAACCTTCACCTTTGTCTTAATTGACGGCTTATGACATAATATACATAACACAACCCAAGAATGCAAGGTGTGGGCTAACCTGTACCTAAATTTGGACTTTGGGTCCTTCTCACAACAAGTGCCGGCACTTACAGGAAAACAATTTTGGCGCAGGCACATGGCACGGCTCAAAGGAAAAAAACCGTGGTCATACCTACTGACATTGAGGCACATGGCACAGCTCAAAGGAAAAGAACCGTGGTCATACCTACTGACATTGAGGCACATGGCACAGCTCAAAGGAAAAGAACCGTGGTCATACCTACTGACATCGAGACGCATTACACAAGATGACTGATCATTTTAATCGCAAACAGCAAGTTATATAATCACGCAAAATGCCAGATGACCAAAGAATTTGAGTTGCAGGCTGTCTCTGCCACGTAATTGGATTTCAGGTCCTTCTCATAGCAAACAGTGGTGTGGTCGCACAAAATGGATGACATGAAAAGAACAGCAGGGTGCACTGCACTCATTTTCATCACCAAGGTAAGTCATACAGTCCAAGTGCAAAAGCCAATGATATACACCATTGGGGCATGAAAAGGGTGGTGGTACCCTCAGCAAAGTTACCTGGGATGTTGTATTTCCTAAGATGTTCATGAACCACCTCACGTCAAGGTCTGAAAGTGCAAGTGTAAATAGAATAAAATAATGTCTAACTGATTAAATCTGCATGTACCAAAATCAATAATTAGATAAACCCACCTAAATAAACTTTATTAAAAGGCATCAATCAAATTGTAATCAAGAAACAGAACACTGGCATGGTCATTAGCATGGCTGTCTCTTACTGTCCACTGGATCAAAAGATCTCCCTTTGAACCGGTGGGTTCCCTATGTGTACTTCAGTTGCCTTCTATACCTCATATACATGCAGTATAGATTAACTGGCAACCCTGATTTGTCTTGGTGTGAGTGATCTGGTAAAAACCGAGTCAGACCATTGTCCTGTCATGGTTTGCTGCCTTCCAGGTGTTTGGGCTGCTTTGGTTCTTCCCTATGATTCGTTAAATGAAACAGAGCAGAGATAATAGATTAGTGAAAGGAAATTCTCATTGGGTTAACATAACTCAAATGTAAGCATTGCACTGTTCAGTGAAACAAGGCCAATGTTGATCAGTTTATTTTTCTGTATTTAATCAGACACTTGGGTTGCTTAATTTTGTATTAGTTTGTTGCAGTCTCGCATTTATAAATCTGCATACTATCTAGACCAGCCATTGGAGAGGAGCATTATATATAAATGAGCTGAAAACACTGAAATCCCTGCTGCTCAAACATGACAAAGTTGCCATTAACTCAGAACCCTGAGTCAGCAGGTCAGAAGTGTCCCTGTTCCATGTTGAGAAGTCGCTTCATTGCAGCACTTAATGGGAGTTGTGTTTTAATACTCCCACGACGGGTAGTTTCTCACATTTTTTTTCTGGTTTCTTTATAAAATCGTTCCTCTTCTTAGCACAACGTTTACTTTTTTTGTGCCACACAAATGAGTTAAGAAGCAGCATTATGCAAATAGTTCTTTTTCATTCATTGGAAAAAGAACAAATTTACAAATTATTAAATGGAAAACATAAATCAAATGCCAGAACAAATATACTGCAAACAGGGCATAATGTGACAAAAGAAAAAAGCAACAGATGATGGAGCAGCTGCTTTGTTAATTATTCTATAATACCACTGCAAGGTCTGCCATCACAACAATCAGCACATTTGGAAGTGAGCTACTGTATCTGTTCTGTGTTATCCTGCTCTTAGGGCTGGTTTATTTCTAAATATTATTAAATAAAGTATGTTTATATAAATTAAACACGTTTATGCAAGCAAACCAAATAACAGACTTTACTAAATTTGCAACTTTTGGTCTCTTGTTACAGCTTAAAGATATTAAACACTGAGTATTTAGTGCAAGCTTTTTCATGCATTTGGGTAGATAAGAATTGTACTAAGAAACTGTGACCTATCACGAGCAGTCTGATCTTGTGTCACCATATCTGAATTGTTTTCAGATCACTGACTACATTTAGCATCTGAACACTGTTAAATAAATCATGCAATCTATGATGCTCATATCATTCTTTATAAATCCTAAACTGAACTCCACACCAGCCCATGCATATAACAGCTCCTTCCATTCCTGTCATGCTAAAACTCTGTACGTCTTCCTCAGTTTGTTAGACTCCACTACCTCTGCAGTGATTAGGTTGACCTCTGTAACAAAGTACTAAGAATGAGGAGTATGTCCATTAATAAGAGCACATCCTTCTAATATGGTGGACACCTCATTCAAGTCAAGAATAGACCATCCACTGTAAATTCAACCTTGAATAACAATTCCTGTATCTCGCTGATCCTCCCATTCCACCTCAACACTCTTTATCACTCCAACAGGTCATTAAACAAAATTTTCCCATTTTGCAGGGTGATCCTTCCACAGGAACCTTTTCTCCTAACCCTCCCTTAATCTCTTTCCACCAACCACCTAACCTACAGAAACATCTCATCTATTGCTCATGTCACAGAGGAGAGTTACACTCCCCACCAGGCAATTTGACCTGTAAGAGGAACCCCTATGATATTTGCAAATATGCCACTAACAATACCCTTGTATCTGGTTCCTCTGGTAAATTTAATATTAAACAGAGGGCCTCCTGAAAGTCTAAAAATCGCGCGTACTGGATTTATTGTAGGAAGTGTCCAGCTATTTACGTAGGTGAAACAGGGAGCTACTTAGCAGACCATTACAGGGAACACATTCAAGCTGTTAAGATCAAAGATCTCACAAAGCTTATGGTAGAAGACTTCACATCCCTTGACCATAGCCACAGTGATCTCTCTGTTTATGTTCTTTCACAGGGTTTCAAAGACATCTTTCAAAGAAAAAGAAAAGAAGCTAAGCTCACTCTCAGCCTAGGATCACATATCTCTTCAAGTCTTAGTGACTGAATAACTTTTTGAACTCTCCCCTCATCATTTCCAATTGCAGATTTCTTTTTCCACCTCCTCCCTATTCTTTCCTTCCATGTACCCTGGCATTGTTCCCTCCTTCCAGGTCTTTCCTGAATGATATACAACTGAAATGTTGTGTCTCTTACCTTATTTAACAATTTATTTCCTTTGCAGTTGTATGCTGATGCAGTCCTTCACTAACTTCATACATACAAAATTTCCCATCATCTGGAGGGGCTTTTTCCATCTCTGTCACAAGTTAGATTCAGATCCTGAGGTAAACCGGCACTATAACAACACCCTTGGTAAGTCTGTGAATGAATGTGCTCTGTCCAGGGTAGATTCCTGTCTTGTCTAGAGTAAATGGGCTCTAGGTAAATTCAGTTTAATTCAATTTATTTTTGTATGGTACTCTTCATTGAGTGCAGGCCCAGAATGCTATAACACATGTACAGCTAAATGTAGCCTTGTCATTGGAAAGTTGATGACTGCGAATATAAAATAAGTCTTTTTTGGCACCAAAACAAAAGATTTTTGTGAATGTGCAGATTTTGGTATTTTACAAACATTGTAAAATGTTCAGTGTCGCAGAATTTGTTATAGGCCTAAATCTAGAATTCAGACAGAATTGAAAGTCAAGCTGACCACAAATCCAAAATTAAACCAAGCATACCACCGTGTATAAAAAAGAAAGTTATGGTAAAATAAAATTGATGCTAATAATTGGTGATCACATGGAACAAAGTAAAGGGTAGCACAATTAACCTATAGCCTCACTGGGTGTATCTAAACAAGGGTTCAAGTGCTGTCTTTCTGGTAGGGTGACTGGTTCATTTGCCTACCTTTTTATACTTCCTAAGTCTCTGCTATTCACTTATTCTGCCTTTTATTTCTCTTGCCTTCATTCCTTCTGCCAAATGAGTCTAAGCTCTATGGTCAGCCTGAAAGAAAGTTTGAACACAGGAACAATTTTAAAGGAACCATACACACTGTTTCTCAGGATTCTCAGGAATCGCTTATGGACTACCTGGGCCTGTGCTCTCTTAGCCTACTTTAACACTTGCACTCTACACATCGTACTACATAACCTAACAATTTGTTAGCCTTCTGAATGACATTTGAACAGTGCCGAGAGATTGATACTGACGAGTCCACTATGACTCCCAGGTCCTTCTCATAAGGTGTACATTCAAGTTTCAGACCTCCCAATCTGTATTTAAATCTAACATTTTTACTGCATGTAATATTTTAAATTTATTTAAATTGAATTTCAGCTGCCAAATCCTCCTGAGCCTGTATGTTGTCTAAGTCCCTCTGTAATAGTTCAATGATTTCTAGATTTTCTGCTAACTCACTTAGCTTACTATCATTTGCAAACATAATTAGTTAGTTTATATTCTTATCCAGATCATTTATTTAAAAAATAGCAGCAGTCCTAACACTGATCCCTGACAGATACCCCTCTTTAAATCACCCAGTTCTGATAAGGCTCCTCACATTATTAGCCCTCTGCTTCCTGTGTTTAGTCCAGTTTTGCACCGATATACACACTAAATAGACAGCTAAATAGATAGACTGACAGACAGACAGACAGACAGACAGACAGACAGACAGACAGACAGACAGACAGATAGATAGATAGATAGATAGATAGATAGATAGATAGATAGATAGATAGATAGATAGATAGATAGATAGATAGATGCTTTATACTCTTACTTGTTTCAGTCTGATGTCCAGCCACTCATGTGAGATCTCTTTAAATGCTTTCTGATTGTTTCCACTCTAATAACAAGATGAACACCCTGAAACCAAGGATAGAACTGCCACCTGATGGACCCAGGATTCTTGATTTAATGTCCACACTCAAGCATTGTCTGGGTAATTTCCCCAAATTCTCTCCAGGTACTCCTACTGTCATTGCACACAGGTTTCTAAATTGGCCCTGTATGGGTGTATATGGGAGTGGACACTGTGACAAACTGGTTCCCTGCTTAGGGCCTTGCAGCCTGTGGTTCTGGGATAGGTACTATGGCCTCTGCAAACTTGAACTAAAATGAGCGACTTGAGAAAGGTATATTGTACTAAGTCATAACTATGAGGTGTCCAACAGTGGCCTTCTATCATTTGTCTCAAAAGTGCCTCCTAAACTTGGCTATAAGTAGTTAAGGACCTGACCTGAAGACTTACTAAATAAACTTATTCATTAGATATACTCATATATCACCATCAGAGTTACAGGCAAATCAGAAGGAAGTCACACTCGCAAACGAGACGGATAACTACATGGCTCACATGTGTAACCTCCCTAATGCTGCTTGACACCAACAACTTTGCACCACTTTTGTTGACCACAATGGTGCACCAATATAAGCCATATTTAAAAATACACTTATGCTTCACTGGTAAAACAGGTGTGCGTTTTCCTCTTTTACAAATATAAACTGATACACATTTAAAAATACCAGCCAAATATTGTCTGTAAATTGCAAGGCTATATATTCCACAAATATTACAGCTAAAAACAATTTCGCCTACTGCATGGGAAACGTTACACTACTCAATCCTGACCATCTGGCGTTCCCAGAAAAGTTCAGAATTTCTACATTCTGTCATATATTAAAAAATAGAAATGGCCCTTTTCCCAAAATAATTAAATGCTTGGACAGCTGCCTTGATTGCAAGTGTGCATTACTGTGTATGTGTATTTTGGCTTTGCTGATATTTTCAAACACCATCTTTTAAAATCTTATTTTCATTACAGTCTGGTGTCGCAGGAGCCCCTCCAGAGGGCTGCTCCAACCTAGAAGAAAAATGCTAAAATAGATAATATGTGCTAAAAATAAACTCTTACTTAAATTAAAGATAAAAAAAGGAAGAATAAACTATGGCAGAATAAAAAAATAGCCAAAAAATAAGCAAGAAAACAAAAGCTTTTTCTGCCTGACCAATGGGGTGACTTCACCATTTACTTCTGTCCATGAACCTTCCACTTCCATACCATCCCAAAATCTCTGGGCTAACAAGTGTAAAGTACCCTCAAGGGACCTGTGAAAGTGCTGTACTGTTGAGCTCTGATTTACAATGAAAAAGACAGACACACAAGGAGGCTTCCCCCTGCTTTCCATTGGATGGTAACAGTAATAAAACACAATTTACACACCAAGTTAATTTTGGTTTTCTCCAAATTCAGCATGCTCACATTCTCCTTGTGGTGTTCCCTGAGAATTCATTATGGGGCACCATCCGTCATGGTTTTTACCAGGGCTATGTCCCAAGGCTTTAGTATGCTATCAAGCACATTTTTGTTTTGTCACATTCTGCTAGGTTGCAGCCTTGTTCTAAAATCATTTACAAGTAAATTCATTTTCCACAAATTAAGCCACACTCAATATTTCAGAATGACAAAGTGCAGTATCACATGGACACAGGTATTCAGACCCTTTCCTATGACAGTTGGAACATGGCTCAGGTGTATCCCATTATATTGATCATCATTCGATATTTCTACACCTTATTTGGAATTTACCTGTGGTCAATTCAATTGATTGTACCTGATTAGAAAAGACATGCATCTGTCTATAGAAGGTTCCACAGCTGACGATGTGTACTGGAGCAAAAACCAAACCAAGAGATTGACGGTATCACCTGCAAAGCTTAGGGACTGGACTACATCAAGGCACAGATCTGGGGAAGGATACAAAAAGTTCCTGCAGCATTAAAGTTTCCCAAAACCATTTTTGCCTTCATAATTCCTAAATGAAAAAAGTTTTGGGACAACCAGGACTCTTAGTAGAGCTGGCCGCAAAGGCCATGGTAAGAGAGGTGAGCCAGATGGACACTCTGACTGAGCTCTAGAGAACTTTTGTGGATATACAAGAAACTTCAAGAAGGACAGCCATCACTGCAGCTCCACTGATCTGGGCTTTATGATGGAGTGGCCCTAAGTTGAACCTTGAAGGGACGGTGCCCACTGACACTGCATCTGAGGGACCACAACCGTTTATATAAGACCTAGGATGTCTCAGGACTATTGCTGAGGTATTATCTACTGCTCTTGTTGTGCAGCGGCCAACCTTAGATTCGCTTTTTTATTGTAAGTTTTTGTTCTCATTTTTTGGTTTCAGACCCTCTGCTCTGTTTTTGGATTTGCTATATAAATTTTAGAATTGGTTTTGTTTGCTTCTAGACTGTTCCCAGCAGATAATATTTTGCAAAATTATTGGACAATAAAAAAAATCATTTTTGCTTTGACTTTTGGTTAGAACTTTAATATTATATTAACTTATATTAATGCAGTGGCATCATAATCTCCCATTTTAGATTTACAGGCATTGACCTTTGAGTGCATAGGCCTTAAGCCTGCTTCCAGAGCTTCACAGCCTGGCTTCCATTATGCAAGTGAGGTCTGTTTATCAGACCAGTGTGGAGTACAAAACCTGTTTCTGAAATTGAAGTTTGTTTTGAGTTTTGCAAGTCCTTCATTAGAACAACTGTGGTATAGCGGGTCCACAGTTCAAAAAGAGTGATCGTTTAAATAAATAAATAATGAACACGCTCATATTGGGGAGTGGAGCAGGTGGAAGTGATCTGGCTTGAAGACGCACCACCTCCGGGTTGGTTTGAGGCGGTCAGCTGTCGGTGAGTTGTCTTGCAGGCTCCTGTGGGCACTCTGATTGCCTTATTATCAACTCGGGCGGCAATCAAGTGATCACACCTGCAATAGCTCCTCAGGATATAAAAGGGGACCGCACATTAAGAAAAGGGAGGAGAAAGAAACAGACAGGTTAGAGCAGAGGTTAGATGGAAGAAGCAGGCAGGAGAAAGGGAGAGGAAACAATCTGGTGAACAGAGTGGAAGCAGGTGGACAGGAGTAGAGTCCCAAGGAGGAACGAGAGGCCATTGCTCATGAGGGGCCTGTGGGTCACTCCTGTTGAGCATCTTTGGGAGCAGAAGTGACCATTATGCTCTGGAGATGCTCTCTGCGGGAGGAGCCTTGGAGACGGCAGCAGTGGGAGTACAGAGCACCAGCGCTGGGTGGAGCCTGGATTGGCACCGGTTCAGGCTTAGCAGGGCTTGGTGGTTGCCCGCACCATGGGATTGTCAGCAGGGGACAAGGTCCGGATGAGATGGGTGTCTGCACCTACTCGTCAACGTCTCTCCAGGCTCCAATGTCCAAATAGGATAAGCCAGAGAGGCATCAGTTTTAAGGGAATGCACCACCGCTTATGGATTTTAAAATGAATTTCCTGCGCTGCATTGTTTTAACCTTTTTTTTGACAGATTTTTTTCTATGTATTGATTTTAGCCACTTTAACGTCTTTTAATGGATTATTTATTTATTGACAGTTTTGAGCACTGCACCTTTTGGTACACTTGGATTTTGATTTGTTTTAATAAAAGCAATTGCACTTTTCTCCATTCCCTTGCGTGGTGTGTTTTGTCCTCATCTGCCACACTCATCTCGGTTACAGTACTGACAGTGTCGGGTTCAAGAGGCTCCAATTATGGAAGAGGGAGCAGAAGCTGACCCACACTGTTAAAACAACCACTACAGAAGAGATTTACCATTCCCAAATTTCCCTAGTATGAACATAAACCTCTTTCTAACACCCTACTACTACTAGCAGCACTCTGTAATTCATAGTCTGGCTAACCTCTAATACGTGTGATGCAGTAAGGGTTACTACAACAGTATATAGATATATATATATATATATATATATGTGTGTGTGTGTGTGTGTATGTATAGTCATACACCGTGCAAGCTGGAGGCAGCCAATGGGCCAAGTGGCAGTGTGCACTAACTTTTTCTCTTTCTCCTGCACATCACCCAAGGGAAATCCTACCTGAGCCTGTCTACAACACATCCAGATCTGGTTCCAATGACATCACTTCCTCCGACCCATCTATTAAAAATGCCATCTTGTTCCCACTGAGTCAGTTCTGTCTTTACCTCAGTCTGTAAAGACCTTATGATTGCTGATTTTTTTGCATTTGTTTCAAGTATACAGGGTGGCTACCTCAAACTTTTTCTGTCTTATTATTGTTTATAGGTCTGGTAATCAATTAAAAAATTAACTAATTAATCACATAAATGTATGTATTTAATCACGATTAACTGCATCTAGCATTAAAATGTAATTATACAATTAATACATAAACCATTAAGTAAATACACACTGAGTAACATATTTAATGTAGAATCAACACAAAGGAATTAAAAAAAAATAATGGCATAGTTTAAACTTAAACATTAACCTTAAACCTGAATTTTAACAAAATACTACTTTAACTACACCAGTGTTTTTCAACTGGTACATTGCAGAAATAACAGCTTAGTGCCCCTGCGCCCTGACCTGAGAGAGACACGCTCCGCAGGTAGTTGAGACCTGTCTGAGGAGGACAGAACTACCTGAAGAAGCCAACATAAAAGCAACTCTGTGAACACCATTTTGCAAACACAGCACTAAGAGACCACTTTAGCAGCCAGGAGACATGTCAGGGGTCCATCTGCCTGGGTGCAGGTTCACCAGTGTCTCTTACAGTAGATTACCTGGAGTGGATTCTACATTTCTTGGGTAACCAGGGTGAAATTAGCAAGACAGCTTTTTGAAAGTAGATGAGTAGGTGAGCAAAAAAGTCTTTCTACTGTAATATGCTTTCAGCTGGAGATCTGTTACTGGGGTTTTGGTAGCCTTCAACTCAAATTGGAGGTTTCTTGGTGCAATGACAGATGGACACAACATTAAGTTTGGTACTATAGAAAGAGGAAAAGATAGGCAAAATAAAGGTGATACTGCGATTTGAATTAAAAAATAAAAACACAGTAATTTATTGTTTCTGTTAACTCACAACTCTTTGCCGTAAGTTTTCATTCTAAGATGTGAGTCTTCTGTATGTTCACATACTTTTCATGGAATCCCCACCGATCAAAGACATGCTGCCACATCAAATGACAACTATAAGCATGTGTCACATGCATTTGTGAGTTTGACCTGAGATGTACTGCAGAATGAACTTTGCTCTTGCAGCTATTTCTGCTTGACATGCAGTAGATATAGCTCCAGACTGTCTAGTGTGAAAAGTAAAACTGATTTGTGGAAAAGAATCTCTCTTTTATCCAGATTAGTAAAAAATTTATACAAAATAATAACATTAATGAATGAATCTTTTTTTCTGTGAGACCTTACAAATTTGTTACTCAGCCTCCAACTTGCATTTGACACTATACATCTAGAAAAATAAAGATTTTCTTTCTGCTTCATTAGTAATGAATTCTGACCTATGTGTTTATACATGAATTCTGCATATTATTACAGATTAAACTCCAATATTTTAAAAACAGGATTTCTTTTAATCTTTTTTGACTTTTTATTACTCTTTCATATTATCAGCAGTACTCACTTCCAAAATTGCAGCGGTTGTCAGTTTCCCACTCTTTCACTCAGATTACGGCCTGTACAGGTTAGCATTTTTTAAAATGTATTCTATTATAGCTGACTGTGAGGGAAAAAAATTACTTGTGTGCCTCATTTAATATGAAATAACTGAAGATGCACTTACGAGAATAACATTTTGTGCTAATCTGCTTTGAGTGCTGTCAAGATGCGAGGTCCCTTCACTATGTTTGTGGATCATGCCTTCTTTATAAATCACTGTTACCAGCAAAAGTGCTGCGTGATCATCTCAAGAAGTCATAGTCTTGTCACACTATGTTTCTTTTAATTAATAACAAAACAGACATGTATGTCCATATATATGGATTGCAAAGAAAACACAGTTTACAACAAGTCTTGTGTTTACTGTGTTTGTTGCCATTATATTTGAAGTGTACATGTATACATCAACTGTAATGGATGTTGCACCCGGTATAGGCTGCATTCTCAATCAGTTCAGGGCTGCAGAGAATGTTGTTTTATTTTATGATAAATTATGTTATCAGACATGATGGACTTGCTTAAATAACATTCACACTGAACGTCCAGAATAGACTTCTTGTCATAAAGTAAGTACAGTAAGTATTGAGCAGTTTTCTCTTCTCGGTTCCACTTTTGTTGATTAATTGAAAATTAACAAATATTATTAACATGATTGGGGATAAAGAATATTACTACTTGTCAAACGTGCATATGGGAGGCAGTCAATGGGGTTGACTAAATGTGGTATGCCGAATCCAGGGTTGACAGAGTGCACTAACACCTTTTCTCCTTCCTCTGCAGATTCTCAGAACAAAAGGCTGCCTAATTATAATCCCAATCTTTAAACAGGCTCCACTTCCGGTTCCCCACCCTACTCCTGACCTCACCTCCGCCTACAGCTCCTTGGACACACCTCTTCCTCCTTGCTGGATATAAAGCCAGACACTTTTCTTTATTTGTTAGTCCCGTTGTGGACTCAGTCCTCAGAGATTACTCAGTTATCTATAATTTAATTTTTTTCCAAATTTTTGTGAATATATGGGGTGGAACACCAAGCATTTTTTGTCTCTCTTGCTCTTTTCACCCACACCCTATTAACATCTTTTGCCTCAATTTTACACATTCTCCATGCTATTTAAAAAGGATTCAGGGTCATTTGAATTACTCCAAAATTAATATGTCAATACTCTTATAATACACTACTCTCTACAATATTTCTTGGTTTAGTATTATTGAACACCTGGAAAATGTCACCTTTCTACTCTTCCCTGAGGCTCTGCAGTGCAGACTATATCACAATTCACTTCCAGTATAATCCTTACAGTCTCACACACACATCTACACAGCTCTGAATGTTCTCTCATATTTTCTATCATTTGTGTTTTTGCACCAAACCACCAGGGAAAGATTTTCTCAATGCTCACAAGCTGTCTAACTCGAAATGTTCTGTGCCATGTTTTTCCTATCCATAACATTTTTTTCTGTTTTTTTTTTCTTTTTAATTGTTTTATAGCCTAAAATTGGCTATAGCAGTATTAAAACAAATCTGTGCTATGATCACTCCTTGTGACTTCCCCTTGGTTACAACAGCATTTTGCAAAGATATGAAGCTACACTAACAATTTTTTTTAAGCACGTCAAATTTTATTTGTTCTTTTGTATGTTTTGGCCTTTAAAGTGTTTGTCACTTGGTTTGATTTTGTATTAGCTGTGCATATTGATTCTCTGTTAGCATTATGTACAAAAAAGCAAGCATTACAGTAATTATGAACAATTACTACCCCTTCTATAGTCTGTTTCTCTTCTTGGTATACTACTGTACTATTTGCTGCTACTGCCCTACATCCAAGTTATGTTCCTGTCCATGGATAAGACACCTGACATACTGGGAGTCCTGTAATCAATAAAAAGAAAGAGTCAGTCATCAAATTTGATGGCCCAGCACAGACTCTGCCTGGGCACAGGGTGGGTGACTAGTTGTCCAAGGTCTCCAAGAATTTGACTGTATCTGACTTTGTGACTTTCTGTCTTACGAAAAACTATGGGCCTTCTTGAGGTTTCTCTTCTTCAGGGATGCTGTTAACTGGAGTTTTCTGGAGTGGAGTGGAGTCTCCACTGTCAACAAGCTAAAGTTCAACAATTAATTAATGGAAAGATATTGTTGGGTTCCATTTATGTGAAATATTTTGTTCTCTTGTGTGTTTAAAAAATCTGTGTATTTATGTGTGCTCACTATGTAATTAGTACTTTGTAAACTTTATATTTGCAGTTTATCAGAGAATTTGTCACAGCACTCTGTGTGCCATACAAAAATAAACCAAACTGAAATTGAATTGAATTGATTCAGCCTTTTGAGACTTCTTGCTTAATCAGTGTACCCATTTCTACCCTTTCATGGTTATCTCAAAGTTGTCTACCTACTATGTAAGTATTCCTTTATTTTGGTGCTTTGGCATTCCTTTTGTGCAAGTGAATCCTTTCAACCAGGGAGGCTCAACAAATGGTGTCTGTAAGATGAAGGTGCCACATTCAGCTAATGATGCTCCTGAAGGTAAAATACAGGATACCTGAAAGCTGATTTTAGATATCTAAACAGAATGCTCCATCTACTTAGACTGATACAATCATGTTACTGAAAAGTAGAGACATGGGTATAGTTTCTACTAACCTGTAGCAGGGCTACATAATAGTAATATTTGTGCTGAGTGCATTTTGGTTTCATTGTCCGGTTTACTGTCCGTTATGTGTGTGCCACTGAATGTTGTCCCCGTAAGTGCAGAGGGGAAGGATAATGGAGAGAGACTGCAGCCCCAAGACGGAAATCACCTGTTTACACACCAGATACATCCGGGACATTTTACATTTAAAAAAAAATGAGCGAAGGAGAAGAGAGGCGATAGGCGAGAGGCAAGGAGAGAGAGAGTGAAAAAGAAGACAATTTACCATCCATCTACAAACTCATCACTGCTATTTATTGCTTCATTCCACTGCCTGCTTTTTCAACTACCGATCCTTCATCACGACAACCACAGCCGAGAAACCCCAGGATTCAAAGTCATTCTAATCATTGCCAGGACTTTTCCAGTGAGGTTGTTTGTTGTCAGGAGGAAGCATGATATCACCACAGCCAGTTTCAATACCTCCGGACTTTATTTTGGGACACATTTTTCACCACATTTTCAACTGGTGTGTTTATCTGATCCATGTTTGTATTTGTGTTGTGTACGTTTGTTTCTTGTTTAGGGGCAAGGGAGAGTTTAATGTAAATATTTGTACTCTTATATATAGTAATTAGTCACTGGTGCTTTTGGGATAAGTGGTTAATTGCGTGCATACACACACACACACACACACACACACATATATATATATATAATATTTCTCTGTCTTTTCATTTTTCCAATATATCAGTGTTTAATTTTATATATGTTTACTGCTTCGGGTTATTTCATCATGTCGGGAAAAATAAGACAACTTGTAAGGAGCATGGCTTGTTATTAGAGCAAAAAACCTCAGGTAATCCAAGGAATAAGTCTTGGTAGTGTAGTGGCCGATCTGGGTAAGGGGTTGGCCGTTACAAACCAATGTTCCTTTAGGGTGTGCTCCCACAAGAACCTCTATTCAAGGTGTTACATGGGTCTCATGAACAATATTAACACTAAGAGATACCAACAATCTGTTAGTTTTTACGATGACATTGTGACATAAAGTACATGGATTTTCCAGGAGATAACATCAGAGATAATAATGCCAAAGGTAAGTGATCAGCACTTTTTTTTGAAGATTCTTGGCGCCTACGATGCAGTACTAAGTAGCGATATAATTAAATTTCATGGAAACATTCTGAAAATAGACCACTGCCAGAAATAACGACAACCTTATATAAGAATTAAATATCAAATTTATGGATCTTCTTCATGGCTCAAAGTTTGGCACAGCCACCGAAGTATATGCATTTAAACTAGATGGAATTCATTCTCATTTCAACTGACTTCCCAGAGACTTAATTAAATATCTTTTTAGAAAGCAATGGAAACTGAAACATATCAAAAGACTTTTATAATAAGAACATACTGTGCAAGTCTGGTACTCCCACATAAAAGCTATGCCAGTGTGCCCTGCAACAGAAGTTCTTCTTTAAAATTGTATCTGTATATAGTCTGCAACAGGTCTGAGAGAAATAGAGATGGAATTGGATCCCCATTGTGGGACAAGCGGATTTGTGCCCTAATTAAGAATTTGATCATGGTTACAATAAGCTAATCAGTTTTATTTGGCCTGCCCACCAAGTACAGAGTTGGTCCCCCATGTGCGTCCAGATCCCAGTTTTGGACTTTCTTCCACATACCTCCCATCCTCATTATTACTGGCTCTGCCCACACCACTGTCTACATTTAACGTGTCATCTACGTGGAAGAAATTCCTTTCTCTCTCCAAACCACCTCCACTGCCGCTATCTAAATTTACATTTACTACAGAACATTATCAGTCTGCATCTCTGTCACACACTTTCTACAAACAAAGATCACACTCTCTGCCTGAAGACTACCCTTTACGTCACTACACCTTATACAAGGTTTATAAAAAACATCCTCCCCTTGGAAGTTTTCACATTTTGTTGTTATAGAACATTGAATCACAGTGGATTTAATTTGCCTTTTTTGACACAACAGAGAAAAGTCTCTTTAATGTCAAAGTGGAAATAGATCTAAGCAAAGTGGTCCAAAGTAATTACTAACATGAAATTCAAAATAATTGATCACATAAGTATTTACCCCCTTCAATATGGCACACCTTAATCATGAGTGCTGTAGCCAGTTGGTTTAAGAAGTCACATAATCAGTTGAATGGAGATCACCTCCAAATGCTTATCTGGAATGTCTATCTAGTGGTGAGTCAGTATCATGACCTAATCTACACAATGAAGACAAAAGAACACTCCATTCACCTCAATGAAAAAGTGATTAAAAAGCACAACTCAAGGGGTGGGGATCACATAATGTCCACTTCACTGAAAATCCACGGAGTCCAGTTAAATCAGCCATTAAAATTGCAGAGTACAGCACACTTGTAAATCTGTCTAGAGCATAAGAAGAAGACTAGTGAAGGAGGTCACCAAGAGACCTATGAGAACTCTAAAGGGTTTACAAGATACAGGAGAAAAGATTGGAGAGACTGTGAATACAAAAGATGTGGTCTGGGTGCTTCAGCAATTACAGCTTAATGGAAGAGTGGCACAGAAAAAGACACTGTTAAAAACACAACCAAAGCCTTGGCCAGAGTTTCCCAGTAGGCACATGAACTCTAAAGTCGGCTGGAGGAAGGTTCTGTGGTCTGATGAGAAAATAATTGAGCCATCAGACTAAGTGCCCTGTTTGGTGTAAGCAAAACACCACGTATTATCAAAAACTCACCTTCCCCACTGTGAAGCACAGTGGTGGCAGCATCATACTGTGGGGATACTTTCTGCAGCAGACCCTGGAAGACTTAAGGAGAGAAAAATAATGCAGCAAAAATGCAGGGAATCCTGGAAGAAAATCTGATGCAGTCTGCAAGAAACCTGCCCCTTGGGAGAAGATTTGTTTTTCAGCAAGACAACAACCCCAAGCAAAAACCCATGCTATTAACAACAAAGTGGCAGTGTCAGAGTCCAGATCTCATTCCAATCGAGAATTTCTGGCTGGACTTCAAAAGGCTATTCAATCACAATCCCCATGCCACCTTATAGACTTTGGGCAGTTTGGCAAAGAAGAAGAATTGGGGAAAATTTTAAGTTTTCACATATGCAAAGCTGATAAGAGTCCTCTGAATATAGTTTCAAGGTTGTATTGGCTGCCAAAGATGCATTTACTAAATATTGGCCTGAAGTGGGTGAATATTTATGTGATCAATCATTTTGTGTTTTATATTTGTAATTAATTTATATCACTTTCCAGACATCTGTTTTTACTTTGACTTTAATGAGTCTTTTCTCTTTTGAACAGCAGCAAAAACGCCATATTAAAACTACTGCTTTTCAATGTTGTATAACAATAAAATGTAAAAACTTCCTGGGGGTGGGGGGGGCGCAATATTTTTATAGGCAGTGTATGCACCCACTTTTTGACAACCCATGCTTGGAGTTTCTCCAAGCACCACTACTGCATATGCCACAAAGCTATTCAAACATCTCCTGCCCCTTCAGGCACCTTATCAATGAAATAATCTTTACTTTTTTATACTTCACTGCTTTCCTTTGTGTGCAATAAATTAAAGTGAGCTAAACAACTATTTGTAATATCACAGTTCAAAAGAATAAAGAGTTTATTGAAATATGAAAAGAAGTGTATATGGGCAGACAGAAAACTGAGAACATTACATTCAGTAAGTGCAAGGAAGAATGAAGGGAGGAATTCATAGGTGTTAGACAATGGTAGAGTTTTAGAAAAGAAATGTTATGCAACAAAACAGTATCACTGTTCATGGAAAATTCTACATTAAAGTTTTTAAATAAAAATAAATTATTTACAGGATGTTGGCTGTCATGCAAATTAATGCAATGCAACTTTATAGATGAATAGATTATGTAATTAAAGGAAAGCCAAAGTAATCCAAACTTGTCCTGTGCTATAGTAAAAGGCATTAGACTAGTCTACTACATAATAAAACACTCAGGTCTGTGTGTCTAGTGCCTCAGAGCAAACTGATTAGTCAGTCTGGCTTTGGTGATGCGAAGAAAAAGGAAATGTGAGTGTGAGAAGCACAAGGAGGAGTAAAGGCACATGCTGAGGGAGTCGACTTTAAAGACAGAAAGTATAAAACTGGACAGGTGGCAAGAAAGGCACCTAGAAAACAATGAGTCAGAGAAGCAGGATTTATGGGAACAAGCTCAAGAAAGTATGCACTAGTGAAGAGAAGTTCAGACACACGCAAATACAGAGGATAGGCACTAAAAGTTCATGTAAGGCAAGAGTTAATATTTTATATGATTCTATTACCTGTCTTTGAAAGGTACTATGGTTCCTAAAAGATAAAATAAGATTTGAAGGTTAGGTTGATAAGTGATTTTAAAGTTAGAATGACAAATTCAGAAAGTTAAGATGACAGACTGAACCAGGAAGCCATGAACTTGATTGTCAAAACAGAAACAAAACCCTAAATCAGTCAAGAAGTCATAGCTTTCATTAACCAGGAAAGTTATCGGAAAGTAAACATACGGAAAATACTTTTTTTCTCTGGAAACTCGAATAAATTGAAGTGTGCATCGTGACTTTTATACCCACAACCCTGTGATAATACAGACATTAACTACTGGGTTGTTCACCTACCCTCACAGCTAACAACCACTCCACAAAATAGTGGCATCTTCAATGAACAAAATGGCATTGCACAAACGGCAGTAAAATAAATCAACTTTTAAAATAATATTTTCTGAATGCTAACTAAGGTCATATCCAGAACCCTTGGCTTAAATTAAAGCCTAATTCTGTCAAATATGTTCAACTACTGAGAAAAGGCACAAAAAATTAATCACAAATTCAAATCATCACAAAAATGGTTCATAATGAGTATACTGGTGGAATGGTGTGTAAGTGTGCCCTGTGATGGACTAGAACAACATCCAGGGTTAGTTCTCACTAGGTACTATATTTGAACAAGGTTAGCAGCCTCAAAAACAATGGATGTTTCTGCACCGAAGCACCAGAAGCAGGAATACACTAGCGGACTGACAAGGAAGGTGGAAGGATCCGTCCCTTGCCTTTGCTTTGACTGATTGAATGCCAGCTTTGCATGCTATTTATTCTTGCCTTTTTCATTCACTGCTGTTACTCCAAACCTTCTTTTTGTTCCTCGTTTTTCTTCTAACTCAAACCAGGTAATCCGTTATTTAGTAAACATGGCAAAAATGTATTGTACAAATGATCATAATAATTGTTAAAGGTGTGCAGCTCCTAAAGATCATACTTTTTCATATCTGTCTTGCTATCACAGTTATAAAATTACAGTATGGTGATTTTATTTATTAAGTTTTTTCATATGCAGTAATACTGCTCATTATCATTTTCATTACGTTATTAAAAAGCACCACTTAAAGCACACATGCCAAATTACTACAGTCCTTCTAGGTTACAGAGGACAGAAATGAAACCTTTACAGGAAAGATAGCTAGAAATGGCTGGAATCAGTGAGAAAGAAAGTGTCTCAAAGTCACCTCTAAACATGATCTGGCAGATATAAAGTCTACTGTGGGCAGCTTTGCACTCTTAAGATATTTTAAATGTAATTCACCGTTCATGAAGTATAAAGGAAGTCACTTAACTTGGAATATGCTATCTAATTTTTTTCATAAAGTGGGCTCTGCTTTGGTGGTCCCCTGATAAATGTTATTTTCTCCCCTCTGATCTTTGTAATTGTGTGTACAATACAGCATGGCTTTTGCCTCAAGTGGTCCACACTTCCTTCCATCAATGTAAGAAATTGTTCTGCATATTATTTTCATTGATTCATATAAATGCCAGACTTCTCCAATATGCTTCCCATAGAAATATAGATTTGTTTACAGCCCAGAAGCAGCGGTTACTTAGTTTAGATTCTGAGTCTCCAGCTATTACCCCTGAGCGATCAGTAATCGGAAATCAGAAAAACACAAAAACTATTAAGTGCAATGGAACATTTGTTAGTTTGGATTAACGCTCTGAATGCCAACTTTTCATTTTTAACAAGGTAATGCAGTAGGGCAGAGGGGATTTGGGTGTTTGGTAGAGTAATCTTCCATTTGTAACTTCACTACAGACACACAGTAACTCATGGATGGCATGTGCCCACACATCTTTGATATTATGGCCACGGAAAATGGTATTAGATTTAATGATAACCTTATAGACATACCCCTCATGGCATTATTCTTTAATGGAATGGCACAAACATAACTGCTATTGCCTCACAGAAACAGGAAACAGATTTCGATACCTGGTCAAGTCACCGTCTCTATGGAGTTTTTTTTTTTATAACATCTGCTTTCTGAAGCATTTCAGTTATTTGTGAATTTTAATTATCCTGGAATTAAGTGAGTTTGTCCAAAGATGGGCTATCATCCTGTGGGCACAAATTGTTAACTGCTATGAATATCCATTAATCTAGAGATTAAGCTGTTTCTTCATTACTTTTATATGAACCTAATGGTGCTTCCGTATAGAAAAAAGCCAAGGGATGCACACATACTATCTTAACTACTGCTGAAATTATTACACCCCAAAGCTTACAGCAGACACTCTTTACTACTTGTAATTGAATCCTTTTTGCTCTATCATGGTCCATCCAGGCATCTTGCTTATCAACAGCTTCTGCTCCCTTAATGTGGTCCCAGTGGACTAGATACCTGATTGACACAAACTAGGCAGAAGCATACTGTGACCAACCAGCAGCTGAGCTTAAGCAGTGTAATCAATTGACCCAAAACCTTTTCTCTTTTGAGCCTACCATGCCAGAACTAATTGTCTAAAAAAAAACTCATTTTCTTGTATTCTTTCACATTTTCTTGTTCTAAATACAATGTGAAACATTTGGATTGAGTTAGAAATGTGGCTCATCTGTATATTCATTGAATCTATTTGTTATGTGTTGAACTCAAACCCAAAGGTTTACAGTTTCCCTCTCCCATGAAGGGCATTTTTACGTGTTTTGTAGTATTTTTTACTTTTTTTAAGTTTGATTCAGATTGAGATGAGTTGTTTGCTACTTAGAGCTGAGACTGAACTAGAGTCAGCATAGTTTTTCACTTTGGTTTAATTTTGAAAACTACTTACAATATCCACAATATTGCATAAAGTTTTAAAGTGTTAATTTTAAGACTGATAAGGGTTCTTGGTATTAACAGATGTGTTTAACACTACATGCAATTTTTAAGATAACTCAGCAAAAGCTTTTTTCACTCCTTCTAAGTTACAGCCAGGGTTTGTTCACTGGCTTATGGTTATTTTCCTTATTGTTGATATTTCTGTTATTGTTGAATTGTTATTTTTCATATGGGTTTTGTTAATATAGCTTCATTTAAGTATTGTTAAATTATTATGTATTGTACCTTTTAAGCTACATTACTAGTGTTTAGTGAGTGAAACGCAAAGGGGTGGGGCCTCAGTGACATCACTGTTTAGGACCCCTCTCATCTGGTGGAGGGCTACATGTGACAGATATTCACTGAAAACTTGTGGAGCTGGTGCAAGTACTGGGTGGAGTTTCTGGTTTTGTGAATTTTTTGCTGTTCATTGATGTTTCACTTTGAATTTTAGAAGAGACCTGTTTACCTTATCAGGCGTACCCTTTTTGCCTTGTTTATTTAGTTATTTTTTTATTTAATACATTCTTTACTCCATATAGGGATTTTTGGTATGTTGTCCTGAAAGCCAGATGTTTGCAGTTTGCTCCCCTCTCCGTATTTGTAACTGTTATAAGCCTGAATTGGAGGCTGAGTAGGCTTGGAAGCCTGCCTACTACGTTTGGGGCTTGGCTGCCTGGGGCAAGTTCTATATTGGTGTCAGACCCAGCAATGTCTACTCACCTCTTGGTCAATTGTGTATCGAACCCTTGGGGATCTCACAAATAAATGGCACAGCACAGAAGACAAACATGTGGTGGAATGCAGTTAATGTCTAATAAAGCAAACAAAGGGAGCTGAAGTACCAGAACAAAGTACTTAAGAAAAGCAGAATTATTGGTAAAATCTACATAGGAAGCCTCTGGCCAACATAGGAAGCATATATATTGACACGTGAGTCACTGTCTTGCACCTGAGAGAGAACATTGAGTCCAAATGCTTCAAGAACACTATCTTTATTCCAATCGAAACAGGAACAGTCAGTGTATTTATTCAAATGGGATGTACCACTATGATGCACACAAACACAGTAAACAGGCAGTGACTCAAAGGGTCTTAAAAATCTCACAATATAGTAAAACCCCGCAGCATGAAAGTACCTATGCACGTACGTACAACCACACAGCACAACCGGTTTTTTGTAGCCAAAAATGCATCAGGACTTGACTAAAATCCCGAAGCATGACCAAAAAAGTAAACATGTTCCGATCACGTGTCGTAAACAAAACCTTAAAACGTTAAGTACAGCGTTACCCACTGTTTTGTAAACAACGTTCCTTACTGTGCCAGTGATATTACTGTTATTTAGTGATTATTTTGTGCTTTTTACTAAATAATAATGTGTCCAAAGAAAGCTAGAGAGGTAAGCACAAAACCAAACAAGATACAACGATCAATAACAATAGCAACAATGAAAGAAATGATCGAAAATTACAAGAGAGGCATACAGGTGACTGATCTTGCAACTTCGTATGGCATGAGTAAATCTACTGTATCCACGATTTTGGAAAACAAAGAGGGAATTAAAAAAGCTGGTGTGACATATGTACTCTCTAAAAACAGACCACCAGAAATTGATGAAGTTGAAGGATTATCGTTACTTTGGATATCTGAAAAACAGTGTGCTGGTGATAGTCTATAAGAGGCTATTATTTGTGAAAAGGCTAGGGCAATACCTGCTGATATTGCGAATGATTATCCTTCAGGGAGTTCTGATAAGGAATGTCCTGTTACAGTAAATTTTCTCTTTTAATTTCAGTTGTGTAGCCTATGCTGTGCTTATTCTTATGTCATTCTTATGCAGTGTACAATTTATTCTTTATTTATGTGTTTTCCCATAAAACAATATTTTTAATATATAGAAAACTGAATTATGGGTATTAAATAGATTAGGTATGGGAGTGTATAACAATACTGTATTTTATTATGCACAAAAAACTCAAATATGGGTAATTAAATAGGTTATGTATGTGATTTTTGGAACGGTTTAATTCTGTTTCCATTATTTCTTATGTTGGTCCACGACCAACTCAGTCCACAACCAGTTTTCCAGGACGAATTAAGTTTGTGCTGCGGGTTTTACTGTCTGTCTGTATATATATATATATATATATATATAAACACATTACATGTAAAAACTGTGTGAATAACAATTCAGTAATGTTTTTGATGTGCAGCAATAAAGCAGCTTAGCTCACAGGTCTTAAAAACAGTGGAACAAAACTGTCCAAGTCCAGACCTTGCAAACTTCCTTCAATCAAAAATAGAATAAGATATAAACTTGGTATGCTGTTGCCATTATATTTCTCTTTAAATTATGACATCTAAAAAATATGCTTGCTGTTAATCCAAAATTATATTTTATTATACATATAAAACAAGGCTATGTTTCTCTGAAGAAAGCATGCTTTAATTCATAATTTTATTCATAAAGCAACTGAAAAGCCTTGCTTCACCAGTGTTTTTAAGGCCCAACCTGAACAGAAAACCAAGATAAGCCAAATTTAAAAAAAATGAAAGCATCACTTGTTTGGTTCTTTTTTATTTTTATCCACTGAAGCACCGATTTATTTTTATTCTTTGCAGCTCTGAGGCAACCTAAATGATTTCATAGCAGCAGGGGGGCGTCAAAAGACAAACTGCGCACCTAAACGGCTGAAATGTAAGAAAACAGCCCTAACATCTAAACAGTTTTGTGCTCTTTCATTTTTAATAAACGCACATATGGAGATAGCTTGCTCATTTTAAATCAGCAGTCTTGTTACTTATTGACAGGGGAGGAATTCACAGCTACACTAAAAAAATAAGCAGCACAAGCCTCTGTAGCTGCTCATACACCTTGCATGCTTACAACCCACATTTGATGTCATATTTATTATTTATTTTAATTATTTTCGGGAGAATTATGCCAGCAAAACCTTATGTTGATTTTGCTGGTGCTGTTAAAACTTTTTTCTTCCTTCACTGCTTTTAAATATGGTAAGCAAAACAGAGCCAAAACGAATGAGCACAACCTGCAATGTTTTGTTCCTTTAAATTCCCTAAAACTTAAACTTTCTTTTATTTTTTGGTTTAGCTGGGAAAACTGCCCAGGTTTTCCATGAAAATTAAAATAAGAAATAGCCATGTTGCTGGTTACAATGCAGGGGCCCGGAATTCGTCACTTGGAGATGTTGTCAAGTCAGAGAAGCCAATTTTCCGCTCGGCTGAGAGTCTCTCCTGTCTGCTCCCATAATGTAAAGTGCTACTCAGACGCATTCCCTTGGAATCTTTTCTGGCCGTCAACCTCACTTGCAGGGTGCTGAGCTCTACTAAAGGACCTAGGATTCCCTTTGGCGCAGTTGCCTCAGACACCTTACCAGTGCTTCATGCCTTGCAGAACATACGTCTAGATACCAAGAGTCTGCCAGGGTGTTGAAAAGCTGGCACACCAGTCGCTTGGTTCCAAAATGACAAATTGCCTCCCTCGCCAAATGATAGCTACGGTTTCTCTTTGCAGCCCTCTCCAGATGGGCCTAATTAAAGTATTAGCCAATGAGTAAGGGCTGATGGCTCCATTAGGAACCATTCTCTGCTTAAATACACAACACAAATAAAGGCAACTCTCAATTAAAGCCCTTTTTATACATAAGCTGATAGAGTTTTTAAAGAAACTGGTCTCCAGTTTGAAGCCATTTTCCTGCTGATATACTGGAAGGTACTTATAAACAATCTCTGTGTAGAGAAAAGTGAGTGGCTCTTCACTTCAAGTGCTGCAATTTCATCTGAAATATAAATAGATGCGATCAGAAGAGCCACTGCCTCCTCACCCAAGACCTATAATTGCATTTTTACCTGACATGTTATATTATACTAGGTGTTTATTTACACAGGCATTTTCACTCCTCTAGGGTTTCTTCTGCCCCATACCCACACCGATCAGTTAATCATCCATCTCTCCATCAATTTTCAGAACCCATTGTTTATGGGAGTAGGATGCAAACCCAGCAGGTAACTTTGGATGGGGTGTCTTCAATAAGGCACACTTACCCAGCAATTTAGAGCAGCAATTGTTCCTAATCAGCACATCTTTTGGATGTGGGAGGAAAAAAGTAACATCATTAGTTAAATGATGCCTACCTCTCAACAATTAAGGTGATTCCCCAAGTTTAGATTAAACACACAATCTCTGGAAAGTCTCTCAGTAGGTTGATACAGCTTCCCTCAAGAAATACGTGGTAAAAGCAACACAGAGAGCTAGAACAACTGGTATAAGATTGTTGAAAACTATTAATTTGAAAAGCCCAGTAAGGAAACATACAGAAATGGAGAGAATAGATTAAATCGTATCCCTGTTAGTGCCCTATTATACTATAGTTTTTGATGAGTCATTACATTGTCAAAAGAATCAGAATTCTGTCCATCCATTCAGTCCGTTTCATTCAGTTCCAATAACTGTTTCCAATCAAGGTAGCATCAAACACTATGGAAGGACACAGCTCTAGAAGTGGTGGCAGTCCATCACAGGGAAAAATCATAATGTTAGCTCTTAGCCAGTTTTTAGTTACCATCTAACCTAAGGTGGTCACATGTCTTTGAAATGGGAAAGTAAGCCCAGAATACCAGAAGAAAATTCCAAGGGTCATGAGAAGAATGTGGAAACTGCAAATAGATACTGAGTAACCTGGGATTCATTCCACCACCCTGGAACTATAAAGTAATTTTAACCATTGTGCTACTTTGCCACAGGTACCTTATCTTGCTAGAACATAAAATCTGTAGAAAGATTTAAAAAAATGGCTCTCATGGCAAAATAAAAGCTGTATGCTTTAAAGGATGGAAACTTACACATTTCATCATTTGGTAGGTCTATCAGCAAGTAGATTCATTTTAGTTTTGCAAATTACACTATCCCAAGGGATTTCCAAGACATTTTCTTGGTTAAATTTAATTTATATATACCATCCCATCTTAAGCCCACTTAATCCAGAGTAGGGTCACAGGAGTGCAACCCAGCAAGAGTACAGCAGAGAGTAGGAACAATCCCTTGGACAGGGTGCCGGGCCATTCAAACTTTAGCCAATTCAGTGTTGCCAATCTAGCTAGCCTTCATGTCTTTAGACTTCAGGTGGAAAGCCACGCAGACACAGAGAGAACATGCAAACTCCATGCAGGGAGACCCCAAGATGTGAACCCTGGTCTACTTACTATGAGGCAGCAGTGCTACCACTGTACCACCATGCTGCCCTAATTTAGATATAAAATAGATATTAGAGATTATGTTGAAAAAAACTGACACACTGAAATAGTGGATGCATTGTCCTTCTTGTTGGTATCATAGACCATGTAATGGTAACAAGGCTAAGACTGGATAGAACAATAGAAGGCACGGGAATGAACCATGAAGTAGTAAATCTTAAAGCAAATTAGGCAAATGATAGGAGTGACCCTTGACACTCACATTTCTCTCTCCGTTCATGTCCTGCCAAATGCTAACCATATTCTCCACTTGCCCACTTAATTAAACATCTAAGAGACATCAGCTAATGTGCAGTTATGTCTATATTTAGTCATGGACTACACTTGCATTGAATCTGTTTACTAGCATATTGAATGCCCTTATGTTTCTTTCATGTTTAGACTTCCATGACTTCCAGAACTTCTTCTTCGGCTCAAGAATATGTATCTACCTTGGGTTTTGTTTTTTGATTATGTGTGAGGGTAACCTGAGTAAGTCCTTGCCTGCAGTAACAGATGTGATTTCCTACTGTACTATAAGTCTGCCTTCAAAACCTTTGTTACCTGAATCAAACAACTGAATTCACTCTTCAACCCTGCCACCTACGCTTCCAGAAGCTTCATCTAGCCATCTATCCTAACAGATACTAAAGGGTAAATTGACGGTACATTAAGGCCTCAGACAGCACTGTGCGGGCAGCAGTGCGGCGCTTGGAAGGTAAATTAGCTCTAGATGCAATTTGACAGATCATAATTTAGGAAATGTTTTACAGAGGTGAATGCTGACACTGTGATGTACAATCAATGACTTGTTAAGACTTACAGTTCAGTAAGTTGTGTGTGGTGATTAAACCTCTAGATACGTGGTCACTAGGCTATACTGGTTCACATGACAAAGGTTATCTGATAGTGCTTGAAAATGTATTTACAATATACAAACTGTAGTCACCTTAGCATTCTGGCTGATGGAATCACATCATAAAAATGCAGATCAGATGCTCAAAAGTATTTTTTTCCTTTAAGTAGTAAGTGTCATAAACAGTAAAGACACCCTAATTGGGTAAGTGTTGGTCTTTAATACCTGAAGTTTTTAATATATTGTATATTTTTGATATATTGATATATGTATTGCTTTCCTGTCTAATATGTTAGTTGGTACATGTAAGGACTATTAACAAACTACTTATTTCTTGCTAGACATATATGTACAGTATAATTTATTTTTGCCAAGAATATAAATGCAGAAAAATATACTGTGGACTGGGACCCGGACACAGGCAGATGGACAACATATTTCCACCACACACCGTTTATTTACAAGAACTATTTACAAGTTTTTGTGCACTCACACACCCCAGGGCCTCCAGCACCAATTCCCCCAATGTCCAGGCCACACTCTTCCAGTGCCTTTCTCTTGGCCGCCTCCCGTCCTCTCTCCAGCTCTGTCCTCTTCCACCCGACATCCACTATCGACTGAAGGGAGGCGGCCCCAATAAAACCAGGACGATCGCCCCCTTGCGGTCTGGAGGAGGCACAAGCCCTCCTCTGGTCCTCCTGGGCGTCCCAGCCGGGCTCCAGCCACGGCCGGGGACCACACGGGATATTCCGGCATCGGGCGCCGCCTGGCGGTGGCCACGGGTCCCTACAGGGCTGGGCTTCCAAGCCCTGTACCCGAGGCCCCCAACATAACCAGGACGGACGCCCCCTCGCGGTCTGGAGGAGGCACAAGCCCTCCTCTGGTCCTCCTGGGCGTCCCGGCCGGGGACCACAATACATTGTACTGATTACGCATAGGCCAGCAAAGTGGCTAGTGCTGCTGTTTCACAGCTTGCTCTAGACAGACCTTTGGGTTCATATTCCAGCCTATGCATTGCACGAGTGGTAGTATCGTGAGGTCAGATGTGATTCTCAAATGAGAGTACAAGTCTGGAGACAACACATTAAAAAGTTTGAAGTGAATGGCTGAGAAATCCAGTGCTGCAGACGCAACAACCCTGCCTAATTACCCCAATCCGTGCATTTTAAACTGCCACTGGAGTTTCAGGGATAGAGAAAGAGATACTGAACTTGACACTAAGAGAAAATAAGAATTGCTGTTATCCATTCAGGATCTCAGTAGCACAAAGTAACTGAAGGTTAATTATTAATTTGCACATTGTAATGGACGCTGTGACAGAAGGGACAGAGAGACATACACACGCAGACCACCACAGTTTGGGTTCCACACATTTGAGATGTGCCTTTGTCTGCTATGTTATCATTCTGTCATTTTAACTATTGCATTACTATATGACATAACAACAGCCAACAGAGTTTAGATAAGCATGGTGGCCTATGGAAATACAAAGTGTTAAGATGCTACAACTATTTTGTCGATTAGACTGTATTGTGTTAAATTTCTTTAGTTATTTGTTTAGATGTGCAGTGAAAAAGTGGATGTTTAACAGCCTCATCTGTGCCTCTACTAGTATTGTTAGGTAGATATGTTGATTCGGGTATTTTGAGTACTGAAAGCTGCAACTCATGTGGCTCTTCATTATCATCTCTCTTAACGAACATACTTTTGAAGGGGTGTGACCCAAAGTTTACTTCAAATGCATATTTTGCAGTTCATATTTTCATGAATACAGCTGCCATTCTTTCAAGCTTACATCGACTCCTCCATTATTATCATAACACTGAACAACACAGGACACACACAGCGCCTTCAACGACATGTCATTCACGTTTACCACTTGTTCACAAATGCCATTGTATAATCTGATATTACAGAAAAGTTTTTAAAAGTTTATTTTTAAAAACGAGTTAAATTTATTTTTAAAATGTGCAATATCCTCTCTGCACACAACACATGTTTAAATATATATATGTGTTTTTTAAAGCAGAATTTTTGACTGTAGATGGCTCATCATTAAAAGCAGCTTGCTGTCTGTCGGAACCAGATTAGTGAAAGCACCCCTGATATTTGCAGTTCAAAATCACCACCCTTACTTTGAGCGCTGCTTTCATTCAATTGGTGTAAAAATGTGACAATCAGTGAGCCATCTAATTGTTCCCACCCAATTTTAAGCAAAAATTCAATCGATTACATGTCTGGCTTCAGACAGACTACATCTGTGGAGTCTCCCAATTCTCTCCCATACAGTTTCTCTGGTTACATTCATTTTGTTCCACACAATTCAGTTCAATTCAGTTTATTTCTGTATAGTGATCTTCACAGTACAGGCACACAGCACTTTGACATGTTCACAGGTAAACACAAATGCAAATTTTACAAATTAATTATTGCGTAATGAACATATAAATATACTGATTTGTTTAAACAGACAGGAAATTAAAGTAGTTTTGAAACTGATTAACATATACAGAGTCCAGTAATACCTGCCTAATAATTATTTGTTGAACTATGGCCAGCTGACAATGGAGAAGAGAAAAACAAAAAGTCCAAACAGAAGCATCCCTGGTAATATACACCCATTCCCCTGTGTTATTTTTTTAGCCACTTTGATTTTATCCCACAACGTATACATGCTGATTAGGTTAATTTCTGACAATACTTACTCAATATGAGGAAATGTGTGGAGGTGTGAAAAAGTGCATTCATAAACGGTCTGGAATAATTCGACCCTTGCTCCTAACTAGTATCAGTGCTGCCAGGAAAAGCTCCAGCTTCTAACCGCCATAGGTTAACCAAATTCAGGAAACAAATCAATCAAACCAACATCCAGGCTCATGTGTCATTTGGTGAGCTCAGACGGTTTCTTCCATTTCTATACAAAGTAATGCTTGACAACGAGATCAAGGGATCCATATTTCCTTGCACAAAACTGCCAGTGAGAGGGCAGATATATTGCAAAAATTCGTAAAGTAAGACTGACCTATCCAGAACACATTACTCAAGTGAAACAATATGGCTAATAGATCCAAACTACATTCCACGAAGCAGCCGAACAGATTGCAAATAATGTACACTGCATAAATTCCTTCTGTCTTTTCCACAAAACAGCTAAGTCTTATGATGATTGGTTGCAATTCTTTTTATTTGTCTCTGCATTGTTGCCAACTGGTCTGTCTGGTCAATAGTGTACTGATGAGCCAAATGTAATTTTAATGCTGAGTTAGGCATGTGAACATGCTCTACAAGACATGGAGAAAAGATAAATTATATACTAGAGGTTATATTAATTGCATTAAAAACAGTGACAATCTTGCAGGACATCCAGTTTTACATAAGTAAAATTCATTGTTCATTTAGAAATAGAATTCTTTTGTGAGTAAAAAAAAAAAGAGTCTGGCATCAAGTGTTAATTGTTAAATGATTCTACACCCTAAGGTGTATATTCTGTATACACTATATAAAGCCAACCCCATACAGCTTGCTCAGTAAATGTATGAATCATCTAGTCACGGGAAGAATATATTCCATTCATTTGACTAACCTGTTTTTTAAAGACAGGGATGCCAGATTTTATTGAGGCAGCACTAGTCAGAATTAGACCCTGAATGACATGGCAATTAGCTCCAAGGCAAGCTGACACATATTGTACTTTCATTGTAGGAATCTAGCATTGGAAAATTGAAAGCAAGCCTTTGATTATAACCAGACTTCCCAGTAAAAATATATGAAAAACCCAAAGAGTAAAAATATTCATTTCAAAAGGCATAGCACCTTGAATTTCAATGCATAATGGAAGGAGTAGCAACCTAAGCCACTATCTAAGCCACACCTCTAGAGCCCTGGGTTGAAATCTTGGTCAAGGTACTGCTCATATGAAACTTTCACATTCTCACTGTTTTTCTGGGCATCACGGTGGCACAATAGTAGCACTGCTGCCTCACAGTGAGAAAACTCTGCATGGAGTTTTGATGCTCTCCCCATGTCTACGTGGGTTTAATTCGGGAGCTTCAGTTTCCTCCCACTGTCCAAAGACATACAGGTTAGGTGAATTGCAGACACTAAATTGCCTCTGGTGTGTGGGTGTGAGTTTTCACCCTGCAATGGACTGGCGCAGTGTCCAGTGTTTGTTCCTGCCTTGCGTCCTATGCTAGCTGGGATATGTTCCATACCCCTCCACAACAATGGTCTGGATTAAGTGGATTGGAAAATGACAAGACACTTTTTTTTTAGTACTTCAGTTTTCCTACCATATCTCCAAAGAAATGTTACGCCAATGGCACATTACATGACTTCTAGATGGAGATGATGTCAAACTTGATGGCAAGTGTTGCTGATCTCACTGCCTGAGGATGTCATATTATAAGACTAGAAATTTTAGGGGATGACAAATTAGAGGATTCTGTGACAATCGTCCAAAATATTGTAAGGTCGTGCCTTTTATCTAAAAGCTAATAAGAAGCTACATGACAGACCCAGGCTGTATGAATGCATTACAGGAAAAAAGAGTTCAGCCGCAATCTCAGCCTTTTTATTCTATTCTGTCATATCATGAAAAACATGAAACATCAGGGCAGACATGTCTCTTTTCCATTTGCAAGGTCCAAAACACCCACATTCCTTATTCCTTCTACCTGCTGTGGTCCATGGCCGGCTTTGTATCCCGGCCAATACCCCCAGGCCGACAGAGGGATCCCTCCCAACGGCATTGAAGGTCTCCAAAATCCAGCAGAGCCTCATGGACATTGTAGTTTTTATGGACAGCCCTGCTGGATACCGTGGGGGCCACCAGGAGCCACTCTAGGGAGACTTGGGGAGTCTTATTTGACCTATAACCCGGAACTTCGTCAGAGGAAGAGCGACGGGCTTCCGGGGTAAAGAAAAGAACTTTTACCTGACCCGGAAGTGATACAGGATCACATGGACTGGGGATTGGGAACACTTCCGGGTCAGGGAATATAAAAGGACTGTGAGAGCTCCCAGACGGCGAGCTGAGCTGGGCGGTAGGAGGGCAACGCGTCTGGGAGTGGAGGATTGTGATTTATTGGATTTGTTATTGTGATTGGTTATTTATGAGTAGTGTGGAGTGGAGGGTGCTTAGTGCACATTATTATAATAAAAATAATTATTTTAGCACTTTTACCTGGTGTTTGGCGTGGTACCTGAGGGTTCAAGAGAGCGATAGTGCCCCCTACTGCTACATTGCGTTATATGTATCATACTTCCAGCTAACTGTTCATTAGTGTTCAACTCTCACACACATAGAGCCTGTCCCTACAATTTAAGACAAAATCAGACTAGCTAATCTGCAGATTGGTTGGACTGAGTAGCTGGGTATGTCAGACTACACAATGCTAGACAAGGGAATGTGCCACGACATCCTTCAGCTAACTAAGATCATGTGCATGAAGTTTGCAAGTGCAAATTGCCAAAAAAGTTGCACAATGTGACATGGTAATGAGCAGATCAGGTATGATTGATGCCTTCTGCTGCCCTCTATAGAAATTGATTCAACCTTGTAGTTGTTGCTCTCAGGAAAGGTCCCAACACCTGCACCACCGAATGGAATTAAAAAGGTTCAATGATAAGTGGATGAAAGAATGGATGTTTAGGTTATGGGATGTAGTGCTGCATTGGTAATGTGATGAAAAACTTTAACTACTCCTATTAAAATCGGCGGCCTTTACAACTTCACCAAGCCACCTTTGTCTCTCTCAAATTCATCTAACTGGATCCTTCATCCTTCTTTCATTTTCGCTCTTAACAGCAATGCCAAGGTAAGTTTTTACATTTTCCAATGTAACCGAGAAAGCGAAAAACAAAATGTAAGGTACTACATGCAAAAGGAGAATTAAAAAATCAAACAAAATAATGCAACACTAATTGTACAGTTCACAACACGATATTTGTTGCTAAATTTCTAATGTTAGAATAGAAAGCCTTTATTGGCATTGTAAAAAAAATTACAACAAAATTATGAGTGTCACTCCAGCTGGGTACAAAAAAATCAAATGACACTACTTTTGTGAAAAAAAATCATTAAAAAATAATCTTCTGTCCTGTGGTGTGCAATAGTAAAAAGTACAGTTTAAAGTATTTAAGTTCAGCAAGAAGTTGCCAAATTCACTTTATCTGAAAAGTGCCAGCTGACTTCCACTGGTTCCAAACTAGTGAGGGGATCATTTATCATCTTGCCCCGACAGGCTGATGAGCACCAATCCTAGCTGACTACTGAATAGGCTAATTGCAGCAATTTCACAGAAAGACGTTTTTTTTTTATTCTTGCCCGCAGGCTTTGACCAGCCGATGGTAAATTCTTTGGTTAAATGCGACGCCCTTGAACAGCCTCAACGATAACTCAATACAAGCTGTATTTACATGCGGAGCCAATGTCAAGTGTTCTGAAAAAACAAAGTGTGTTTTTTTTTTTTTGGACAATGAAATGCAGATGCATGAATCAGTAGCTGCCTTGACAGCTGAGATGAAATGTAAAATTGTCCCAGTTTGAAGGTGTCAGATGTGTGCTCACTATGGTAGAACTGGGCTTTCCTAGTTTATTTTGTAGGGCTTGTCAGAAGACTCATTAGCTCCATGTAACAGAATGTTTACATGTTACACAGCAAAGCCACACTTTATTTTTTTTTTTGCCTTTTTTTTTTCTTTTTCTCCATATTTCTGTTCAATTGTACTGAATCCAGCATAAATCGTTTTTCTGTCTTTTATTCACTTGAGCACAATTTTAGGTCATAATGGAAAATGAATGTGGGTTACAGTATATCTGAATTCCAATGCGTGAGATGTGCTCTTCTGGGGTTAACAGCATTTCAGTCACTTTCTTTTTTCCATTATTATTGAGTGCTGCTGTACAAAACCTGCAGATTGCAGGGACAAATTTATTTCTGGGCTGTTTCATAAAGATTCAGATTTTGGTTAAAATCTGTGGATGTCAGGCAAACAAAATTACATACCTTCAAGGCAAATACATAAATAAAAATATACAAATTACTAAAATTAAACAAGCACAATTAATAGGTTTAAGTCAAATGCTACAATAGTATTTAAGATTATTAGATAAGAAGCCAAACAAATATGTAAAAAGTCAACGTGCATATTAGTTTTGGCATTATTCTTTATTATTATTATCATTTGCAACGAGTGCAGAATGCAGCTGCTAGAATCCTAACTGGGAAAAGAAAATCCGAACACATTTCTCCAGTTTTGATGTCACTACACTGGTTGCCTGTGTCATTCAGGATTGACTTTAAAATACTGCTTATGGTTTATAAAGCCTTAAATAATCTCGCTCCATCTTATATATCGGAATGCCTGACACGTTATATTCCAAATCGTAACCTTAGATCTTCAAATGAGTGTCTCCTTATAATTCCAAAAGCTAAACTTAAAAGAAGTGGTGAGGCGGCCTTCTGCTGCTATGCACCTAAAATCTGGAATAGCCTGCCGATAGGAATTCGCCAGGCAAATACAGTAGAGCAATTTAAAACACTGCTGAAAACACATTACTTTAACATGGCCTTTTTATAACTTCACTTTAACATAATCCTGATACTCTGTATGTTCAATTCTTCATAATAACTATTCATGGTGGCTCTAAAATCCGTACTGACCCCTACTCTCTTCTGTTTCTTTTTCCGGTTTCTTTGTGGTGGCGGCCTGCGCCACCACCACCTACTCAAAGCATCATGATGCTCAAACAATGATGGACTGAAAGCCAGAAGTCTACGTGACCATCATCATCAGGTCCTTCCATGAAAATATGATGATTTATGTTAGGTAGAATGCCCAGAGGGGACTGGGCAGTCTCTTGGTCTGGAACCCCTACAGATTTTATTTTTTCTCCAGCTTTTGGAGTTTTTTTTGTTTTTCTGTCCACCCTGGCCATCGGACCTTACTCTTATTCTATGTTAATTAATGTTGACTTATGTTTATCTTTTATTGTGTCTTCTATTACTCTATTCATTTTGTAAAGCACTTTGAGCTACATTTTTTTTGTATGAATATGTGCTATATAAATAAATGTTGATTGATTGATTGATTGATTGATTCTAAAATCATGCCACAGGATCCAGTTTGTATTTCCATGGTCATCAGGATGTCATGGACTACTGACTGTCTGAGGCTTATATGGCTGCTTAAAAAGTGGGCTACTCATACCCTGCTCCTTATTTTTATTCATGCTTCATTAACACAGAAAGTATTAAGACCCTTTCACTTTTTTCACATTTTGCTATGTTGTAACCTTAGGCAAAAATTGTACTTCATTTTATCCCTCATCAAACAACTGTCAATACCCAAGAATGCCAAAGCAAAGAAAGGATTGCTCAAATTTTTGCAAGTTTATTAAAAAAAAATTAAACATCACATTGGCACAAGTATTCAGATCCTTTGCTCAAGTTCACCCCATTCTGTCAATCATCTTTGAGATTTTTTTAATGCCTTGTATGGAGTCCACCTGTTGTCAATTCAATTGATTTGACATGATTAGGAAAGGTGCATATATTTCTATAGAAGGTCTCATGGCTAACAATGTGTTTCTGAACAAAGAACAAGCCTTGAGGTTGAAGGAATTGCCTGCAGAGCTTTGAGACAGAATTAGGTTGAAACACAAAATGGTGAAGGCTACAAAAATGTCAGCAACACATTCCGAAAAGCACAGTGGCCTCCATAATTCTTAAATGGAATACATTTGGAACAACCCTGATGTGTTCTAAAGCTGGTTTGCCTGGCCTAACTGAGCAATCATGGAAGAAGGGCCTTGGTAAGATAGGTGACCAAGAACCTGATGCTCACTTTGTCTAAGCTCCAAAGAACATTTGTAGAGATGGGAGAATGTTTCAGAAAGACACCCACCAATGCAGCACTCCACTGCATTATGGCAGAGTGGTGAGGGGACACATGAAAACCTGCTTGGAGTTTAAAAAAAAGGCACCTGAAGAACTCTGCGACTATTAGAGACAAGCTTCTCCGGTCTGATTAAACCAATATTGGACTGTTTGGCCCGTTCTTAGTGTCACGTTTGGAGGAAACCAGGCACCGCTGATCACCTGCACAATGCCATTCCAGGGGTAAAGGATGGTGCTGACAGCATCATGCCGTGGGGTTGTTTATCAGCGGCAGGTACTAGGAGACTCAGGGTCAAGGAAAAGCTAAACAGGTAAAAGTACAGAGATGTCCCTAATGAAAACCTGCTCCAGAGTGGTCTGGACCTCAGTTGGACCGAAGGCTCATCCTCCAACAGGACAATGAAGCACAAAGCAAAGATAACAGAGGAGTGGCTTAGGGACAATTCTTTGAATGTCTTTTAGGGGCCCAGCAAAAGTCCACACTTGAACCTAATCAATCATCTCTAGAGACACCTGAAAATGGATGTCTACTGATGGTCTCCATCCAACCTGACACAGCTAAAGAGGATCTGTAGAGAAGAATTTCAGAAAATCCCCAAATAAAGTCATACCCAAGACGATTCTCGGTTGGAATTTGCTGCCAAAAGCTGCTTCAACTAAGTACATATTTAAAGGCCTGAATACCTGTGTCAAAGAGATATTTTTAATAAATTTGCAAAAAAATGTTTTTGCTTTGTCATTCTGGGGTATTGAGTGTTGCACGATGAGGGAAAAATTGAAATTAAATGAGTTCACCATAATGCCACAACATACAAAAATGTGAAGAAAGTGAGAGGGTCTGAATACTTTTTGAAGGTACTGCACATTCTATCATATGACCTGACATCAATCATTTAAATTGCTGCACTGAAACTGTGACCCGTTCAGTAGGTAAGAATTCAGTTGCCATCTTTGTCTCCCTAAGGATGTCACTGCAACCTCTCCCCTCATTTGTTGGTCAAGAGTCTTGTCTTCAGTTCAAAAAGTCATGCCCATAAGGCTTTAGTTCCTTTATGTGATGATGGTATTTAATGTTAGTTGAGCAAAAATGCATGCATTTTGCACATTTTGAGACATACAATTGAAAAAATGACATGCAGATTATACGATATAAGTAACATGAGCTTTTTTTAACATTTTTTCTATGGGCTTTTTCACACCATTTGCCATTGTGCAGTATTAGTCATTATTTACTTCTATTATATAATAAACATTTTTTTTCTTCATTCTACATAAAAACATTAGAGTACAACTTTTTCACAGCCACCATTACAAACTACATGGGGTAAGTTACAAATACAAAAAACATGATTTTTCTATCCCTGAAATCAATAAACCAAATTCTGCTTAGGTAATAAGAATCATAAACCTACAACAAAATGTCTTGTAAAGCAAGCATGGTCAGAACAGTACCTCCCCGGAACGATAGATGGCAGCCCCCATGGGTTGCAGCGGTGCCTCTGACTCATGCAGGGCTTCATGGGAGATGGAGTTATCTACAGCCCTGTTGTGATCCAGGGGCGCTGCCAGGGGGTGCTGCACCAACTGCTGAGCCCTTATAGGTGGTCCTTCCGCCACACCCGGAAGTGCAGCCGGAAATACATCATCAAGCACCTGCAATACTTCTGGAGGTGCTATGAAAGGGGCCAGCAGATACTACTTGGGGAGCCAGAGTCGGGAGGAGGGAGACGAAGCTTGCCGAGGAGGAGTGGAGGAGAAAGAATAGAGAGAAAAGAAAAGAAAAGAAATAATATTGTGTTTGTGCTTAGTGGGACTGTGTTGTGCCTTGTGGGAAATAGGGAAGGCGATTTCCAGGGGTTGAAGAAAAATAAAAAGTTTTTATAAGTGCCTCTTGTGTCTGTCTGTGTAGGGTTGAGTGGCTGCTATGCCCTCTACACTTGTCACAGTGCATATACTACTTATAAATCTGGCTAAGTCTAACATGAACATCTGAACATCATGCCATTGTATTTTCTAAGAAATAACATCTATAATACCAGCTTATCTGAAGGTACTGAAAAAGGTTTCCTCAAAATCAACCCACCACTGCTGTATGCCACTAAGTATTGGGGAACTATTAATTTTACAAGTGCTCACAATATTCCACCATAAAGGATTCAAGCTCAAATTGTACATTTTCTTTTCTTTGCTATCAAATACAGCTCATAACCATGATGATTTTAGCACAGAAACGGAGAACACACAGTACAGACACCCACAAGACTAAGGCCACAGCATTTTCCAAATCTTACCTTATTTTCTCAGTTTGCTTTGAAATTACCTCGCCCCATGAGGTATATAATTCTGGTAAAGCTGTTACCAATTTTTACTATTTGTTTTTAAGAAATGCACCAGGTTCTACAGTATTTGCTCAGACAGCTCACACTATTTTACAAGTTCTCTCTTCCTGGAGTAAGGTTAACAGTTCCTCTACCCTGATTGCTGCCATTTTCCAAGTACTACCAAGAGGACATTTTTGAGCCACCACTTTCCCTCTGAGAAATTACAGTATTATAAGAGTTTGATTATAGATCTCTTCTTTTCATTGATACTGTTTTTGTCGAGTCAGTTATGGATTTGGGAAGTGTCTAGGAATAGCAGGTGGGGTGACCTTATAATATAATATCATTAATGCTTTTTTCACTCACCACTGCCGTTTGTTCCGACTGGTGTGCCACTGGTACAAAAATTTCACTTCACTTATAGCATTTCTTTATATGCTAAATGTGTTTGTTCTCATTCTTAAATAACATCTATAAGCTTATTATTGTTAAAAAAGTTTCAAGCTTATTTAGTCACTGCATAATTGGTGCATGTCAATACGAATGTCAATACGAATCTCTCACTCGTTAGAAACCTATCAATTAAAATTTTCATTGTTAACCACTGATATCAACATGCTAATATTTTCCTAAATGAAAATGTTTTTAATTGCTACTGTATTTTCCCACATATTAAAACCTGCTTTCATCCTTTTATTTCTGCATAAGAAAAAAATATAATCCAATATGTCAATTTTATCAGCTCAACTGTATACCCACCTTTATGTCCTCCTAACATACTGACAGATTGTTAAATGTCTTATACAGTATTTATTTTGAATACCTGGAAGCTCCTCCCCTTATGACACACACATATGTATTATTGGACTACATTACTTCTCTTCTTACCTCATTTAATTCACTTCCTTCACCTTCTTGGTTTTTAATTGAATCTTCCAAAGCTGTCCCTCACACTTATTCTACTGTATAAAATTTTTCACATATATCTCTTACAAACTTGCAAAGACTGTCTCAGTTCAATTACTGTATGGGATTTTCAGACTGGCACCCACTGGAAAAACAACCAGGTGTCATATCTACTCACTCTTCTTTAAATAATTTTACTTTCTAGCTTGAAGGTCACCCCTGCATTTAAAGCAATTATTTATGACAAAGCATTTGCAAAACGAAAGATATTTTAATGAATCTGGACTGTACATTCCGAGATTAAACTGCATACTTTAAACTCTTCCTTTTTCTTTTATATTCAGCTGTTTTACATTGAAAATTTATGGGATATTTTCAAAGATTAAAAGGGCCTTTTCTCCGGTTTTTCATAACATCTCTCCCTTCCAAACAAGTCCTTGGCTGTGTTTATTAGTTCAGATGCACAGGACAGTGAGATGAATCAACCAATTTTCACTTTTACGCAACTGGTACATAACTGGTCAATTTTATGATAACATAAGCCAATTGCTACTGTGGGACTGGGATGTCATCATCTTACTAAAATTACAAGAGGTTCACTAAATGTGTCATTTTACATCTTAGAACATGGCTGAATTTACTTATGGTTTTGCCACTGCACCCTAAGTCTTAAATACGTAGATGTGACTTTGTTTGTGGTTCTTCCTAAAATGTACTGGACAATACACTGTCAGCTGTTTAAAATATTATATTATGTAAAATGAAACAAAGAAAGGCTCTTTGGAGTCATCTATATCAGTGTTTCTCAACGGCCTCTACTGGTCTGTAGAATATTTTTGCCAGACTGTGAAAATCCATGAATTTCCAGGTCATGTTTTTTCACTACATTTTGAACACTTTTCAGGTAATAGTTCCAATAAAAACATGCAAAATGTTCTGTCGTGTGTAGCAGGTGTGGACCCTCACAACTCTAAGCTTATTAGAACTAATTTAATAAATCTGGGCATAAGTCAGATATAACATGAAAGAACACCACTTAAATATTTCGATTTTAGGAACTGGAATGGCAAATTATTATACAGAGTAACTGAGTTTATCATATTTTCCTCCACTGGTCAGTTTACAAAAATTTTCTCAGTCCTCTGCCAGTCCCAAGTCACTTTTGTGGATTATGATCATCTATAAAAATCTCAATTGGAGTGCCAGAAAAGCAGCGGGTCCAGATGGTGTATTGCCACGACTGCTGAAGGCCTGTGCGTTGGAACTGGGGAGTCCTCTACAGCGCATCTGAGCCTGGAACAGGGGAGAGTCCAGAGGCTTTGGAAAACATCTTGTATCACCCCAGTCCCAAAGGTATCATGTCCTAGTAAGCTGAATGACTTCCGGCCTGTTGCTCTGACATCACATGTGATGAAGACCATGGAGCGGATGCTGCTTCACCACCTGAGGCCACAGGTCTGCCATGCCCTCGACCCTCTGCAGTTCGCATACCAGGAGAAGGTGGGAGCGGAGGATGCCATCATCTATATGCTACACCGTTCCCTCTCCCACCTGGACAGAGGCAGTGGTGCTGTAAGAATTATGGTTTTGGACTTCTCTAGCGCCTTCAACTCCATCCAACCTTTGCTCCTTTGGGACAAGCCGACTGAGATGGGAGTAGACTCACACCTGGTGGCATGGATCGTGGACTATGTTACAGACAGACCTTAGTATGTGCGTCTTGGGAACTGCAGGTCTGACATTGTGGTCAGCAACACAGGAGCGCCGCAGGGAACTGTACTTTCTCCGGTCCTGTTCAGCCTATATACATCAGACTTCCAATACGATTCGGAGTCCTGCCACGTGCAAAAGTTCGCTGATGACACTACTATTGTGGGCTAGATCAGGAGTGGGCAGGAGGAGGAGTACAGGAAGCTAATCAAAGACTTTGTTAAATGGTGTGACTCAAACCACTTACACCTGAACACCAGCAAGACCAAGGAACTTGTGGTGGATTTTAGGAGGCCCAGGCACCTCATGGACCCTGTGATCATCAGAGGTGACTGTGTGCAGAGGGTACAGACCTATAAATACCTGGGAGTGCAGCTGGATGACAAATTGGACTGGACTGCCAATACTGATGCTCTATGTAAGAAAGGTCAGAGCCGACAATACTTTCTTAGAAGGTTGGCGTCCTTCAGCATCTGCAATAAGATGCTGCAGATGTTCTACCAGACGGTTGTGGCGAGTGCCCTCTTCTACGCGGTGGTGTGCTGGGGAGGCTGCATAAAGAAGAAGGACGTCTCACACCTCGACAAACTTGTTAAGAAGGCAGGCTCTATTGTAGGAATAAAGCTTGACAGTTTAACATCTGTAGCAGAGCGAAGGGCACTAAGCAAACTCCTGTCAATCATGAAGAATCCACTGCATCCACTTAACAGTGTCATCTCCAGGCAGAGGAGTAGTTTCAGTGACAGACTTTTGTCACTGTCTTGCTCCACTGACAGACTGAGGAGATCGTTCCTCCCCCACACTATGCGACTCTTCTATTCCACCCTGGGGAGTAAATGCTAACCTTATTCAAAGTTATTGTCTGTTTTACATGCATTTTTATTACTCTTTAATTTAATTTTTTTGATCAGTATACTGCTGCTGGATTATTTGAATTTCCCCTTGGGACTAAAAAAGTGTCTATCTATCTATCTATCTATCTATCTGCTCTTTACTCTCTAAATCCGCTACCTACCATATAAATGTCTATCATGCAAGAAAGAATAGGAGAAAATGTTCTTCAATATACTTAAATTCATCACACATTAGAGTTCAGCCTTTTACAGCTAGTTTATATTCTAACAGCCTTATGTTATTGGCATTTGAAAATGGAAACCACCATAACCGGTGAACAATTTCTGTTTCTAGTCCACTATAAGTCTTTCACCCGAATAACATTCTTAAAAAAATCATCAGTGTCAGGTCTTAAACTGCCAATTCCCTGAAATCTTTAGCTCATCATTATTTATATTACAGTTTGAATGTGTTTACTTTCATTTTTTTGTCTTTCAACACTGTTTGACCGTCCTCAGTTTTACTTGCAACCATATGTGGGGTCAATGGCTATGGCCAAAAACCATGAAAAGTGTTGACGTTGGAGGTTGAAAATGAGACCGAGCGCTTGATGTTGTTATGATCAACAGCGGCTATTGGGGGTGGCAAGAGGGGCAACCGCCCTAGGCCCCACGCTCAAGGTCCGTGTGTCCCATTCGAGCGGATTTGTCAAGTTATATTCTCCAATATAGATCAACCATCTCTCAAGACAGGCTTTGCGGTCTGGCGATGCTATGTATAGAAAAAGACATTGCATCCAGATTAGACTACAAAGATGTCATCAACGACTTTTCCAATTGGAAGGCAAGAAAAGTGGATTTTTGTCTCTGAACCTAGAAACTGGTATTTAATGATGATACCTCTACGTTAATTTCACACTTCCTGTCGAAACACTGAAATTCACATTTTATTTGTAGGCCATAAAAGTGAACGAATATTAATGCACAAAAACATGTATTGCTAATGATAACCGGCTGACATGATCTCAATGTGAGTTATGACTAAGACATCCTGCATATCAAGATATGATTTGAGTATACTTGCAATTTGGGTACTTTTCTAGAAGAGGCCCTGCTAATTTCCGCATGACACCGCATCACATTTCTCACTGTTATGGTATTGTCATGAATTATGAATTGCACTTTTTTAATAGATTATCTACTCTATATATATAAAATCCTAAGCCTAAAAGTTCAATGATTTTGTGTAACAATTTTATGTGATGTTTTTATGTCATGTTTTATGTCACGCTTTAAATCAGGCTTATTTTAAAACTTACATATGTATGTTTGGTATCATTCTTTCCAGAATTTATCGAACTTTAATGTGATGTTGTTAGATTTTCAGATTCTTATTTCATTTTTAAATTATAAACTAAAAAATATCAAGAACATTTTTGTGAGATGAGACTTAGCCAAGAGTGCCAAGAGATTTAACCACGCCTGGGGCCGGAAATAAAAGACAATGAGTAGTACAGCTGCTGTTCAGGCTTTTAAATGTTCGAAGCGCCGCGTAAGATGCAAATCATGCGACACGGCAGCAGCAGCAAGTCAGCAGCTGATCGACCAAAGAGGACATAAAAAAACAACTGTATTTGTTACCCATTGCATCACAGTTCAAGAGGGGGTTTCGGAGGAGCGACCGTATCTCCTTGGGGTGCGTTCAGTCCCCCTCTTCACAACGCGAGTGGCAGACTGGCTGCAACTGGGGGCTGGGCGCCAGAGACGCCAGTGGGGCTTGCCCCCCTAGTATCATTATATTTTGATAAAGCCTGCGTGTTATCTTGCAAAAATTTAGCTGAATACTGTAAGTAGAAAATCTGCTGTATGTTTACATTATTTTTATTAAAATAAGTTCCACAAGTTTATACAGTCCGACATACAGGTAACAGCATTTGACGTAACCGGCCCCACATGGGGTTGGTCAGCACACCCCTAAGGTCGCCTCTGGTTATGATCTTTTATGTATGTAAACCTGATTGTTTTTCTTTTGCATTGGCATTTGTAATAAAAGCAAATTATCAAAAATAATAACTGTCTGTAACCTATGCCTGCTGTGAAAAGAAAAATGGTTACAAATGACATGTCATTGCTTTTAAGTGTTTCAAAAAAGTATATACACCATGTATCTCAATATTACTGAAATATATGGAAACAGACTGATAGTATTTATAATGATAAATGACAAATTGTTCAGTGTAAAAGGAAATGGGGCCATCACAATTAACTTTTGAGCAATTAAATGGATTCTTAAGTGCTACTAGAAAACATTCTTCTGTAATAAGAATGGAGGATGAAGGCATGTGAAGTATTTAGTTAATCACCTGGCTTATTATTATCGTGAGATTTCTACTTAAGCCATACCCTAAAAAACAGTGTGCATGATACAAAGTCAAGAAAACAGCTGGAGGCACAATACGGAATGAGCCTGTGGCTCAATTTCTACACAAATAGTGGTAAATGTATGTCATGCTGTTCCACAAAATGGCCAAAAATGTACTACCACTGCTGGTGAACATTTTGAGACTTACTACACAAACTTCAGACAATTATCATTTCTTTTGTTTGTTATTAAACTCCATTGCTCTAGAATACTTTACTAAACAGTGGTATTTTGTGAAAGTGTATTATATAATGCAATGCAGATTCCTGCCCCATGCCTGATGATGCCAGGTTCTAGCCACCCTACACTTTCGATTTGGATTAAGTACTTTTGCTGATATAGTTTTTATTTAATGGACAACAATATGCATCATTAAGGTATTGCTGAACTTAAATCCACCATTAAACGTAATGCAGAATATCCATCAAGGACATTTTTTTTCTTTTGGAGAAGGAGAGGGGTGACACCTTGGCACCACACTAGTTCAGATGGAATGGAACCAGTATGATTTCTTTTGGACTAAATGGTATTTGGTTAAGACTGATGCCTAGTTTTTTCAAAGAGTGGGAGATCAAAAGGGTCATGTACTGTAAATGGAATGCCCAGATATAAATTGAGTAAAGGCTTACTTACGCATGTGGGGGAACTAGAGAACAATGCTGCAAATCTAAATAATATTAATCTCTATGAAAGATTGTAGGAAAGAAGGTAGACATCTCCTGCTTTTATAAAAAGTTTCCTGTTCTTGATTTTGACAAAATACCAGAAGTGCTTGCCTTTTTCCTTTTGTTCATTAAAGTAAGCAAAGTGATTGCTGTAATGCGAGCATCCTGTTACCCCAATTACACTGGTATATTATTAAATGAGGAAGAACTTAAAGCCATCTGTCATGATTTTACCTAATGATTCACAAAATTATTGAGTTGTAACTCAAAATGCATTCATTCTGTTTTATTTTTTTCAGGTAACTTAAAACCTGATGTTGTGCATCTGGGGACTACCTTCCAGTGTTTTTCGTTGGTATTGGCATTTGGAAAAAAAATAATAACTGTCTCTAAACTATGCCTGCTGTGAAAAGAAAAATGGTTACAAATGACATGATATTGCTTTGAAGTGTTTCATACACATTTTAATCCTGGCTTTGGTGAGGTAAGCAGTTCCACCCCAAGACATGAGAGAGGTGTCGCCACTAACATTGACTTCTCCTTCCTCCTCCACAGTAAAGAAAGACAACTGACCCCACCCAACTGCCCCAAAAAAGTTCCAGCCCTTCCAGTCTTCTCAGCCCTACAAAGCCCCAGAAGTGGCATCAGATACTGAACTAACAGTAGTGAACGATAGAACTCCTGAATGCCTACCCGAGTGATAAATGCCTTTGAATATTGTTTTTTGTTTGAGCCATTTGTCAGCTGTATTTTTGTTTTGATTAAAAGGCATTACCAGAGTAGTACCCCAACCTTTCTTTATGTCCTCAATTTGTCTGCTTACACGGCCTCACTTTCACTGAACATAGCAAGCAAAGACTGTTCATAAACGGCAAAGCCATTAACATACTAAGGTAAAAAAAAATCTATTACATGGTGAATATGTCAGAAAATGAAAAAATGGTCTAGTGCAGGGATGTTCGGAAGGCAAGAAAATTGGATTTTTGTCTCTGAACCTAGAAACTGGTATTTCATGATAATACCTCTATGTTAATTTCACACTTCCTGTCGAAACACTGAAATTCACATTTTATTTGTAGGCCATAAACGTGAACGAATATTCACGAATAGATCGTGATCGACTGGTAGATTGGAAAGGTAGCGCAGGTAGATCAAATTGCATTCAAAAAAAATTTTTTTAAACATTACTCTATCATATATCCTCCCTATGGCATTTGCCACGTGATTGACATACAGGGCGGCCAGTCTGAGATCTCTTTTCTTCCAACACACTGGTCATCCCACACGCACGGCCAAATGCGCAAGCTACTGCAAAACTCTGGCTATTTAAGTGATCTAGTTAGCCTTCCAATTTAAAGAAGGGATTAAAAAAAAAATTGTTGTTTATGGGCTGGATGTGGAATTGGAAGAGGATTTTTTTCTCTCACAATGTCATAATCGAAGTGCGTTTGTCTGATCTGTCAATCTATCATTGCTATTCCAAAGAAGGAAAATGTGGAAAGGCACTTCCAAACTGTTCATAAAAACTACGAAACTGACTTCCTTCCGAAAAGCAATCTAAGAAAGAGAAAGGAGAGGGAACTAAAATCGCAGTTAATCGGACAGCCGTCATTTTTCACTTGGCTGAATTCAAAAGCAAAGGCAGACACACCGATGCAGCGTTCCGGGTGAGTCACTTGATCATTAAGCATAAGAAGTCCTTCCAAGATGGAGAGATGATAAAAGATGCCTTTGTTGAGGCAGATCGCTAGGGAGAAATTCCTGCTGAGATTTGAAGACCCCTGGCCGGAGAAAAAGGAGTTTCTCCTTGTCATTAAACATGCAGAATACAAGCAACTTAATAACAATCAATGGCCGCTAGACTTGGCATTTTTTTTCCGATCTGACCAACATGTTGAATGAGCTTAATTTACAGCTGGAAGGAAAAGAGAAAACCATGATCAATATGATTAGCTCAGTTAATGCTTTCAAACGAAAAATGCAACATCTGTCCTCAAAGCTGCAGCGCCTTGATTTGGGGAAAATCCAAAACCTCGCGTCAGAGCTGGAGACGCAATGAAAGGCGTGTGTGCAACTTGACAGCATACGCTACACAGAGAAGATTGAAAATTGTCTGTCAGACTTTATCTAATGGAAAAAAGTAACGATTCAAGTGTTGCCCAATGTAGCGGAGTAAGAGTAGCATTTCTTCTTCACAAATGTACTCAAGTAAAAGTATAAAGTATGGTGCAGTAAAACTACACTTAGAAGCACACATTTTTTAAAAAGTTACTCAAGTAGATGTAACGGAGTAAATGTAACTCGTTACTACCCACCTCTGATACTCAGTATATATATATATATATATTTATATATATATATATATATACATATATATATATATATATATATATATACAGCATTTTTAATGTAGGTAGATCTTTTTGACCTAGTCATTTTAAAACTAGCTCGCAAGCCAAAAAAGTGTGGGCACCCCTGGTCTAGTATAATTTTTCTCACTGCTTAAGCTAGAGTTCTTTGACTGGAGTGCTTATAATCAACACATGTTCTTTTCTGGTTAAAGTGAAGAATCTGGCTGAAAATTGAGAGATGCCACAGTCAGAAAGTGTCACATTTGGTGAGGCCTGTGCTTGGGCACACATAGCTGTCCAACAACATGAACAATGTGTCATAAGCAGACAATGTCCCTGGTTTTAATGACTATTATAACCACCAAAGGAGCAAAAGGTGAAATGGAGTGGAGTAACAAAATGTGGATCCTGGGATAAAAGTAGACTATGAAGACTTTAAAGAAGAGAGAACAGATATGTCTCAATTTGTTTTGTGTAATGGTATGAAATACTTTAAATATAACAATGAGCTTTTAAAAAGGCAATTATAGAAATAAGCTTGTCATACATTCAAGTCCATAAGTATTTGGACAGTAACACAATTTTCATAACTTTGGCAACCAAAATTATTATGTGATTGAAGTGTAGACTTTCAGCTTTAATTTAAGGAGTTTAGCAAAAATATCGTATGAGTCATTTAGTAATGACAGTCATTTTTCTACATATCCCCCCATTTCTAGGGGCTCAAATATATAATGGACATTTGACTAAGAAGCTGTTCCATAGCCACGTGAGAGCAGTCCCCTCTTTATTTCAATATTATGCAGATAAAATGTCTGAAGCTGATCCCAAATGTGGAATTTGCATTTGGAAGCTGTCATTGTGAACTTGCGATATGAGGTCCAAAGAGATGTCCATGCAAGTAAAAACAGTCCATCATTAGACTGAGAAAACAAAAAAAACCCTTTAGAGAGATAGCAGAAACATGAGAAATGGTCAAATCAACCATTTGGTATATTCTTGAAAATAAGGAATACACTGACCAAAAAGTCTGGAAAACCACAGAAGACAACTGTGCTGGATGATTGCAGAATTCTGTCGTTGGTGAAGAAGAACCCCTTCACAACATTAAGCCAAACCAAGAACACTCTACAGGAGGTAGACCAATCATTGCCAAAGTCAACAATCAACAGAAGACTTCACAAAGGTGCAAACCACTGGTAAACTTCCATCATAGGAAGGAGAGATTAGACTTTACCACAAAACATTTTTTGATAGCCTGTCCAGTTTTGGAACAATTTTCTTTTGACAAAGGAAACTAAGATCAATATATACCACAATGTTGGAAAGAAAAGAGTGTGAAGAAAAGAGGAAATGGCTCATGATCTGATGAATACCACATCATCTGTGAAATATGGTGGAGGCAGTTTTATGGCATGATCAAGCATGGCTGCAATTGGAAGTCAGTCAACAGTGCTTATTGATGATATGACTGCTGGCAGAAGTAGCAGAATGAATTCTTACATTTATAGAGCTATTCTATCTGCTCCAATTTAGCCAAATTCTGCAAAACAGATAGGATGATGTTTTACAGTACAGATGAACAAAGGGCCAAAACATACTGTGCAAGCAGATCAAGTGCTTTTCAAAGAAAAACTAGTAAATTATTCTTCAATGGCCAAGTTAGTCAACTGACCTTAGCCCAATTGGACATGCATTTCTCATGCTGAAGACAAAACTGATGAAAGAAAGTCCAACGAACAAGAAGCAACTGAAGACAGCTACAGTAAATGACAGGACGAAACCGATCAAATGGAAATGGCTATGTGCTCCGGACTTCAGGCAGTCATTGACTACAAAGGACTTTCAACCAAATATTGCAAATGGCTATTATATTTATGATTGTTAGTTTGTCCAGATACTTTTGATCCCCTGAATATAGGAGAAACATGTGTAAAACAGCTCATAAAATATTTTAGTTAAACTCCTTTAATTAAAGCTGAAAGTCTATACTTCAATCACATCTTGATTGCTTTGTTTCAAATCCATTGTGGTGGTGTACAGAGCTAAAATAATTAAAATCGTGTCACTGTCCAAATACCTATGGACCGGACTGTACTATCTTGCCTATATATGTTTTATTCTGGTCATTTAGAATGTGCAAGGCTGGCCTGCACATAGGACAACAGTCATCATTTTTTTTACCCAGCATGGATAAGGAAAGAGTTACTGATTCAACTATTTTGAATTAACAACAAAAACTGGAACTATCAGAACTGCAACACCTTCCACAATAAATTCAACATAATTATATTTTACAAAGCATAATTTGTAGTGACACATATTAACAGTGTTGAGTATTAAAAGTAACACACATTACACAGTCAGATATCTTTTTAAAGTAATGAGTAACCTAGCGCAATGCTTATTTTATTTGAAGTAAAAATACCTGTGTGACTTAAACAAAAACAGATATGTGGGACTGCGTTACTATTGAAGCTCATTCCCGACATTACAAAAAAAATATTACTGCATCATTTGGTGCATTTATTCAGAACATTGGGGACACTGGCCATCTGAAGACAGATAGTGAGGATTAGGTTAAGCATGTGCGTAGTGTACAATCAAGTAAAAAGAAATTAATACAAGTTATAAGTATACATTTAATTCTGCATGTGCTGAGAGGAGTAAACTTAATCAGCCCAGTTTAGTGTCACAGCAAACCAGTGAACACTGCAGCATCACTGGGTCTAAGGCGAGAAGAAAACATGGTGGACAGTACGACAATCCTTTGCAGGGCTCAATCGCACAGCCAATTTAGAAAATAGTGTGCCTCATGCAATCCTGCGAGAGAAACCTATAAATGAAGCTTCAGTTTAGTTTTCATCTAGGTATTTGCTATTGATATGTTGGAACAGCGGCTATTGGTCTTACTGAGAATCTTCAGGGAATCCTGTTGGGGATGGAATATTTGGATAAGAATAGTTATTTACTTCACACCATGTGAAGAATTAAATATATTTATAAAACACAAAAAAATTATCAAATATGCTGTGCTTATGGTCAGTTTCATGAAAGTTCATCTATTGGTTAGGATTTAAAAACATGCTGGCCAGTGAAATGTGCAGTTTTTCATAAAGAAAAAGTACCTTCAAAGCAATGCATTGTTTGTAACATATTCCATTTTATAATAAGAAACTAGGTAATATATTTACTTACTTTTTGTAAGTAATGAAACTAAATTATTTTTAAAAGTAATGTTCCTCAAAACCACTTAAAATAGAAGAGCAATAATGAACAATCAAAATAAATGTATGAGTGTCCCAGAACCAAAAAATGTTTAATAATTTTTGAAAAAAAATATCTATAATCTCTATTTCTGATATCTGAAAATATGTGACAAACTTATCATATTGACAAAAGTCCGCAATGGGAGAAAAAGTCCCTACAGACAGTTTTTTTTTTTCATGATATTATGGTCTGATTCAAAGGAAATCACTCAAGTAGAGGTTAACAAAACACCACCGAGAGAGAGGCATGTCAAATTAGCAGCTTCGTAAATCTCCTGGTAATTGTCAGTCTAATTAAAAAATTGCTAATTATAATGTTTGTAACTTCAAATAACTGCTCAGCTATAAAGTTCTAGCTGGCAGGTGTAAACAAGGCACGGAACGGTGGAAAAGGAAAATCAATCGACATCTGTTAATTTATCACAGGCAGTATACTAAATTGAAAAATGGATTGCCTAATGTGCTGCAAATCTGCATTACGATAAAAACAGCAATACATTTGAGCACCCGCTTAATAAACGGTAATGACCATTTTTAGAGGGGTAGCCACAGGGACAATTTTGCCAATCAGAATCAAATTGCTGGCAGGCTGAGGGAAAATACAGAAGGTCTGGTCTATGTGCTGCAAATTAGTGCCTGTGCTAATAACCCAGGAAACTAACTAGGCTAACATAAAGGATCAGATTTCTTGGTTATGATTTTTACTTAAGACATTGCTGGCCCAAGTACCGTAAGCTCAAAATTTTGCATTTTGATTCAGCTAAACTTGAACTGTATAGAAGAGCTCATCCGGCTCATGCTCCATCACTCACTCGTCAGTTTCACTGCTCTCACTGCACCCATGGCTTGTTATCACAGTCACTTCAGTGAGCTGCTACATTGAAAATCTGTACCACAGTAAATAATTTTATTAACAACAATTATCACATTCATGAGGATCCTGGTATTAATTACCTTATATACGCAAGTAAGTAGGTGTAAAATAATAAATTACTGACACTTTACATCTGAAGATAAAAGTACACAGAAAGAAAAAACAGCCAATGTGCAACTAAACCATTTTATTCATTATATTTGACTCAATAAACACCATCCATCACTGAACACAGACTGCTAAGCATTAAAATAAGATAAAAAAGTGCATAAATAATTAAACATACACACAACATGTACATTACAAGTAAAGTCAAATATGGCTAATAATGCTGAAATAAAACATTTGCACGTTTCAGTCATAAGGCAATAAAAAAGCTAAATTAAGTGCCAGTGGGAATCATGGCAAGCAAGAAAGGTTAAAGCCCTCCATTAGCCAGCACAGGCATACAGAACCCTCCAGTGAGAGATAATCCTATTATGTACAGGGAATGTGGTTTAGGACTAGGCTGCAGGCCACAAATCTTTTGGCCCGATCGTCACCACCGAGTCACTGTGCATCACTGAGTATGGCATTGGAGATGTGAGTGTTGCAATTGTGGAAGTTGTTAAAAGTTGAACCAGTGAAATTTGTACGTCATACTGGATGTAAGCATGAACAAAATAATACAAATATGTAATGCAGTCCTTCATCTTAGACATACAGTAAGTACTTGGTAGGAACTGAAGTTTGTTGAGTCCTCACATTTTGTCCAATATTCAGAGTATTACTGGATATGTGAAGTAAGGTGTAACTCAAACAGCAATAACCAGGCAGGGAGTACTAGGCCCTGATGGAAATGTGACTGACAGCTCAAGGACTTTAATGTGGGGCAAGCCATTAATTGTTTTTACAGCCAGAGTATAATGATGGTTTTATTTTTCTGATAGGCAAAAATATATTTCTTCTCTATCATTTCTGAGACTACACACCAACAGTTTAGTTATCTTAGGTTCTACAAGTGGAGTTTTACTGATAAAGGCAGAGTTTTTAGATGGATACTATCATGGATACCGGGGTTATTTAGTGGCACCACTTAATGAGAAATCAGAGCTTAACTTTTATAGTTCCAATGAATCTTCTACCACTTGTCTGTGCAATGATATAGCTACTCAGTTGTATTTCAGGTAGTTGGGAATGTATTCCTATATCATTAGCTTTGGCCTTAAATGATATGCTCAGTATTTCTAACGTCTAAAGTCTTATTTGGATGGGGTTAGTTTTAAACCGGGAGGTGGGTTATAGAAATTATTACCAGAGGACCTGTGTAATTTGAATGGGTTTAGATTTACAACAGGAGGTGAGTCGGTTGGTGCTTGAAGTGGACCGATATGCACTGGTACTCAGTAAAGAATTTCCACATTCTTGCCTTATAAGTAGCAGTAGTTAACTTATGTGTACTATCAGTTCAGACTGCTTTAAAAAGCCACATACTGTATATATATATATATAAGGAGTATTCATGTCTTTTTACTGAAACGTGAACGTACAGTCTATAAAAAGTTAAGGAGTGATTTTGATGAGACTAAATTTACATCGGTCCTCCAGTAATAATTATATTATCCCATGTCTTGGTGTAAGGTATAATAATATGTCTGTTCGCACATCCAAGGGGAACCTCCACCACCCATGGTTTAATACAAATTGTGCATATCAATGTACCTCCCCATTAACATCCCCCCACCCTCCAACAATGTTATTTAGTATATACAACAAGGAGTATCAGGCACTGGGCAAAGAAATTATTGCCAGAGAACCTCTGTAATTTTAGTGCCATCTGAATCACTTTAAAGGAAAATTTTACTGATAAGTCAATTTGCACTGGACTAGATTAACCTGGGTGATTTTTTACAGACGTTTTATAGACAGAAAAAGGTATACTGAAATGTGAATGCATAGTCCATAAAAGGTTAAGAAGCAATTCAAACTGGACTAAGATTACAGAGGTCCTCCGGTAATAATTTCTTTACCCCACATTCTGGTGTAAAGTTAATCTGGTCCGAATAATTTGCCATTGGGAATTGTGTCTTTAAGTAAAGTTTTTTTAAATGTCTTACAAAATAGATCTGTTCTTGTGGATTCAAAATGGTGTATAAAGGGCACCAATCCAAATGTGAAAGCAAAATCCCTTACAAATAACAATATTGCAAATATTGAGCCCAGTCTCAATGTAATTTTTAAGAAAAGGATATTTTTGTTAGATTCTGGAATCTTCTTATATAATACGCTACCGTGGCTGTCCATTTGTCTGTCCAGGATTTTAAATCACTGGTAGTTCGCAAACCTTTTGACCTATTGACCTGAAACTTGGTACACATATACTAAGTGACGTCTACTGTCCGCTTTCGGGGTGATGATTTTTATTAGTCTTTTTATTTTTATTTTATTTTATTGTAGAATCAACTCTCAGCAGCGGGCGGCCAGACGGACATGCAACTCATGCGTATGGGCACAGTTCTCATCCCTACCACCTTCGCCGTCACATCCCCTACCTCTTCATATCTCAATTCATTCTTAAGGCAGATTGAACACTTAAGTGCCAGCTTAAGTGAAAAATGAAGAAAAATGTACTAAGTAATTGCAACACAAACACTGACTTAATCAGTTTTAATGCGAAAAGATGCCGAATCAAGAAGAGACGAAGCGGTGCACTAGAGTGGAGAAAACGAGCTGCTCATGAAGCAGCAAGCGCATCAACCTCTGAGCAAACGAATGCTAAACGTACAAAGAAAGAGTAGGAAAACTGTAAGTCAAGTGTATTCACTGCACGTTATCGTGCAGTCTGCCGTTACTACTTTTAAAATATTTTCCTGTCTCACTGCATGACAACATTTCACCCCCGTAGTGCGGTTTATTGTAGCTCGTTTCATGAATGTTGCATATTCCATTGTTCTTATGAGAGAATTTGAGTATTTAGAATAAGACTGCTCTGAGAATTGTGACAAATAACCTATCCTTTTATACCAGGGACATATCCCACTATAAAAAAGTAAAAAGGCAATCTCATGCTAAACAGCTTCAGACAAGTGTACTATTTTACTTCTTTATTTACATGAATATCTCTACCCTCGATAACCGCTATGAACAGAAATATATAGTGACAAGAATCTGAGATAAAATGTATTACTTTTAATTTCTTTTTGTTATCACAAACACAGTTCAGACTCACAGAAAAAATATTTGCTGAAATCGACAATTTTGCCGCTTCAAAGTGGAAGCACAGGCTTTTGTTTGGGCCGGTGCTTCGTAGACCCCATTTTAAACCACAAAGACAGACAGTTTTTTTTTTAGTTTATAAAAATACTTCACCTTAAGGAAACAGTTTCCTGTGGTAAATTCAGATATGCCATGATTGTGAAAATAAAATTTTGACTTGGAAAACTATAAACATTACCCTTCAAGCCTTGAACAAATGATGGGTGTAATATCAGGCGTGCACATACTGTAAGAATTTTGGCCAATCTAAAGTCACCGACTAACCGATTATCTACCATATTTCAACTAGTCAAAAGTATAAGATACCTCTGCCAAAAGTGTACACTACAATTACATGCAATTTCTACTGGAAAAAACATAGAAAATTTGGGGAGAAAAGAACTAGGACAGAAACTAACTATGGGCATTCAGCTATGTGACAGAAATGGTCTGTTTCCCTCTAGAGTTACCAGTCCTCATAATGAAGGCTGACTGTCAGAAAAGAATACACTATGGAATTGTACATTTCCTAAATGATTCAATAAATCAGACATTTGTTTACAAGTAAGTGATTTAATTATCACAAATGCCCACACACAGGGAACTATCATAATACTTTACATAAAACATCTTGTACATACACATTAACCATTTTCTTTCTGGCTAACAAGTTCTAGAACTTAGTATAATATAGCCAGGGTCTCAGTCCTTGCTCAAGTGTCTGTTTGCTTTCTTTAATCTTTTTTTTATTCTTTGTTTCCTAAACATTATTGGCTACAGTATACTGTATTCTTTCTTTCTTATTTATACGTCCTTTAATCAATATTTTGTTTAAATTGTTGTTAAGTAATACAAACATTTCATTTTGATATGTGCCATGCATAAAACAAAAAACCTCAGGGGGGCAGACTTTGCAGCTGGGGGGCTTGTCTTTGGCCTTAAAATTGGCTGTGTGATGTCAGTATTTCACTAAGATACTGACTATGGTTTATGTCTGTTTTCCTTATTGAAAGTGTTTCTTCTGACTACTCTTTAATTATTATTTTTGTTAAAGGATTTTGACCGTGTTATTTGACTTCAATTACTGCATTACAGATTGAATATTCTTGCCTTAGGTTTGCCATTTTTGTCCTACTTTTCTTCTTTTGCTGTTACTATGTCTTTATTTCATCATTTTGTAATACATTCTTTCACTGAATAAACTTTACTTTCATCATTTTGGGCCAAGGGGTTCTAGATGTTCCTCTCAAGCGATACATTTCTGTTTGGTTCTTCTTGGCTTGGGATGGCTATGAAGCTGCTTCTTGTCTGGGTTTGCTTCTTGACTGTAAATGTGTCTTATGGACTAATATTTTAAATAAAGCCTGTTTTTGAGTTTTTGTAAACCAGCAGTGTCAACATTTTGTCCACAGACCACCCATCCTGACTATTCGGCAAGGATGGGTAAAGCTGTACCTGATTTTTGTCACATTCTGACTCATTTGTACATTTACTCATTTAAATTCACATAGAGTTACATATGGAAGAATTTTTTTTTTGCTGCACTGAAAAAAATGTGGTGTACTACATATCTTCAAAAGGGTGTCATAAAGTCTGAATCAACTTCACACCCTTTTTGTAGTCAATAAATCTTAATTATTGAGTGCTAGGGAAGTTCCTTATTTCTTGCTAATTTTAAACTGTAATGAGAATTCATTGTGAAGAAAGAAGCATTGCCTAAGCTGAATGTACTGCTCTGCCTGCCTGCACATTCACAAAACCAGTTCCACCTTGCTCTGCTCATTTGAGGTAAGAGATAACTCCATCTGTGCTTACTTTCCCCAAGTCTGTTAGCTAATCCATGAAAGGATCCTTCCACATGCTTGCTAGAGGACACATATCCAGTCCAAAGCAGCAGCAGAGAATCCAAAGTGCTTGTAGGTAAGTATTCCCAAAGCGTTATCATATGTATTCAATCAAACAGTGTAGGATATACAGAGACAAACAGTGAAACATGAGATTTCTGCATCCTGTGAGTGGTCGCTGATGCATTTATGACACGCATTTCTAACAAGAAAGAAAGACGCAAATAATGTCTGGGATGTGATCACTGTAATGCTCTTGAGGACATTTTGGGGGGGGATTTTTATATTATTTATTCCTGCTGAAAATTAAAAACATATTTATGGACAAGGAAGCACTAAACAAGACCAAGCAGTACATTCACAAAGAATTTGACAGATTACGCAGCCTTCAAACTACAGCTGCCAATATAAAGATTGATAAACTGCATGACCATTGACCTCTCAGCTGGCCAGGGTTTTTTTTTTTGAGTTTGTCAGTTTTATTAAAAGCTTTGAAATTAAACTCCTTAGAACACATTTCTGTGGTGAAGTCCACAGCCTTGTTATGCCAAACTCAGTGCACACTCATTTCGGCTTTTGTGTGTCAATTTACATGCAGCATGACCTTGAGGTTAAAGCGCTGTCATTTAAATCAAAGGGTTGCTGGTTTCAGTCCCTGCCTCTGACACACTGCGACCCTGACCAAGTCGCTTACTGTGTCTGTGCTTTAGATGAAAAAAAAAAATGCAAATTAATTATACTTCCTATATCCATGTGTTTGTAAAGGTCTTTTCAGATTAAATTCATTTTGTATAAAGCCTACCTATAGTAAAGTAAGACTGTTTTGCTTTGTCATTTGAGAATTCTTTCCCTAATCCTGTCCATTAAAATACAGGTTAAAAGATAAACCTTTTTCAGCTGCTAAAGTTGTACTTCACTTGGAACACCTAAGGTTTACCTCTGCCTTAGCTTTGCTACTTTGATGTTACAGTTTTACTATTGTCACACACGTGCAATTGGGAGACAGCTGAAGGGCCTAAATGACAGCAATTCCACGCAAGACCAGGGGGCAGTGGGGTGCGCTGACTGTCTCTCAATCTCTTGCAGACCGTCCATGGGAAATCCCACAGATTACCAGCGCCACTGATGACATCACTTCCATTTGGTCCGGTGCCAATGTTGACGTCACTAACAGTCCCGACGACGCCAATTTTCTGGTTCCGGCACCAATGATGACATCAACTTCCTGCCCTGGGCCCAATTATGACCTTCGCTTCCAGTCCTGAATGACGTCACTTCCAGTTCTGCCCAGATGACCCCATTTCCTTGACTGGTCTTTAAATCCCCCATGTTGTCTCAATAACAATAACAAAATAGTTCTGTTTTGGACTCGCATCTGTGAACATCTCTGTTCAATTTAAACCTAATTTTTCTGCCCTTGAACAATATACGGATGGCTGCCCCAAACCTTCATGATGTCTAAGACTCATTCTTCTGACACTGTATTATATTTCATCTCTCCTTACCCTATACTACAGTGCCTATAAAAAGTATATACCCTCTTGGAAGTTTTTTATTACTATACAGCACTGAATCACAGAGGATTTCATTTGACTTCTTTTAGCAATGATAAACATATAAAAAATACTTAATAAGTTTAAGTGAAAAAAACAGATCCCTGCAAAATGGTCTAAATTAATTAAAATATGAAGCACAAAGTCACTAATCGCATAAGTATTCACCCCCATTTAAATGACACACAAAAATCGTCAGTGGTGCGTCTAAATGGTTTTAGAAGCCATATAATTAGTTTAATAAAGATAACCTATCTGTGGTTTCAAATGATTGTAGTATAAATACACCTGTATGTGGAAGGTCCAACTTGTGGCGAATCAGTATGGTGGCCTAACCTACATGATGAAGATAAAAGAACACACCAAGCAACTCAGTGAAAAGGTGATTGAAAAGCACAAGTCAGGGGATGAAGACAAGAAAATATCCAAGTCACTGAATATCCTCCACAGTCCAGTTAAATCAGTCATTAAGAAATGGAAAGAGTATGGCAGAGGTAGTAAATTTGCCTACAACAGGTTGTCCACAAAAACTGAGCGACTGTGCAAGAAGAAGACTCTTTAAGAAGATCACCAAGATACCTATGAGAATTCTGCAGAAGTTACAAGCTGCAGTGGGGAGAAGACTGAAGAGACTGTGCAGACCAGAAATGTTGCCCAGGTGCTTCAGCAACAACAACAACAACAACAACATTTATTTATATAGCACATTTTCATACAAACAGTAGCTCAAAGTGCTTTACATATTAAAGAATAGAAAAATGAAAGACACAATTATAAAACAAAATAAATCAACATTAACATCGAATAAGAGTAAGGTTCAATGGCCAGGGGGGACAGAAAAACAAAAAAACTCCAGACGGCTGGAGAAAAAATAAAATCTGTAGGGATTCCAGACCATGAGACCGCCCAGTCCCTCTGGGCATTCTACCTAATATAAATGAAACAGTCCTCTTTGGATTTAGGATTCTCACAGAAGGGCTTGATGATGATGATGGTCACGTAGACTTCTGCCTTTTAATCCGTCCATCATTGTTTGAGCATCATGAAGCTTTGAGTAGGTGGCGGTGGCGCTGGCCACCACCACAAAGAAACCGGAAAAAGAAACAGAAAAGAGAGTAGGGGTCAGTACCGATTTTAAAACCACCATGAATAGTTATTTTGAGGAGATTGAACATATAGAGTATCAGGATTAAGTTAAATTAAGATTAAAATGAAGTTATAAAAAGGCCATGTTAAAGTAATGTGTTTTCAGCAGTGTTTTAAAGTGCTCTACTGTATCAGCCTGGCGAATTCCTATTGGCAGGCTATTCCAGATTTTAGGTGCATAACAGCAGAAGGCCGCCTCACCACTTCTTTTAAGTTTTGTTCTTGGAATTCTAAGGAGACACTCATTTGAGGATCTGAGGTTACGATTTGGAATATAAGGTGTCAGACATTCCGATATATAAGATGGGGCGAGATTATTTAAGGCTTTATAAACCATAAGCAGAATTTTAAAGTCAATCCTGAATGACACAGGTAACCAGTGTAGTGACATTAAAACTGAAGAAATGTGCTCGGATTTTCTTTTCCTAGTTAGGATTCTAGCAGCTGCATTCTGCACTAGTTGCAAACGATTTATATCTTTTTTGGGTAGTCCTGAGAGGAGTGCATTACAGTAATCTAGTCGACTGAAAACAAACGTGTGAACTAATTTCTCAGCATCTTTCAGTGATATAAGCGGTCTAACTTTACTTATGTTTCTTAAGTGAAAAAATGCTGTCCTAATGATCTGATTAATATGTGATTTAAAATTCAGATTAAGGTCAACAATCACCCCTAAGCTTTTTACCTCCGTCTTGACTTTCAGCAAGCAGTCACAGCTTTATGGTATAGTGGCAAAGAAAGCCACTGTTAATAAAAAAAACACATGAAATCTCGGCTAGAGTTTGCCAGAAAGCACATGGGAGACTGTGAAAACAGCTATAAGATGGTATGGTGAGACTACAATTAGGCTTTTTGGTCATTAGACTAAACGCAAGTTTGATGTATGCCAAAGTCTGCACATTATCAAAAACATCACATCCTTACAGTGTAGCATGGTGTTGGCTACATTCTGCTGTAGGGATGCTTCTGTGCAGCAGGCCCTGGGAGAATTGTGAGAGTAGAGAATAAAATGAATGCATCAAAATTCTGGGAAACCCTGGAGGAAAACCTGATGCAGTCTGCAAGAAACCTGCATCTTGGGAGAAGATTTGCTTCCTAGCAAGACAACAACCAAAAGCATAAAGCCAAGATGACACAGGAATGGCTAAAAATTAACAGTTAATGTCCTGGAGTTGCTAAGTCAGAGTCCAGATCTCAATCCAATTGAAAATTTGCAGCTGAATTTGAAAAATGCCTGTTCACTCGCAATCCCCATGCAACCTGACAGTATGGTGAAAAATGGCAGGATCCAGATGTGCAAAGTTAATAGAGACCTATGCACACAGACACAAGGCAGGAGTGGCTGCCAAGTGGGCTAAATACTGACTCAAATGGAGTAACCAATTAAGCAAGCAATTGTGTTGTGTTTTATATATGTAAATAATTTACACCAATTTGCAGAAATCTGTTTTCACTTTGATATTAGAAACTCATTTTCTGTTGAGCAGTGTCAAAAAATCCTAAATACATCCACTGTAATTCAAAGTTGACTCACAATAAATTGTGAAAACTTCCAAAGGTGAGAACAGGCAGTGTAAATTCAAAACATTTTATTCAATGGCATTGGTAGTTTTGAGGTTTACTCTTAATTCTGCCTCACAAAATAAAGGCTGATTCCTTAAAACCCTTATTCCATATGTTTTCACTATTTCTAGTAATGCTAATCATGCAGCACTTAAAAATTGTATGAACAGGAAAGTAGAAAAATTAACATTTAGTACAAGTATGCTTCTACCCCCAGCAGAAGATCCAATAATATCTCTGAAAAGTTTCTCAAACATAACTTTTCATTTCAAATTATTACCTTATTAAAGTTATGTGAAACAGCCCTGACATTGTGAGAGGTTCACCTGACATCTCTTCCTTTTCTTATTACTTCTAGGGAATCCCATACAAAACATGCTTGCCTCTTGTAAACACAGCTCTGCAATGCCTGAACGGAGTTCAGATAATTATAATACATTTTGATGGAGCCCACCCCATTCTTTCACTGTGATAGTCAGGAAGCACAGCCAAAAGTAAAATCTGTAATTTCTTGGCCTTTGTTGCTACTGTTTAAAAGATCGCCGCTCATTTCACTTTAGATTTCTAAACAATAAGGAAATCCACAACACAGCATCTTAAGACAGCTGTGCATGATACATCTAGCTGCTTACACAGCATGTGAGTAGTGGGCGGTTAAACTTTTATTTTCAATTACAAAACACCAAAATACAACCTTTAATTACTAAATCTGATTTTCATCCCGATTGATGTTATGACAACAGCATGAGGACTGTTCAGCTATAAAAGTGACACCCTACAATGCAGGATCCTGCCTACATTATTTCACTAGCTTCTAGCATTTGAACGCTTTATGGCTCTATAAATAATAAGACTCTAAGGAATAAGACTCTTTCATTTTAGTATACAATTAATTGCAAGAAATACAATTAATTGCAAGAAATTTTTAGGGATCGACAGTGAGCAAATTCAACATTGAAGAGGCAGGGATTTTTTCTAACAGTAAAGCACGCAATTCAAGAAAACAAAGGTTGTGCCTTAAATGCTGCTTAGAAGGTATTCAAAGTAGCTCAGAAATATGACAAAGGAAAAACCACTTCACTGGCAGTAATGATATTTTGGGCTGCCTAATATCCACGGAGGATCACAGATGAGCAGATTGCAGTGAAAGAACTTGAAAAGCTACTTTGTCTCCAGCCTAACTGACAGAGCAATTAGTTGTTCTCCTGCAGATAATGTGAGATGTCACATCCTAACACGCGTCTGTGTATGTCTCCCTGTAGGAAAGACGTTTCATCCATTTAGCAAATACATGTGTGGGGGTCACGGTCATGATTTATCATACATGCATTCAATCTGTTTCTCAGTTCCTCACCCTAGAGATTAAAAATAGCAAAGATTTCCTCTGCCTGTTCCATCACCCAGACAGATTTTCAGCAAATGCACTCTGTCTGCACAAAAGCACAAAATGCTTTGAAAACAGATGCAGACTCAAACTACAGTATGTTTAAAAATCCTGCAATAGTTTGCAAAGAATTAAGCAGATCTATTCTAGTAACATTTATAATAAACAGGAGCATCTCTGCTAACCCTAACCCTAGCCCTAATTAAGAACTTAACTTTCAAATAAAGCAGCAATAATTAGTATTTTGACCAAACCAGAAAAATTATGCATTTTTTAAGCTTGACTATAGTGGCAGAAGTCTGGAGCAAATACATTTCTATAAGCAAAGTAAAAAGGTTGCCAAGAGTAGGAAAATTACAGGGCAGTCCATTTCATATATTTTTCAGACAACAACAATATTTATTTAGACAGCACATTTTCATACAAATGATGTAGCTCAAAGTGCTTTACAGGATGAAGAAAGAGAAAAAAGACAAAATATAAAAAATAAAATTAGGCAATACTAATTAACATAGAATAAAACATGTAAATGACATATCCAGTCGTTGTCTTTGAGAGTTTTAAGATTTTCAGGCATGTGGTTGTGTATAATAGCATAAAAGGAGCAGTCACCATAATGATAAAGTGCTACAATAGTCTGCTTTACTTTCATACCCAATTAGTAATTCATTAGTATATACATATGTAAGCAATTTTCCACCATTCTTTACTAAACTCTACACAGCTATTTATTCTAACAGGGCTCCTCCCAATGTAATGTAAATGCCTTACTGACACCAAGTAAGCACTGCCTGTGACAATGACAATGAACAACAAGAAGTGTTGTTACTTCTCCTCATTTACCCTTAAATTCAGCTTCTGTATAATATAGAAGCGTCATGTGACAGCAGATGTTTAAATGCCAATGGAAGGTGTAAGAAGAGTATAAAAAATATCAATAGGACTCCGAAGCCACTAGAAGCTAGAAGCTATTGGTGTGGGTCAAAATAAAGGCTAGTTGACAAAAAATCTAGCAATAACACAAACAAAACTGCAGTTAAACTTAATATCAAAAAGCAGACGGGGTCAAACTTTGATTTAGGCAGAAACAGAGGTAGTAAAACTAGGCAGGAGCATTTGTGAAAAAGGCCAGGCATAATAACTGAGATACAGTCAATAAACCAAGGTGAGAGTAGTGTTGGGTCGATACAAAAATTTTGACTTTGATAACAATACCAGCTTTGTCACCTTCACACAAGTACCAAAACAATAGGGAAGCAAATAATGGATAACTCACACAACATCTCCCTGCTTCATCACCCCAGCCTAGCTCTGCTGCACTCTGCTTTCCTTGGTTCAAAGGCAACCCAGCTGCCCCACTATTCCCCAGGTTTGAGAAGGGTCCATCTGAGGCTAGCAGGTAGCCACACTCAAAGGCCTCAACAATAAGGAGACATGTAAAAAAGCGCTTTTCACAGTGCTGGATATGCAACATCCCCACTCCAGTCTTCAGTTTCCTGGAAAATGTATCCCTCGCAGGTCCCCATAACCCTAACCCTAATTATAATAGTGACCCCATTTGGGGTTGAGGGCACATGAATATTCAATTATTGTTTTAAAGAACAGTTCATTGGTGGGGGTCAGAAAGAAAAGAAAAAGTCCTATATTGTCCAAGTAAGATTACTGAATTTTACATAATACCATTATAGTACCATTTTAAAAAATTGGGTAGCTTGTTCTTGTTAAGTACTGGAATACCGTGCAACACTAGACAAGAGTAAGATGTCTTAAAGGAAAAGGAACAGAAGGATTAACTACAAATATCAGCACTGCAAGAAGTCAGTTACTTGGATTGAAAGAGGAACAAATGATAAATTGCACACTCATTCTACATCATGTGACAGGTAGAAATTGTTAAAGAGATGCCGAAGTAAGAAGTAACAACATGTTTGGATTGCATGTAATAGCTGTAACTAGTAGAAATGAGGTTAATATGTAAAGCTGTAAAAAAAGGGCAGAAAAATGGATAGTATTTAGCCTGCAAGACCATACTACTTATGCCCTACTTCTATTAATCCAGCTATATGCCAAATACTCTCAAGAAAAATAAGCATTCTCAATACCAATACCAACAGAGTAATGGACTGTCATATTGGAAAAAACAAAGATTATTGCATTTTAAGATGGTCCTTAGTTAGGCTAAGACACTGCAATCCAGACTTATCAATACATTTTACAAGCAAGGCCATACTATCACCTATGTGAATTGAAACAAAGCTCAATTCTAGATATTCTGAATAATCGCAATTCATTTGATGATAGTTTCTTGCTAGCATTAAATTCCACCAAACTCCTAGTGATGTTTGATGTTCCTATCATTCATTCAAATGCATCCCTTCAGCTCTGTGGTATTATCATGGAAAGTTTTATTGATACAATAACCAAGCGGACTTCCTACAAATGAATACTGAATAGATTATATCTGAATCTGCAAATTTATGATTTATGTAATTTTCATCCACTTGCTATCACCAATGTTTCACTTTCTACCACATCTTCCTCTAACTCTACTGATAGGCCATTCTCCAAATACCCATAATTAACCATGACTGCACATGTACCTGTAATAGTCAGTGTCCTAATTAACAAGCCAATTAAGATTCCTTTATATCATATAGAAAGCTTCTCATCAATCCACTGACAAATACATTTGAAAAAGGCCTTATCAATCATTTATTTACAGGGAGCATACCTTCTAGGACAAATCTATAAAGACCTATCATTATAAGGCTAAGAGAAAGCGTGTTTCTCAAAACCCACCTCAGAGAACATCCTAATTCAATCAATATTCCCTAAATAGTGTGCCATTGTAGAGATACTAGTACAATAATGTTGCATTTTTAAAAACAGTTAAAGGAGTTTGGGCAGACTCAGAAATAATACAAGCAAGCAGTGGATGAATTTGCTTTTGAATAAATCATATGTAAATGACTGATAAATGCATGGATTTAGTGTCACAATTAATCATAATAAATATAATATTCAATATTGTACACAATGCAGTACATAGCCAAATTTACAATTTTAAAAGTGAACTTACTGGCTAAAGCTGACTTTAACATCCTCTTTCTCCCATATAAAGCTTCAAAATTTGCCCTGGAACATACAGTATGTACAAATATATTATGAAAGGTTCAGGATAAACCATTTATAAATTAAAATGGTTAACCTCTAATCTTACAAAATCTATTTGTGCCTATGTTCCTGGACATATATTGCGATCTCGTAACTTACTTCTTCTTAGCAGCAACTTGATCATTCAGTTCTTGTGGAATGATCCGCTTACCAATAATAGAGAAGCCCAATAATGCTTTAACATTTAAATCAAGGTTGAACAAACCATTATTCTTGTAGTTCCTGTTCTGTATCATTTGTTAAGTCATTATTATACTTCTCATTATTGTTATTATTACCATTATTTACCATTAAATTATTTTCTTTATTGTGACACCATTTTGTATGGTTGCTGCCATATTTTTGGCGGTTACAATGCCCATTGCTAAACAAGTTACTTAACATTGACATTGTACATGGCATCATAGTGTGCACACTATTTAAGATGGTGGTGCACATTGCCTGATATCCAAGTTTTTGGATTCAATTAAAAAACAAAGCAAACATTTAGATTTATAGTATTGTTAAGGATGCGGTATTTCATTTATGGTTGGAGCTCTTCACAACATTAATTTGGACTTCAGCTTTTGAATTTCATGTTTGTTTTATTTATTGGCATGTCTAAACATCTTGTTGATTCTTTTGACTTTAGCACTGTTATCCAAATACTCTTCTGTGAGCTTGCTAAATACAAATCTTCATCTGCTAGTGTTTTATTATTATTATTATTATTATTATTTTTAGTCCATTTTGACCATGATAGTTTGAGCTGCCATTGTGAATGTTTAACATTGTTATCTTATATTGCTTTTTAATTAATTTTAGCAAATATGATTTTTCTTCACCAAGTCTTTTTCATTTTCTTTCACTTCTTTGCAGCACTGGTGGCACTTGTTAGTTATATAGCATACAGCAATTGTCATCACATATTAACCTAATTTTACACAATTTCTTTCCAAATGACACTGCTTTGAGTCTGACTTGAATATATCTCCACTTAAGGCGTGGTGTTTCTCTGATTATGTTACAACATTGTTCTGTGTTTATGCTTCATAATGTAATTCTAATTAAGGTATAATGCACTAGGCTCATAAGCAGAAGAGCAGCAGAATTAATTAAGCTCAGTTCAAAATTTTCAACATGTACACCTGCCTGGGCTCTGCTGAGATGGAAGAAAATCATCTTTCCTAGAAAGTAATCATAAAGAACAATCCTCTTCCAGCCAGTGACTGCCAGTGGGTGAACTTCTAATGTGGTGAGTGCTCAAAATTAATAAAAGGTAATATATGTTGAAAACTTGTTCAAGTCGTTCTTCATGCAGCACTCAGTTAATTCAAAATGCTGTAGAATTATTACACTATCCAGAATATACAAACACATAACTCCAGTTCTTACACTAGCTCCCAGTTAATCTTAGTGCTGATTTCAAAATACATCTTTTAACTTATAAAGTCATAAATGGCCAAGGCCCTACTTACTTATCTGAACTTATCATTTCCTACAGTACAAACCAGAGTGCTCATTGAGATCTCAAGGTGCCGGCCTACTTAAGATTCCCAGGATTAATAAACCTAATAGTATGAGATCAAGCATTTAGTTAAAGAGCCAGGAAGCTGTGGAATGACCTGTCTGCTAATACAATGTCCATTCAGTCTCTGCTTTTAAATCCAGACAGAGGACATACTACTTTAGTCTAGCACACCCTGACTAGAGCTGCTGATTAGCTGTGCATAATGTATTTCTTTTTGGCAGGTGTTTCTACTGAAATATAAGTATCACAATATTTTTAAACTGTTACTAACCTTTCTATATTCTGTTTCTCTTCTCTGTGTCTGGATGTGATACTTGCTACCACTGCTCTAATGACTCTCTGCTCTCCTGTCTATGGAAAAAAATATCTTGGATAAAGGAGTGCTGGAATCATCAGATAGAAAGATTCTCTCATCAGACTGAATGGCCATCATAAGCTGTACTATAGAAAACCCAGGAGTGGGTAGGCAGCTCGTTGACCAAGGACTGTAACTTTATGTTTGAATTTAATGATTTTGAATTTAATGATTTTAATCTCCAACGTTGTTAACTAGCCATAGCTGATCAATTAATTAATGGACAGATATTGTTGGTCTCCATGTATGTTTAAACTAGCTGTGTCTGGTCTTCAGGACAAAACACAACCCGAAAAGACTCCCTAGCAGTTTTACTATATTGGTGAACTTGGGCCAGGACAGGTCTTATCTTGTCCAAGATGAATGTGTAGATGAATGCAGCGGTGGCACAAATTGAGTGGGACAGGTTGGAACCTGTCTCAGGCAAACATATGGTAGCTTGCTGAGTTTGTTTACTTGGGTTGAATGAGAAGTGAGGTACATGCAAGCACCAAAAAAATCTAAAAGTGCATGCATGCATCATCTCATTAAGTGCAAGTCACAATTGTATAAGCTTCTACATCTTCTGTAGAACTCACTGCAACTCCCGTGGTTGAGCATGAGTAGAGCAGCCTGCTCCACACACACACAACATCTTTCGCACTGAGAACTGAGGTGTATGCAAGCAATGAAAAAAATTGAATACATGCACCATCTAGTGACTGAGGTTGAGTGTGAGCACAGCGGACTTTTACATACATACACACACACACACACACAGGTCTTTCATTTATATATGTCTTAGCAGTTTTTAACTCATTCTCCATTTGTTTAAACAAATCTGCATTTATATTTATATCAGTTCTGTATTTAGTAATTAGTATAAGCTATACTTGAACTATAACTGAGAATTGTTAACAGCATTCTGCTCCCGCACTCAGTGAAGAGTACTATACAAAAGATAAGTTATATGTTGTATATGTTCTGCTAAAGAGCTGCACAGAATGATGTCCTTCAAACAGCAACGTTTTAAAGCTATGAAAAAACAACTTTCATTTGCTTCTGTTGATGGGTAAATAAAGTAACATATACAAAAATAAATACAAACATAGCTAAAATAAGACAGAAAGCCAATGTCATGTAGAAAACTGTGAAGCAATCTAGTATGTCGCCTGAAATGAAACCATCTGCACAAAGTATTCATTCTGTAAGACAGTGAGTTCTCAAGTCAAAAAGACTATTAAGTAGCACTTCCAAAAATATTAGAAGACATCTTATTAAAGTGACATTATCTCTGCTGCAATTTGTTTCTAATTAGGTGGCGGCAACAATTTGAACAAAGGCTTTCCAAATCCAAGAACATTTCCTTTTGTTTCTAAATGCATACTGTAGTTACATGGTGTTCACAATTAAGCTACACAAATACAGAAGTAAACACTATAAAAATAATGCTTAGTTCCAGGCACAGTAAAGAGTTATTTCTGGTCTCAAGCAGTGCCACCCAAATTATTAACTAAGACGTTTCTCGTTTTTTTTTAGCTGAAGGTCATGATGAGTGTGCTAAATTTATATCGATGTGACTCACTTTAAAATTAACGACAGAGGGGGAAAAAAAATCATTTGTGTCTGTATCCAAAATAAATACAGTTAAATAAAACCCCAGCTGTGAATTCCAAAAAAAAGAAGGAAAAAATAATGACAGAATTTATTTTGCTCTGTCCACCAGCTGTACATAATGATAATGATGAATCGCTTTGTTGAAGGTGCCTGTCCTCATTTAAATTAAACCAGTTGAGCTTACTCTGCAATTTACCCAAGGTAAAGATAAAAAAAGGCCAGTGATGCCTGCACTTCAGAAACATGGCTGTGAACTACAGTTCTTTGCTTTAGGAATTAAGAGAGAAAATGTTCAGATCAAACATATATTTTATTTCATTCAATCACAGCTCTTGAGGACGCTTTCACAACAGGAGCTTGGAGATTAGCTGCATTATACCCTCCTGCTGGTACCTGGACCTTCTTTTGCTAAAACTGTGCACTATGTGAGAGAAAGGACATTCAGTGGGTTATTATGGAGCTGCTTCAGTCCCCAGAGCTGATAACAGAGCGCGGCAGAATGGCCACAGAGGGCCAGAAACAGGTCTAGTCAGCAGGCACCTTTCTGCCTTGTGATTTTTATTGATGTGTATTATTACGGAGTGAAGACAAGAGCGAAAACAAATAAAAAATGAAATGAAATAGGGAATCAGAGATAAGGAATTCAAGGTCCGAGAAGTGTACAGCCGAGTATTGACAGCAAGGAAGATACTGCATCATAATTTAAAGGAATATAGGGTTTCACAAAACCTGTAATTCCACAGAACCTCTCATTTAACATTCCACTGATAGGTGCTGTGTAACAAAATTGATGGGACCAAAATAGAAAACGGTATGCCTGAACGGCTTTTAAAACATATTCAAAATAAGATGCCATTTAAGTGAGTGGAAGTGCCGTAATAACAGAGCGTGGACATTATGATTAGACTATAATGCTTGTGACCTTTGAGGTGGGGCTCTCAGAAAGAAAGAAGCTATCAACAAAGATTTCCATTACCATACCCACAAGAACTGCCTGTGCAATATTTGGTCTGGCAGGGAGAGAAAAATTAAATTACCTAGTACACTGAGCTTAGCAACATGGGCCGTCTTCCAGCAAAGGTAGCATGGCTGATGTAGGAAGTGCTTAATAAACTGTGGAATGCCCAATGTTCTTCACCCCTCTTTTCTGGCAATGATCTAAGTAAGACCTGGTCAAAAAATTCTTACTATTTTTAAAACTTTTGAAAGAATAAGTAATACACAGATCTATACATATTAAAATTCCCTTCCATATTCCAAAATGATGTGAGTTAACTGACAACACTAAATTGTGCACGTTTGAGTGAGCTTCTGACTTGTGATGGACAAGCACCCTACTGTAACTAGTGTTTGTTCCTGTTTTGCACCTGATGCTACTATGGTTGATCCCACACTCAAGGTCCAAAATCCGATTAAGCAAATTTGTAAATGAATAAATAAAATGTATTATACAGACTGCCTTCGACTCACTTGATGCTAGGAATAATTATGTGTCTTAAAATTATTCTGACACACTAATGACATCCTATGAAATATTCTTACATGCCTATTATTTTTAGAACAATAAGATATGGACCTATCAGGTATCATCTCACTATTATTAGACCTGTTCCAGAGCACTCATTTATTCATGTCTGATGTACTTTTTATATATAAATCCATTATTGTCTAGTCTTTTATTTTTCTACACATGAATAACTAGATATTTTTCTTCCTTGAAAATACTAATTTTCCAAAATACCATACCTCAGATAATAGCATTTCACTTTTATTTACAGTGGGCGGATAAATGCAGCTCAAAATTAAACACAAATACAAAACTGTTGTGTTTAAAATTTTTTACACTTGAAGGCACATTTCTGAATGGCCTTTTCAGTATTTTGTTAATTTAGGATGCCGAATCCAACTCTGATGTTAGTTTTCTGTTTCATTTTCATGTTGATACTGTTAGTTTTCATTTACATCTTTTTCCAACACCATTCTGTTTTTGTCATAGTCATCACTTTGTGGTGTGATTAATACAGCATTCCTATGGCAATCAGGGTAGAGGTCCAGAATTGTGGAGATGGCAGCGCAACAGTATAAAGATTGGACTGTACACTTCCACCCCATCTGACTTTGATGGATTTTCCCTTGGCATTTGGAGCTTTATTAATCTATTTTCATTTTCCCAGTATTTAATTCTTTAGCAACATTATTCCGACTACAGTTTTGGATTTTGTTTTTGGTGTGAAGAAGATCAGTCTGATTTCCTACTGGTTTTTGATTCAAATAATTTATGATATTTTTTTGTTCTACCAAACCTTTGGACTCGGTCTTTACATGTTGGATGAGTATTTGATTCATCTGACCACCATCCAACAGTTTTATCCCCTCTCAAAAGTGGCAGCTTTTGGCTTCAACTCTTTTACTCTGTAAAATCTTTAATTTCTCCACTTCCTATACTTCTGTCTACTGGCATTACGCAATAGGACAGCATTTTCATCCCCCAAAGAGCACAATAAAGCTTACAGGTTAGGTAAATCACAAATTGTCATGAACTCTAAATGGTAAAACAACTACCATCATATTTAATTCATCAGATCAAAGGCTTGCTACCTGATAAATTTGTCTAACTTACCTGAGTCGGGAAACCAAATTTGTTCCTGACAGCAGTTCAAAGACAAGACAAATACTTTCTTAAAGGACAACAGTTTAACCCTAAGACTCAATTTAGCGTTGCCAGTTCTGCTAACCTGCATATCTGTGGAAAGAGGGGCACCTAGAGAAAACCCACACAGACACAGGCAGAACATGCAAACTCCCCACAGGTAGGACCCAGGACGCAAAACCTGATCTCCTTTTTGCGAGGCAGCAGTGCTACCACTGCTCCATCTTGCCATCTCTTTTATCCAGAGGCCAAATGAGAAACGATATTGTGTGTCCACCTAAGGTGAATGTTATTCTTAGTAAATGTGTCATTTTATGATATCCCTCAGAGGGTTATTTTCTTATGTGGTCAAAAGTAAAATCTACACCAGGAAATACTTTTTTCTGTAAACATTGTACATGCTAGCAAAACTGTACATATGATACATCCTATGTACAATAAATGCTATCCAGAAGCAGAGCAAGGTTTTTGAACCAGAAGGGTGAGCATGTTAAGTGTCCTCCAACCATCTTAATACACGACCAGCATAAAACACACACAACCTCCAAGAATTCAGCATATGATAGATCGGGAGTGAGTAAATGATTTTAGAACCAATTCGAGTCAGTGGTGTAGCTTTCTTGAGAGTTAAACCTGAACAAAAGTACTATATTTTCACATTTATCATTTCAGAATGCTTGTTTCCATGTGTACAGAATCACAACTAAAAAATCTGTACATATTGGTTTGCTTGATATTCCAAGTTCTAAGCATAAATAACTGGTGAGGCAGCTTCTTGTTTTTATGCACATAAAATCTGGAATAATTTACCAACAGAAATACGCCAGGAGAGCCTATGGAACATGTCAAAAAAATTCTAAAAACCCATTTTTTAATCTGCTTTCCAGTAATTAAAACATAACATAGTGATCTGATGACAGGTTTAGCTCTTTGAGGTATAAATAACACCTGGCATTAATCCATTGCTTTCTTTGTATTTTTTTGGTCTTCTATCTTGTGTGGTGGTACCATGCGCCACCCGCACCTGCTCAAAGCGCTTTACTCTGCACTCACCTGGAGAACTCGAGTAAACAAGGAGGCCTCGGAAACCTTTATTAACAACTGTATCAACTATGCCCAGTGGAAGGTGGGTGACCAGCTGGCCTAGGTTATTCTGGTTTCTATGATGTATAAATTGATTACCATCAGACTTAACTATTTGATTTGCTCACTTCTGTCTTCCAACCGTGGCTCTATTATTTTTCTCCTACTGAACTAATCTTAGGAGTTTTTTGTTTTCCTCTCCTCCATGTCAGCTGGTCAACTAATAACATTCAGGAATCAAGAACTCCATCAACATCCTTAATCAACCGAAACTGCTATGGACTGTTTTATTTGCTTTTGTATCTTTTCATTAAATGTAATAACATCAGACTGTTTCTACTTAATGTGATGCCTTGTACACAGGCCTAAGTCAGATGTAGATATATACTGTTGTGGCAGACGGCTGGGGATCCTGCCCAGGAAGGACCAGGAGAGGGAAAATACCTCCCATGGGCCACGGGAGGGCAGCCACCCTGGTCTTCATTGGGGCCACGGGATCAGAGCTTGGAAGCTCATCCTTGTTTGCACCCATGGCTACCACCTGGGGGGCGCCCTGACAGTTATGGAGCCCTGGGCGGCAGCACTTACGCCACACCAGGAAGTGCTGCCAGAAGAGATTCCAGGTACGCCCAGAGTGCTTCAAGCACCTGGAGCACATCCGGGTGAAGTATAAGACAGGCAGCCTTACCCCATTCGGAGAGCCGGAGTCGGGAGGCAGAGGACGGAGCTTGCGATGGCAGAAGGAAGTTTAAATAGAAAGAGACTCAATTGAGGGTGAATTGGGCACTATATTGTGTGTGCATTGTGTTGTAAAGAATTAAAAAAGTGTGTGTTTTGGGACATTCTGTGTCTGTCAGTTTGTGTCCGGGTTCAAAGTCTACACTGTATATATATTTATTTTTATATATATATAGTTAAATTAGATCTGGTTGTTTTCTTGCCATCTTTATGTGCTTTTAATTAGAAAGCAATATGAACCTGTTTCTGATAGGAATGAAAGTTTGTCTTGCACTTTAGTGTTTACTGTAAATTTTGTTTAACAATTCCCAGGTTTATTTTCTATTTAGTATACTTACATTTATTAGAAACTATCGTAAGAGTAATTAATGACGATATTCAAGTAACTATGGTATATCTCTCTTTCTGATTGGTTAATCTGCGGAAAGCACCTTGAGTTGCATGTAAATGTATTATAAGGTGCTTTATATAAATAACATTTTTATTATTGTTGTCAGCTTTGGTAAATTGTGATGGGCCACCAACCCTGTCATTTTTTTCACTTGCTGCATGTTCTTCTCTCTCTTGTTATTATTGTTTTCATCTACATGTGTCGTTCTGTGCTATTAGCATGGTCACGTTTTTCACTGGGCAATCCGTCTCCCCTCCTCGTTACTTTGATTGTGCACTTTTTATTGCTGCTTTGACTATGTGTAGTTGTTAGCTGGCTTGAAGCAAAAATGCATGGTGATGAAATCAGAGTTGAAATGCACAGGGCTCTTTCTCACTGTTTTTTCTGCTCCACCATGCCTCCAACTTGCTTGACGTATTTACCAATTTCCCATATTATTATTATTTCCTATATTATATTACTTTTACTTAGAAAGTAGGAGCTAAACAACTTTGCTTTAAACTAGTGTTACATATGTTTACTACTCATCCGTCCAGGTACTGAAACTACTTTTCTCTATTACAGTGCTGTGCAGTGGCAGACTTTACCCCAGGAATATTGTATACAAACTAGGAACACTCCCTGAATGGGAAGCCAGTCCATCCAAAGATGCTGCTGGGCACACTTCCGGTTTCTCCAGGCCAACACAGATTCACCAATAACCAAACCAGCCCATCGTGGGATGTGGGAGGAAACTCATACTGATAGGGTGTAAACTCCATTCCAAAGACGATTGGATCACAATTAAACTCAGGCTCACCTAGCTGTGGCAATAAGCACTAAATGCTGTTATTATAGTTACCAAAAGATTAGCAGCATATTTTGTTTATATTAGACTTGTAATTAGCTCCATTTAGTGACCCTTTATTTTATAATATAGGACTACTGGTCCCAAACATCTTTCCTTGCCTCATTCCTAATTGGTGGGTTTCACTCAATTTAATGTGGCACTTTTGGGGCATTAGACCACATCAGTGATACACTTCAATATACTCGTACACCGAAAACAACTTTGAGAGCTTCTTTTTGCTGCTTGTACTCTTAACTGTTTTTATTAGCTTACCAAGGTCTAGTTCCTGCTATGACATAAAATAGGGAGCTGTGCTACTTCAGCAGCTGTGATCTCATTGTTAAAACACCTCCACAACTTCAAATGCCTTTTTCAATGAAAGAAAGTGGCACATATACACTGTATTGAAAAGTCATTCTAGCAAGGCTTTTTTTCAGATTTTTGTAAGGTATAATTGTATTCTGTACAAAAGCTATACTAGGTGGTAATGAGAACACAAAAATCTGATTTTTTTGTCCTCTTCTTTGTCTCCACCTTATTATATAGCATCCAGTTGTTGTTAATGTTTTTACAGCAAAACCTGATTTAACAGAAAATGACAGTAAAGCTGTTCATTTCTGTTTTCGTATGTGTGTGTAAAAGTACATTGAGTGTGTCAAGACTTTAATCTGTACCTGTAACCTTAAATAAAAAGTAACTTCATGACACTAACAAGCAGCATGCCAAGGTGGGTAAGCCTTCGTGATCACTAAAGGTTTGCATGACTACACTTTTTGTGTTAACTCTTTCACAGCCCAAAAGGGAAAACAAACAACTGAAGGATCTTGAATTGCAAAGGCTTTAGCTCTCAAAAGACTGATGGGTCTCACTCCAACCTTGTATAAACACAAAGTAAAACAATTCATTATTATTGGTTTATGGAGTTTAGTTCAGTTATGTTGTATACACATTTTGCAATTAACAATAGACAGTTTATACTACTTCTTAATCACATGTTCAAAACCCCAGGTTTCAACTTCCAATCAGGTCATATTACATGTAGACTTTGCACATATTTTAGCCTCATATCTAAATGAGTTTACCCTACGTATGCATTTTGAGTAAACTGCCGAGGTATTCTGTTTTGCTTTGCACCCAGTGCTCTCTAGGATCCTTAAAAAAAAAAGAAAACAAGCACAACAAATGGGTTTATATATGAACTACTTATACCTAATAAGTGGGCAAAACCCTGGAATCATCTGTTTTTATCCTGAAGCTGCTCAAGATAAAAAAATAAATTAATTTCATAACCTATATTGCTCAAAAATGATACAGTGGGGAAGAAAAACAACTCCAAAAATGGACATCATTAGCTTCAAGCAGTACTGAATGGTAGTCAAGCCTCAAAAGATAATTGTGGCATTTGTCCATCTCACAAAGCTACCTTAACAGTCCTTCTTGAGTCCTCTGGGCTTCTTTCCATCTGCTGCCCTGTCCTAACTTCCCAAGTAATCAACATGAAAGAGTAACTCACCCAGCTGAGCCCATCGTGGCCTTAATTAACCCTAATTATAAAGGCAAAGGTATGTAAATATCAAACAATGTCATAAAGAGGTATCATCAGTTCAACACAGCTTGATACTGGAATGCATTCAGGCTCTATCCATATGATTATTTTACTTCTTTATATGTATTTATATATAAACAAAATGAATACATACAGATGCATCTTATATACATATACTCATGCATATATATTTATAAAACAGGCTCAAACTCTTACTAGCCTTAAATTGTAATACATGAGTTTGAGAATACTCTGCCCTGTTATGCCTTATGTCCACATTAGCAAAAGTAGCAGGGGATGGAGATGTACTGCAGGGGCTTTATGCCATATCTAAGTTAAAATGAAACAGACCGAAAAAGAAGCCAAGCTGCCTTCCAGGAATTGGGCTGGAGCACTGCCCACCCAGAAGGCCAAGGAGTTGTCTGGAAACTTGCATTATAAAGATGGCTGGAGAAATAAATTAGGCCAATCATTAGACCTCCATGCCAGGGCTGTCTTAATAGCATTATAGGCCCCCAGGCAAAGCAGTGCACTGGGGCTCCTACCTACACAACCACATCAGCAAGTCACATCATAAATAGATTAGCATGGGGATCCTATGCTCGTGGGGTGCCCGGGCAACTGCCCAGGGTGCCCATTCATTAAGACGGCCTTGCTCCATGCCCCTGCAGCCATGCTAAATCTATATGTATATGTGCCTAGCTCTTAAGAAGATGAATGCATACCTCCTAATTGGCCAGTAATAATTCAGAACCACTGACCAGTCAAGTGATCATGACCCTGGAAGTAGTCTTATGCTTAAATAGGACCACCTGACCTAATCCATGTAAGCCTGGAGTTGGGAGGGAAGTAAGGATGAAGGCTCATCTAGAACAAAGAAGGATGAGGTTCTGGACAAGGAAAGTCTCCAGCATGGAAATAAGATTGAGAAAGAGTTGAGAGCAAGTCTGGAAGAAACGGAAGTGAGCTAATTTTATTATGGATTGTGCTTCCCTCCTTCTGTTCATTCTGTTAGCTGTTCTCCTACCTGACCTCAATAAGTTCCCTTTTTGCTTTGACTTCACTAGCTTTTGGGTTTGAGACTCACTCATGATTGGCACGTTAAGGGAAACCAGGGGAGTTATGCATCTATCTACTTTATCTACAGCTCCAAAACTGGATAAAGATTACTAATTCAAGTCTGCCTCTGCCCATTTTGCCATTTTCATCTACACTTACAGTAACTTCATTATAAAAGGACAAAAAAGACACCCTCACATTGTCTGAAGACCACTTGGACAAACTGTTTCCTGGTGTTGAAGTTATCACCGGAGGTATGCAACTGTATTAACCAACTTCTACATCTTCAACCTCATTAAATGAGTTATTATTTTGGGACCCAACTCCTTTTAAATCTCTCTATATATTTTATCAAACATACACACTCTCATAATCTGAAATGTAGCCTGTATCTAACAAATAACACCACTTTGTCCTTAACCATCAACCAAGCCAGTAATGTTGTTAAAGGCGGGAACAAGTCACAAATGCCAAAAATAAACCCAAAACCAATACACCTGGTCAAACCTTGACTTTAAACACAAAGTTATGCTCCATTCTTTTTATTTGAAGATGTGCACCCTTGGCAACATCTCTCTACATATATAAAATTCAACGTCTGTCTTTCTGTATGTATGTCCGCTTTTCAGTAGAGAACTACTTAACAGTTTCTTTCTATAATTTGCTTGAACATTTCAGTTGATTTTGCGACATCTCTCATTGCACTATGTATCATCATTCGCTTGCAGCACTGACTTATATGCGCAAATCTGAGATACATGCAGTGGGCCAAGGGGAAGTTGGCGGGGACCTCCTCACTCACACACCAGCCTCAGGGCCAGTACCTTACCTCCACTTAGGTAGCGAATGAGAGAACTACTTAACGGATTTAGATTGTTTTTTTCTATAATTTTCTTGAACATTCCGGTTGATTTTGCGACTTCTCTCATCGCACTAAAAATCATGGTTCGCTTGCATGAGTGATATATTTGCGCCATTACGAGACAGAGGCAGGGCCCTTCTCACTGTCCTGATTTACTACTACATATACATATGAAAAAGGCGTGACCCGACACAGATGGACACGGAGGCATGTATAAAATGAAAGACTTTTTATTTTTCTTCAGCTCGAGGGCACGTCTTCCCCGTAATCCCTTCAGCCACAACACAGTCCCAAGCACTGAAACCACACCACAAAACACACCACTCCTCCACAGCTTTGTCCTCCTTATACCCGACTCTGGCCGCTGAGTGGTGGTTGCTGGCCCCCTTTTATCAGGCACCCGGAAGTGCTCCAGGTTGTTGATTGCTGACATCCAGCTGTACTTCCATGTAAGGCGAAACCAGTGCCCAAAAGGGGCCAGCCACTCCTGTTGCAGCACCCCCTGGCGGCGCCTGCGGAACCCCACAGAGCTGCACAGAACTCCAACCCCCATGAAGCCCTGAGGGAGTCCGAGGCACCACTGCAACCCAGCGATGCTGCCATCTAGCTTCCAGGGGGAGATACTGGGCTTCCCACCCTTGTCCCCCTGGCAGATGTGGTGAAGGGGCGTCCTGGCCAGACATGGACCCCCGCCATTTGTCACAATATATATATATATATATATATATATATATATATATATATATATATATACAGGGGTGGGCAAAAATAGGTTACAGTTGTGAGTACGCAAGGCTAGCAATTTGAGCACTTATGAGATTGAACCTAAGTGCACTACACTCTGTCATTGTGACATTCTTTTGAGTTAATGAAGTTAATAAAACTATTTTTCCATACGAAAAACTGTAAACCTACCTTTTCCTACCCCTAATGAAAATACCATTAACAGACACTTGGACTTGAACCTAGAATATGCAGGCTTAAAAAGAAGAACACTCAAATAATAAAAAAGACTATATGACCAACACTTTCTGAACCTTACCTTACCAATTCCCCCCCTTACACACTACAGTACATACACACTCACATATTTACGCCTGGGGAGATGCCTGGTTAAAGCACTTTGTTCAGGTTCACCCAGAAAGTTAATGGTGAGCATTTAGTCTGCAACTCTGTGATTTAAATTCAGGTAGGTCAAACAGCCAAACACATCTCCAAAGGTTTTATAGCACAAAATGATAGCCTATTTTTATATCACTACAGTTACCAAAAGATACTGCAAAGTAAAGTAAACAACTAATTAAATGAATGATTGTGGAAGAAACAAACTAAAGACAGACACAAATAACCAAATAGATACCTTACATAAAAAACTTTTTTAATAACTAGACTGGAATAAAAACTAATAGTCATTACAAGTATTAGTAACAGTATCTACCCTGGTTAGTCAGGATAAGGTGATCACTGGTACTATACATTTTCAGCTTTTTTTACAGCTTTTAATTCCTTCACTATTTTCCCTGTCTTCTAGTTGCTGTCAACTTCCAAGGCTGTTTTAATATATTATGATGTTCTTGTGAAGAATTTATGATACAGGGTTTAATTTCTGTCAGTGCCCATAGCTTTACATACACCTGATGCAGCTCATGGGGAAAATATATATGAGAAAATTGTGTCTTCCATGTCAACTAAAACCTCTGATATTTGAGGTTTTTTTTCCATAATATGTTCATACAGTACAGTAATTAATATGTACCTCTTTTCTTACCCTTTGCACCAAAGATTCATTTGTGATAATAAAAGGGGTGATAGATAGTTTTTCCCATTTTTTGTTGTTTTGGCAGGCAGTGTTTACTCTCAATTTACCCTAACACTGTCATGGACATAAACCCTCATTCTCTCCTGTATGTTAACCACAACCATAAAAGATTTGAATGCCACTTAGATTCTCAGTTTCCCTGTAACTACACATATGATGCATTGACCACCCCCTACTTACTTTAAACTGAGTTTACTGTAAGCATAATCTCGTCACAAACATAGAAGTTGATTATATGTGATGGCAGGTGTGCCCAAAAAATTTGCCATTCAGCATATAAGGAGTTGCATGTACCTGAAGTCATTCTTCTTGGTTTGTCTCCAAGTCCATCCTCTCTATACCTACTATTTAAAGCACCATCTCTGTTTGTTCCTTTGTTCTTCATGCACAGCCATTTTTTCAAGTCATAGACTTGAAAGCTGGCACACAGGTACTTCCCATCGTATGTCATATTTTTGACATATAACTTTCGGCCTTGGTGACGTTGACTGCTCAAGGTTGGAAGAAACGATTGGCAAGAAATACTACAGTGTGATCAGTTGGCAGTGCCACACAGGTTGTAATGATGGCGTGAAAGCTTGCCTTTCAAACAAGAAGTCCAGGTTCAGTTCCTGCCCCTTACATTTAAATTTATTAGTTAAAGACTTAAAACACTCTTTTTGTCTTAACCCAAAGAAACCAAATCATTATTGTAATTTGAAGTTCTTTGCACCAATGAGAAAAGATTATACTTGGCAAAAAAGATACTACATCTGTATGGGTGTATCTTACAGATTTTGTCTGGCTTGGCACAAAAGTCGCCTTTAAATTTTCCTATCACGTACCATTTTGTACTATTTTATACTGCACCATTTTACAGCAATCACCTATTTTTCTGATTAAGCTGTAAATAAACATATACAGCAAAACAACTACAACTGGAACATCTGTGATGATCTTAAAGTAGCAGCACTAGATTGGACCCTTGGATATAACAAGAAATATTTTTTCATTTTTGAATTGGACATATGTGTTAAAGAGTCGCATTACATTGAAAAGAACTGGCCACTCCATAAGCATTTGGTTCTGGGAAAGAAAAAAGTGGGGCACATAAATCAATTGTCAACTTAATAAAGACATTTTTGCCTCCTCTTTTAAGAAGCCTGGATTGATTAAAAAAATGATGAAAGCAATGAACGAGTAAGGTGAAGGATTTCAATATGTACTTCCACGAATAACTGATTCCAAGATTAAGGAAGGCATTTTGGTAAAACTTTAGTTCAGGTGCTGAACAAATGCATCTATTACTCATATACTGTTATGTAACAAGATCTTAACAAAGGCTCTTTTATGCTTAATAACACAAAGCATCAATAAAGTGGTTATTCATCTCTTTAATGTGGCCTACTAAAATAACTTCACTTTGGAATAGTCTGAAGTAGCTTAAGTAAGACATATTTTTCTTAATATTGCATAGTTCAGTATAAGGCCTATGAAACCTTCTTATTCACAAGTAATTGTACCAGCACATCAAAGGCTCTTAATATGCCACATTGCACAGAGATGAATAACCACTTTAATTAAGCTTTGTAAGTGTTAAGACCAAAAGAAGCCTTTGTTAAGATTTTATTATATAACAGTATATGATTAGTGGATGTGTTTTTGCAGTGAATAAACTAAAGTGTTTTCTGCATTCTTGTTGGTAAAGAAAGACATTTAAGGATATTGTTGAGAATTTTCTTGGCAAGTACACAGCAACAAAATATGTCCAGCTGGCTGAATACATGTTTCATGCATACAAAATCCAGAAGTGCAACATGTCGCTGTACATTGATTTTCTGTATTCACACTTAGGCACTGCAACAAGAAAAATCACATGCCAAGTACAAATGAAAAATCAGCAGCAAAATATGTTTAGCATTCAATTGGTCTCATGCAATGTGTCAGCACCGGTAGGTGATTAAACATGAAACTCAATAAAAGTTAATTTCATGTTTCTCCAAATTTCTAAGTGATACAGTTAATCTCAGTACATATTTGTGGCCAGTTTGAAGCTGTCTATTATAATCACATAAATTCTTTCAGTAACGTTTTGAAAAAGTTTGCTGTCCAGAGTAGAAATGTGCCAGTACTAAAACAGTAAGTATGGACTGTGGCGTGAAGTAGGGTAATCAGGTTTGGTAATGTATTGTTTGTAATTACTTTTTATCTTTCCACCCTTCTAATTTCAAACCTAGGCAACACATAGTTACTCTGCTACTCTTCTCTTATATGATCGTATATTCTCCATGTACTTGAACGTGCCTGTTTCTAAACAATTATCAAGAAGACAGTCAGAGTAGGACCAGACTGAATTATATTGAAATTCCATTATGGCAAAATTTACATAGATAATGGAGTCATGCTCAAAGTCCATTGTACATCCTTAAATGTGCTCGCTGAAGGAGTTGGACTTTTCTCCATCTATAGGGCTTCGTTTAATGCCAATCTGATCAAAATTTACTTTTGCATTCAAAAGTGTTAGCTTTAACTGCCACGTTTCTTTGCAGACCACAAGCCTCAAAAATCCCCAGGTCTTTTTTTACTACAATCACTCTCCTGCTTTTTTTGTGAAAATCATGTAAAGAACACATCATTTTGGCTTAAGCAGCAGTAGATTATAATACCCCTGAGTTTACTCCACTTCAACTGATAACTTTGAGATGCCTTTTTTTGTAGGAGCCTGGTAATGTATTCTACTAATCTCTTTAATACCAATAAATAGTGTAGCAATGGGGAAAAAAAAGATTATAAATTATTAATCACCTTATTAATCAGTGAGTAGAACTTTACCTTATCTCTAGAATTTGCAAGTTTGGGTGAGAGAAGAAATGATTTTGCCTTACAATGGCATTTCAGATGTCAGGCAGAAATTGAGATGATCATTCCAACAACATATTGCACTTGTGCCAGCTCCTCCATAGCCGAGTGTTGGGCAGGACCTGTCCGTGCTGTAGGTTATATTAGGATTCTAGTCTCCTCTCTAGCCCACTCAATTTAACTTCCCTTATAATCAGAACCATTTGACTGCCTAACTACTGAGAAAAAGGAAAAAAAAAATCTTAACTTCTCTGCCTACTTAAACCCTTCATTAATTTTATCTAAAATAGAAAACCATACTAATGGGAAAGAAGAAGGCTTTAAGCTGCCTTATCCAATTTGTTCTTATATATTTAAAATAAACCTATCGGCATCATCAATTCAAGCTTGCCTATTTTTAAAATTCAGACCGTGAAGTATTAAATAATATTACTACAGTAAGTACCACTTGGCTTCAAGCACTTAAAGTCACAGTGCATCGTTGAAATAAGGAAAAAAAAAAACATTTCAGATTTTTCTAATGGGCTCTAATTTGACAATGCCCCCCATCAACCCCAAACCATCCTTTTTTTAATAATACAATTTATGTCTGACTGCAGTTAAGGTTGGCGCGTCACCTTGAAAGATTTGTAATAATGTTTTAAATATGTAATATGCCTGCATACATTAGTGCATTTCTTTACTCTTAAGAGCCGAATAAATGGATTTTGCTGTATTAAAATGAGACAAAAGAAGGCAAGATAAAGGACTCCAAAAGTCTTATTCTTAAATTAGATATTTGATCAGTTAGACCACTTACTGAAATAACAAAACAAGTTGCAAAATGCAGGAAAAAGTTTAAAATAAATAAATATAAGCTACAAAGAAAATGGCATGGTATAGTAATATCCACAATGCTTGGCTACATGCATTAAGTATCAGAAAGCCTGGGAGCTTAAAAACTCCAACAGCACTACATTCACTATTAGCAATAGAATAATTTATTTTTCCGCCCAACCAAAGGCCTGGAGTGAGACATAGTTTCTGTTTAACAATAATCCTTACTGCTGTAGTTTGGAGACCTTCAATGAAACAGCCCCTCAGAAGTATATATTGTGAATATTGCCTTACTAACATCTTTGATAACTGTAGGACATGAACCGAGGTTATGCTCAAAGCTGCTGCCATCAGGAGACCTCTCAATGAAATAGTTCTAGCAATTGTTCAGCCCTTTTGGACACACGGGGACTCCAAAGGAAAGCGGCTGAAGGATGTTGCACTAAACTGGAATTGAAAGTTTAAACTGTGTACCTGTTAGGCTTCTTCAGATTACTTCTTTTCTGCACTTCACTGCTGTTTAAATTCACTTATAGAGAGTCAATCTATTACAGAGGCAGTTACTGCTGGACAGATGCCTCCCCTAAATGGGAGGTACTTAATTGTTGGATATAAACACACTAGCCTTTAACAGCATGTCCTGCCATCCGAGAAAAGAAGGCTGTAGTATGAGGCGTATTCATAATGCTTTTGGCTGCAAGAGTAAAAGAAGGATGAGAAAAATAAGTAAATAACGCACAGGCTTACGTGCTTCTATGCTTATATGTAACTTGTATGGTTACATGCCTATTATATACATACTTGAATTCTTACATAACACTTTATTGAAGCAGAACATTCTTCCTTATACACAATATTTTGAACAAACACTGTCGTCATTAGTTTCCTCTTGCTTTTCTGCATCAAGAAATTTAAACTTTTGGTCGCAAGGCTGCTCTAGACCAGGAGTTTCCAACCTGGGGTGCCTGGACCCCAAGAGTGTGCAGTAAAGAGGAAGACTGCATTGCTATTCACCAGAATTGACTTAGGCGCGTTGTCCTACTTTATTGGGGTGCAATCAGCGTCTTGCAGTGTGCTGTCATTGTAGGTCATTTATTAGTTAGTGCTCCTATTCCATGATATGAAAAGAATCAAGCATTGCCCACACAATTGTGACCTGTGAATGAGCCACAGCAATGACCTTCATTTATTTATTTCTGTATTTATTTATTTTAGGAGAATGGAATTTGGACTTTGTAATAAGAAGGTTGATGTCTACTTTTTTTCTGTGCAAGCCCAGATCGTGAAACATTAATCATTTTGAGGTTTGAATGATATTTTTGTCAGAAGAGGACAAGGGGGACCAAATTGGATGAAACATTCTGCTGCTTACAGTCAGCCCATCTCTTTTGCTGGTGGCCCTGGCAGTAGTGCAAAAATTTTAACTGTGCGACACATCTGTTTTTGAACTGCAATGTAGGTGTTATCAGGGGACAAAGCTTGTCAACTGTGTTTCATTGCTTAGCAGTGCACTGGCACCCATTGCTTCACGGGGGTCTACAATTTCCCAAATCCCTAGATCATCGATCGTGTGTCATTTCCTCATGATGCTTGATGCTTTGTGGTCTACCCGGGGGTATACCCCGGATTGTCAAGCAAGTGTCTAAGCTTCACAGATAACATATTTAAAAGATTACTGAGACTTACAAATGCTCAATTTGTATTTAAATTTTATACACTGACTTAAAAGATTATTTTTTTAGTTCAATTTGTTCACCTGCAGTACTGTATGTGGTTCAGGTTGACTTCTTCATCTTCACATGTGATATTACTTTTGTAGGGGATGCAAATATAAACATTTTGTAGGGGTGTTGAGCATCGAAAAGGTTGGGAACCACTGCTCAAGACCAAGTAGCAATATGCTTGGCCATGTGTAAAATAATAGGGATGACAAATAATGTATCTATCCATATGGCAAACCCACTTTATCCTGAGTTGAGTCCCAGGGAAACTGGAGTACTTCCCCTCAAGCGTATGGCACAAGTCTGCAATCATTCCTGGACAGTGCAACAACTCATTGAAAGGTGAACACACACACACATACATACACTACATACTATGACAGACAGGGGGCGCTATCGCTCCCTTGAACCCTTGCCCAAGACGCCAGACACGAGGTAAAAGTCCAAATATTGACTTTATTATTATTCTACAGCGCACAAAGCACTCTCCTCCCCACTATACTCATTCAATACACAAAAGCCAAGCAAAATTACACCTTTTATTGGCTAACTAAGAATATGACAATATGCAAGCTTTCAAGGCAACTCAGGCCCCTTCTTTAGGCAAGATTTAATAAACCAATCCACCACTCCCAGTCGTGTTGCCACCCTTCCACCCAGCTCAGCTCGTCGTCTGGGAGTTCCCACAGTCCTCTTATAGTCCTTGACCCAGAAGTGTTTCGCCCTCTCTGTCCACGTGACTAGGAACACTTCTGGGTCAGATAAAAATCCTTTTTCTTCACCCCAGAAGCACGTCATTCCTCTTGTCCATGTGACTCGGACATACTTCCGGGGCGTGGGGAAAATAATCTTTGCTAATCCCTGCAGCTCCATCTAGCGGCCCCTGTGGTATCCAGCAGGGCTGTGGATGAAAACTCCATTGTCCATAATTCCCTGCTGGTATTCGGAGCACCTCCATGCTGCAGGGAGGGCTCCATCTGGCGGCCTGGGGGTATTAGCCAGGATGACTGCCCGGCCATAGACAACAATACCAAAAATATTTAAAGTTTGCAGAACACTGGAGGTGAATGAAATAACACATGTGTTTGCACGCATTTAAAAAAATGAATGCAGCAATACAGTTACAAACACATACAAGTGCATTAGCTTCAAATTTTACATTCTTTACATGAGTTGTCCAAATTGGAACTTCTGATATGTTTTTTTTACTGTTTGCAAATTCACTGCATTCATTTCCGTATGTTGTGCACTGCATTTATTTACATAAGTTGTGTAGCTTTATGCTACTCTGCATGGGAAAATATGTGCAAGATTCACATGTGTGAAATCTTTAAGTGCTGTCTGTGTGTTGTACATAGAAATAAGGACATCCAAATGCACATACGCAAACACCAAGGAAATTTACAATTACTAAATTAATTAGCAGTTTGTCTTTATCGCTGGACAACAACTCTCAAACTCAAATATCTAACTAAGTGTCGTGAGACAACTGTACTCCTCCTTCCTAAAATATACCCTTGAGTGTTACCTGTGATAAGTGGCCTATAGCATAGGGCAGGTTTTTAATAAAAAGTCAAGTCCCGAGTGCAGGCTCAGTACGGGTGTAGGTGGGTGCAAGACGGCACTATTCCGGCTGATTCTGGATGATTGGCTAATCACGAACTCGCATGCAAATGCACGTGGATCGGTCAGGTGCCGCATGCACACCTCAGAGTGGGCTAGGGTCTCATCTGCATCTGATCGGTCATTATACAGGAGCCTGTACAGCACAGAAGGGGAGAAGAAAAAGTGAAAAGAGAAGGAAAAAACAAGCGAAAAGGACAGATAAAAAGAAAGAACAGAGAGAATAAAAAGGAAAGACGGGAGAAAGAAAGAGTGAGAGGCAAAATCTGGAGAGCCCATGTAAAAAAAGAATGGAGGCAGATGGTCAGGAGTGAGCATCAGGGAGAGGAGCCTGGGGCTGAAGAAGGGGTGCTGCTATTTAATGATGCTGTGGAGTAGGAGTGGCCTGTTAAGTGGTATCTCCCGCAGATGCCAAGGAACTGGCAGCGGGAGACAAGTGTGTGGCTCAGCACAGCACTCCAGGGATGCAGAAGACCTGGCAATAGGGAACCAAGTCAGGAATTTAAAGATGACTGCACCTGTCGGCTGGGCATCTCCTCCACTGCAAGATTGCGCGTGGGGTAAGCAGAAGAGATGTCAGGGTTTAGAAGGTTGTATTGAATTATGAAAGAACTGTCTCTGGATTTTAACCTTATTTTATTGGATGTATTTATTAAATTTAGACTTTTTAACCTCCACATTTTAACTGGTTTTACAGATTATTTATTTATTTATTGAAGATTTTGATGCACTGCACTTTTCAAACACTTTTTTTGGATTGGCTTTGATAAAAGCAATGATACGTTTAGCAACAACCTACTGCTGGATGTGTGTGTCCTCATTTGCTCAGCTCATCTCGGTCTATGACTGTAAACGGGTCTGGATGGAAGAGGCTCCTGGATGCAACAGGGAGTGTGGAGCTAACCTGGACTGTTAGGCTATCATACTGCATGCATTAAGACCTCTTCACTTTCTGCAAACATTATTCTGTTGCAGATTTAATTTTAAATGGATTAATTTTTTCCCCCATCAATCTACACTTAATAACCCAAAATGACAAAGTGAAAAGACGTTTTCAGAAACTTACTTATAAAAGTCAAAAACTGAAATCAATCATCTATAGAAGTACTGAGACTCTTTGCTGTGGCACTCCAAATTGTGGTCAAGTGCATCCTTGAGATGTATCTACAAATCCCTGTTTATGTAAAGTCCAATAATTAACACTGCATGTCAGGAAAAAACTAAGCCATGAAGTCCAAGGAACTCTCTGTAGATAATACTGTGGTGAGGCATAAATCAGGAAAAGTATATAAAACCATTTCTAAACCTTTGAGAGTTTCTAGGAGGACAGTAGCTTCAATAGTTGTGAAATGGAAGAAGTTTGGAATCACCCATGCTCTTTCTAGAGTTGGCTACCCAGCCAAAATGAGTAACTGGGCAAGAAGGGTCTTCATCAGGAACGTAACCAAGAACCCAAATGTCACACTAACAAAGTTTCAGAGTCTTTTGCTAAGATGGGAGAACCTGTCGGAAGGAAAAGCATCTCATCAATCATATGAAAGTCTTCCTTACATTAGTAAAAGGCAAATGACAGCCTGCTTGGAGTTTGCCAAATGACATTTAAAGGACTTTGAGAGCATAAAGAAAAAGATTATCTGGTCAGATGAGATAAAATTGAACTATTTTTTGCTGAACTCCAAGAACTATGTCAGACAGAAACTAGGTACTGCTTATCACCTGGCTAATTCTAACTCTATAGGGAAGCAAGGCGACAGACAGGGACAGAGAGACTGGTCAGAAAAGAAAAAGGGATGAATGCAACTACATCTAGAGAAGTCCTTGAGGAAAACCAGATCCAGAGTACAAGTGACCTCAAACTGGGGCAACAGTTCAGCACAGTGATGACTAGAATCATACACCCAAAACAATCCTGGAGTGGCCTCGGGACAAGTCTCTGATTGTCCTTGAGTGGCCCTGCCAAAGCCCAGACATAAACCCCATAGAAGGTGTGAAGAGACATGAAGATGGCAGTTTCCAGAAGCTTCCCATCCAACCTAATGGAGGTTGAAAGGATCTGCCAGGAAGAATAGATAAACTTCTCCAAAGCCTTGTAGAGACTTACTCAAAGTTGTAATTATTGCCTCTACAAGGCACTGAACTAAGGGTCTAAACACTTCCATGAATGAGAGATTTCATTTTGTAAGAAATGTTCAAACCTATTTGAAATCATGTTTTCACTTTGTCATTATAGATGGATAGAGTGTAAACTGCTGGGTAAAAAATGTAAATTTATCCATTTAACAATTAATCTGCAACACAATATAGTGTGCAGAAAGTGAACACGTCTGAATACTTTCTGGATCCACTATATGCTTAATGTTGCCAGGATACTCCTGCTGTGACCCTGAATTGGATTAATCAGAAATGAAAATGTTACATTCCGTTTTTAAGTGTTTCACTGCATTACACTTTCTCTGTGACACTTGTTCCCTCAAATTTAGTGCCAATATGGCCTTGAACTCCTCCCTTTTAATCCATACACCTGTAGGTTGGCTTCCTTCAAAGATGTAATCACTTGGTGGTAGACATTTTAACATTGAAAACACTGAAACTAAAAAAATAAGCTTCATCAAATATCCTCCAATGAGCAAATATTGATGGAATATCACTTGGTGGTACAACGTTTAGTAACGAATATATTGTTTAAGTATGAATTGTTTTTAATTGAGACAAAAACATCATTGGATTGTTATATGCTTGAACTGTTATTTTTTTAGCATAGTGAAGATAAACAAAACATCTTCTTTCTGTGCATGTCTATTAATTACTAAAAGTATCTGAGGACACATACGATGGTTGAACAAACTGGTTTTACATGTAACTACAGTGTCAATATAACACCGGGACAAAACACCTTCACAACAAGCTTAACATATTTTTATATCTTCTGTCAGTTTATCAATCACCGATGATCTGTCTTTTTTGGTTGCTTTTTCATATTCTCTTCTTTGTTTATAACTACTAAACTCCTGTTATTCATTTTACACAGTTATTAAAAGAGCAAGAAAAATTATGACTCCAAACATTCATTGCATGCAAGGGATATGCAACAAAGCACAAAATACGAATGCTTTAATGTACCTACCACTGCTATGTCCCAAACATTATTTCCCTGAAATGGAGGGACCATGTAAAAAAAGTGTGACTGAAATGTATGTAAATACCCTTATATTAAAGTCTGCATTGTGCACTTTAATTACTATAATCCTTTGATTCGGAATTTTAAGCTGTGGAGCAGAAGGGTAAATCAAGAAAAAAATATATGTCTTTTCCCCAAATGTTATGGATGGTAATGCTTGTTTCTTTGTTCTTGTTTTTCATGCCCTTCATATTATTACATTTTCATTTTTTTTATTAATCCATATTATACTTCTTAGATAAGCACACAGCATGGTGTCCTAATGCTTAAAAAATCTGTCTCACAGCTTTAGAGACTTGGGTTTAATTCTGCCTATCTATTATTGTTTCACTGTATAGAGGTTGTCTGTTCTTCCCACATTGACACAGATTCCCTTCCATATTCCAAAGATGTGCATGTTCAGCTAACGGACTGCAGTTTCACACCGAGCTGGTTACTTCTCTACACCCAATATCATTGATATAGCTCCTTACAAAGCTACAGAGGAAAACAAGAGCTGCAAATTTGAATATGAAATGAAAATAATTATGTCTGACACTCAGAACTATGGGCGGTATGGTGGAGTAGTGGTAGCGCTGCTTCCTCACAGTAAGAAGACCAGTGTCGGAGTCCTGGCTACTCCCTGTGTGGATTTTGCAAGTTCTCCTCATGTCTTTCAGGTTAGGTGAATTGGTCATAGTAAATTGGCCCATGTGTGTTCACCCTGCAACAGACTGGCACACTGTCCAAGGTTTGTTCTTACATTATAACCTATGCTGGCTGGAATAGGCTCCACTGACCCTGTTTAGGATTGAGGGGGTTAGACAACGACTGACTGACTATATTTTAATTATGCTATAAGACCTTGACCACTTTAATACTTGGAGGAAAGGTGAATTGGAATTATACCAAAATCTTTTACTCTTGCATATCTACATGCACTTTTCGACAGAGTCTGTCCTGTTTATTTACTCTTAGCAGCTGCTTTTCTGTGAGTTATTGCTCTAGTGCTCATAAATTTGCCATTTGGAAGAAAATGATTAAGTAAATAAAATGTCACACGACTCGTTACTGGAGATTCAACTCGATAGCTACATTAGCTCTGTCCTACCCTGGAGAAAGGCTACTTGTTTGCTTTCCTCCTTTCTTTTTTAACACCTTAGCCAGGCGATTACCTCAATAGCTCAGCTGTGTTATTGAGACATTTCAGCGTGAAATTTGTTTTTCCTCGCTGAACTTTAAGCAGAATTTCAAGTGCCAAGTCTCAAAAGCCAAGAGGGGCTATTAAGAGATAATTACTAATTATGCTAATTTGCAAAGTTGTGCTATTTCTTTCCTTGGTCATTTTATCAGCAGCTCTCTTGAGAGAACAGTCACTATTCAATGTTAATAACCTTTTTCCCCCCCCGTTAAATGTTCGGTGGAGGACAAAGTGTCCTAAACCTGGAAATATTTTACAATTAATCTGGATGTGGCTGTGAATTTGATGACACTTTTACAGAACGGCAATGTTAATGACCTTCATTAACCTTTTACATGCCAGTCATGTTTGATCATGTGTCAATGTGCTGATTCATCACTAGCAGAGCCAAAACTTACCCAGGTTTTATTGCATAGGAGGGAAGGTTTGTACATGAAGTGTGTTGATTGTGAAGCGGCAACACTACATTTTACGATTCACATTGTTCTGAATATTAGTCTGCAGGTCACCTACAGCTATAACATATATAAAATTAAATAAATGAATATAACATTGAAAAATAGATTTTGCCATCAACACAGGTTTAACACTGCGGTGAATTAAATTAAACTTGCCATGAAAAAAGCAATGCTTGTTTATTATTAAATAACATTCTCTTCTCTTTACACACCTCCTCACTAAGCCCTATCATCTAGTACCATTTTTTTTTTCTTATCAGTGCTATGCTGATGATACATACCTGCATCTGTCATTCCATCCTGACGACAATACTGTATGGTATCGGCTAGAATCTCTGTATGTTTCACTGATATTGCAACCTGGATGAAGTAACACCATCTCCAGCTAAACCTGGAAAGACGAACCTTCTTGTTATCCCTGCTTATCTGTCTATTCAGTACTCCATCTCTGTTCAGTTTGGCTCGTTGTCATTAATACCCACCAAGTCTGTATGCAGTCTTGGGGAGGTAATCGATAACCAGCTGTTCATCAGAGGCCATGTTGCTATAGTCTCTTGGTCTTGCAGATTCACTTTGTACAACATCCACAAGCACAAACCAAATCTGACAGAGTATGCAGCATAACTCCTGGTCCAGACTTCGGCATTGTCACGTCTGGACTACTGCAACTCTCTGCTGGGCAAGAGTGCCTTTATGTGTCACCCAGCCACTACACAGGATTCAAAATGCGGTAGCACATCTGGTGTTCAACCAGCCGAGGTGTGCACATGTCACTCTTCTTTTCAGCTTACTACGTTTTCTTCCTGTAGCAATGTATTAAGTTCAAATCCTTGATGCTTGCCAACAGAGTAGTCAGTGAAGACACTTCTGAGGTCCTATGTTCTTTCTTGACCTGGCACAATGAACTGCCCACTTCCATTCCAAATTCTGACTATCTCAATACGTTTAAGACATATTTGGTGAATTTATTAGATTTTATGTTTTATAAGCCAGGAATTGTAACTAGCTTGCATTTTGTTCTGAGCTCTTTACTTGCGATGATCAACTTTGCAAGCTTGTCCTGAAACACTTCTCGCACGTAGTCCCCAAAAATTTGTATAAAAGTGTTTGCTAAGCAAAAAAATTTAAATATTCTTAACACTGGCAGAATACATTTAAGCAACTTTACACATTTTAAAGTATCCTTTTAGATATGCCAAAATCAAAAGTTAATCATGTCTGAAAAAAAAAAAAACAAATAATCAGCAGAAGTTGTATTTTTAAGGCAACAAAAACAGTCATTTAGTGGATAACACGATAAACCGTAATCTCCACACCCATCATTCATTCATTATTCCAAAGTGAAAACTTTCTTAAGAATCATATCACTATAAAACCTAAGTTGACATGAAATGAAATGTCAGTCTCATAAATGAATGTGAGCTAATTTAGCAAAGTATGTATAGCAAATCAAACATTTTGGCTAGGCAGAATGTTTCGATGTATATTTCAAAAGCACTGACCAGTTAATTACTTGTATTGTCCGAATGTTAAACATATATTTATACATTTATTTCTCATTCAATACGGCTGCATATTTGTGAATATGTAATGCGTTCTTTTGTCATTGCCTTTAGTAGTTTATGTCTTCTGTGCCATTCTATCATGTACTACATTGCGCTACGGTTCTGCACTAGTGGGACTAGCAGCAAATCTTCTTTGCTAAACTATAAGGTAGAGTGGCAATGAACTGATTGTTAGAATTATATATATATATATATATATATTATATATTTTAGTAGGGAATCAGTCCTTGACCAAAGAATACAAAAAACATTTTCAGCACAGAAAGACAGTGAAGCAGACTTTAAACTCATATTTAAGCACGCAAAGACACTTGTAAACCTTGTAAAGATACTTTCTACTGTTTTGCTTTCAGCAGTTTTATTATAATCTATTCTCTATTCAGCTAAATCATATGCTAAAAAGTCTGATGAAATTCCTAGTTTTCATACAGTTGTTTGGCACCTCAGAAGAGCGCCCTGAAAATATTTTGAAGAGGTGTTTACACATACACATTTCCGACCATAAGCAGTTGGCTCCATTTATGAATGGGTGTATATATTATATTCAGGTCTGTGTGTTGATATTGCACATGAAGAGGACCAAAGCTCTTTATGAATATGCCATTTCCTCATCTTATATGCATTTTGCTCACCTCCTTTCGCTTTTGAAAAAAATTAGTTATTGAGTTTCTATGATGGCTTGCCACAGTAAACCCAAATGTAAAATTAAAGTGAAGGTTATGCTGAGGTAACAATAAGAAAGTGAGTGCTCAGCAGATGTCTCGACTTACTTGTCTACATACAGCAAGAAACACCAGCAGCACAGTGACCAGATGTCGAAATGTTTATCTTTTAAATTGCAAACATACAATCTGACAGATGCAGCAACAGAACTAAGCCAGACCCAAAAGAAGTCAGCATGTCTGCTCTCAGCAAAGCAATATAAAACAGTGCAACTCCTCCACATCCCAAACACAGTAAGTACCAGTCCTGTGATGCCCCTGTCTCTTCCATTTTACACGGCCAGTGGTGACAGCCCCATGCTTTCTTGGTCCAAGGAACACATCGGGTTTACTAATCGGTTTTTGAGCAGGCTGCTGTGCGCCTCACTGACCTGGATCCCCAGGCACTGGGAGTTCTCCACCACAGGAGCGCGTAAACAGTAATTGCTACATAAATTATGTGACACTTGGAGACAGCTTCTGACTCAAAGCCAGATTTGTTGGTGAAATGCTGGATTTATAGAAAAAAAAAATCCAGTGATCTTCTTACTTCCCTTGCACAGGAAGAGAATGAATAAAATAATACCATACATTCATTGTTTTTTTTTCCTGTGTAGAATTACATAAAAATATAAGAGAAACTCTCACAATATACTAAAATATATTCAAGTATATACAAAATTACAAAAATGCTATTATCAAATCTTATTGGATTTTAACTTTCACATGATGCGCATTTGTTTTACTTTCAAGGCCACTAAAATGTGTGCCAGATAATAATTCCGTCTAAATGTATTATTTGTTGCAAAAAATAAAATCATGCTTCCTGGACAGACTGTCGTCTCATCTTATGAGGTTAACAAACAGCGGCAAATGAAATCTAAACTACTTTCAAAATATAAATTGCACAAAAATGGATAAAAAGCTGGTATATTCTATGAGGTGTACTTACTAATGACGATGGATTCAGTATTATAGAGAATATGATTCCTGCAAGTGTACACATGTAAATGTGCAAAATCTTATTTTCATAACGAATAACTGACAAATTAGCAGAGAAATTTATAAGATGAACCAAAAGCCACAGGAAGGTAGAAACAAATACAAGGGTATCCTCCAGAAAATCATGGCGGGAAACTATTTGAGTTCTTTAACTGTTTGCATTTTCATTGGTGTGCAAACGTTCACCGACACCTGCAGAGAGGCTGCCCTTTTTTTGGATCCTACTTATTTTAAAGCACTGACCGAAAGCTGGTCCACTCTCTGCAGGCAAACCTACCCTCCAATACTTCCAGCACCAAAAAGGACAATACTCTATACAGACCTAATGAAATCAACACAAAATCTTCTTACATCCTTTGAACATTTTTCTTAATATAAAACCCGCACTATGATAATCTACAGGATTTGCAGGGGATAATTCCAGCAAATCCCATGTCCGTGTAATCCTGAAGTGCTGACCACTTGCCAGGAGGCCTATCAGAATAATTGTTTAGGCTTTCAAGGGGATGAATCTGCATTAAAACAATATAAAGAGAACTGCAGTTTAATCTCCATTATTCGTGCAATTGTTAAAGAGAGCAATTTATTTAAAATATGAGCATTCCTGGTCAACAACTGATTTATACACCAATGCAAGGACACAAGCCATTGAGTCACTTCCGGCATGTGGTAAGGTGCTTTGAAATGAGAAAAAAAGTATGAAAGATTAGCGACGTTCTTTTTCAAATACATAGCGCATAGTAAGGTTGAGCCCTGGAAAATTCCAGTACTTTTCTGGAATATTAAGGGAACTTCTATGATGCAACTAAAAGGTGCCTAAAATAACTAAGATTATTGCATATGCTTAGATCTTAATTATTTTAAATTATTCTAAAACCCCCCAAATGCTTTAAAAGCAAAAAAACGAAAGTACACTGCCAGCCCTACTACATTAATAGGAATTTCAAATTGCCTGATAAATTGAGCAAAAAGACCTATTTCTTTTAATAAAAATGATGACACGATTTTTTTTTATTTGTAGGTGGGTGTCACAAATTACTCTTATAAAAACACCTCAGGAAGCCAATTACTCAAGCTTTGATTTCCTAAGATGTCATTTAAATGTTGTAATTGCAAAAGTGTTGCGAGCTTTTAAGTGCTGTATACAATCTCAGTTTACTAAGTGCTCTTTAAAGGTTTAAAAGCACAAAGTGGAACCCGCATTTTTAACTACTCAAGACTTTCAGCAAATTACAATTTTGAAACTAGTTTCTTGAATAAAAAGTATTAGTTCATTAGCACAAACTCCCATTATCAATCAATGCATTGAGGTAAAAAAAACAAAAAAGACAGACAGGAACCTCCCATCACACAGAAATACTTAGGGAACCTGTTTTGTATTTCATTATCTACAGGGGTCTATTTTTTATTGGGTTTACTTATAATATAGCTCACAGACGGGTATGGAAAGAGTGTGGAGATAAAAAAAACAAACCTATGGGATGTTAAACTCATTGCATTCCTGACTGACCTGTTTCTTATTGTAATTTGCGATATCTATAAAATAATAAAAAGCGACTATGTTTTCTCTTTAAGCAGCACCCTTCTTGTACATCTCCTTTCATTCAGCGATACTATCAGTGTTGATATGGAAAACATTTAAATAGATAACATGACAGCTCCAAGCACATCTCTACAAAAATACAGTGTCTGGTTTTTCTGTTTATTATAAGCACTGCCTAATGTTCTGTAACCAATTTCATTATATCCATTATGTAAATACATTTTCTTCTATTCTATTTGGTATTTATTGTCCCTCCTGTGTAAAGCATCTGGATTTTAATTTCTTGTACACACAATGAACTGAGGTACAAGTTACATTTAAACACTGATGCAATTATAAAGAAACTGTTTAATGAGTTTGAGGCATACAAATGTTAAAATGGGAAAGAGAATGAGAGTATTGTAATGAGGCCAGCATTATATCAACCACACTTGTAAGAAACCAATTTTTCAGGCACTTGTCACATGGTGGAAAACTATACAAAATTAAATAAGAGAATTGCTCTTCTGTTTGAAAAAGTATTTTGATACACGCATTCATGCCCAAACACATGTGAATAAGCAAAAGATGTTAACCATTTATCACTACTACCACTTTGAGATAAGCATAAGACACAGAAGCATATTTTCAGACTGCACAAGGAGTTACTTATCTGCAAGTATGCACATACATGTAAAGTGTTTCTGTATGCATGTTCAGACATATATGTATTCTGTGAATGCACTTTGACTTGATTTATACATTATAAAAGTAAAAAGGATGGCATGGTGTCATACCAAATAGCAAAGCCTTCTCTTTGCGCATGGAACCCTGTTCAGTTCCCGGCTTTCTTGCATTCTGTGTGGAGTCAGCAGTGTACTTCTTCTGCTAGTGTAGATTTTCTCTGTTTTCTAGTCGTGCCATTAGGTTTACCAAGATCTCTGTACCATTAAGGAGTATGTGTCTGAAACAGTATGACTTGCAAAACACTGGCATCTGGATCACCACAGCTGGTTCATACTGTGTGACCAATGCTACAGTAATGTGATCTGGCTGCCTGCTATTCTGCAAAGGATAAAGAGAGTACAGAAAATGGATGGTTGGATATGAGCATATACTAGCCCCATCATATATCATAAAACCTATGAAAAAAAAGTCCAACTGTTTCTTCTTCTTTTATTGTACAAAATACAAATGTTCACTAATAAGTGCCTTTCGGTTTTTCATAATTTTGGGTTGAGCATTATACATTTTGTATGTCAGTCTGTTCGGATTTTCTGAGCACTTGTCGAATGGGAGATTCTTTCTTTATTATGTTCAGATAAACTTGCAGCTATTGCTATTGAACACCAAATGCAAATGAGTCCTCTGCAATTTAGCTGAATGCATGGTTTAAAGCGAGATAAGGACAAGAAGAAAATGGTGTTACCTTTTTTTTCATACAACTGTCCTTAATAACTGCAAGATAAATAGTCAAGGGTATGGGGAACAAATTATTTGCACCAAATGTCCTTCAAATCAAATTATGCTGGCCTTTCTTTCTTATTTTGCTTTTTAATATAGTGATAATTTTCCACACCGCAGAATCTTTGTGAAAACAAAAAAATGCATTGCAAAATGCCTGCTAAATGTGTTCAATTCATTTTTTTTACCCCTCCAGCCACAAAAGCCTCATCACTATTAGCAGATTTGCAATATTTTAGAAAACAGATCCATGAATTCAGTATTTCTCTTTCTCAGAGAAGAATTCCAGCTGAGGGATGTAGTGCAATTTAAAACAGATTCTATTACACAGAGAGGCAAAAATCAGCAGTACTAGCTAACCGAAATAAATAAATACAGTAGACGAAAGTGTCCGCTTGCTACAGCTTTAATCGATTTAATTTTATCAACAAATCCAGTCCTTCCCCTTCAGCTGTCAAGGAGTGCGATAAGCGAAGCGAGTCTTGAAGCATGGCACAGGCTTGTCGTAGAAAAGGAGCTGTGTCCCTGAACCCAGCCGAGATGAAACATGACTATTTATTATTTTGGCATTGCAGGAGGATGAAAAGCCAGAATGGTTCCCCACCTCTCGCCCCGCGCAATCTTTCTATTCCATTAATTTTTCATGGAATTTCATTTTTCAATAACCCTACTCTAGTTTTCCACCTGGGATACTTCATTGTTTTTCCTACTCCCCGTGACCCCAAGATAAAGCCCCATTACCCCCATTTTTCAAATCAGTCAATGGTTCATCTAGTTCACATTAATTGACGTATATGAGCAGAGCACAGACTTACATACATTCACATGATGCTTATACAGTACTTTAATTCTATGACAATTAATGATGTATTAATTTATACAATATCATACTAACCGACTTTATCATCTATTTCTGGCACTACTTAAACTGCATTGTAATGATTTTATTTTTACGGGAACATTACATTTCCTGCAGTCATGGCTTATTAACACAACATTTATCACCAGGTCTTCTACTACCACTTCATTAATATATCTTTCACCTTTTTTTAAATTTATTGAAATTGAGCTCCTTATTCCTTCTGACTCTGTGCCTCAAAATCATCTGTGTCACATCAAATCAGATTTACTAAAGTGAGATTAAGAGCAGTGCTGATCTGACAGTGGTGATTTTGTTGTGCACCTGGCTGTTATGTTTCTTCAAGTAGCTATTTTCTTTTCCAGTCACTTACTTTGAGACATATCCAAACTGAAAAAAGATGTGAGTGCTCTTAGAGAACATTGTATCATTTGTCCTTTTAACACCATTTATTACACTAAACTGTCATCATCAATGGCAATATTAGATATGTTCTGAACACAAAGAAACGTCAGTATTAACTTCAAGTGGGCGTGTTTACAAGTCTTAAAGGTGTTTTTTTCTATTCGGAGATGCTGCATATGTAGTGATCTAATACAACAATGTACTATATACATTGATTGGTGTGTATGGGTGGTTTTCTTTGTTTTGTAATTGTTAAATCGTTTAAATCACTGCGATACACACAAGCCGTGTGCTAAATGATTTGCAAGCTTTGAAAAAGTTTTAACATACATCAGAAAAATGTTCCAATTATTAAAGTAGTCTCTCAATTTGTTTTACCACAGGAAGCTTGTCATAACTGTCAAGGGAATTTGGTTCACTTTACAATAACTAGTCACCTGCTTTCCATTGCACGCTCACTGTTGTCCCATAACCTGCGAAGACTCAACACGTACCGCACAATGCAATTTATCGGGCAGATCTGTTAATAAACAAAGGCGTGTGTTTGACGGTTTCAGCTTCTAATCCGAGATCTGAATCCTGGAATACGAACTACTGAATCTTTGAAATTCTTAACTGCACAGTAAACATGCATCCCGATGCTTTCATAGCGAATGACAACGCGCGCATTCAGTCGGGCTCCACGTCCGCTGAAACAACCAACACGTGCATCTTAACGCCCAGGTGAACCTGAAAACCTTCCACTGTATCTGCATATCGGGATGTGTCTGGAAGCTTTAAGGTAGGACTGACGCTCAATACGAGATGCTTTCTTTGTCCTTAAAAACCAATGGGCAGGGCAGTTATCTTCAGGTAAAGCACATCGACGTAAAACTGCAGGATAGTTAGTTTTATGATGACGTGCAAATTACAGATAAGCAAGCAAAGGTAAACGACATTTAGCACAAGAATCTTCTTTGAGCAAGTTAATGTTTCGTAATACTGAAACTGCTCGTCTTTCCGGGACAATCATTGCGTTTTGCTACGGCCTCGTTAATCAGTCTTTCTAGTCAAATGGTTTCACGCGCTCGTCTAGCGAAGCGCTCCCCCAGGTTTTCACCGGCTATGCTTCTTTTTTTTCTCAACAGGCAAATAGAAGAATCGGGAGAAGGCACAGGAGTTAACAGCCCGACAAAGACACGCAGCCCAATGCCCAAGAGGCAGCCAGCAGACGGCGATGACAGCACCTGAGCGCAGGATGCAAAATGCAATGTACGTGGATGCCATTCTGTCCCTCTCCGAGGTCATATTAAAGAGCGACGTATAGAACTTTACCTTTCCGCTTGGACCGCCTCCTCCTCCTCCTTTTGAACTTGCCTCTGAGTTGGCTGTTTGGAGCCCGAGTGTTGTTCCCAAGGACCGATGCCATATCAATGTAGCCGTGACAAGGTGGAACAAAGCGCGCCTTCTTTCTTCTCGTATGTCCTGCTGCCTTCTTTTACTTTGTTCCCCGACTTATTCTTCACAATGTAATTCTCCGTTCCTTTGCCTTGCGCTCGTCCTCCACTTTGAACAACTCTTCTCTCAGTGCTGTACTGCTGCTAAACTCACAAGCGTTAAGTCGATCCAAGCATTGCAGCGCTGATACGGCTCTCACGAAAGTCTCGCAGGGCTGTAAATGCGCTGCTCTAGTTTCTGCACCTCTGCTTTTTTCTTTTTTTTTTTTTTTTTTTTTTTTTGGCACCAGCCACTTTGAAGCCAATCATGCAGGAAGCCCATCTATTTGGTGCCGTAAATTCTAATTAGATCCAATCATGGCTGTCTCTAGACTCTGACATCAGCACCACTCCCACCTCCCTCCTACAGTCCATCCCTGTCAGCTTGCAAACTCAGCTCCTCTTTACACTGAATGATGTCTGAGTTGTTAGAGGAAAATGTGACGGCACTTGTGGATACACGCGGGATCGAGGAGCTTTGACGCAGTCATTGCGTTGTAGACACCTAGCTTACACATCAGTTTGGAAAAGAAATGACATATCCCTTTATAAGATTTATTCCTGTAAAAAGTGCTGGCACCGCTGTGTTGTGTCTCTCATCCTGGATCTCGTATTTACCTCGGGTACTCAGGGTGTCCGTCCGCACAAAAGTTAAACTATCCCGCATCCGCTAGGCATACGATCACGCACACTCGTGGCTTTTTTTATCGTGTCAGCCACATTGTCACTTTGTGCATGTTTTATCTAATGGATGGGATACTGGATTGGATCAATTAAACCGACGACGTTACAGCACCTTTCCTTCTGGAAAAGTACAATAATGTTTAGCTTTATCCAAAAGATGAAAGCCGTTTCGTCATTCCAACAACTGAAGGTCGAGTTTATGGCAGTCTAAAGCATCAAGGATTTTTGGTAAAGAAACGGGAATGTCTGCGCTATTCTGAGCATGTATTGCTGGTGTGTCTAAAAGCATTTAATTTAACTCTTGCTGTAGATAATACTTCTTTGACCATTTTTAATATAAAAATCTCTCTCTTTCTCTTCAGGACGCTAACAATTTAAGATAGACTTTTGGTCTGATAATTACACTTTCAAAGACATCATTTTCCATTTAACATTTCCGTTACACGAGAGGAAGAATATGAAAACTAACGCAACCAAATTTTAATTGTTTATTTTGGAACAATAAACTTTTCGGCTATTCTTTAGTCACAGATAATTTTCTTCCTTTATGTGAAATGGTCTTCTGTGAGTATACATGGCATTACTGTTGGTGATACTATTTTAAATATATATTTGTTAACTGGTACTTTTTATTTCCTGCTTTTAACACATTTTACATTTTCATGAGTTCAAGTAGATTACTACATTTTTCACGAAGAGAACACATTGAAAATATGCACTTTTAAGTCAAGTATGGTATCCCTGTTGGAAGTCTTACATCTTGAATGATTGCAAGCACAAATACTTTGTTAGTCTCTTCCTATTCATATATGTACTCACTTTGTATGTGTTGTTTATATATCATAAAGAGATTTTGTAATTGCATAAGAGTTATAAATGTATTTGTTCACATGGGACGGCACTATATAATATAAACGGAAGTGAATTACTACACTAGTGGGCTCATATAGTGCGACTTAAATTATGCATCTTGGTTTGAGTATTTTCTTTTATCCGTCTCATTTTATTTTCCGAAGCAGTTTCTAGAGTCGCCCAGACTTTTTTATGAAACCAGTGACATAATAACATAATACCAGTAAGATATGACACAAGGGGGAAAAAACGAGGGATATCTATACCTAATGTAACCATTAACAGGAATATATTACTAAAAAGTATTTAATGCCATGACTGAGTTCTTGCAACTTTTAATATTAAGTCTTTACAAAATAAATGTTTGCTAACTGAACAAAACTTTTTTCTAATTTTATGTTTTAAACCTTTGCAGTTGCACGTGCATTGTGATCTAATCATGGAGACAAAACTGGATCATCCATAGGTAAAACATGTTATTACATATATATATATATATATATATATATATATATATATATATATATATATATATATATATATATATATATATATATATATATATATATATGGAAATAGGTGGCCGATTGGATACAAAGTCCTCGATTTTTTGTGTTCTTATTAATGTGCCATCCCCGTTTTCACGTGACAGCATGTGTGTAACATTTTATTTGTGAGATTGTGGAGAAGTAAGGGTTTCTGACAGGTCGCAGTACATAGCAGAAGAAAACTGGACATTTTGACTTCTAACCAAAGAAGCAAGGGTACAGATTTGCTGCCGGTTGTGCTAGAAAGTAAAAATAACTCGGCACCTCGGGAGCACACGCAGTCGCTTAAAGCTGTGTCATTTGTTCTGAATCTCAAGAGCAAACCCAGGTAGACAACACTTAGATTTAATCAACAATGAGTCATTTATTTCTGAAAAGCCCTGTAGCTATATTGGTGAAAATTAAAAAAAAGATAAAAAGTAGGGTTAGTAAGTCATCAGTCCCTCAAAATAAGGAGAACAAAAAGGAAACTAGTGTAGGCAACTGTCAAAAGGCATATAAAAAAAATAGAAGCTGCGCTAATTTAGCTCATGGAAACGTTACACTTGTTAATATAAATGAGTATTAAAGTGCAGGTGTTACATTACAGATTTACTTTCAGGAAGGAAAATGAGACTCAGCAGGGAAGTTCATCGCGTGTATAAAGAAGACACACAACTTATGGATGGCATTGGTTTTATTATTATTTTACAACAGCAATTATAAGAAGCGAGTAATGTTTTCTATTGAAAATCTGTGATTTTTCTTTAGAAATTAAACAATAAGCATATTTTATTTAACGGCTGCAAATCAAATTTACTGTCACTTCAGTTTGATAAACTGTTTTTAACTATATTTATGTTTTAGAATGGAAAGGCAGACTATTGAATACTGAATATGCTGTAACAGTCAAAGTCTGTTGTTAAAAACACATCACACCAAATAGACTAATGTGATTTATTTTTCGTTTTTCTTTCAGAGATGGAAATGTATGATTTTTTGGAAGTCTGCTGCGAGTGCATTCGAGATTCATTACCGTAAGTATGAAGGGTGGTAGCCTAAGTCTAATTTGTTGTTAGACTAAGTTGAATCGCATTATTGACTATAATCCTTGATTGTATATTTATTAGTTATTACATCATTTTAAGTTGTGGCAATCAACTTTTTTTTACCTGTCCTACTACACTTGCTGAACAAGCAGGCCCTACCCTAATGTTACTCGACTACGTTTAACTGTTTTGTAAGTCATTTTGGATAAAAGCGTCTACCAAGCAAATGCATGCAACTATAAGTCATGAGAATGAGACAAAGTTCAGTATGAAATCAATTACTCAAAGTCCAAACAAACATCTTTTAAACATTATGAAGAGAAACGGGTTTCATTTTACAGAAAGTAAACGCATGCAGACTGTTTTTTTACGGATTACCTAAATAATTTACGCATGCGCAAAAATATCCACTCATTATTATAAATATAAACTTTCCACAGATAGGAATAAAAGCATGGACCAAGAAAAAAAGAGTAATACGCATAAGTGCGTGCAAGTGTTATTATGGGGATAGGTGGGTGGATGGATACGTGTAAATGTCTGCAATAGTGAATAAATAAATAGCTACAGAAGCTATTCTCTCCATAATTAGGCCGCTAAACTTCACATGTACTCTTACAGGATTAGAAGGCATTTTAAAAAAAGCCAAGAGTTGTATTTGTTTCTGCATTGCGATTTATATATAGTACATGTCAAGCAGTATTGATGTATGTAGGAAAATATTTATTCGAGGATATACATTAACATACCCGTTTTACAAATTTTAAAGATCAAAAATGTGTTATATTTACACCATTTAAATTAGTGCGTTAATGTTGTTTCCGCACATTTCCAGGGAGTTATTAGGAAGTTACCAGGCAAGCACCTTTTAAAGTAAAGCTGATAAAGCTAAGAACATTGACATTGTAATATGATGTATGCTGCCTGTGTCGCTTTCAATACTTTTTGGCTCTTTTTCAAGCATTTGTATGAAGTATTTTTGAAGCATAAAGATCTTTTTCAAAGGTTGAAAAAAGGCAAAATATCAATATAAATTGCACTCAGAGGGGAATCAATAGATGCTACAAGCTGCCGAGCAAAGGTCATAATGAAGGTGTGACCGCTAACAGATAACTGAGCCATGGGGGAAATCATAGCTGCCGAGGGACTTGGACGTAATGTCGCGAGGAAACATTGATAACAGCCATTCTCTTCAAAGCAGCACATTCGCGTTGTATCCCTCTTACAGTAGACAATTACCAGCAGCTGCACAACCGGTTCGCTTTAACTTTTTATTACCTTATGTCATAACTGTATGTTCATTTTGTCTAGCACTTTCGTATGACTGGTTGCAGCGCATTACTGTTAAATTAGTTTCGACTTTTGCCTAAAATAGTCGGATATAACTAACTCATATAATCCTACATAACTATGGAACATGAACTAATGAATGCAAACTTTTTCATTTTCTTGTATACAGAATACTGCGGGCAATTGAAGATAAACATTTAGGTTGTTTCCGACCTCCTGCATTCCTTTGTAACCCTGCAGCCTATTGAAATCGATAGCATTACTGCTTAATGATCTCTCTTCTCTATATTAACAGTCTTATAATGTTTTTTCTACGTTTTCATGTAAAGAGCTCTGCGATAGTGCGCAACATGAAACGTGTTAATGTTATTATTCCGACTTAATCTTTGTTTCAGTGCTGTGGGTTCACCCTGCTGCTACCGTAAATAGTTTGAACCCAATTTTCTATTTATTTGGTTATTAAGTTGTACTTGTGTAAGTCACACAGTATGAAGTTTACTAAATGGACGGACGAATGCTTTTAGATTGTGCATGGATATACTGTACAGTATAGGATTTCAGTAAGGCGCTGTCCGCGGTGCTGATGTACGAACGTTCACTCTGTAATGTACAGCAAGATACTAATAGCACACTGCACGGTCATCGCTTAAAGGCAGTCGTTCACGTGATGGTAGATAAGTAGTATAAAACTTGACTGAATTAACTAAGTAAAATAAAAATATTAAAATGCAAGAATAACATCTTTATTTAATAAACGCATAGATTACTGAATGTACTCTAAACCGATTTTCTAAAATGTAAGCCACATACTAACCGTACAAAGTTAAGCAAATGAACGAGAGTAGTTGGTACAGTTGTATCAATTTGTTCTTATTATAAATTTAAATGAATATCAATATTTCCATACAATAACAGAGAGAGAGTTTAAAGCATAGTGACAGAATGAATATGCACATCTGTAAAATATGATTCCACAGCATACTGTTAGTTGCATTAGTTTATTAGTTTATATTTAACATTAAACAGCATTGTGACTTTTATTGTACTAGAATGTATTGTTTCCTCATTTATTGCTCAAATATCATCTCTTTTAGTCTTAGAAAGTGATGAAAAGAACTGCATAAGTTTAAGTTCATTCATATCCGTCCATCCATTATCCAACCTGCTATATCCGAACTGCAGGGTCACGGGGGTCTGCTGGAGCCAATCCCAGCCAACACAGAGGCAGGAAACAAACTCCGGGCAGGGCGCCAGCCCACCGCAGAGTTCATTTATTCATATATCAATGATTTTTTAAAAACTTTTTAATTTTATCAAAGAGCTTTTATAAGCATTATATATTGTATACTTTGTCAGCAAATCTTATCATTTGTGTTCCAAATCTAAGTTTCTAGATAGTATCTTTACATTTAGATTTGTGATTGCATTGTCTCACTTGTCTTCCAGGCATTATTATTTTCACAGTTTATAAACCTCTAAATAAGAAGTTATGTATGGTTGGTGAGCACTTCATTCCTGCAGTCTTTTTCTTATCAAGGGTAAGAAATCTGATATCATTCTTGATGTTAACAGCATTACGTAGGGTTGTTTGTGTCATTACTAAACTGTTAGCCTTTGGTTTGTGCTGTCTCTAAAATGTGCATGCAATTATTATACTGTACAAGCTTAAGTGGTCTTGAAAGTGAGGTCAAAGATAACAAAGTGGAGCACAAATTAACATGCAAAATAGTAAAAAAAAAAAATTGCATTTCTCAAAAGAAGTACAAATTTCTTTAAAACTAGCATTAGAACAGCCATAATTGGAATACAGATATCTATTTATATACCAAAATAGATTTTGTATACTGTATCTCAAAATTTCTTAGGATTAGTTTTATGTATGTTAAAGAATACAAAAAAACACTTCAGGGTATGTCAGATTTATTTTAAAATAACTGAAATGCATTTCAAGGTATTGTAAAGCAAGCCTAATGTCATATTATGATGTAGTTAAGTTTTTATCTCAAATGAAGGAGAATACGATTAAAAACAATGTCGTAGTCCTAAAAAATAATGTAATGTTATCTTAAAAGAAATCTCCTGATTTAAAACGAAAAAACATTTCCCAAAGAAGTTATTTTCTATATTGAAATGAAAGGAAGGTCTTTTGAGAAGAGTTAGATCAATTTTAGATCCATATTTTCAATTTTAAGATGTGTATTACTATTTTAAGATAGCAGAATATTCATAGATATCACTGAACATTTCTTTTGCTTATTTGATAAGCACAAGTAGCTAGTTTGCAGATGTTGTACAGTTTAATCTGTAAGGGCACAATTTTAACTACACTCATGAATTTACACAGGTTAACTGTTAATGCCATGCTCTTTATACTGTGACTTCAACCTTCATTCGCCATATATCACATGCATCAACTGAAATATCACTTGTTGTTACAGATAATGTAATTAATGTCTAGTTAAAACTTTAATCAGATATATTGTTTGTTTTTTCCTTAAATTGTATAATTCAGTAATCATGTGTACAGAAGCAACAAAAGGAAATATACACTGTCTGAAGCAGGAATATTGTTCTTTAATTCATGTAATTAGGAGCATTATCACTGTCATTACATTTTGCAATCATTCAGTTTCTAGATTCATTGTTCAGATGCTTTTTACTTTCCATTTGGTAAAAATGATGAATAATATATCTATATTAGTACAGAAAATTCTTGATATATTCATTTAAAACTCAAGACATCTTTTAATGTAGTTAGCTATATGACACATCAGTTAGACAGAAACAAATGAATTCAATGTGTATACCTGCTAACTTTCTTTCTTATTCAAAAGTCCAAAATATGTTATTTGCTTTACATTTTAAGTGGTTCAGTTACACTACTAAGTGATAAAAGAGAAACTTAAAATCTGTTGTGAATGTGCTCTAATTAATTCCTGCAGTAACACCTCTTTTGCCTTTTTTAAATTGTCTAAATAAACTTTTGAAACAAGCTCCTTTACCTACAAGTGAAAATAAAATTAACATGATTTCCAATTTATACTTTGGATTTAAAAAAAACAGAATAGTGTAGTATTTCCTAATCCTCCATTATTCCCTTTTTGCTATGTTGCTCATTTCTAAAATGTATACATCAACTTGTAGTCAAATCAAGGTGTAAGTGAAATTTACACAATGCTTTTGTTTCTAATCCCATTCATGTGTGTTCATTTGATTTATTTAAAAATACAATTTTAGACTAAAAGGATATAATCTTAAACATTAGAGTAACTGAAGAGAAGGAAGGAAAAACAAGAAATTAGTAAAATATTTTCATCAATGATAACAGTGTAGTTTCTTTATAAGTAAAGTATGGATGGCTTAGGACATTGAAAAATCATGTACATAGCCAGCGAAAAAATAAATAATGAAATAACTGCATATTTATTTTAAAGAAACATACTAAACTCTGATTAAATGGACTTGGATTTAATATATAGTTGTGAAGAGAATCTGGTGAAGATTATTTTGAGGTGCAAATTCTTAACAAGTCATTGTCTGTGTGAATTTTGCACATTATCCCTGTGTCTGCACAGGTTTTCCCACACTGTAACACATTTTTGCATTTTTTACAGTAAACTCTACAGAAACATACCATTTTAATCACTTTACAAATGGTAACTCTAACTCTCAATGCACCGTGGGTCCCCAAAACAAATACAGCAGTTAGCAGTGGGCTTCACAAAAGACAATGAGCACACATACAGGCAGGACATGTTCTGAATGTAGTCTGGCTATTTTACAGTAATATACTGCAATTCCTTTTACAATAGTTAAGAATTTTACAGTGTGTTACTTAACAACATTTTGCAAGTTATTTATTGTAAACTGTGGGACAGGCAGGCAGTGTTTTTCAGTAGTTAAGGCTTTGCTATTCAAGCCTTGAGGTTGTGGGTTCAGATCGTGCTAGTGACATTAGGTGACCATGAGCAAGTCGTTTCTTTTGCTGGTGCCCCAATTAGAAAAGCAAAAAGCCAAATGTAACCAGTTGTATCTCTCAAATGGAGTAAGTTACCTTGACTAACACTGTCAGCCAAATAAACAAAGGTATTGATACAATTGTTGTATTCCTTAATATGTCAGTGTAAAAATATTTTACAACATAACACTGTCAACCTAGGGTATTTGTAACCCTTTATTGACAGCATGACTTCAAAAAAAGTGCTGTGAACTGAATTGCAAGTACATTGCAGTATTACTTAAAAACACACACACACAAAGGCTGTATTTTACTTCCAAGAAGAAGCTGTGTATTGGAGTCCAGCAATCGCTTATTACACTAATTAACATCAATTTCACAGTTTCTTATTGGCAACTTGTTTGCCAGTTATTTACTGTAAATTCTAAACTAAATTTTTTACTGTGCAAGCTCTCCAGCTTTCCTACCACATCCTCCCCCAAGACAAAGTTAATTAAGGAGCCCAATCCCATCTAAATGTGAATGGAAGCAATGATGACAGACGGTCACCCATATCCAAAATTATATCCTTTCTTGCAAGAAAACAGGGTTTAGCTGGTCTGATAATGGAAGGATAATGTTGATCATTACCAATAAGTTAGTAGAAACCTAAAGCTGATGTGACTGGAGACAGAAATTGACATAATAAATAAATGTAGCATTCATATGGAAACATTATTCATGTAAATACTGCTTAACAGTCAAATGTAAAGATGTCCAGAGCAAATGAATTCCTTTCAGTCTATGTTTTACTTATTGAGGCTTAGCTATGACATTAGCTAGATGGTCACACTCTAGAGTTTGTCACCACAGAAAATGTGTCATTGTATAAATTTTTATTTGGTAAACGAGATCTTCATTGGAATTTAATAAGTTTGTTTCTCATATTTTAATGTAATCATCCAAGATTCAGTCTTTGAGTGCTTTGGAGATTTACTGTACTTTGACAAACAAGTAAGCAAAATGAAAGGTACATTTATGGAAAGTTTGTTTCCATTTCTTTTTTTTCTTTCTTGAAATTGTGTATGGTCCTGTAAAAAGTACTATTTATTTATTGAATGTAATTTATGACTTCATATATTTCTGTTGGTAAGGACAATTTAAATAGAAAACACTCATCGGTCAAAATACTTTTAATAATTTCATACAAATTTTTAAACTGGAATCAATGATTCTTTTCCCAGTTGAATAAATAACATTAGTCAAGTTTTATCCTGATACAAGATTTAATGAAACGAATTTTAAAATTTATACCTTAAAATAAGAATTTAAATTACATAATTTTCCACAGCTAAGTTTAGTTCTGTATAGTTATTAGTTAAGCACTTTGAGAACTCAGTTATAAAAATTACTAAAGTCTTGCAAAATTTTTCTACAGCTATCTTCATACCCAATTGTTTCTTTCATTTTGAATTTTCATCCTTATTTCTTCTAGATCCCATTTCCAAATGTTTATTTCTAATTCTCTTGTTGTTCAAATTGTTTTCCTTCACATGTTTAACATTTTACAATGAATAAGACTTAAGATGTGTGGCTTTAAAAGAACTTAAATTCTTTGCTCTTTGACAACATGGCAAGAACTAAATAATATTTTCAACAAATTAGGTTGATGAATTTGTAACATGTTATCAAGTGATGCCTGACTGCTGACACACAAGATTTTATCAGCAGATTAAGGTAATTATTAAGATTTGCACAATATATATATTTTCATGCACATAGTAAAATATTTGTTTATGACTTTTTCTGATTTTGCTGTAAAAATTAAACAGGGAGGTTAAGAGAGTTGTGGCTCAAGGTGGGTAAGTCACATTTATTGTAGCAGAGTTACAATGAGGATGTGTGCAGTTCATGCCTGACTGTGATTGTTGCAGTCACTTATTAAGCACTTGGAAATAGTTTTCATTTTGTTGGTAGACATTTTTCATCTGTATTCTTGGGTTATTTACAGGGTGAGTTGCTGTGGAGATATGTAGGAATTGCTGGTCTTCTGGGTCATCAATATCTGAATTGTAGATTCTGTATCCCAGTAAGCATTTCTTCCTGTGTTGGCTATATTTTGGTGTCCATAAAAAACTCAAAATTGTCATATCCTTGGCAGTATGTTATCTTGATGTAGAGTGTTCTTCTTTGGAAACACAAACCTTTGTTGGTAGTGCAATATTGGTTGTTATGCATATGACAAAAGCTTCATTATTCTATACTAAAGCATACTGAAACTACAATTTAAACCCTATCTCTTTATGAAAGTACCAAAAACTTTCTTTAGTGTATACTTTGTGGAGACCTTCCTGGATCATTTTATCGTGAATGTAACAGTGGAAGTCCATGTCTGGCAACATTTGCCACTTTCAACATCAGACATGTGGTGGCCTAATTAATGGCTTACCTCTCTTTGACCAGTTGTAATTGATTTCTTGCATATAACTCCCAGAGCTACAATTCTTGTGCTCTGTCCTAATTCTTTGACCCTTGCTAAAGAGAGGGTTACAATATAAGAACAATAGACACTTTATTCATGAAATATGAAGCACAATTAAACGCTTTCTCATTCATTGATTAATTCCCTGCTGAGATCTATTCCCCAAGGCAACATCTCAATAATGTTTTTCATCACACTTGTGGCGTAAGTGTTATTTAATATTTATGAACCAAAATAAAGAGATAGGAGTAAACATTATACAAAAAAGTGCAAATTTAACAAGTAAAAATAATTGATGGAAAAAAATCTTATCCAGCAGTTCTCCAGAGTTAAATCATTCTGATTTTATTTTTCAGTTTAAGTAAACCTTGCTAATTTGTATAAGCTATTGTAGGTTAGGTGACAGCCTCAAATGTGAAGGATGTTAATCAGTATGCTAATTCTCATTAGTATGGTAATGAACCCTAACATATTAAGCACCAAGAAATATTCACCAAAATGTGTAGTCTTTGTTTATCGTCTATTCATCCTTAATTTCTTCAACACATTATTTTCCATTGCAGTCTTTTTGTTTACAATGATTTAAATTTAAGTTTTTTTAAATCTATTTATAAAAAAATATCTCTTCTATTACAAAGAGTTAAAAGGGCTTTTTCAACTCTAAAAGATATATAAAAATATTAAGAGTCACCAAGGTTGTATTCTGCTACAGAAAAATGTTGGGGCAGATTTGTAATGATTAGGAATCAGGAGATGAAAAAAAATCTAAAGCCTTACAAAGTTTAAGACTGAAAAATCTAACTGATCTGTTGTTAAGTCTAAACAAAATAGCAGAAATGAAAGTCAAGCAAAAAACAACGCAAGTCGTAACCAGAATTTCTTAATTTCTTAATTTTTTTTATCCAGAACTCTGATAACCAGGAAGTCTTTGAACCAGGAAGTGTTTGAATGAATCTTTATACCTTTAAACTCATAGCATCACAGGTAAGGACCTCAGGTCATCCTGCATAGCAACGTTGCAAGCAATAATACACAACCTAAATTCAAAATGGCAGCACTAACAGAAAAGAAAATAGCATTGCTGAAAGAATTTAAAATAGCTTTCATAATGTTATCAAAACAAGACTCCGTAACCTTCAAAACTTGAAACAGAATGTCCAAGAAAAAATGAAAAATAAAGCTGTAATAAATGTATAACATAATCTAATCATAACAAGTTGTGCAGTGGTTATTGCCATGCTATTAACTTATGGATCCATATTCCTTCCTGTGTGTAGCTGGGATATTTTTTCCCAAATATGCATTGGGTTTCCCTCTACATTCCCTAACACATGTATGTGAGGATAACTGGCACTTCCAAGCTGCCCATGTTAATGTTAATGTGTGTGTAAACAGGTCCTGTGATGGTCTGGTGCTGCACCCACAGCTGCTTTCTGATGTTATTTGGAGAAGTGATTCTGGGGAATTTTCCCTTTAGGGACTTCTTTTATGTTCAGTTCTTCTTTCCTTGGACTTAACTGTTCTGTTTTCCTGTTTTTTTGTAATCGTTAATCTGGCAGTTCCATTTTGGTAATTGTTGTGATTTAATCATCTTTATTTTTTACTTATCATTGCATGACTGTGGTTATACAGTTTATTATATCTACGCTTCATGACAGTCTCTTCATGCCAATGTAAGAGAAAAGCATATAGCTAAAAGACACTGCTGAAAAGATCCTTGGGGTTTCTTTGGCATTTATCTGGCTAGAAAGAGGTTTGTGTGTCTGTTTTGGTTTTTGTTCATTTTCGTTCTTGTTTTCCCTAATGCTACTAATCCTTTGGTCACTATTTGAGTTTCAGTGACTGTGATACTTGCACTTGTGATTGTTTCTGACAACTGCTATCAAGACATCTCTTGGTTTGTCATTCCTTTACTTGTCCCAGATGTTGTCTCCATTTTTTTATTGTAGTGTGTTCATCTTCTAATTGCTCATTCTTTTCATCAATCTAAGTATATCATAACACTGTGTAGTCTCTGGTCTACCACTACTCTAGGAATGTTATCATAATCATCATCATCATCGTTATACATGTAATTCCAGTTTTTCTGGTGAGGTTTGGGGAGGCAAAATGCTGAGATGGGGTGATCAATCAAGAACTATTTCTGTTGCCAGAACTAGGAGTGGTAATTATCATCAAGTGCTTTGTGGCCAGGTGACTCACATGTCAAGGTTAGGTTCTGCCCAAGAAAACTTTGTGGAGCCTCAATGTGGGTTTTCCACTAACAAGACCAACACAAGAACACTAATAATAATAATAATAATATTATTATTATTATTATTATTATTATTATTATTATTATTATTATTAATACATTTTATTTATACAAGGCGCCTTTCAGAGAACTCAAGGACACCGAACAAACAATAAATAAATAAATAAATACAAAACACAATTATAAGCAACTTAAAACATCAGAAAATCTAAAAATTAAAACCAAACAAAACCACTATAATTAGGAGGAAGAAGAAAAAGCCATTTTAAACAAATGTGTTTTAAGTTTACATTTGAAAGATGAATATGATTTGATATTTCGGAGATCCGCAGATAATGAGTTCCAGTGCTTGGGAGCAGAACGGCTGAAAGCTCTGCTCCCCATGGTGGTTAGACGGGCTGGAGGAACGGTCAGATGGGTGGAGGAAGAGGATCTAAGGTTAAGGGATGGAATGGCAACATGTAGAATGTCAGACAGATATGGAGGTGCGAGGTTATGGATGGCCTTAAAAGTTAGTAGCAGAATCTTAAAATCAATACGAAACTTGATCGGGAGCCAATGAAGCTGCTGCAAGACCGGAGTAATATGGTGAAAAGATGGGATTCCAGTGATGATACGTGCTGCAGAATTCTGGACTAACTGAAGCTTATGAAGAGATTTATTAGGGAGACCAAAGAGGAGTGAATTGCAGTAGTCCAGCCGAGAAGTGACAAGACTATGAACAAGAATGGCAGTAGTATGAGGAGTGAGGGAGGGGCGAATGCGATTAATATTATGTAAGTGGAAGTAAGCAGACCGGGTGATGTTATTAATGTGACATTGGAAAGATAGAGTACTGTCGAGGATGACACCCAGACTCTTGACCTGAGATGATGGGGAAACAACAGAGTTATCAATAATAAAAGAAAGATTATTGGTTTTGGATAATGATGATTTTGAACCAATGAGGAGAACCTCAGTTTTGTCACTGTTTAATTTAAGAAAATTTGAAGAGAACCAGGATTTAATTTCAGAAATGCAATCAATAAGTGAGGGTGGTGGAAAAGAGGAGGTGGGTTTACCAGCAAGGTAGAGCTGGGTGTCATCAGCATAACAGTGAAAATTAATGTTATATTTGCGAAAAATATTGCCAAGGGAAGAAGGTAAATAATAAAGAAGAGGCCCCAGGACAGAGCCTTGGGGCACACCAGAAGTAACAGCGGTGGGTTGGGATGTGAAAGTTTTAAGCTGTATGAACTGAGTGCGGCCTGAAAGGTAAGATCTAAACCAATCAAGTGGAGTGTGAGTAATGCCAATCAAAGATAATCTATTAAGGAAAGTGGTATGACAAATAGTATCAAAGGCCGCACTCAGATCAAGAAGGATGAGAATAGTGATTAGACCAGAATCAGCAGCCATAAGGAGGTCATTAGTAATTTTAACAAGTGCTGTTTCTGTACTATGAAGGGGGCGAAAACCAGACTGGAACTTCTCATATAGATTATTGTGAGACAAGAGGGTGTGAAGTTGGATAGCTACTATTTTTCAAGAATTTTGGAGATAAAGGGCAAGTTAGAAATGGGGCGAAAATTATTGAAAGTAGTAGGATCACAACCAGGTTTTTTTTTAATATTGGGGTTATAGCAGCAGTTTTGAAAGATGAGGGAATAATACCAGTAGTAAGAGAAGAGTGAATGATGGCAGAAATAAGAGGGACTAGAGAGGGGAGGCAGGCTTTAACCAAAACTGTAGGCAGGGGGTCCAGCTGACAAGTAGATGACTTGGATTTGCAGATGAGATCTGAGATTTCAGAGGAAGTGGAAAGCTGGAAAGAAGAGAAAGAGTGAATAGGTGAGTGTAGTTCAGAAGAAATACAGAAAGGATCTGGACCAAGGTGCTGATGTATTTTTTGGATTTTCTCATTGGAAAAAGACGTAAGAGAATTACAGAAGGCAGTTGAGTGAAGGTGAGATGGTAAAGAGTCTGGAGGTTGTGTAACATTATTAAGTAAAGAAAACAAAGTGTTACCTGTATTACTAGTAATTAACTGAGTGTAATAATTAGATTTGGTTTGAGCTATACAATCCTTGTAATAGAGTAGATGATTTTTATACATCTCTTTGTGGACAAAGAGTCTGTTTTTTTTAAACAACCTTTCAAGTTGCCTGCCTTTAGCTTTCAGAAGCCGAAGTTCAGGCGTAAACCAGGGGGCAGAAAAGGAAAAGAAACAGATCTGGTTTTTAGCGGAGCCAGAGAATTAAGAATACCATTAAGACAAGTGTCATAATATGAGACCAGTTCTATGGGAGAGGATAAATTATAAAAGTCCATTTGCGAATCAATTCTAGAAGACAGCAAATTCAAGTTGATATTCTTAATGTTACGAAAGGCTATGAGACGTGGAAGCTTAGGAACAGAAAAGGTAAGTTTAGCGTTGAATGAGAGGAGAAAGTGGTCGGTTATAGTGAGTTCATCTGCTGTAAGATCAAAAGGAACAACACCAGAGCAGCAAATCAGGTCCAAGATATGTCCTTTACAATGGGTAGGAACATCAGTGTGCTGCTGGTATCCAAAACTCTCCAGGCAAGATAAAAAGTCTCTAGTGAGAGGGATATTGATATTGTCCAGATGTATATTAAAATCCCCCAGCAGAATTATATTTGGAGTAATTACAGATAGATTGGTAAGGAAGGTAGCAAGATCGTTCAAAAAATTGTTGTTAGACTTAGGAGGACGGTAGACAGTTGCAATGATGGTTGGAACTGGCCCAGACAATTGACATACAGTCGATTCAAAAGAGCTAACAGCAGGAGCAGGCAACGGCAGGACTTTCCACTTCTCGCGATACATTATCGCGACACCTCCTCCACGGCCAGATGCACGGGGTTGACAAGTGTAAACAAACCCCAGGGGGGTGCATTCATTAAGTTGTGAAAAGTCTTGAGGTTGCTGCCAAGTCTCAGTTAAACAGAGAAAGTCAAACTTACGGTCAATGAGGAGATCCTGAATGAGATGTCCCTTGCTCGTAAGTGAGTGGATGTTCAATAGACCAAAGCTGACAATGTTGCTGTCGCATTTGACAGTGGTGTTAGTCGACCGAGCTAAGCTGACCAACACGCTATGGTCAGCGTTCCTATCTGTGTTATGTGGAGGGTGCCGAAAATCAGACCAAAAAGAGTTAATTCCTTTCGAGGCGTCCGCTCGGAATCTCCGGCGGGACCCACGATGGATGTATCTCCGACGAGGGAGAAGTATGATGTCCGGGTCGAAATATAGCACCGACAGCAAAGGCACAGACTGGAGAAGACGCAGTCGAAGCAGCTCAGCAGCTGGGTACTGGAGGAGGCCAGTCGCAGGTTGAATAACGAGCGACAGAAGACTCCAAACAAACAACCAAGCAAAAATCCTACCAGTCCACATTGTAGGCGAGGAGGCCTCAAGCAGCTCAGACGTGCAGAGAATAAACCGGTAAGTTTCAAACAAAACGGAGGTTAGGCTGAAGCTAAATGCAGACACAGCATATAGTATATAGCATATATAGCCACGCAGAGATGTCAGCAATATGAGAAAAAGAAATACCATCAAAATCACTAGTCTTAGCAAAATCAATATTCTAGTTACCGGCGAGCAGCGGCGACCAGTCCCGCCAGCGTTCACTCAACCGGAAGCACAACATCCCAAAACACTAAACACTAGCATTGTTTGATAAGGAATAAAATTTAGAAAGTCTGCTTTCCATGTTTAATTAACAAAATATATACAGATGCATGTGAATCCTGATGAAAAGAAGCAGAACAATAGCTGAAGTTATTTACTTCCTCGTAAATGAGGAAAATAACTCAAACTCAGTTCTGAAGGTTGAATGTCTTTATGTTTAATAGACTCAGTGGTTACAGTTTTCTAACTTCAGGCTATTCCTGCCTTTATTTAAATACAGGGATGAAAGTTACCAAACATTGATAACTCTCAGGTCAGGTCAGGTTAGGTTGGGGAACATGCACTGGTACAGTGTGTTGCCACACCCATCACATGATGAAACAACTTTGGATCCTGGTTGGCAACCCCCTAGGCAGGCACGTAATCCAGTCACCCTCCAGCCACCTCATGCCTTCAACAATGAGGATCCTGCAAGTCGGATCACCCTCAGGGAACCACACTACATGGCTGTAGTGCCATAACTGATGCTCCCTGACAATGCAGGTAATGTGCCTCATTTAGGACTCTGTGAGCAACTGCTGATTCGACACAAAGTCAAACCAGTGGTACCCAAAGATTCTCCAAAGAGACACAGTACTGAAGGAGTCCAGTCTTCGTCTCAGGTCACTGGATAGTGTCCATGTCTCGCAACCATATAGCAAGACAGGAAGCAACAGGACTCTAAAGACTTGGACCTTCGTCCTTTTGCATAGACATCAGGAGCGCCACACACCCCTTTCTAGTGACCTCATGACCTCTTCATGCTCTCCCAATTCGTCTGTTGACTTCATAGGAAGAGTCACTAGAGACATGAATGTCACTGCTGAGGTAAGCAGTTCACCAAAAATAAAAATCATGTAACATTGGAGGACCACATCTGAGAGAGAGAGGGAGACAGTCATGCTCTGCAGCAAACTTGTGTGTTTGGAGGGGACAAGTAAGAGAGCACTCATCTGAGACACTCTTTCACAGAAATCCCTTGTTTTTGGTGTGTGATACTGGAGCAGTCACCATTCTGGTATCAATCAGCTCAAAGAGGTATGGAAGCAAGAGGGAGCTGTTGCTTCTCAGCCAATATGATCTTTGAAAGACTTAAATTTTACATGGAAGATAGACACATGGGGGAAGAATGGGGTTAGGAGAGAGGGGGGTGGTGTCTGATAGCAGGATTACCGTAAGATGGCTGGTGAAATCGAACCACAGTGTGGAGACTTTAGTTTGACCTCTGTGTAACCAATAATCACTTAAAGTCCCTTTTTTGATCCCCATTTTTTTGTTTATTTTTTCTCATGCCACCTGACAGCTACTTGTGTACTGCAAAGGTTTAGGACCTCTGTTCTTGTGTATAACTACATTGATATATAACTGTTTGTTATGTAATTATTGAAGAATATTTTCGGTTACCTATAGGTTTATTTAAAAACTAAACAACTGTAGCGGGGCGAATGATGAAGCCAAATGCTGGTGGTCTCAACCAGGCAAAACCCCATTTAATTCCAACAAAAAAAGAAAGCTGCAAATAAAACACATGTTTAATGGCGCTCTCTGCTGGGGACAATTCCATTGAATCAGTGTTGTTTAAGAGATACACTTTCTCTCTCTGTCTCTCTTGTGTTCACTAAAGCAGTCAGGTCTGAAATGAGACACCACCTTCCAAGAGCATCTCCCTTTTATACTGAGTGACCAGAAGGGGTGGGGTTTCATTGGCTTTTTTGCCCTCAAGAGGTGGTTTCTCAAGGGTCTGAGTGAAAAAAGAGACAAGACTGTTAGTAACAGCACCCCCCTCTCACCCTGTGCTTAAATCACACACTTCAGGTGCGCTTGGATTATGACCCACTGGTGCTCATGTGTGACACAATTTAAAGACAGTCTTTACACTGCAAAAAATTAAATCAAAGCAAGTGAAAAGTACTCATATCATGATATTGAATGTTTTCCTTATTGTAACAAATTGAGACTTATCCAAAAACGTGTATTTATGATTGTTTAGCTTACTTTAAGAAATCTTGTCAAGTAAAGTTTGTTTACCCCTTTGGCAGATTTTTTGCTAAATACAAGTAAAACAAATCTAATCTTTTTGTCTAGTTTTTGCATGTGCAATGCAAATTGTCAGTTTACAGTGACAATCATGGGTGGAGTTTTTGAGTTAAGAAAGAAGTAAATTAGCACAAACCCACATACATGTCTGAAGTTTGTTTAGCAGCATTACATTGCCTTTCTACTTCTTCAGAATAGGACATAGTGCTTATATAAAATGACAGTTTATTTGTCAGAGTTGCAAGAAAAACTTTACCTTAAGCACTCAATTCACTGTTAAAAAAATAACAGCAACTGCAGAATTCACAAAATGATTTTCAAGGAACCTGGCCTCTGAGGGAGACAAGCAATGGAGTGAAGAGCACAGTTTTTAAAATGGCAGACTCTCAAAAAATGTTTCGTATTTTTTTTTTCAGAAAACAGCAAACATATTCTGCTTTACAATGTGTGTGCAATCTCCCAACACTGATCAATATTCGAGAATATTCTTGGCTTGAAAATGAGACATTTGGTAAGTTTTAAGACTTTTGTTTTCATGTTTGAAGTGGTGTCCCATAGATGTCATTGTAAACAAAACAAGAACAGCCACAACATTTTTTAAAATGTTGTATAAAAAACATACTTTACGTAACAACACAATTTTCAGTGGCAAATTAATATGACTGTGGAAAAATAATTTTAAAATGAAAAAGAAGAAAATTTTTCTTTATTCCAGAGTAGAGTGTAATGAACCCAACAAACATTGCAGCAAGTCCTGGCTAATGCCACAGCACATGCTAAAGATGCATGAGGACCTTATATTATCCAATCAGGTATCTTTGGCCCTAAAAACTGTCCTAAATGCAGATGATGTCTATAAGAGCACTAAACACAATTTAGGGTAAGGGAAACTTACAAACACAAAATGAAAACTGCCCAGACGATAAGGGAGAAGGGGGAAATGAAAAATTAAAGGGGTGAGGTACTGTTGAGAACCTAACACTAAATAAACCTTTGTGTATGGTCTGCTCCAAACTCTAAGCTGTCCTGACTGGTGATAGGAAGCCCCTTATATACGTCTAGACCCAGGACGTTTTATGATTTCACTTCCCATTTAGTCAGTAAGTACTGCCAGATTATCTACTGAATATAATACTGAACCCTTACATAAATATAATTTCCCATATTCCTTTGCAAAATGTCTTATGCTTATGCTGTCATCTTTCAGCCTGGGAGACTAAAGCAGTATTACAAAGTGTACCCAACCATCCTCTCATTATTTCCATGTCCAGGCTAGCTACTGTATGCATATTTCTACTGGGAAATACTGCATTAAATAACAGTCAAAATCACCATTACAAATGTCTCCAAGATGGATGTTCTTTATTAAAGCAAGCTTGTAAGAGCTATGCTGTGTGAACAGTTTAGTTCATTATGACACTAAAGTTTATAACTTAGTCTGCATAACATAGTTAAGAAACAAATCAGTTTGAACCAATCAGCATAAAGATAAATGGTAAAATCCTTAATACACCTAAATCTTTGTATATAATAAAGTCCCAAAATAGTTAAACAAATTAAAATTTTTTTGCCACACATTTATATCTAAGTAGGAAATTCTTATGAATAAATCCTTATAGAAAACAAAAAATAAGCATTATTTGTCATTATCACATTATTAAGTTAGTAATTGTACAGGAAACAATAGGTACTGAATATCTTCGCTGCACAAGACAGGTACATTGAAATCATTTGAATTCACATAGAAATAATAAAACACACAAGGATGCATTGTGTTTTTTCTGCTACATTTCCTGTATTGGATGCCTAAGTGCAGCTTCTTTCATCATCCTGCTTTCCTTTATAACTAGTGTTTATTTTCATTGTTATCTTTGTGATACCATCTCAACCCATTTTGTAGAGTGTTTCTTGGTGTTTTGTTGTGCAATTTTCAAGGATGCTCCCATGGTGTTAGCAGAAATAACCATATTGCTTATCACATGGGTAGACATCAAAAAAGTGAGTGACACCATCCAACTGGAAATTGAACTGTGTTCCAAACTGAAGTGAAAAACTTGTGATTATGTAGCTTATTAAAGGCAAGATGTTTTGTTTGGTCTTGATTCACACAGAATATTTTTGTCCTCGATACTTAATTAGTTTTTTGGTATGCATATGGGGCTGTGTCTGATTACAGTATTTGACTGTACAGTAATCCCTCCTCGATCGCGGGGGTTGCGTTCCAGACCCCCCCGCGATAGGTGAAAATCTGCGAAATAGAAACCATATGTTTGTATGGTTATTTTTATATATTTTAAGCCCTTATGAACTCTCCCACACTGTTAACATTATTAGAGCCCTCTAGACATGAAATAACACCCTTTAGTCAAAAGTTTAAACTGTGCTCCATGACAAGACTGAGATAACAGTTCTTTCTCACAATTAAAAGAATGCAAACATATCTTCTCTTCAAAGGAGCGCCGTCAGGAGTAGAGATGTCAGAGAGAACGGTCGCTAAGAAAAGCAAACAATCAAAAAATCTATACGTGCTTTTAATTATTCCGAAGCACTGCGATAAAGCGGCATTTTGTAGAGAAGTGTCCGTATCCTCTAGGCAAACAGCCCCTCTGCTCACACCCCCTCTGTCAGGCAGAGAGAGTGAGAGAGATAGAGAGAAGCAAACAATCAAGCACCACGTGGGAAGCATATCTTATATCATTGAGGAGTTTTAGTTAATATGTAAAACATGCTCTGATTGAGTAGCTTCTAAGCCATCCGCCAATAGCGTCCCTTGTTTGCAATCAACTGGGCAAACAAACTGAGGAAGCATGTACCATAAATTAAAAGACCCATTGTTCGCAGAAAGCCGCGAACGTGATATATATTTAGATGTGCTTACATTTAAAATCTGCGATAGAGTGAAGCCGCAAAAGTCGAAGCTCGATATAGGGAGGGATTACTGTATATCTGATTTTATACTGAATAAATAGGCACATAGAGATCCTTGTAATTCTGCTGACCTAAAAGAAAAACTATTATGAATACAACTCCCATTTTGGCATTGTGAGATGATGATGCCTTCACTTGTCACTTTGGATTTTTGGGTGACAGGATGTCAAACACCACTAAGTGCATGTGAGTAACCTGCATTCTCAGTAATTCTCAGTAACTCTTTGTACTTTGTTTTGATGAGTTAATTTCTTTGGAAATTACTTTTCGAGGGGTTTCAATGGTTGTTTTTCTTCATTATTTGTCTTAATTTGAGTCCATACTTTGACCTGGTTGCTGACCTAGTATTTTCACATCAGTTCAGCACATTAAGATGTCTCTGTCACACTTTGGTTCCTTAACTTTTGTGATCTGATCTCTATGGAAAGTTACAATTAGTTGCAATATAAGGGAAACAGTAAGAAGATCTAAACCTTGTAATTCTTCTTTCAATGACAGCTTTCTAAAGATATAAAAAAGTAATACTAAGGTATCTTCATTATTTCATATACTTATAAATGCTAGTTTAGTTAAACCAGATTAAGCTAGTTTAGACATGGATGAACAGATAATAGTTTACTTCTTTACGGGAATAATAGTTTTGAGTATAATAAAGAAGGGCAGGGATGCAGAGACCTTCTCCTCAACTAAGGCCTGCAGATCAAGTCTGCCTATGAGCACCAAGTGCCTAGATGACCTAAATAGACTAGTCAAACACAGTTCAAATTATCTTCAAGCTGCAGCTGGCTCAATGCCATAATGGGAAAGGACAGATATGTGAGACAGATTTTGACTGACTAGAAATAGTTGAGGTTCCTGCAAGGGGATGTACTCAAAAAGTGGTTAGTACCTGTTACTAGATCATTAGAACAGTTTAGGGAAGAACAGGCCACTGATCATTGTCCGGGAGGTTTGTTTCAACCATGTAAGCAGCAACAGATCATTGACAAGCAGACGATGATTAGCTGTGATTTTGCAAGGGCAAAGAAACAACCACCCAGATGCCCCTGAAAAATGATTAGCGGCAATTCTCCCTGGGCGGTTGGGAAATGGGACAATGATTGGCCACTGTTCTGCATCAATTAGGAGTCTCAAAGATTGCAAAATGCAAAATTTGTTCATGAGAAAAAAAATTATAAGAACCTCTGGTATAAATTAACCGTATTTAATCTATGATTACCTATCAACCATTTATCTTTGTATTGTTTCAAACATTTTTCAATATTTGTTATATATTAGTTATTAAGTCTCTGCCACAAAACACATGAACGTACAACATTAGATGTGGTTTTATATTTAAAGTTCATATTATTAGTCAAAAAAAAAAGATGAATTTAATCACATGACAGTTGTATTAAGTTGTACCTACTCACCAGGAGCTGATACCCTCACATAGTCATGATCCACTGAAACGTAACTTTGCAGCTGCTCACACATTAACTCCAAGACAAAGATTTTCCCATTCAAAAGCTGAGTCTTGTGTCAATAGGATACTGAAGTTGTTCTAGCTAAAATGTCTTACCATGGTATCGGCATTTAGCCAGCATGCAAACATCATGTACTCATCAGAGTTGAAGTGCTGGCTACAAACATACATGAAGCAATAAAATATAACAAATTTGGCTCTTCATCTCTTTTAAATGCCTTGAATCCATTTTCTTCTCTGTGCTTCGTTAGAAAACTATGAAAAATTAGATGGAGGAAATTACAGAAGCTGCTGTTTTGTGATTCTGCCATTGTTTTGGATGACGAGAAAAGAGTTTACCTGTTTATGATGCCTCCCAGAAATTAAAATAGAGAAGTGTGAAAAGGGCTATATACAAAGAACACTGAAAACAACAACAACAACAACAACGTTTATTTATATAGCACATTTTTAATACAAATAATGTAGCTCAAAGTGCTTTACATGATGAATAAAGAGAAAAAAGACAAAATAAATAAATAAGAAAAACAAGACAAAACCCATTAAAATAGGATAAAAGTAAGGTCAGATGGCCAGGGAGGACAGAAAAAACAAACAAAACTCCAGACGGCTGGAGAAAAAAAAAATCTGCAGGGGTTCCAGACCATGAGACCGCCCAGCCCCCTCTGGGCATTCTACCTAACTTAAATGATCAGTCTTCATTGTATTTAGGGTTTTCGTGGAAGGACTTGATGATGATGGTCATGTGGACTTCTGGCCTTTAATCCATCAATGTAGGAACATCATGGTGCTTTGATTAGGTGGTGGTGGTGCAGGTCGCCACCACAGAAAACTAGGAAAAGAACAGAAGAGAGAGTAGGGGTTAGTATGGATTTTGGAGCCATCATGAATAGTAATGATAATTAATTGAATTTACAGAGCATCAGAATTAAACTGAATGAAGTTATGAGAAAGCCATGTTAAAGTAATGTGTTTTTACCAGTTTTTTAAAGTGCTCCACTGTATTAGCCTGGTGAATTCCTATTGGCAGTCTATTCCAGATTTTAGGTGCATAACAGCAGAAGGCTACCTCACCGCTTCTTTTAAGTTTAGCTCTTGGAATTCTAAGCAGACACTCATTTGAAGATCTAAGGTTACGATTTGGAATATAAATATGATATGAAAAACAACTATTCTTTCTCCAGACAGATTTGGCAATTTGGTGCCACATAATATATATCTGCTACTGCACATCTTACCTGCTCTTTGGTGACAATTAAAAGCAGCTCTAGAAGGTTGAACCAGGATATAATCCCTTACATATAAGATGCAGTCTCTGGTTGATCTTACATTGCCAATTTATAGGCTGGTACAATTACCAGTAGACAAGACAGTAGTAAAATATACTAAACAGTTATGGCATCAGTAATTTTGTTGGCAGAGGCAAACATTGAATACTGTCTTAAAACAATTACTTACACTGCCCAAGTCATGACTACGCTCTCAAAATTTAAGTTGTTTTGGATTTGTTACATTGCTTTCAGAATGAGGGGCACGTGGAATATACGGACAAGTTCTACATATCACATGAATTATTTCTTGAGTTAAAGCATAAAATAATCTGTGCATGTGGTACAGCAAGGACTAACAGAAAAAACACATCCCTGCAACTGAAAACTAAAGAATCTGATGATGAGCCAGTTTTGGTTCATGCAGATAGCATGTTGCCGGTCATACGGCAGGATATACAAAGAGTAATATGTCTCACAACAGTTCACACAAACATTATACAGTACATAAAAAAATAATCTGCCAAAATTGAAATCCAGAAGGAGGGGTGGTAGATAAACTGGTGGTAATTGAAGAATATAATCTGAAGTGAATGAAATGTATGGGACATTTGCTTTTGCCCACAAGCTCTTGAAGTAAAACTATGCTGCCTATCACAAAGTGTGTGAGATCACTCTGATGCATGGAATCCTTATTTTCAAATAGGATAAAAGACAGACTGGATGCTGCCACCATCCACAAGAAGGTCATGGATGGTGTGATCTCTGAGTATAGTTCCAGTGAAACTGCCAGGCAAGGCACACCATCCTAGAAATTATTGCCAGGTAGGCAATATCAATGTAATTTTACAATCATCCATGAGAATAAGATGTACAAGATATACAGTGAAGTCTGTAATAACAAGCAGGAAAAACAGCAACACCAGTGCAGAACTTGTTTTGAAGTATTAATGTATGAAGTTGGTTGCTTTAAACAGTATCATGCAGTTCAGAATGATGAGTGTTTTGAGTGTTAACACATTCTTTAGTTGTATGTTTTGCACAATTTGTGAAATAAAAAAAATGTTGATACCTTTTACAAAACATGATTTTCCTCAAAAAATATAGCCTATAGTCACAACAAAAACAAAATTGACCCTCAAAAGAGTTAATGAGCCTTTACATTGTTACCGGCAAGGAGCCTCAATAATACCAGACTGCGTAGCTGGTCCTCGTTTTCATTATTAGGAACCAGAGGGAAGGAATATTGCAAATGCCAAAGAAATGTACTCCTCAACCGCACTGGAACAGCCTTTGGTGAAGTATTAATAACGAGACTCCGGCCAGTTTTCATACATCAGATTCAGAAATAATGAGGATTCTGTGCAGGCCATGACACGGTGCACCGGCTCTTTTTCCTTGCAGCTAAGCTTGAAAGGCCAAGGCCACTATTGTATGACATTTAGCCCCTGTGTTTGCAAAACTACAGTTGTGTCTGTATTCTTGGCATGACATCAGACTCATTCCCATCTATGTTGCAGCTGTGACTTGTAGAGTATTGAGTGAGGGGTCATTGGGGTTGAATCTCTACTGTTTGGGGTTAATGTTATCCTTTTGTTCTTATTTGACCGTGATCTAAATAGTGCCACTGAAGCATTTTGTAGCTGACTGTGATGCCTTTGGGATGAGGATCAGCAGTTCTATATCTATATAGAAACTATAGTTCTCTCTGCTGAAAAATAAGAAGCAATTTCCCCAATTGAACAGGTTTTAATATTGTAGAATTTTGTTTACAAGTGAAAGTATCACATATAATGAGGTTAACCATTGAATTGAAGCAGTGGTGGCTCATGTGTTGTACTGGATGATGGTGAAGTTAAATTCTTAGATAAAGATCTTGATTTATTTTTCAGTTTTTATACTGCAACTTTTAGTTCAGTTCAGTTCAGTTTTTGTGCAGTGTTCTATATTTTATGTAAGCTTAGAGTGCTTATTTATAGTTATAATGCACTTCCAGTGATTTATCAGTCCACAAAACATTTATATACAGTACATAAACATACAATAAATTTTATGAATCTTAATAGGTAACATGGATCATGACAATATAAAGCCTTGTTTTCTTGATATGAAAGCAGTGGGGCTCTTGGATAGCCAGAGAGAGAACTCATACTTGAGCCAGCCTATTGTTTAAAAAAATATTTTCATTTTCAATGTTAAAAATTTTTCAAAGAGTCTCTGCTCTCAAAACACATAAAACTCTGCGAACAAATCCAAATAAAGTCCTTCCTGTGCTTAGTGAATAGTCTATAAACCCACTGGGTCACTAACACTCCCAGTACTTTAAAATTTAAGTACAAACTCTTTTAGATACTTTAGTTGTACACAAAGCAGGGCAAAGTTCCTCATCTCTTTTTTCAGAAGCAAATTAACTGTGGTTTGTCTAGACACTCCATTTAACCCTTGTCCCTGGTCCACATGACTTGGAAGAGGATGGACTGTCCAGGATCCTAGCTGCCCTTACTCGGTTTTTTCTATGTCCTAGATTCCGATGTGCCTCCAGAGTATCCTTCCTTGGCTGGTTTCCTGCTTCACCTTGTGGGAGAAGAACATTTTTTGAGACATAAAGAGTGCCTAATCTGTTTTTAATGGTTTTCTCTAAATACCCAGCTCTTATATCACAAAAAGGGGGAGTGATCCATGACATTGATGAAAGCAAGATTCCGATAACACTGTGTATCAATATCTTTCCTGAATGTAATCTCTCTATTATAATAAAATAATCTTGGATCGAGACATGATCTTCTCTGAAAGACACTTTGATGTCCCACAGGACTAGACTTTACAACTTTTGAAAGTAAGACCCATGAGATGGTGACTTTTGCACGTCACGGCCCTAATTACAAACAATTTAAAACAAGATCACGGACATCTAACCTCCCAGTTGTTGGAATGCTTTTGGCAGACACACTTCATGTGGTCCCAACTCTTAAAAATTTCACACGTTCTAATGGCACATCAATGACTAAGCAAAGAAGAGCAGTGCGTCGAAAAGAGACACAAAAGCGTTGGAGAGAAAAGAATGCAAAAAAGAATGCACAAAAGAACAATATAATCTAAGTGCAAATTCAGAAAATAAAGAAAGTAATAATCAGACCGGACCAAGTGGAATTGAAAAGAATCGAAGAAACCACAATTTGTCAGGTGTATATGTATGATCACGGAGAAGCGATGCAACGTAGAATCAAAAGAGTATATAACAATTCCCATGAAAATAACAGTCTCTTTAAATTGTATATCTGGATAACCAAACTTGGGGGTGGGTGAGCAGGGGGCAGAGCCCCCTAATATTAATAAAAATTCATTCATCAGACAGATGCAACCTAATAGAAGATCATAAATATCAACTACTGTTGACTGTTGCCATACTGAGTTCAAATTGTTTGCAATGCCAGACATCATTACAAGAGCTCAAAAGTATTCATGGTGGAATTATTACCCCCCAGATTTGTAAATAGAAACTTATGGATATGACAGGAGTGTCAGCATTAGCGAGAACAAGGGTGGAGGTGGTTGATCTGAGGTGGGCATTGAATTACTTAGAGGAATGTCTGTCTTTAAGACTCCTTCAGACAAATATGTGCTTGAGGTAATACATATTAGAAAACACATAGCATTTGGGCTGTATTGGCATTTTTCTCTCTTCTTGAATTTCACAGTTCTCTTTAAAGTTCTAATTTGTGTCATATGAATGGGAAAACACCATTGAGCAGCAAAATAAATACATTTTGAAAATGATGGATCTATATTTAATTCACCAGCTTAAGAGGTAGCTTACAGTGATTGTCACATCACAGCAATAATCTAACAATGCAGTCCTGTAAACCATAAACATATACATTAAATTGAGCCCCATGAAATAAACCAAATAGCCTAAAATAATCAGAAAATGTATTTAAACATTTACTGAAGATTCCTGTTTACTATGCTCTCAACTATATATGCAAAAACACAATATCACTATCCATTCAATACACAACATCAGGCAATTTCTTCAGCAAAAGATTGAGTATGGTGAAGTTATATAGTATGCAGGAACAAATGTAAAGAGTGTAATTAATCAAGTCCTGTTTAGGGATTGACAGAGGAGGACAGTATTTGTCAAGTTTCAAATTAAGCCCATTTGAAAGATGCTTATACTTTGTATTAAATCTGTCTTTAGTAATGCATTCAAAGCTTACAGTAGAAGTTCTGTTGTCATGTTGATCGTTTACTTTTGCTATGTCTGCCTTTCTGGTGCAATGCCAGTTTGAGGATTATTATTACTGTCATTGGTATTATAGTTACAGTTGGATTATTAACTTTGTTTTAGCCTACAATTTTTGGTCCCACCCTCAATGTTTAAGAGGAGTTAATGCTCAATGACCTGGAGCTCAGACTTTGATTAAGAAGTAAAGCAAGTAAAGAGGACTTGGCAACAGACCTGGTCATGATTTAAAAAGGTAAAGGAGCTAGCTGAGGTGGTTTGGGCTTATAGTAAGGGTGCCTGTGAGGTCTTCTGGACATACGGTATCCCATTGGATAGAGACAAAGGAGACATACTGTGCAGGAAATTCTGTCTCACAACTGTTCTATAATTATTGGGAAATTCCTAGGTGTAAAAAATCTGAAATCTTTAATAGGCAGGATTTGATTTTTTATTTGCTCTAGGGATACCAGGTTAACTATCTCATTATTGGTTTCTGTTATTTCTGAAATACCAAACTTTCTGTTGGCCTCAAAGGCACACATATTCAATATACCTACATTATTTGAAATACAGCAAAGTCCTATAAATAACTGTGTAGGACCAAATGCCTTCAAGTAGCCAGGAGGTGTTGTCACATTCCCTTGTTGCCTACAGTCTTTGCCCAAGAAGAAAGTTAGGCAACAGTAATAACTACTGGATGAACCAATCTCTCGAGTTCTTAGAGTCTTTTTCTATTTGTCATACATGCTGGTGCTCCAACCTATAGCCAATCCAGGGTACTCAGCACATATGGTGCCTAAATTGCTATGCTGACATACACAGAAACTCCACTGGTGCCATTGTGGTCTTCTCTTTTTTCTGGAGGTTTATGTGGGAAATAATTATGTTTTGGACTGTCCTTTCCCACTTCTGTATAATATGCAGAGTATATACAAGGGTGGGCAAAAGTAGGTTCATAGTTGTTGGTATGGAAAAAGACATGTAGGTTATGATTATTACAGTATCTTTATTAAATTTAAAGCTTTAACTTTATTAACCTAAAAGAATGTAACAATGGCACAGTTCACAGTGCAATCTCATAAGTGCTCAAATTGCCTGCCTTCATTATTTGCACATTCTTGTAATCTACTTGGTAATAACAAAAGAAGAAGAAGAAGACAAATTAGGGGACAAATAATACACATAAATAATAAAATTATAAATAATACAAGAATAAATTATGTGTGTTCGCATACTCACAACTGTAAATATACTTTTGCCTGTACAGTAGAGTCTCGCTTATCCGACATAAATGGGCCAGCCAAACGTCGGATAAGCGAAAATGTTGGATAATGGCAGGTGTTAAGAAAAAACCTATTAAACGTCAAACTATGTTATAATTTTACACATTATGTACCTAATAATCATGTTTTACAACAAAACAACAGAATAAATTAACTGAAAAAATGAACTTAGTTGCAGAATTGTCTGACGTTAAATACAGTATGTACTGTACTTAAAATGTTCAGTCCTGTGATGATTTAAAGACATTTTACATCGTAGTCTGCTTTCCTGAAGAGTGCCGTTTCTTCGCTGTGAAGTCTCGCCATCTTTGCAGAATCATTATGTCGATTCCTATAGCTTCTTCTTGTTGCTTGATGTAATTAATTGCAGTTTCTAGCCTTAACTCCGCCACTAATATAGTCAACATCCTTACGAGCGTATACTGTTTAATACAGCATTGTGACTGTCTGTGTGTGTTTGTGCTGTGACATGCGAGTCCCTGTCTTGCACCCGAAAACTGAGTCTCAGTACTTTTAGCAACATCAGCTTTATTAAGCTTGAAATAGCAACAGTGAGGTTATTTAATGTAGTGGGATCTTTCATTCTCCTATACACAGACACAGCAGTCAGGCAAGTCGAGGGGAAAGTAATACTGAGCTCAGCGCATTTATAATGTCCCTTGTTCCTTGTATCACCCATCAACGGCAGGCGCTTATAGCATGTCCGCGATCTTTTCGGATTGGCTTTTACATCGAACTGCTACAGCGCTGGGAGACTGTGATTGCTTTGGGATGCTCTTCCGCGTGTCGTCCTGTTGGGTGGAATCCCACAAGAGTTTAGAAACTCACTCACACCAGTCATGATTCTTTTCAAAGGTAAAGTGCAGGTTAATTTGCTTTATGTATTTTTACTTTATATTTTGTATTAATCATTTTTATATGAATAGTTTTGGGTTGTGGAACGAATCATCTGAGTTTTCATTATTTCTTATGGGGAAATTCGCATTGATATAATGTACGATTGCTTTGGACTGCAAGCACATTTCCAGAACGAATTATGCTCGCAAACCGAGGTTCCATTGTAATTAGCTGCGGCAGAGTCGCAGAGCAACGGAGCAACAAATAATAGACTATGCTCACGCTTGCAACTTGCAGTTCTTGTTGCCGATTGATGTGTATTTTTTTTTGTTTGTTTTTTTTTTGCAGTGGGACGTCGGATAATACGGAATGTTGGATAAGCGAAGGTAGGATAAGCGAGACTCTGCTGTATATATACAGTATATGCATGTGCATATTTGTTTAGTGGAGAGGATAAACCAGTAAAATAATAATTACCTTGCTCCTATGGGGAGTTACACTAGGTAAATGGCATTGAATAAAAATGTCTGGCCATTGCACCACTGAAATTGCTTGCAAATATTAACCTGATTGTATGTGATTAACATGGGAGCCCTTTGTGTAATTAATGATTATCAGAGATTTTGAATCATTTTGGCTGGATGTCACATGACAGAAGTAACCTTTCCTCCAGTTATTTTGTTATTAGCTTCTCATTTCCATAGAAGCTTAATGCTGCTGATCATGTGGCCACTGCTTCTATAATTTTGATGAAGACTAGATTGAAAATACAATACAGTTTACAATACAGTTTATTTTTGTATAGCCCAAAATCACACAGGAAGTGCTGCAATGGGCTTTAACAGGCCCTGCCTTTTGACAGCCCCCCAGCCTTGACTCTCTGAGAAGACAAGGAAAAACTCCCAATAAAAACCTTGTAGGGAAAATGGAAGAAACCTCGGGAAAGGCAGTTCAAAGAGAGACCCCTTTCCAGGTAGGTTGGGCGTGCAGTGGGTGTCAAAGGTAGGGGGTCAATACAATACAATACACAGAACAGAACAATTCCTTAATACAGCATAATAATAAAAATTTTAGAAGTACGGTTTAACAGTAGATGATATGACATAATTAGGTTTGGATATTTTTAGAGTTCTGGAGACCTCATCCATCAAGCTGCCTCCCCATTTGGCCATGCCACGGCTAAAACGTTGCTCCGATGAAAGGACCCCTCTTTCCCATGATTCCTGTGATCCTCCATCAGGGATGACTTTACCATTGGCAGGCAAACAACTTGGCAGGTGGGCCGTGGCACCAATTGCCATATTTGGGTACCGAGAAAAGAAACAGAATAGGTGAGGGTTAGTATTCAAATATAATTATCATGTTACTTATGTTATAGTGCTAATGACTAACAACAGAGATGCAGTCTGTACAGTTAATCAGCAGCTCTAGTCAGGATATGCTAAACTGAAGTAGTGAGTCTTCAGCCGGGATTTAAAGGCTGAGTCCGAAGGGGATTTAGAGATATTCACACATGAAACATTAAAAGTCAGTTGAAAAAATATTGTGTGCAAGTGTGAATGTGTCATTTCACTTACACTAAGGTTGCATTAATATTGTGTACTTAAATATCCATCCTTCCATATAAATTGTAAAATAGCTTTACATTTAGGTGGCTTGCTACCACGTCACAGCACATGCACTCTGGTGTGAGGGCAGGCCTTCATCCTTTCCACATAGAGTTTATGTTCATTTTAGTTCAGCGAAGAACTTCAGTTTCACCAGCTTGCTAAAGGACACTTGCCATGTCAACTGGAGACTTTATATTTCTTAACTTTTCATTCTGTCAGTGACTGGTTGATTCTCCATTGCACCACCGAAGCGGTGAAAAACTGCAACCTGCTACAAATTAGGGCAGAATAGATAAAGAAAATAGACAGATGGCGTATTCAATTTAAAAAAAAAAAAACTAAACATATATAAGACCAGAAAAAAAAACATGGACTTTTTTGAACACTTGGACAAGTTAATGCACAACTAATGCTCAAAATCCGAATAAGTACACTTGAATGAACAGTTCTGAAAATACTTTTTTATTATGATTTGCCCCTTTTTTGTAACTGTTTAATGGCCTTTCATCACTGAGTATGTTAAATGCACTTTATTGTATTGGTTACACACTAGCGGATCAAATGTATTTTGCAGGTTTCAGATTTTTAACTAATCAAAAACTTCTTTTACCTTTAGTTTATAAGAATGTGATTAAGTACACAACCCAGAAAGTGATGTAGGCAACTTGTTGACTCCATTCCAATTGGAGGTACAGAAAAAAACAAAACTATATTTTTTGCCCATTGACAATACTGAAGGAATAATATATTTAAAGCTCCATCATTCTATGCTCTAACCCGCTTTTCCAATCATGAAAGTATGACTATCAAGGAAATTTGAGTACTTTAGGTGTATTGAAGTAAAATACATGGTGTAATATCTCTACTTCTCATACAGAGAGGTAAGGACAGACTCTGGGTATATTCAGCTGAAAATAGAATATAGTTTTACCTGAGGCTGTAGATATGGCAGTCTAAGCCTAGATTGCTATCAAGAGAGGCTTCATCTCTAACCAAAGAAGTGCATGAAAGTAAATTGCAGGTCTTAAGATTTAAAGAGGAAAATGTCAACCATGAATTATTTTCAGATTTTTTTTTTATTAAAAGTATTGCTTCACTGTATATTATATATGCTATGTGCACTAAAGAAAAGTGAAAGACCAATTTCATTTACAGTGAAACTGTAAAGCAGTGAGTAGTAAACATTATGTTTTCTAAATTTTAATTTCCTTTCAACAATAAATGACATATTGGGTAAAGGACATGCATATTATTTTTGGATTTTAAGTCTATATATTTATGATTTACTAGCTATGGTACCTAATTTAAACACATTTGCTATCTCTTACCTTATGTGTCACTGTAGGCATGATATTAGGCAGGTGGTGATCAGTGTTTGGTCTTAACCAGACATAGTGCTTGAAGTTCTTCCCAAAGAGTTTTTTTTTCCTAATTCTCTCAGATTCCTCTTACTCAAGAGAGCGTTCTTTATAGTCTGAACAATTTCTGAATCCACTGTTTTTTATGTAAAATGATATCTTTAGTTGTTTGCTGCACAATCATCAAATACATATACACCGTATTGCTCTAAAATGCACAATATAAAGAATATCTAAGAAGACGCATGTTTGTCGCGGATGCGAATTGCTGTATGTAGCGTGTACAACACTTTGCTATGCTGCACGCGGTCGTGCTTCGAAACCGAAAAGTTGTTTTTTAAAGACTGCTCACTTCATTGTGTTTTAACCTCAGTTGTAAAGGAATGTTTTAATGATCCCATGGGATACCCCTCGCAAACAATTTTACACGCTGCATATGGCGATTCACTTCCGCGAGAAACATGCCTCTATTAACAGTCAACGTGTGGGAGGGGGGTGTGTACAAAGGGTAGGGACGAAAACAGTGAGAGCGTATGAGTCGCACTTAGTGGCAATTCTACGGTTTGCAGCCCGAATGGGGTTCAACGGCTTACCCACGCCTAGACACACACTCAATCTCATGCATAATTATTTATTGAATGGTAAACACTTCTGGAAAGACACGGTTGTCTAAAACAGGTTAGTGTGAGAATACAACAGTAAGTGAATGAAAAGACGGAACTCTGGAGGGAGCAAAATACAACACAATAGTGAACCCGCGGCATAACAAACGCCGCATAATTATTTATTGATGGTTGAACACTTCTGAAAAGACACAGGGACACCCCTCGCAAACTATTCTACACGCCGCATACAGCGATTCACATCTGCGACAAACAAACTGTTTTACACACTGCATACAGCGAATCACATCCGCGACATGATTTTTCCTAGATGGTCCTGTCGTGTCCACCCTCGCACTCAAAGCATACACACTGCCTGCTCATGTGCCCGGTCGCAAGCCGTGTCCAGCCTAATTCTCGAAGCATACACACCGCCTGGTTTATGTGTCCGCTCGCAAGAGAAACTCACGGAGAGCTGCCCACCAGCTGCCTGTGTGTGTGCCTCTGTCTGTCTCTGGCGTGGCTTTCACTTGCGCTGCCTCTGTGTGAACCGGTCAGGCACAGAGAAGGTCAGCTGCTGACAGAGCGTCTCGACTGTTGCAGGGCCTGCATTGGTGAAGCAGGTGAGACGGTAATGAAACAGAGGCACAGGGCTTATTGGTTTTTAAAGACTGATTCCATCATTGTGCTTTAACCTCAGTTTTAAAGGATTGTTTTAAGAATCCCATGGGATACCCCTCGCAAACCGTTTCACACGCTGCATATGGCGATTCACCTCCGTGAGAAAACATGCCTCTATGAACAGTCAGCGTAGCTCGGAGGTACATGACATTAACCTGCCCTGCACTGCATATGGCCTCTACGACAGACAAACATAAATGATGCCATTTTTAATGTGTTGTCGCGTCCGAGTTGGTGGGCGTGGCCCTGCGAGTTGTCGTCGTATCCAATGGTCTTGGAGTTGGTAGCCGTGGCTCCTTCCTGTGTGCGCCATAGGTGTCTCACTTGTCGGCGGCTTAGTGAATCCACGCCCCTTCCGGCGTGCTTTTCATGGTTGTCTTGCCTTAGTGAATTATATATATAGATGCTATAAAACAATTTTAATATTTTAAATGCAGACTATACTAGTGAAACATTCAGCTGTATTTGTTTTCATATTTAGCTATAAGAAAATAAAAGAAAGCTGAAATTGTCTTGTCCAATGCAATTTTTGACATCATGTTTCTTTTCCATCTAATACCACTTGGGGTGCACTCTTTCTTTTCTACAGCTTTCTACTCTTCTAGAAGCTGAAGATAAAACATACAATGATTGCTTTTTTTGTACTCCAACACAGTAATCATGTAACGAGTGATTTCAGTGTCTTGTTTGATCAGTTTTTCAGTCCTACTTTAAAACATAAGTTTGGACACCATAGCATTTGTTTCTACATCTAGCAGTTAATTTGAATTCAAATATAAGAGTTAGGATGTATGATCAAAGTTAAAGATTTGCAGTCAAATCTGATTTGGCCATTTAGTAATTCTCTTTTCATATAAGTAGACAGAAATGTAATACATTTCCTACAGAAAACTGAATCCTACCTCTGATGCCACAAATTGGGTCAGTCTGGTTCCTTGTAATCTTATTATTGCCAAGCACTCAAATCAAGCTCACTGCCAATAAACTCCAGAAATGCAGCTTTTGCAATTCTTCAGCAGTTTTTATCTACTACTGCTTATGTGCTCTATCAAGCAGTAAATAGGGATGACATGATTTGTACTTTCAAGAATATACAGTACATACATAAATTATCAATCAGTCAATATTTATTTGTTATAATGCTTTTCCCACATTACACAGCTGCTCAGCTCTTTACAAGGTAATTCACAGTACAATATAAAAAGAATTTATATTGCTGGTACATAATAACAAATAGAAGTAATAAATTTAATATATAAGCACAGTCACAGCTTGCAAACTGTCCTTTTCAGAATGCAACATACAAAAAAGGAGGTCTTCAACTTGAATTCAAATTGTAGATTAGAAAGAGCTTTATAAGCATCATTTTCAGAAAATAAGTGATGATAAAGCTTAATGAGTATTTGCCAAATGTTTTACAGGTAGAAATTTGAAAGTGAGGCTTCACTAAACTTTCAGTTTTATTACTAGGGAACAGACTTTTGTACATTGAGGCTTTTAAGGAAGTGGATGTCATATTTTTGTATTCCTAACCACATTAGGAACAGAACATTCATTCATCTTCAGTCAAACAACTTTAAAGTTAGTCTTTGACATTATAAAGCTGCGACTGTATGCACACAAGTGCATTCTTTAACAATAGTTTTAAAAAATTAGCACACTTTAGGGTTTTACTACAAATGATGGCAGATCTTTTTTACCACAAGCTTGATGGATTTTGCATACATTTTCATCACAGACACAGCAAGATGTTTTTGTACTGCTAACCAGATAGTTTGCATACCTTTACGTGTTGTCCTTTTTCTGTGATTGTCAGATGTTATCTTTAATGACTGCCCTTTAATTACTGACTGTTTGATGTAGTGCCAGGAACAACAGAAACCCAACAATATGAGATCCACGCTGGATGGCCGTATATTGCACTTTATCCAACAACAATGTAGCTTTATATGGAAGGATGATCTTGCACTGCTTTCTTTGTATATGCACTGTCCTGCATGCTAAAGCCTACACATTGTGGTACAATTCTTTGAGCCAGCACTCAATGACAATCTCATGTTAGGCAGGCCATGCTTGAGGGCAAAACTGTCTATCATAATAATATGCACTATATAGTGTTCTGAAAAGCCTTAATCTTCCCTGTACTCCTACTAGTTTTTTAAATAGCTTAAACCCTAACCAGGGTTTTTGTGAGATATGCAGCTCCATTGAAAACCCTAGTTACATAATCAGAAGTTAAAGAGATACCATTAGATCTGGAATATCTTAGATCTTAGACGCCCACCAGAATTCAAATACCCATGTGGCCCTGTGGGTGTTCAAATAGTAGCCATATCAGAGGGATGGTGTCATACGGTGTTCCAGCGCTCCCAGAAGACACTCTCCCTCTGTCCTTTCATTAAAGACTATTGGCCAAGAAAGGTTCCATCGACCAACCAGGCATGCCCATCACACCACATCCTCCTTTACAATATATAAGGTATAGGACACTATAAAATGTTGAAGAATGTTGAAGAATCCCAGAGGTCCATGTTTATTAGCAACAGTGTTACTAAAAGAAAAGAAAGGAAATTAGGAAACAATCATGAATGGAACATCAAGCTTGTTCCATGGCTTTTTAAAAAGATCCGTGTTTCTGCAGACTAATGTTGTTATATGGAGCTGGGTGCAGAAGTGGTGTGGTATCTGGGTTTTCCAGAATTGGTGCAGAGCTCTTAGAGCACTCCTCCTCCATTCTTGAGCTGGAGAAGGAAGAGAGAATGGTGCATGTGTTTCACCACATATATAGGCTATATATGTTAATCTTAGCCAGTGAACTTTTCTCTCAGCTCTACAACTCTTTCTGTTGTGTGATAAAACATTAAGATTCCCTTGCAGAGTCACTACTGGTCAAGTCAGTTAATCATTTCTGCAGTCAGGAGGAGTCCTTCTTAAGCTACAGGTGCATCAATTCATCTTCAATGGAAGCCAGTGGGTGTTCATCCCAGAGCCCTGAAATTTATGGGTCTGTAAGCCAGCTCCCCAGGTGCCCATTCCTGTGTAAAGCCAACATGGTCTCACTCCTCAAAGTCAGGGATCAAGTGCTACCCTGTAGCTGTAGGGGCTGTACTATCCTCCCACTAGTCCTCCCTCACCTCTCCTTTAAACAGACATCTTGGCCACTACTTTTACAGCTATTGATTATGACTGTCCAGTCATCCATATATACATTCATCTATTAACCCATTATCCTGTTTACTCGGAGCAGGTATCTGTCTTCGGAGCTTTGGGCACAATGGCAATGGCAAACCCTTTGTATGTCTTGGGCCTGTACTATTGAGAAAGGGCTTGCCCACTGTAACCCTGAATTGGATTAAGTGTATTCTGGGATAGATGGAAGAATAGATGGAAGAAGGGAAGGATGAATGGAGTTTTAAAGGGTATATCCACTGTGTTTTACAAGCTGTCTGTTGCAGGCTGCACCTTATAGACAATATAAATAAAAATGGAATTACTGTCGAGCAATTTATTACAGCTGAATTGCTAGTGCTATTGTGAGACAAGTAAAACAGTTATGAAAAACAATGGTCAGTCAAACATTGAGGGGACCTGCAGTGGGTAGCATGTCGTGGAAGAGACCTAGAGAGTTACCTTGCCTGGTCAGGACACCTGCATAAAGAATGAGCCGCTGGAGCCCTTAAGTTTCAATAAGTTAGTCCACCAACCCACTAATGGGCAGCAAGTATATAGCTTCTGGGTAATTCTAGAGCCCACAGTGCATCCTAGGAAAGGTAGCTGCTGCACTGTTTACATAGGGTACAGTGTTAATCTCATTCCAGAAATACTTCCAATCTCCATAAGGTGGTTTATACAGACCTTTGTATTCTCAGTTTGGATGTTCTGGGATTGGGGTGGAGCAGAGGTGAATGCTCTCCTGGCAGAGTAGAAGAGGAAACCAGAGAAGGACACGAGTACTAAAGGTTGAAACACTGGTTTTAGGACAGTTGAAGACAAAGAGGACATTCAAGATAAGCAATTCCAAAAGGGGCACTGTTGTGTTCATGATATGCTAGTATATATTGATTTTCTTCTGTTAAAACCTACCTGTTGTGCCTTGTCTGCTATAATTAAACATTGCATATTTGGAAGCTCTGTGTCATCTAATTGTTGCTCTAACCAGAGCTTCAACCTCAAGTGTCCCCTGTAGATCACACATGATGGAAGCAAGAAAGATAGATAGATAGATAGATAGATAGATAGATAGATAGATAGATAGATAGATACTTTATTTGTCTCTAGAGACAACTTTGTCACAGAGGGGGAGAGAGAAAATTCAGTAAAATGTGCAGCTCAACTATTAAATAATAAAAAGGAAAATTCCATATTTTTCAAAATCAATGTACAAAATCTGTCAATTTCATATACATTCACTATTGGTACTCAACAAGTCAACTGCCAAATCAAATGTATTTATAAACATATGTACTGAATATAACTTTTAAAATCATCAAAAAGTAAGATTTCCTTAAAAAATTCATGCAGAAATAATAGTGTGCAGTCCTTGTTATGGTAATTGTTAACCATTCTCTATGGCAGAAAAAAAATGTCATAGCCATTAAGTAAAACTGATATCTTGCCTAAAACTGCTTCTCAGTGGTGGTGTGAAAGTATAAAAAGTGCTAGCACAAGGTCAGTCACTAGCTTCTGCAAAGATGGCTAAATGCCTTGGATAGATTGTGCTGTACTTTTTATTTATTTATTTTCTTGACAACTAAATTTGTGTCTAGGATTGTTTTTTGCTTTATGCTTAAATGCCGAAATGTCAGATCTGACAATGTATGAATGTGAAAAGAAAATCTAAAATATGTTTCTACCCAGTAGCCATTTTTTGTAAGCCCAGGATGTATCAAGGTAAGTCTACTTTTGTGCTTTGATGCCAGTAGAAGGTGGTAGGTGCCTGTTGTTCATGTCTTTTCACCTTAACCCTGCTGTTTTAACCATTATAATTGGAGTAAATTTTAAAATAACTTTGATTATTTTAATAATCTTTATTATTCTGGTAATTCTAAAATTTGGTGCTGTGTACTACAGCACTCTCAATAGCTTCCTTCCAACAACTCTGATGCCAAGAAATATAAACTCAAACAATTAAATACCAATTGGGTAAAAAGAAACTCCACTTCATTTGGGTTACAGTACAGATCAAGGCTATGCTGTAAAATAGTCAGCTCTTTAATTCCCAGGTCATAGGATTAAATTATCAATCCCTTTTTTAAAGACTTGCACTTGTCTCTGTTTCTTAGAACTATTACATGATTGCTGTTATGGCCCAGTCCTTCATTAAAAAGGAACAATGCAATTAGTAGTGTGATATTTAATTTCTCTGCTAGTGTAACAAAAGCATAGATGGCTCAATTATTAGCAAATATACTCAATAAATATATACTAATACTATTTTTTCAAATTTAAACCTCCAGGAAACAACTGTTGAGATTAACATTATTACTAAACGTGGTCTAATAAATTCCTATCTTCTATACATGGTAAGAAATACAGTTATTTAAAGCAATGTAGTTATAACTTTTTAAATAATTTCACCAATAACTAATTATAACTATAGCTAAAGGGCTTGAGTAAGGGCAATTTCGAAGCCAGCCGGGATGTGGCAGAGTGTAGTGACTCTTTTTCTCCCTTCTCTGCAGACCATTCACAGGAGATTCCACCTGGCCATCTTGATGTCACTTCCAGGTCCAAGCCTATGGAAGAAGACCTGGCCGGCTCCAGCCCCTGTGATGTCACGTCCAGGTTTCGAGCCTATATTTGAAGACCCTTATGAGTCAGACCCCTCTGACCTCACTTTCTGTCTTCACCTTTAAAAGCATCCACCTTTTCCCTATTCCCTCAGTTCTGTTTTGGACTCAGTTTTGTGCTTATCAGTGCTGTGTAACATATTCACGACTTTGCAGCCAGGATACCATTTATATGGGTGGCTGCCCCAAACCTTGCTATGGGTCTGTGGAGTTTGTGACAAACTGTACAGTATAATATTGCCAAGGCTAACTGCCAATAAATAAACATTAAATAATAAACTTATACTTAATAAAACAGTGTCAATATTGAAAGAACAACTTATAGATTCATCCTCTATGGTCTTTATTGATCTCCATAGCCAGATTAAGCCTCATTTTACATCTTTTTAACATTTCTAAAACAAAAATCAGTCCCTCTTGTCTCTTTTCTCTTTATCTGTTTATTTTTTTCAAGAGACTACTTCTATTACTGTTGGTTGTGCTCCATGTTTACAGATAAGAAAAACTGAAGATTTATATGTGTAAATCTCTCATTCTGATGGCACAGAACAGGTCCCGACCTGATAGCACTTATCACATATTTTGCATAAATAATATTTGGTGTATGCACAGAACATTAATAATAATAAAGCATTATCACCAAACACATAATATTATCCGGAGCACCAGAAACAGCTGTCCAGTTCCACCTATAACACAAAATCTGCTCACTTATGAGTTCTGTTCCTATAGTTTCCACCTGTCTTGATAATAGCAGACATTGCAGTGTAATTAATCATTAAATAAAAAAATGTAAAAATCTAATAGCACAATTAAACAAGTTTAACAAAAATAAACCCTATTTACAGTACAGTATGGTACTTAGTTTTACAAATCCTTTATAAAGTATGAATTTGTGCAAGTCTAACTTGCTGAAGAAAATTTTATTATATACCTCAAATAATAAGAACAATATCCATGCATTTTTTGATTTTACTGGTTTGTGTTTTCGACAGCAACCTTTTCCAAGAAGGGCTTATCACTGTGTTTTTGGTCTATTCAATGATCCTTTTATGAGGTGATTTGTTCTGATAGCTAAGCTTTAACTCTGAGGTTGGTTGGGTTAGATTTGTGTATATCCAGTCATTAATAGTGCACTGTGTGAATTGCGGGTCAAGTTGGGTTATACTTAAGTTGTGTAATTAATGTCTATGGCCATATCCAGACTATTTAGTGCACCATTGCTAGTGTCAGATTCTAAGGATTTCAAGCACATTGCAACATAAAAATACATAAAGTACAACACTTTTTAAAAGACAATATATAACAAAAATAAGAAATTTATAAAACTACAAAATATGACTTGCATAAATGAAAATTGAATTAGCAAAATGCCTAAATGGAGTGAAATACTAGCTCAATTAAAAAAAAATTTAAGCCCTTAAGTAAATGTAAACATGTCTAAAGTGATATTGATTGAGAGTGAGTTTCAAATTTTAAGAGAAAAATAACTGAAAGCATGACCACCAAACATTTTATTTCTGTATGTTGGAACAACCTGGAAGCTGTGCATCAAGTTCAGTTTAGAGCCCTTTTTAGGCACATTGTAACGGTTGTCACATATTTTTTTTTGTGTGCTCTTAATCTCTAAAAGGAAGCAAGCTGCAGAAACAGTTATGTCCCATTAATTAACTGACTGTGGGATATCTCTTTAAGGAAAGTAGGGGTCCAAACTATGCCTGGGGGTCCTTGCTAAAACGTACCATGGTGTGATGTAAGGGGAACTGACTTTAAAAAGGCAAGGTGGCACATATTTTAAAAAGAAAGAAAAAAAAGAGAGAGAAGGAGCGGGAAAGTGAGAAGAAAGTCTGTTTCAGTAAAGTGCTGGGAAGGTGAAAAGAAAGAAGCAGCCAGCTGTAAAGCAAGGAAGACTCCGTAATAAGGACGGTTGGGTGCACGGAGAAGGAGTGTCTGCTAACCTAAAAGGATATTCGGAGCTCCCAGCTTTACTTGTCTGTTGTGGCGCAGGCGTCGGCCATGGACGGACACTAACACCGAGTCACCCAGGTGAGACAGACTTCATCCTTCAATAAAGGAACTGTCGCCAGGCCGGTGAGATTGCTTCTTTACAACAACAACATTTATTTATATAGCACATTTTCATACAAAAAATGTAGCTCAAAGTGCTTTACATAATGAAGAATAGAAAAATAAAAGACACAGTAAGAAAATAAAATAAGTCAACATTAATTAACATAGAATAAGCGTAAGGTCCGATGGCCAGGGAGGACAGAAAAAAAAAAAAACTCCTGACAGCTGGAGAAAAAAAAATAAAATCTGCAGGGATTCCAGACCATGAGACCACCCAGTCCCCTCTGGGCATTCTACCTCACCTAAATGAAATGGTCCTCTTTGTATTTAGGGTTCTCACGGAAGGACTTGATGATGATGGTCATGCAGACTTCTGGCTTTTAGTCCATCAATGCTGGAGTATCGTGATGCTTTGAGTAGGTGGTGTTGGCGCAGGCCGCCACCACAAAGAAACCAGAAAAAGAAACAGAAGAGAGTATAGGGATCAGTACAGATTTTAGAGCCACTATGAATAGTTATTATAATGAATTGAACATACAGAGTACCAGGATTAAGTTAAAGTGAAGTTAGGAGAAAGCCATGTTAAAGTAATGTGTTTTCAGCAGTGTTTTAAAGTGCTCCACTGTATCAGCCTGGCAAATTCCTATTGGCAGGCTATTCCAGATTTTAGGTGCATAACAGTAGAAGGCCGCCTCAACACTTCTTTTAAGTTTTGCTTTTGCAATTCTAAGGAGACACTCATTTGAGGATCTAAGGTTACGATTTGGAATATAGGGTATCAGACATTCCAATATATAAGATGGAGCGTGATTATTTAAGGCTTTATAAACCATAAGCAGAATTTTAAAGTCAATTCTGAAAGACACAGGTAACCAGTGTAGTGACATCAAAACTGGAGAAATGTGTTCGGATTTTCTTTTCCTAGTTAGGATTCTAGCAGCTGCATTCTGCACTCGTTGCAAACGATTTATGTCTTTTTTGGGTAGTCCTGAGAGGAGTGCGTTACAGTAATCTAGTCGACTGAAAACAAAAGCGTGAATTAATTTCTCAGCATCTTTCAATGATATAAGAGGTCTAACTTTTCCAGTGTTTCTTAAGTGAAAAAATGCTGTCATAGTGGTCTGATGAATATGCATTTTACATATAAATTCAGTAAACGTGTTAGTGGCGCACATCAGGATTGGATGCTGGATTCGCTGCAGACTTCCCAGGTCGTGTGAATATAAGCTTTTAAAACAAAGTTCTGATAAAAGGGACTGGGGAACGTGTGGGGATTGTGTGTGTGTCTATAGATGTAATATAGGTTAAGTACATGTGAATATATTTGTGCCATTTATAAATAGGATATTGTTCAGTTTCTTTGCCTTGCTTTCTTTCTTTCCTGCTTTCTTGCTTTCTTTTTTTTCTGTTTCGCCATTTTCTGGGGAGTATATTATAGAGTGTTTAAGGGGGTGGCATATTATTTAGGATTTGTATAGTTATTATAGATTAGATAAGGATTGTTTAAAGGGTGTTTATTGTTTTGTTTTATTTATTATATATATAATATATATAATTTTTTTTTTGATTGTGTAAAGAATTGTTGGGGTGATTTATTTCTTTTTTTTATAAATTCACAAAAGACAACTCCTGCTGAGGACATCAAATTGGTGCTAAGGTTCTGTCAGTTTCTGTTCCTAATAGAATTAATTTTCCTAAGAGTAGGAGATTTTTGTGTGTGCCGGGCTTCTCATTCAACTTAAGAGGAACTACAACATAATGGTTAATAAAGTTTGGAATTTACATTGCAGTGTCATAGAGGTTAAAAGGTAGAACATTTCAACAGAGAGCCAATGCAAGTGACATAAAACCAAGGGTTATAACTGGATCACAGGCAAAATAAGAGCAGCTGAGTTCTGTTCCATCTTTAGATTATGTATGGATCACTTTGAAAAATGAAAGCGTTTCAGTAATACAAGTGAGGAAGGAAAAAAGCATGAGTAAGAGCTTTAGAAACATCAAAATAAAGAAAAGAATGTTCCTTAAATGGACTCATGCAGAATTACAAATGTATTTTATTTATCATATTAAAATTTGACATGATTTTTATCACTCATTGCCTACATTTTAAATTTTGCATTTACTGGCATTCAATCTTACATTTTTACACGGATTCAAGATGAACATGGTGTAATGATTCTGACCGTAAAATGTCTGCACAATAAGTTGATGAGGCCACATGAGTTTGTGCCATAACTCCCAATATTCAGGCCTGGAAGAAAGTGAAGATGGTGAGCTCTTCTGATTTCTTACAATTGTAAATCACTATTTTGACATACTTTTCACTAGATTTTGTAACAGTGCTTTTTCATTTGTGCCAATGCATTTTTAATATTGTTTTTTTTTCCATTTTGTAGGTTTTTCCTTTGTTTAAGGAATTGTGTTGATTTATATCCCTTAGGAGCTAGTTAACAAGGGCAGATACTCACACTGACTGCTCATAAACAGGAGGGTAAGCTATCTCTTGCAGACTCTTTAAGAATTATTTCTATAGTTTTAACACATTTCGCTTTTTTTAAATGCTAATTTTTTTTATTTATTATGACAGTTAAGTTACTGAGTCACCATTTTGGGTTTCTGTTTTGTTCATGGATAACATCATGTTGTTTGGTTTGGTCTTAGCATTAGCCATCCTGTTTATTGTGCTGTGGCTGTTACTGGTTATGTAACATTATGATGTTACTTGCTTTTTCTATATAAGATGGCTGCAGCTAAACAGCAGAATCCTAAAACTCGTAATATTCCACACTAACATAGGGTTGTTCTGTGCCACCTTAGCTGGGAAAAAAAATGTGCAGGGTCAGTCATGACTCAGCTTTTTTAGCCTCTTTTAAGAATAAAGCTGTTTACTTTAAATATGTAGAGTTGAAATAGATTTTTTCTTTAGACTTTAGTGGAATAATCACTGAGCAATATTATTTAATGATTATAATTGTACTTTAAATTATTACATTCAATTGCTCTCCAAAAAATTAATGAACATCAAGTAAAATATAGTGCTTACGCTAGATATGTAAATCTGTTTATACATTTACTCCATACACTGTACTCCTTCATAAGTTTCATCTGTGTTTCTGACAGAAGATACAAATTACTTTCAAGTAAAATTAAAAACCCAGTTGAGGTTTAAGATGAGAAAACACATTGGCATATTCTTAATTTATTACTGTTTTTTGGGGGGAAGTAAATAATTTAAGTTTGATCCAGTTCATTTTCTAATATCTCTTTTGTATTATACAATTAGATAAATATATAAAAAAAATAGAAATAACCCTTGATCAATTATCCTGCATGTTCAACCACTATAAAAATTACTCTTTACCAATATGAAGCTCCGACTAAAGGTTTAATAGATCTAAAAGGAATACTCCACCCAAAATAAGCTACAAGATCTTCCTCTCTTTCTCATTCATTGATTAAGAGCCCTCTATCTCAATACCTTTGTGTGCAATACTCTGATTTCCTAGAAGTATTTATCAAACAGTATTTATGAAAAAATGTATGTGTTTTGCACATCGTGAGCATACAATGATTTGACATCTAGAAAACACGAAACAAGTAATGTGAGGTTTTTCTCATGAACGTTTTTTGACATTGTTGTTGTCTAGCTTTCTTTTATCAAAGTTTTTTTTAATCTCTAGTCTCAATGAAAACATGAGTTTTAAAAGCTTATTTAATATCAGTACAAACCACATGAGATAAATAACATGCTAAAATATATATTAAGTTCCAAATATCCTGGAACTATAAATCAGCATAAGCATTGCGGCGTATTTATAAAAGAAAATGAAGCAACAGCCAACTGAAATGTTAAAGTGACCTAAAAGAAAAAAAAAATAGTAATAAGATAGCTGCACGTATTTAACAAGAATATTCTATACACTGACCATTTTGTTGGTGTGGAAAGGTTAAGGAGTACAGAATTTGTTATCAGTAAATGTACATTTTGCCACCTTATTATTATTATTATTTTTTTAATCCATACAGCATCGCTTAGCCAAATATCAAGGCTGTAACTATGCAAGTTTAAATGCTGTAATGAGCAAAACTTCCAAATACAAATACTCTTTATACTCTCTTTTGCTCTGAAATAGACGCATTCCAGTTTTCATACTTTTCAATAAAAGATTTTGTTATACAATTCTGTTGTTGAAAGGTTGTAATTTATTGTTGTTTAATATCTAAACACAATACATACAAAAATATGCAGTACTGATAATTTACCTAAGAAATTTGATGTACCGTAAAAGCAGCCATGGGTTGTGTAATAACCCTATACCTGATAGATCATCTTCTTCTTCTTCTTCTTTCAGCTGCTCCCATTAGGGGTCGCCACAGTGGATCATCTGTTTCCATATCTTTCTGTCCTCTGCATCTTGTTCTGTTACACCCATCACCTGCATGTCCTCTCTCACCACATCCATAAACCTTTGCTTAGGCCTTCTTCTTTTCCTCTTCCTTGGCAGCTCTATCCTTAGCATCCTTCTCCCAATATACCCAGCATCTCTCCTCTGTACATGTCCAAACCAATGTAATCTCGCCTCTCTACCGTCTCCCAACCGTCCAACTTGAGCTGACCCTCTAATGTACTCATTTCTAATCCTGTTCATCCTCGTCACACCCAATACAAATCTTAGCATCTTTAACTCTGCCTCCTCCAGCTCTGTCTCCTGCTTTCTGGTCCGTGCCACCGTCTTCAGCCCATATAACATAGCTGGTCTCACTACCGTCCTGTAGACCTTCCCTTTCAGGTTGCTGTCGAAAACACAAATCAGTAAAATCAAAATATGCATGGATATTGTTCTTATTATTTGAGGTATATAATATAATTTTCTTCAGCAAGTCAGACTTGCACAAATTCATACTTTATAAAAGATTTGTAAAACTAAGTACCTTAACCACAGTGCAGCTTGCATATACTGTACTGTAAATAGGGTTTATTTTTGTTAAACTTGTTTAATTGTGCTATTAGATTTTTACATTTTTTTTATTTAATGATTAATTACACTGCCTGGCACAATATTTGTAAACTTGCCTTTGCTACCTCACTTCATTATTTAGTATCATAATCAACTTTACTGTAACTCATGAACAAGACCTTGAGGGACATCATCTATCTCTATTCCCTGCTAAGCTGTAGAAAGCATGCTGATCTTCACAAAGAGAAGTTCATGACCCCAGGTGTCAAAGTACAAGTTCTCTTCTTAACTTTAACACACCCATCCTTAGTCCTTTCTAGTGCATGCCACAGATAACAGTCTGATGAGACCAAGACAACAACACAATTTGCAAACAGGCTTCCAAACTGGATACTCTTCACACCACAACTTCACCTCACATACGTCTTATTGAAATTGTATGCTTAATTTTAAAGAACGTCACTTAGTTCTCAAAATGCAAGCACAACTCTTGTTTTGCATATACAGTCGATTCCGGTTAATTGGACCACCGGTTAATCGTACCAGCTGCTTATTCAGACCGAATCCTAAAGAACCGAAACAGATCATATTACATAAGCCTAATATTGTTCGCTTATTTAGACCAAAGAATGTGACAGAGAATAAGGAAAAGAAGCTACAAGTCGCCCGCGGAAAGCGGATGTAAGCGTAAGGTGGAAGACCAGGAAGTGATGATGATGACCCTAATGAGTTAGTGCAGGTGACATCACAGGATGCCAGGAAATGCATTGAAACTTTGTGCTGCTATTTCATGCAGGAGGGAAATGAAGGCAGTCCCATTGATGCGTTAGATGTTTGAGTGATTTTGTTCAAGTGCAGTGTGTCAACAGAATGCGTCAGATCACACTAGACAAGTTCTTCAAACGTTGACTGGAATTTGGTAATATAGCCTTTTTTATTGTGCTTCGCATGCTGAGTGTCATGTAGATCGTTTAGAAGATTTTGTAGATTTTTTTTCAATAAACAAAGTTGTAAGCAACCGTACATGTACGTAGTTCTTGTTTGTACATTCGCCATACATGTGCGCAGAACAATAAAAGTCATAATGACATTTAATATGTTACTTATAGCACGTCCTGTCTTGGTTGCACATGTATAGGGCATGTTCGTGTAATCGGACCAGCCGGTTATTAGGACCAAAATGATCGCGTCCCGATGTGGTCCGATTAACAGGAATTGACTGTAGACTGAAAACAGGTTATATGGATTTTGGCTGTGAAAGAAAGGATGAGGAAGAGAAGAGTATTTCTTTTTGAGGATAAGACAAACTCATGCTAAAGAGAACAGACAGGGAATTGGTAATAAATAAATAAATAAATAAATACCAGTATTTGTATTTTGTAGAATATAAAAGAAAGGATACTTAATACCATACAGATGCATCTGAAATATTCAGTTGTGATGGCCTTAAGTATCATGACAGATTAGCCTATTTGGTAACAATCATTCTAATGAGTAGTCAATGTCCATCAGAAAACACTATGCTATGGGTGAGCAAACCATGAAAAAGGCTTACAGAATGACAGCAGAATGAGGTCAGAAATGAGAAACAGTAAAAAATAAATAAAGAGAAAAATATGAATACGATCAGCTATTTGCAGATCTAACAGGAACATTTTGTTGCAAAAATGTAGAAAATCCACATAGCAGTGGCTTAGGAACCTGATACTCTTGTAAGCAGCTCTAATGACCAATCGAAAACAAAATAATTATACGGCATCCCATCCCAAACTCTGATTAGCATACTAAACTACAATATGCAGTATTGTCAGACTGTGTTTTTATTTCACCTTATTTTATTCTTTAAAATGTAGTAAATAAACTAAATACTGAAATGAATACATTTTTATTAAAAAATATTTAAGATCTTCCACACATATATAATAAACATCCCTGATATTTTTTCTTATATTTTTGTTAGACTTTTAAATAATAAACAGTAAGCATCAATATCCATAGTAAAGTTTTAAAAAGTGCATACTTCACTTCCATCTGAACTAGTTTTCTAACACTTAATATCAATTATACTGTATAGCAAGGAAAAGTGCAAATTTAAATTGATGGATAATGAAAAATAAAATAAATGAAAGAAGTCACAATCTTCAAGGCTTATTGTAAAATGTGCAATAAAAATGTTAAACTCTCAACGAATGAGTATGAAAGCAGCACTAAATGGGTTAGATTGCAGCACTCAAATTTTATTGTTCTATATCATTCCTGCTGAAATGGATCCAACATTCTTAAACACAGTGACCGCTCTTTCTCCTTCACAGATGATGACCACATTGGCAATTTTAACACTAAGCATTAGTTTAACTTATTTTGAAAACATAAAAAAGTTACTGTATAAAAGAGTATATTAAAAAAAAGAATGTATGTAGGCAAAAAAATATCAGAAATATTTCATCAGTGATGTAAGCATTTAAACATCTCACAGTCATAACAAAACATTGAGGCCAGGAAAGAAGTAAAGAAGAAAGAAAAAATACGATTCATGATTTCATTTTATGTAATGGAATTAAATAAAAACCAGTTGGATGTAAGACTGACACCCAAACAGGACTTATGAATATCAAAAACCCAAGCTGAATTGGGTTGAAAGCTGAACAAGAGATAAAAGTCAAGCCAAGCTGAACCAAGAGCTGGACAGGTGGGTGAATAGAGAAAGCCCAGGACCAGGCAGTCAGTGAGTGTGTGAATGAACAGAAGAGGCAGAGAGACAATAAAAGCAGCGTCAGCTTAGAATATTCTTTAACAAGCTAAATTAAATTGCATCTTAGCAGAGTTTTACAAAGTCTTTTTTCTTTCATGTCAGCAGTGTCAATGTGGTTATGTAGACATCTGCCATCTTCCAGCCTGTCATGGGCATGTTATAATGAGACAGGCAAAGCTATCAATAAAAAAAATGATAGGCTGTACATATAACAAAACATACAGCATTTAACAGACCACTTTCATACATAAAACTAAACAGAATTTAAATTAAGCACCTAATCCATCTTATATAGACTAACAGTGTTTTAGATGTCTTCAGATGTTAGGCTCCCTGGTCTTTAGTCTTCTCAATAAATTATAAGGAAGAGATTAAATAATCCTGGATCTCAGAAAGAGTTCCAGCTTAATTGTTAATATTAGTCTTTATTCTTTAACATATATTTTTCAGAATTGGTCTGAGAATTTCTAAAAATGTTTTAAAAATGATGGCACAGCAAAAGAGTTTACCAAAACTGAAAATATTGCAACATTGTCAGACTGAAACTGAAAGGGAGGGAAGGATGCTACAAAGAGGTGCTCGCCAATGAAGATCCTTTTTGCAAAAATCAATGAGTCTTGGCTCATAGTTCCCTGTCAGTCTCAATCCGAACTTGGATCAGCTCAAAGAGCTGAGGAATGAGAGAAAGCTGTCACTTCAGATCTCATGTGAATATTATGAGACTTCGAATTAACGCTGATGGGTGTGGAGTCTTGCAGCAGGATCAGTGTGAGGAAGTGCAGTGGAATTGAAACATGGCCAAGCATGGGGACTCGGTTTGGCCACTATATAACTAGCAGTCCTTTTAAGGGCCACTTTGTCTTCAGTTATTTATTTACTTATTCATTCATTCATTGTGTTCCCTTGTGTATCACCTGACAGTGGCTCATATACTACCGAGGTTGGGAAATAGCTCTGCACTATAACTACATTTCATATGGGGCTAGTTTCATGTAATGGTTGTACATAATGGGAGTAATGGTTAGTTAAAAACTATGTGAGGAAATTTGAAGATAACATTGAAATTTGAAATGTGTCAACCTCATCCGGACTGCTGCAGCCTACACAAAGTATTGTGTTAATGAACAATGATGCTAACAGCCACGGCTGCAGAAGAACTAAGTCATTAGGTCACTGGTGCATCCAGTACACAGAGATGCGGTCTGTGTGTTGGGAAGAAGCAGTTTATGGGTGTTAATGGCCTGATCTCAGTTACTAAAGATGCCCTTTCTGGAGAACACTAAACTTGATCAGTAGAGAGTGTATTAATGTTCAACATGAAAGTAAAATTTGAAGGACTTCAGAACAGCAAAATATGTGTGAGAGCTGACCCATGTGGGGGGCATGTAATGCTAGAGCAATAGGAGCACATTGTTATCATATAAATCATTTCTGCATTACTCGAACTATACTTGGAATCTACTTTTAGTTCCTTAAGTATGTCTTGTAATGTAATTTATCATTTGACAAATGTGATACTTCATATAATTATTCTACTAATATAACAGGTCATGTGATAAGATATGTGAGTGCATATTAAGAAATAATGCCAATAAGTGTATAATTTGAAGAACAAATCTTTATGAAATTCTAATTCTAATACCTGAACTTCAATTTTACAAAATCTGTTATGCTGTACAGAGAAATCTACCAAAACAGTGACATCCATAGTAAACAGTGCTGTGAAGAACCACATAAAAGACAACAGTCAAAGCAACCAGAACTAGTACCTAACATGTCTAGTAAGAGATCCACTGAAGTAAGAACAAGATGAGAGAGAATCCAAACTGATCTGCATAGGTTTAGGAGAAAGGCATAATTGCATCTGGAATAGAATGCCATACTGTACCAGAGTTAATCAACTAACACTCAACAAGTTAAAAGTCTGTAAGATAGCATCTTTGAGATTTTAGAGGAAATGTGGAGTACCCAGAGAAAAACAAAATATGCAGACTATGGAAACTCTTCACAGGCAATGATCAAATGAGGAACTGAACTCAATTTCAGGGAGATGTGAGACAATAGTGGTAACCTCTACAACATACTGTAGCGCTGCCCAAAAAGGTAAACTATTTAAATAATATTAAAACAGCATTATCTACATACTTCCTCTGAAATATGCCATTACTGAAATCTGATGCTACTGGCCAACCCATCTTATATGACTACTGCAATGTGTTTATTGTCAGGCATACTGTAACTAGTCTTATGGCAATAAGGCAAGTTAAACTGCACAGATATTTCAAAATACCTAGAAAGAAAGCTACAAAGACAGCCCAACTATTGGCCAGAAACAATTATCAGAATCTTAGTCTCCTACTGTATGTCCTATCGATTAGTAAAGAGATTAATCTACATCTCCTTACCTTCTTTTCTACTTTGGCACAACAAGCCGTGCACATGGGAGATATTTTCTGCTGCAGCAAGATAACAGTGTTCCTTTTTTTTCCAGTGTCTGTTGACATAAGGATTTGCAAATAAAATTTAAGTGCTAAAAAAGCATATCCCTTTTTGAAAATATCAAGAAGGCACTGTAAAAATTACTTTCCAAATATTGCAATAAGATATATTTGTTATTTTCCATTTCAAAGAAACCTGATATGCAAGTATGCACATCCATTTTCTGATCCTAATTCACTATAGTACTGAAATGGGCAGTATAGCATATTATTTACATTATATTAGATATTGATAGTATTGTTAATATTTTTAACAGACAGCTTTATCCATGACAACTTATAAAACAAAATCATTCAACTGACATTTTTACCTCCTCATCTTTTCGGACTGTTTTTCACTAGTTTTGCATTTGGTTACGGTCACTACTGGTGGCATGAGGCGATACCTGGACCATACAGAGGTTGCAAAGGTAGTCCAACTTCTCCAGGAAGGCACATCAATACATGCCATTGCCAGAAGGTTTGCTGTGTCTCCGATCACAGTCTCTGGAGGAGATTCCAGGAGACAGGCAGTTACTCTAAGAGAGCTATACAGGGCCATATAAGGTCCTTAACCCGTCAGCAGGACTGGTATCTGCTACTTTGGGCAAGGAGGAACAGGATGAGCACTGCCAGAACCCTCCAACAGGCCACTGGTATGAATGTCTCTGACCAAATAATCAGAAACAGACTTCATGAGGGTGGTCTGAGGGCTCGATGTCCTCTAGTTGGCCCTGTGGTCACTGCCCAGCACCATGGAGTTCAATTGGCATTTGCCATAAAATACCAGAATTGGCAGGTCCATCACTGGCAGCCTGTGCTTTTTACAGGTGAGATCAGGTTCACCCTGAGCACATGTGACAGACATAAAAGGGTATGGAGAAGCCATGGAGAACATTATGCTGCCTGTAACATTGTTCAGCAAGACAGTTTTGGTAGAGGGCCAGTGATGGTCTGGGGAGGCATATATATATATATATATATATATATATATATATATATATATATATACTGTTTGTATATATATATATGTATATAAAGAAAGAGAGAGAGTAAGTAAGTCAAAATGGATCATGTTCACTTTCTTGAAAGCCTAGGGTTCAAAAAATGAGAGCAATGCACCATTCAAGGTGAACAAATGAAGGAGAAGAATGCTGTTTACAAATTGTTCAAAGAATTAAGGAGCTTCATCAGTTAACATGTAAGAAGTTGCTGTGGTAGAGGCAGAACTATTCACACAGAAAAGATGGGTCTTGTAAGAAGCTAACTTCTTGAAACTGTCTGTGTCCGTATGACCAGCACACAGAAGCATGGCAGTTTTCTTTTTGCCCACCATAAGTTTACTAAAAAGTCATGATCAAAGAAACTGTGAACAATTAATAAAGTTATTTAAATTTAAAAAATAAGAAATGCACATTTTAGTTTTTTTTTAATTCTGGTTTGTGCTAGTGATTTGAAAAGATGCCAACAAAAAAGGTAAATAACAGCAGTTCCTGACAACTGCATAAGCATGACAGGTTAGTAGTAAGAATCTACTGCAGTCAATGTACAGAAATAGGGAAGGCTTAACTAGCAGAGGCAGAAATGAATGTAAATGTGTATAGTAAACAGATTGTGACAATCATGATAGTTTAATAATAAAAATAATCAAGCATTGCTAGGGCAGATAAGATGAATTTTGATCAATTCTTTTCTATCTGCACAACCTAATGAAAATAAAGCTTACATTTTTCTTCCCTTGTGGGTCTCATGTAGGGGGCACTCAGTTATACGATATAAAAGAGAAGCTTAGTCTTTTATAGCTTACTATGGGTTGTCAGCATGGCTTCCAACACTACTAGACATCTTCTTATATAAGCTTATTATTTATTTTGAGAATAAATATAATTTGATATGTCTGTAAATTTAACTGTCAGTATTATTTACCCTATGCTACACATTAGACTGTTTGCAGTTGTCATGTTACCATGTTCAGAAAAAAAAACTGATTATACTGTTCTGTGGCAACATAATAAACCAGTCAGTACTAGTAGTAAATGAGAGAGCCATTTTCACCAACCGTGAACATGCAAAATTCAATGGCTTCAGGTAAGTGTCTTCTAGTGTGTGGATGTGATTGTTCAGTAGTTTGCAAATTGTTATGTGTAAACCATGCTGAGTTACAAACAAGAATATTCGGACAGGCAACATTCCATGCTGCTAATTAGAGAAATCCTATTGTAGGTGCATTGCTTCATATGTAACTTGTAATTGTTTTCACCGAATTTCTTCATTATGTATGCCTATATCTACATTTATGTTTTCAATTTTGGTGGCACAGTGGGCACACTGCCACCTTAGAGTTTTTGGATTTTGAGTTGCTTCAATCAATATTTCACCCATTCATTATCCATCCATCCATTCATTATCCAACCCGCTATATCCTAACTAAAAGGTTCACAGAAGTCTGCTGGAGCCAATCCCATCCAACAGAGGGCGCAAGGCAGGAAACAAACCCCAGGCAGGGCGCCAGCCCACCCCAGTTCAATCAATATCTTCATTATGTAAATATGTGTTGTCCCTTGGTATCAGTTATATTTTACTTGAGGTAAAACTAGGAAATTTTTATACTTCAGCTTCAACTACGAGTAATACTAATGGGATGCATTTGTTCTTAAACCCTTCATCCCTAGAACTAATAAGTTAATTCCTCCCTGAATTCCTTGTATTCTGTTAAATTCCGGACATGGTTATCACAGTGCTACCAAAAGTCATCTGTCTTTAATTTACTGCAAAATGAACACATGAACTTGTTTAGTTTCTATCAATAGTCATTATTTTAACTCTCACATGTGTTTATGAACTATTTCACTGTAGAAATCCATTGATGTATTATATTTGCTGGATGACTTTCCTCACAAGGTGGAGTTTGGGGAGGAGGTGTGACAAGAAACCTGACTGATGAATCTACTGAATAACTAATGATTACTGCAGCATGGTGAGCAGGAGATGGCTTTGTTTAATTGACTAACTTATTACCCTGGGCTTTAAGACTGCAGTATTAAACATATAGGTCTGGGTCGAAAACAGGTTTATTGTGCAACCAGAATTCTGAAGACCTGTCTTTAACATTACCATAAAATAATTCTGTAACATACCACATGACACAGACACAAACACTATATATATGTGTGCGTGTACATACATGTGTGTGTGTTTGTTTTTTTAACATATATCTTATATATTTTACTACATACAATAGCCTAAGGTTTATATTGTGCCACTGTAATTTGTGAGGTTTGTTACAAAAGCATAATTTTATTTAAAATTGGCATTTGCTGAAGCCACACAAAGGAGCTGACATGGAGATGGGAAGAGCCAAGTGTTACAAAGTGCATCCTCTTTAGTGATACTCAGTATATGGGAAAGGGTTAATGTATGCCATTTTGAGTGTCCCTGTGAAAGAATTCCATGTTTGGCTAGTGAATGTTCTTATTTTGGAACCTGAGAAAAAAATTAAGCCATGGCAACTGCACTGAATAAGAAAGCTCACCTACTGACGGATGGAAGACATTGCTGCTGCTTCTACCAGTACCTAGGACTATATGCCTTCTGCACTCTCTCTCGAGGTGGACAGTGTCGACAGCAGGAATCCTGGCAACTGCATCACACTTTCACATACATAAGTATATATATATATATATATATATATATATATATATATATATATATATATATATATATATATATATAATTTATACAGAGAGGGAGACTTTTGGTTTAGTAAAAGCTGCGATCTCTAACACACAATTTCCCAGGAAGCATGCACATACATTCTTGAAGTTGTTCTAATCTGACAGACTCACACAAAAATAGTCACATTTTGCTATGCCATAGGTATTCTAAAATGTTTCCTTGAAAATTGCAGCTAGAAATGGAAAGGTAAAAGGTGAGAGTGATCATCCATACTAAGTCGTGATTTTTTTAACTGCTTTATAATATACAGGTAAAATTCTGTTACAATGAAATTTTCATTACAACAAAGTATTTTTATGGTTCATAAAACAGTTTCCCCATATGACACGAGTCTATAGAAATCTACATACATTCAGCAGATACTTTCATTACAATGAAGTGCCCAAAAGAACTTGAAATGCTTGAATTAATCATCCACAGAGCAATTTTTTCTGTGGTCACAGCTCAGTTGTGCACAAAGATCCCCAAACAGAAACATTGTAAAAAACAATTATTTTCTTCGAACTTTGCTTGTACTGTTTTTTTGCTGTTTTTGTTTTAGATGGTTTTCAGTGATACCATTTGCTTATTGCTCATCAACATTTGAAAAACATCCATTGGAATTTAACTCATTGTCACCCTCCTATAGAAACGGCAGACACGAAAAAACCATAACAATATAACAATTCATATTAGAAAAAAAACTTTACATTTTTGCAGCTCTCGATTGCGGCAAAAAGAAAAAAGACATTGGCAGTGAATTCGGAATTTCGCAATCAACACTGTCAACTTTCTTGAAAGACCGAGCAAAAAAAAAGAAGAAAAATATCAGGTTGCAAATGTATGCAAACTGCTGCATTTGAAAATGTTGAAAAAGCCGTTTTTATGTGGTTAAGTAATGCTCGTTAAAGGAACATTTCTATTAATGCGGCACTCATTCAAGAAAATGTGAGGTTTCTAAACTCTCTTGGGACTTCCCCCAACTGGACAACAAGCCGAAGAGCATCACAAAGTGCGATCACCAGGTCTGTGGAAGACTGTTTATATGTTGCCAGGGCAACAGCAGGCACACAGCTCAGTCGTGTCGCTCTGCCAAAACAAACACGATGGGTTATGCAAGGAACATTGTAAATGCAGGGAACAGGATTACTTGGCCTCTAACCTGGCCACAACCCTGCCTGACCACTGTGTCTGTTTATAGGTGAGTGGCAGATCCCACTACAATAAATAACCGTGCTGTTCCTGCTACAGTGCTGGGAGCCTGCGGTTGCCCTGGCAATGGAGAAGCTATCTTCCACAGACATGGCAATAGCGTTTCAGGACACACTTCTGTGTGTCATCCCATTGGGGGGAGTCCCAAAAGTGTTTATAAACCTTACAATGTAAACTGTAATTGAGCACAAGTTTTATAGTTAGGCTGGACAGTTCTGGAATTAAAAGATAAATTAAACTTTCTCTTACATTGACAGATACGTATGTGCAGTGCTATTACCCCCTGTACCCAAAGTTTTGAAGTGTGCAACTGTGATCAATGAGATTTATTCCGCCTTACTTAAGATAGGTAACTGAGGCCATGTATAGACACAGCTGAAACATCTAAACCATGCAATACAGCTGAGTAGAAGAAAGGTATTAATGCCATGTAAGCAAACTCACAGGGAGAAGGCAAAACTGAGATAGGAAGCGACAAGTGGAGATAACTCAAGCAAGCAATTAAAGGAGAGTAGGTGTCCCCCATGGTTTGGCAGTCAGTTTATGGTCAAGAGTTACTATGTACTATTTGAGTTTAACCTGTGCCAGTAAAAGATTGTATCCCATGTTTGGAAATTCCATGTTCTTGGTTCGGAACTAAAGACTGTGAGAAAAGTATAAGAGCCCTGGCATTGCACTGCACAATTGAAGCTCACCTATGGACTGATGAAAGACATCACTCCTGCCTGTTCCTATGTAACAAGCCTCCTGCACTCTCTCTAAGTGGCCAGAGCCAACTCCAGGAACCCCACAACTGCATGCTTTTCCAGGAGCTGTCAAGTATTGTATAAATTAATTGTATTATTGCGAGTATCATCCAATATTAAAAGAACCTAAGTTTATACTTTCTTTAGTGCTGTTTTTCTTTTTTCATCTTAGAATGACCACTGCACCACTAGGAAAGGTGCTTTATACAGTATGTGAGCAAATATGGAATACCTTCATTCATTACATTACAATTGTCTCTAAAATCAAAAGTATCAGATCTTCAATAAAAGTGATTAAGATCATTAAAATGATGAAACAACAGCACAATCTTCCTTTTGTGAATTTCCAGCTTTGTTCATCACTCGATTAAGCAACTCTGTTTTGTTCATGAAAACTGACTCTTCATCCCCAAATTTAAACTGCATTTTAGCTTTCTTACCAACAGCACATGTTATAGTTGATTGACTTGTATTTGCTGCCTGTATAAGGCCTGATTTCTGAATTTTGTCTTAAGAATATTAAGGCAAAAACTGGATTCTTTTCTGGGTGCAATTTTAGACTAGGGGCCTCATGTACAGTATAAACAGTGCATACGCACAGAAATGTTGCGTATGAATGTTTCCATGCTCAAATCGCGATGTATAAAACCTAAACTTGGAGAAAAGCCATGCACATTTCCACGGTACCTCATACCCTGTCGTACGCAAGTTCTGCGCTCGATTTTGCAGACTGGCGGCACCCATCGTCAAAGCAATGCTCCTATTCCTGTGTGGTTACCCTTTCTTTCATAGATCCACATTCCTGACGCGGCTTTATAAATACACTGAAACTAACTGCATATTGTTTATTAGTGTAATGCATCTGATTGTAATTAATCTGTAACAATATAATGGCCTAGGGATTAGCCATAGTATTCCAAATACCTTAACTGCTTTAGCATTGTTACTCTCACTGCACCTTCTTTTTCTTCTTTCAGCTGCTCCCGTTAAGGGTTGCCACAGCGGATCATCTTTTTCCATATTACTCTCACTGCACCACTTGGTGTATTTATATCACTGTATCTGAGTGGGGAATCACAGCAGCAGCTGATTGGAAAGAGAATTCAGAGGTTCAGAAACAGTTTCATCCCAAGAACTTTAAACACAGTCAATCAGTCCATCAACCGCTCCTTGTAGAACTGTTTGTACTTATAAGTACAATCACCTGACTGTAAACTTGCACTATAGTTATAATATTGCACAACCTGCAGCACTTTCTAAAGCACGTATTTACATATGAAGAAGATATCATTTTTAAGATGAAATGCAGCAAAATATGTTGATTATATTATACAGATAAAACTTTAACTTCATTTAAATAATCTGTATTGTTAATAATTAAACATGTGAGGACACTGTGCTGCAGCGCTAGCTAGTTCACGGATTGATCCTGCCTCGCGCTGTATTCTTGCTGGGCTGGCGTGACACTGGAAGGATAGATGAATAGAATAATTAAACACCTACTATGAAGATATTTCAATGTTCCTTAAAAGTTTTGAAGAATCGTCGTTCTAAGCTTACAGATGGCTTAACGTCTGTTACAGAGCTGAAGTGTGGTGATTGGGTATTTGGAGAAAGAAAAGTAAGGACAGGAATTGGATATTAGTACGATTGAAAGAGACAGTACTGCTGCAATAAATTATTTCATCGAAGGTTTCGCATGTCGCAGTAAGCATCTTACGTGAGACATGAACAATCATTGTGCTACCGTGTTCCCATGTTTAATAACATGCTTTCATTCCTATCATCATGAAAAAGATATCGCGTATACATCTCAGTATTTTAATTATTCAGAGAGCTATAATATTACGAATGTAATGGATTCTGTGTCCTGTTGGAGAAAGAGAAAGCGCAGAAGCACGTAGTGATGCACACACGTAGAGAACATAGAAAATCAAATACAAAACAAAGCATTTAACATGCTACTTTAGTTACGATGGGATTTGAGAAACTAGTAAATTAAACAATTTTAAGATGACGTCTACTTTAATGACAAAATAAACTACGTGATTAAAATGGAAATTTCGAGATTAAAGTTGACATTTCATGCTTTTTTTCCCACTGTGTGCCTATTTTTTTTTCTCTGTACTCTAATAAGCTTTCATAAGACACTCTGACGGTGGGCTACGACTCGTCATTTCACTGCAAATTTGATATGTGACTTCTTTTTTATTTTGGGCACTGTGCGACTTTGTGAAGTTGAGCTTTCGAGTTTCTCCAACACTATATCACTCGATCAACTTCCTTTTGTTGATTATACCACTGTTTAAACCAACAAATAGTAAGTTTTTCCTTGCCTCCACTTGGTATTCACTGAAATTCTTATATTTTCCCCTGTGCTTTTCCCATTGTCTTTTCATGGAAGGCTGAGCTTAAGGGCTATTTATATTTATTTGCATGTTCAAAGAGGCGTAATTCAGGGAGGAGTTGGGGGTGGGACAGCAGGCGCGTGCACATGCGTTACTTTTCATGCTGATCAAGATTTATGTAGCAGAAGAACATGGAAGTTTGCGTATGCACAGATTCCTGCATCTGGATTTTTCTGTGTGTACACACATTCCCGCTTTTGTGCTTATGCCATGTTATAGTGTCAGTTCTACGCACTGCGTTATACATGAGGCCCCAGATGTCTACAGATGTCTTTCTTGTGCACCAATATACACTGGATTCCTAATAATGGGTAACTAATGTAACCATCCAATCTCTTTTAAAACCTGTTCTCTGATAATATATCACATTATTTTTAATCACTGATAATTGTGTCTGACTGTGCCCTATAAAGTACACTGTGCTATATGACATATTGATGCACGTATTCATATTTGCTACTTGCCATTTTTGACCCAAATATTTAAACATAAGATATAGCACAATCTTCTAATTTAAGCAATTTAGTTTTTTATTTTATCACTTTGTGCATTGTTATTTACAAACTTGAAAACAATTTATATGTCTGTCTATTTCACTAAAAAATTGTTACACAGGCACTTGTTAGATGCTACATAAACCTCCAGCTGAGTCATTTTTTTAACTGCCGGTAGCACTCAAGCAAACTCCTTTCAAATTCTTGCAATATTCTCTGTTATGGTTATATTATTGTGTGGTATTTTTATGATTACTCTTTTATGTGTGTATTAACCTATATTTACTGCTGTTTACTACAATTTGTGTCAATTTAATCCATACTGTATGATCGTGTTTTGTGTATTTTATGCGACAGTTTGATTTTTTTCCTAAATTGAATAGTGGAAATTGTGATGATTACAAGTCAATTTTTTATTGAATGACTTCAGTTTTTACATTTAAAAGAATAAAGTAACCATAAAATTTTTATAAAAACGTTGAACTGCATATAATTTGATAAAAATATTAATAGAACACTTTGTAACTGACTACCCATGATCTCTTCCAGTCTCCTTTAGACTTAATATTGCCAAGGTCTCTCCTATAGGGATCATTTATAACATGGAATTGACCTAATATACAGGTCTTAGGATGTTGGAGAAAAACAGCACACCCAAAGAAAAAATCTGCACCAAAGAAAGGAGACCATGAAAACACCAAAGAAAAGGTGGATAGGCTGGGGTTTGAACCGAGAAATCTACTGGTCTAAGGCAGTGTGAACCATTGTGCAGCTAAATTGTATTTGATATCATGTGTTATTTGTAACTGTAAAAAAAAAAAAAATCACGCAGTTCCCTTTCAGGTTCATTAAAAATATTTTCCAAAAACAAACAAAATTTTTTTATTTTTCCACTTCATTCTTTAAATGTGCTGTTTTCAACTAAGGGAACACACTGGTCACAAATGAAATGTTGTGGGTCGCCCCTTTTAATATTTACAACGTCCAGAATAAAAAAGGCGCTTCATGGCACGTCAAACAAAGGCAAACAAAAATCCAATGTGATGAAAAGAATACACAAGTGGATTCAGAGTACTCAGTTGGCAGCTCCATTCTTCAGTGTGCTATCTCTTGGAATGAGAGGACCCGTGCAGGGAGCAGCTGGGCTTTCTAGCAGAGGGACTGAAAGGGATGGAGTGAAGAAAGGCTATGGGAGAAAAAAGAGATGACACCATTAGAGACAGCACCCCCTTGTGTCCTGGAGTGTTAGTGCTTACCCCTGATGAGACCAGAAGGCAAACGTCAGAATTGCATGTGTGACAGTGCTCAGCTATTTACTTATAAAATCATGTGTCAAAGGAGTAGTTGACCATTATTAAAATTGATGGAAATGTGACCTAGAATTGAACATCCTAATTTCTCCATTTTTGCAAAGCCATGGTAACTCCTGTTCACAATATAATAATCTCTCACATGTTTATTTCAATGTCTCTCTTGTACTATGTTCTTTTATGTTTATTATTTATGCTCAGTGTTTTCATCCCATAGCAGTGGAAATAGTATATATACAGTAGGTATATAAAGGTATATATATATATATATATATATATATGTATATATATGTATATATATATATATAAATATGTTAGTATTACACAATGTCCTTTTCAATGTAAAAACAGTACATTTACTACTAAATGTCTACTAAAATGCCTTGCTGGGTTTTGTAATTATTAGAATAATATTTGCATATATACCAATGTAATAGATTTGCAGCCATTCATTTTCTGGCCCAGTACAGGTTCCCAAGGAACTTGAAGTTATGGTAGTAGCATCAGTTACAAGGCAAGAACTAATGTGCTCGGCATGCCAGTCCACCACTGGGTAAACTCATTCATATACTCATAATTGCTTATACACAGACAATTTCTATGTGCCAATTAACCTAACATAAATAACCTTTGGAATAACAGAGGAAGAGATCTAACAGGAAAAACTTTCTGGATACATGCAAACTCCACATAGGCTACAAAGAAAAAACTGACCTGTACTGGATGGTAGTTCACCAAGAATCAAACCCATACACAAATCCATTTTTACTTTGTTCTTGGATGATATAAAGTTGACAATTAAAGTAACATTAACATTTTAGGGATAAAGGATGTGGGAGAGAGTTGTTGTTAAAGAGAGAGATGAACCACTATATATTCTAGGGAAGCATCACAAAAAGGAGTTCTCCAATAGTACGAGGAGCGTTCAAAAAGTTTCCACACTTTTATATTTTCATTGGAAACGAAGAAGTCGGGAGGAGTAGTAATTGGTCGTGTCTGAGAGTGTCATGTGATTAGTTCTGTCTGGAAAGCCGGCTGCCCTTGCAGTTTAGTATAAGAGTTGTCACCCTGTGGTGAAGATGGCTGCAAAACGTATAAATTGCACCAAAGAGGAATAGCATTCTGTCATACGTTTTTTGTGGGCAGAAGGTGTGGCAAGAGCACAAAATCATCTCCGCATGTGTGCTGAGTATGGGAATAAAGTTCTGTCTCACAGAGTCGTCTATGAGTGGATTGAAATGTTCGAAAAAGGGCATACTAGTGTGAGCTCTTTGGACGTTCAGCTACAGCCACGAACATGAGAAATGAAGAAAGGACCCTGGAAATGATTCATGAAAACAGAATAACAGTTGGAGAGGTTGCAGGAGAGCTGAATGTGAATGCTGGATCTGCCTATGCCTTGATTCATGACGGCCCTTAATATCAGTAAAGTGTATGCCAAGTGGGTGCCTAAGCAACTAACAGAAGAGGATAAGCACAAGCGTTTAGACGTTTGTTCCCGACACTTAATGTGATGATGATATGAAAGCAGTGGTGCCTCAGTGGCTACGCGCTCAACCAAAAACATTTTTTGTTGATGGTGTTAAAAAGTGAAATTCTTAATAAATAGAGTTTAAAAAAAGTGTGGGCACTTTTTGAATGTCTCTCATAAAAGTAATGTTGCCGTGAAACATTAAACACTGCAGAGCACACAATTACACAAACCCATACTCACTCGTACTGGAACAATTCATGGTTATCAATTGGTCGAATGTATGTGTCTTTGTCATATGGGGAAGAGTCAGGGCAAACTGGCAAAATCCATGAAGATATATGCACACTCCATACCAACAGATGTACAGTATACTGTAAGACTGCTCTTGTCACTATATGATTGGCAGTGTTTCCTTACCTCTTAATAACATGATTTGTTAATAGCATGGCTTCATGTTTTTGAAACAGCAGATTCACAAATGGATGACTAGGTTTGCTTTAAATATTGATTTTGTTTAAGCTAACATGATTCAGACATTCCCTAGAACTTTATTTCCTGGGTCTAATTTTCAATGAAAGTACTTTCATTTGCTTTATATTCTGATACCTGGTATGAAACTGAAAAAAACTCTGCTGGCTTGTATGGGCAGCAGGGTTAAGACATTGCACAAAAGAAAAGATTAACAGCTGCCTGTTAGTGGAAAATAAGAAAAAATCAGAACCTTTAAGAGGACATAATTAAAGATTAGAGATAATAGTGAGAAGCTTAGCAAAAAAAAATGTCAGTGTGGAGAAAATCCAACAATCAAAGGCATATCAGCCTTTTCCTATGACAGTGAAACACAAAACAGGGAAAGAAATAGAGATTTATGTCATGTTGGTCAGAATTGTATAGTTTAGTAAGTGAAATAAGATATTATATAAAATAATATTTCATATTTTATTTTTTCATTCTAGCATTATTATTAAATACAAAAGTAAAATAAATTTATGTGCATCCAAACTAGATATATTTATCATAAGGAGTTTTATATTTTTTCTGTATATATAAAGAAGCACATAACTTTAGTTTCCTTAATGTACAGTAGTATTATTATACACCAGTAACAGCGCAGTGCACAATAACGTGCAGTGAATACACTTGATTTGAGCTTTCATAGTCTTCATATTCTTTCTCTGTACATTTAGCATTCATTTGCTCAGAGGTTGATGCGCTTGCTGCTTGCTTGCTTCTTTCCTCCTCACTAGCGGCCCGCTTCTTCTCTTCTTTCGTCTGCAGCTTTTCGCATTAAAAGTGATTAAGTCAGTGTTTGTGTTGCAATTACTTAGTACATTTTCCTTCATTTTTCACTTAAGCTGGCACTTAAATCTTCAATCAGCCTCAAGAATGATTTAAGATATGAAGAGGTAGGGGAAGTGACGGCGAAGGTGATAGGGATGAGAACGGCACCATTGACGAGAGTTGATTCTACAATAAAATAAAATAAAAATAAAAAAAGGAATCATGTTGGAGGTCAATCATCACTCCGAAAGCGGGTAGTAGATTTCATGTCGTATATGTGTACCAAATTTCAGGTCAATAGTTCAAACAGTTTGCGAGCTACAGGTGATTTAAATCCTGGACAGAGAGACGGACAGCCATGGTAGCGTATTATATAAGAAGATTCTGTATCATTTCCTTTAAGCCTCCTTTCATAATTATTAATAAACCATTTTATTGTGTTTATGTTTGACACTGGCAACACATTAGGAAGATAATTAAACAAGTCTGAATCTTTGCCCCAACTGTCTTTTGAATCTTTCTACCTGGTATGCTACACCAGATAAAACATAAACTCCTGGGCTGCAGATAAATTACAAAACCTAATCAAATTAACCAATTCAAACTAAAACTAAGATTATACCAAACATTTCACTGAATGTCGGTTTGTTGGTGATCATTTTGTTAGCTTTCTGGTGTCAGTAGCCTACAGCATCTTTTCTGACTTTCTGATTTAGATTATAAATTTACATTTATTTACTTATGAGATGCTTAGATGCAAAGTGACTTACAAATGAGGTCAACATAATCAAGTAAATATCATTCTCGGGAACTGTTTAGAAACAAGTGTTACAGGACAAGTTGATGATCACAAGTAAAGTGCTCTAAACCAAAACTAATTACTCTTTCTTCAGTCACAAGAATCTATCAAAGCCTTTATGATTAGACAGATATTCACAGAACAAGAGGGTATCCAAATACTGCTTAGACACATTGAGGGAGAGCGCAGTTCAGATGGACAACTCATTCCACCAGGTACATATGAAATGAGTCTGGGTCGAGATCTGATGCTAAGCAGAGGTGGCATCACCAGACACATTTCACTAGCAGACCCGATTGGGTGAGTTGGAGTGTGAGTGTCTCCATATGCTTTAACTGTTGACCCATTCACTACTTTGTAGGCAAACATCAAGGATTTAAACTTAATATGTGCTGCTACAGGGAGCAAGTACAACCACCTGAAAAGAAGAGTGACATATGCCCGTCACGATTGGTTGAACACAAGAACAAAAGACAAGCTTGCATAGTGATTTGGCGTGTGTTAGGGATAATGAAGCAAGTAGAACAGAGATGGGGTGTTGAACAGATGGGCTGGCTGGGATAACAAGGAGATCTGTCGCTGCCAGATTGAGGTGGAGATGGTTTTCACCTCATCTAGTACACGGAACACTTAATTAGCTTAATTTGACAGGCCAAGAGGAAGATGAGCACCACGTTATAACCTGCTCCATACCAGGCTAAAGAGAAAACTTAGCATAGTATTGTGGCCTAAGAGCTCTAGAAAGTCTTGTTGAATGAGAAACCAAACCTTAGAGAATGGGTTTCATTTTTTTATGCATATCTACTGATGCTTTACACTATTGTTTGTATTAATCTGAAACATTTATTACAAAATTATAAAACATTAAAAGCTAAATGGTCCTTTCAGAATGGCAAGAATTAATTTACATTCTTTTGCCATTCATCTGTTTTGCTCTTTTTTGTCAATGGGAAACAATAGGAAAAAAGTATGACACGGTAATTAAAAAATGAGTTATCAATGTGTGTAACATGAGGCTAAAATTGTTAATTATCAAAAATACCAACATTAAGGCAGTAAACATCTAGAAATAAGTAGCACTGGGATATTCATAGTAATTTACAAGAAAATGCTACCTCACTTCAAGACATTTTAGGATCAACCATGATGTGCTCTTTCCTTGAAAATGTTAGTAAACTGAGAGCTGAAATAATGATTAGAAAGAAATCCTATGTCATTTTTGATATATATGTCAAGACAATATTTTTAGGTATAAAATAAAGAATAACATTTGGGTATTTCTTTATATATAATTCGCTACTGTCCGTTTGTCTGTCCAGCATTTTAAATCAGCTGTAGCGTGCAAACCGTTTGACCCGTTGACCTGAAGTTTGGTACACATATACTACGTGATGTCTACTATCCGCTTTCGGGGTGATGATTGACCTCCAAGGTTATTCCTCTTTTTCTTTTTATTTTATTTTATTGTAGAATCAACTCTCAGCGGCGGATAGCAGGGAGTCGTGCTGCGCATGAATATGGACGCCATTCTCATCCCTACCACCTTCACCGTCATTTCCCCTACATATTCATATCTTAAATCATTCTTGAGGCAGATTTTAATCTTAAGTGCCACCTTAAATGAAAAATTAAAGAAAAAGTTATTGCAACACAAACACTGACTTAATCAGTTTTAACATGAAAAGACGCCGACGAAAGAACAGAAGAAGCAGGCCGCTAGGGAGGAGAAAGGCATCTGTGTGTAAAGTGGTTTGCAGAGTATCCCTTCATTAATACTTTCATGCAATATAGGAGGCTTTTATAAATTTGTTGATAATTAAAACTGCAAAATTCGTTTATCCTTAACCAAAGTTTTATCAGCGATACTAGAAAATGTTCTTCAGGCTTCCTAAATGTCATAGGTGTACTCAAGCATGAACAATGGCTCATTAGAGGCTAACTGGAAACTGCAAATCAGTCCATACCATCAATGTGAAGGCATTTCCTTTTGAGATGCACGTATGGAATCAGTCATTATGATCCAAGGCAAACTCCTCAGTAGACAATCCACCTGTGTTTGAAGCTGCAGATCTCTTTTTAGTTGCTAAAAGTGTAAGATATGTTTGCATATAAATGTATATTCTAGTCATTCTGAAGTATGGTCTTTTATTTAATTCTCACATGCTGCCAAGTGTGCTTCACACCACTCATGTTGCTTCCGAATGTATAATGTCAAGAGTATGGTATTTACAATCTAGTAATTTTACCATCAAATTCTGCAAATCAAAAGAGCATTTTTAATTTGAATAATAACATTAATTATGCCATGAGATTCAGAACAATATTGTATTTAGGCACTTAATTGGTCTGCTATAGATTGTCATGCACCCTCTTGCAATTTCTTTGTGCTATTAGGAATTTATACTGTTAGCACAAATGAAGTATTTCATTTTCTTCTGTTGCCAAAAAGAAACCCACTACTTGAGTTATATATTTAATTTCACATTTGTTAATTACAGGTCTGAACAACAGGATGGTTTGTTGCATGTGTCCTTTACTTTTCCAACTATTCCATAATACATCATAAATCCCATCAGCTTTACACTGAAAGTGACAGGAGTTTGACTTATAGATGTTACATTCTCCTCTTTGTCTTTATGAGCCATGATAAATGTTCTTAATGATAATTTTTTGGGGCTGCTTATATAGTGCGCAAATCTTCATGGATTGCTGAAAGCCATCTTGATTTATCGAGTAATATTTTGTTTCAGTGAAACAATTTAGTCTTGATTAAAAGATTAGGGAAACTGAAGCTAGACCTAGGGCCCTGTGCACACTGCTACATTTTTGTTTAAAAACACAGACATTAGTCTCCATTTTCACTTCTCATCCACACTACCTCTGCATTTTCAACTCCCGAACGTGAAGATTTTTGAAAACACTGTCCAGAGTTCTGTACTTCTGAAAACGTAGCATCAGCATTGTAATGTGGATGGTTGAAAGCTCAGTTTTTCTAAAACACAAAACTCTAATTGTGCTGTGATTTTTCTCGTGGATATCATATGGCCCAGGCGAGATTGCATTCTACTCATTACTTTTCATTTCCCGATTGGTCTACACTTATGTGGAAGAAAATCATATTCTAAAATAGCGAATACGAAAAGACAGTATTCCTCTCAGGTATTAACAAAGTGATATCAAATCAAAAAACAAATATATGAGTTGCTTTTCATTGTGTTTGTTGTGTTACTTACCTGCATGCATCTAAATTGAGTTCTGTACAGTTTTAGTGATATATACAGGCAAATAACTTACCCTTTGCTACAGTTTTACAATAAATTATGTGGCTGGCAGCATTACAATCCATTGAAGGGTTTTTCTGTCAATGAGTGCACGCCCAGTGTAAGCAAATGTCTGTCATTCACATCTTGGTCATTTTAGAGTAAGTGGAGATACTTTCTTAAACAATGTGTGTAGTACTAGGGTTTTGTACCGTGTTAGCCATTATGAATGTAGAGAAAACCCAAGAAAAATTACACTTTTTATTGGCTAACTAAAAAGATTACAATATGCAAGCTTTCGAGGCAACTCGCAGTGCTTATGGGCAACTTCAAATCACAGCAAGAGAGAAAAGAATGGGAGGTTAAACTCATGCTAAAATGTAATACATTACAACATGTCTTGAAGTACTAGGTTGTTGTACCGTGTTAGCCATTATGAATGTAGAGAAAAGCCAAGCAAAATGACACCTTTTATTGGCTAACTAAAAAGATTACAATATGCAAGCTTTCGAGGCAACTCAGGCCCCTTCTTCAGGCAAGATGTAATCACATCACATTACATCTTGCCTGAAGAAGGGGCCTGAGTTGCCTCGAAAGCTTGCATATTGTAATCTTTTTAGTTAGCCAATAAAAGGTGTCATTTTGCTTGGCTTTTTTAAACAATGTGAAAATGCTAGTATGGTCAGAGATAGTTTCTGTGTAAAAATATGAATATAGTCTTACTCAGTAAAGTCTCAATTTCATTAGCATAAAACCTTTCTTTCCAACTGGCCATGTTTAATTTTCAAGGTAAAGAAAATAAAGGATGATTAAAATCAAATCAACTGTTTGGGAACCTTTAATTTTGAATATGTCTGATGATTCTATGGTAGAAAGTCAGTATTTTGATAACAAGAAGTCCAGCCATGAAGATCAAAAGTAAGACACACAAATTTAGCACTTTTTCATCCTGAAAAATGTGTAACTCTCATCAGTCTCAGAAACATACGTCTAATGTAAAATGTTATTTGTGGATCTTGTGTAAGATTCATAAACCATATTGTGACTTTAATTGAAAATTATGCAACTTTGCTGATGTACTGTGATAATCAAAAGATCTAAGGATACTGGTCTTATTTTAGCATTAATTACTTTAATTAGTTGCAACAATGAATGATTAAAATTTACACTTTTTTACACTGATATGAATCTGCCAGTTTATTAACAGACATAAATTTTGGATAACGTTACACCTCTCCTGCCAGGAAATAGTATGAAACGTATATACGTAAAATATTAAATGCAATGTGTTTATTGGTCAATGTTGATAGCATGTAAAAATAAACAAATGCGAAACACACAATATCTGACTACGCCTGCTGCCTCACATGGACTTTCTAGATGAAAATCGTATCGAGTATCCTAGCGTGGAGGAAGACTAAAATACTGAGAGATACACCTCAAAGAAAATGTCAAAGGACCATGCATAAATATGCCCAGTGGAGCTGTATGGTTTTATTTTCTTTTCATTGTACCTTGTGTTCTCCCTTGTTTTTAGTTTTCTTTTTTAGTTTTTTTTTTTTAACAAGCCTATATGATTCCCTTTACTATTACTGTATGTGAGGAGATAGGTATTGATAGTGCCCTCCTCCACAGATATAAAGTGTTGCTTATACAATATATATTCATTGTGACATTTTATTTTTTTCTCTCTATTGTGTTATTTGTACCCAAATACATAAATGTTTCAATACTGAACTGTATTCATAAAGTTAAGTCTGCTAGGGTTTTTTTTTTTATCTATCATTGGTTAATTTTCCTTTCCTTTTTAGATAAATAATACATCATAAGCTGCATTCATTTAAAAATGCATATGCAGTAAAATAATTGACTTTTGTTCTCCATTTTCTTTATGTCATTGAGTAAGTCATTAATCAAAGCAGCCTTGAAAAATAATTGTCTAGTTTTTAACTGTCCTCGGCGCTTACAGCATTTGCAATTTTAAGATAAAGATGTATTGGCTACTCTGCAGTCATGTTTCTCGAGATTACCATTCATGGAATTTTGCACATATTGTCATAAATGCAAAACAGTTGACCTCATGTCAGTGTATTTTTAGCATATTGTTAACTCATTTACTTTTTCATACATTGTCACGCTAGACATGACATGAATTGCAAGTTAGCTGATACGCTATGCTATTGTCTTACAATTTTGTATTAAGATATCTCAGTCACTCCCTGCAATATTGTTCTTCAAAATATAAACATAAATTTGTCAGTCGAGATCATTTCATATTTTTCAACTGTCATTCATTCTTTGGAATCAAAGAGCCACAAAAATAACAGGGTCTTTCTGCCTATTGAAGGATTCTAATTGATTTTTTTTTTTCCAAAATCAGAAATAACAATGTGCTGGCAATACAATACATGTATATGTAATAATATAAGCATGGCAGTAAATATTTAATGCTCATTGTTTGTGCTCGTAAGGAAATGGCTGAATATGGAAAAGTCATTTTCAATAAATTAATGTATTCATTTAACCAAAATCTCAGATAAGTTCTCCTAATGGGAGCCCTTGTTTACTGCCTTCCTCAATGCCTATGACATTAGTGACCTTAATGTCATATAACATTAGCAGCTCACTAGTTTCTAACAATAGGCCTATTGTGTCTTCTTTAGAAAAGTGGCTTATCAGGGAGAGACAGGGATGGAGGAATTGAACCACTCATTGAAAACAGGAGGTAAAACGATCCCTTGCTTTACCAGATTGATTGTCATAAGAAAAACTTTATCTGAGGGAAGTAAGAAGCGTATTGATTATAATGTATTTGTATGTATTTTCTCAGTCAAGAAACCTTTGTGCATCTGAAGAACTCATTTTTATAGAAAGAACGTCAATGCAGATGAGTTGCTTTTAATTGGCAGTTTGGGGTAGTACAGTTATGATCTGCTCAATGGCAAAGGCAATCTTGGTTTCAAGTGGCACAAAAATGACTGTGGGTGGCATTTGTCATTAGCTTAATGTGACATAAAGGGTTTTTCTTTTTATTTTTTACTAAACTGTCCTGTGTGATCTAATTATAATAATCATTTCGTAAATGGGTCAGGGAATCCGAAGTTAAATCTGACGTCACTTACCTGTAGATATTATAATGCTTGTGCCAGTCTAGGGTATAAAGCTTATGAAAATCCATCCATCCATTATCCAACCCACTATATCCTAACTACAGGGTCACGGGGGTCTGCTGGAGCCAATCCCAGCCAACACAGGGTGCAAGGCAGGAAACAAACCCCGGGCAGGGTGCCAGCCCACCGCAGAGCTTATGAAAAGAATATTTAAAAACTTAAATAAAGAAGAAAAAATGTATTAAGTGTTAAACATTTTCACTGTCAAGAATTACACTACATGGACAAAATAACAACATACTTTTCAATCATAGTGAACTTTTCACTGTCTACATCTTGCCTGAAGAAGGAGCCTGAGTTGCCTTATTGTAATCTTTTTTTAGTTAGCCAATAAAAGGTGTTATTTTGCTTGACTTCTCACTACATTCATAATGGATAACACGGTACAACACCCTAGTACTACAAACATGCAAGACACTGAAATGTACGGCTACAACATGGAATTGATGACCTGATGGAAGAAACTGGCACACATGAACAGCGACATGTTCTTCTTAACGAAGAAGCTTGCATATTGCAATCTTTTTAGTTAGCCAATAAAAGGTGTCATTTTGCTTGACTTCTAACCACTGTCTACAAGAAAATGGTTATATAAAAGTGATGAAAAGGAATACAGAGTAGTGTGTCATGAAGAAAACGACATTATTGCCCTGTGTACAAATTTTGACATGTTTATTCTTAAAATACAGTGTACTGTATAATGCATTGTGAGTCAGTTTCTTTAATATTGCATTTTATTTCCATATCTAAAGTAAAAAAAAAGCTATTTAGGACAAAGTCCAGACAAGCACAACCAGCGCTACCTGGAAAAAATTTAAAGATTTAAATTTTATCAAATCACCTCATGTGAAAGATTCTAGTTAACCACTTAGGTTCTTTTCAAGAGAGGGAATAAGAAGTAATGCCCAAAGCAGCTATGTAACTGTTCCCGGTAACGTTTAGCCCATCTCACTGTCTTTACTGCACCTCATGTGTTTCATCCTACTGCTCATTATCTGGGGCTGTCTTTACTTTCACTACTTTGATTTAACACATTTTAACACCAGCAAAGGGCTTCACAGAGTATCCTGTTTGCTGCGAAGGGACCGAAATTAGACAAGGTATAAGCAATCTACCCTCCGGCCCACTAGAAGCAGTCAGACAGACACACAGACTTTTATCCTTTAACTAAAAAACTATATTTATTTGCATCAAAACCAATAGCAGCAACTACTACGTTCTACATAGAATCATACAACCTGGATAGGTTGAGTCTTCATTCAATCCCATTAGCAGCAGTAAGATACTGATGACCATCCAGGTGGTTCATTTCCTTAGTACCAGAGTATGAGTTCTCAAGCAAAGTGACAATAGGTATAGAGAGACAAGATTCTTTGAAAGCACCCGTTTCTTTTATGGGCAACAGTAGATTTGGCTTATTTTGCAGCAGTTTCTCATCGCTTCTAGAAGAGCATGCTGACACTTTACAGTTTCCCAAAACATAGTGAAAATATAATATAAATATAAGTTTTAAAAAGACATACCATATATACTCGCGTTTAAGTTCTCCCGCAGATAAGTCGGGGCTTGATTTTACAGTATAATTTCCGGTATTTTATAATGTCGGTCATATAAGTCGAATGCGGAAAACACATGCACCTTGTTATATATTATGTGTTTTTATGTTATGTGTCATGGATTCTTTGTTGTCCTGTGTTCTATATAGCACCATAGTCCTGGAGGAATGTTGTTTCGTTTCACTGTATGCTGTACTACTGTATATGGATGAAATGACAATAAATACTCTTGATACTTGATGATATGCTAACGCCTATCTGAGAGTAACCACGGAGCACACTTCTTTTTTTTCCTATATATTGTACCTACGTGAGCACACAGTAATACCCGAACTATTCCAAAGCGACATTTGCACTGATTTGTTTTTTATATCTCACACCCACATATACCTTTATCGTAAGAGCATCCCTTATCTATGATGGAGGGTTCAATCAGAAGAAAATATGAAGCTTGTTTTAAATTAAAAGCCATTGAAGTGACAAAAGAAATTGGTAACTGCTCTGCTGCATCAAAATTTGATGTGTCTGAGAAACTGGTGAGAGTTTGGAGGAAGCAAGAAGATGTAAAAAAAAAAAAATTAAGTGTCACATTTAAGTCAGGGTCTGATTTTATAATCGATTTTTTGGATTTCAAGACCCGGCTATATATGGTAAGAAAAAATTGCAGGCATCATTATCACTAATAAGCAGAAAAAAATTCCCACATCCAACTCAAGGTTGTTTCACTAGGACTCAGCTATTTAGAAAAAAAATTTGCTTTTCCCAGCATACACTTCACTCCTGTACAGGTTGACTAGACTTTAGGATAAAGGCCTATCATTTAATATCTCAGCTGAAAAATAACCTAAATACAATTACTTACCAATCTCTATAACAACATGAAAAAAACTGTAAAAAGAATAAGTAGTACAGGCTGAGCATTCCTAATCCTAAAAGTCTGGGACTAGAAGCATTTTGGATTTCATATATATTTGGATTTTGGAATATTTGCATAAACACAATGAGATATCTTGAGGATGGGACCCAAATCTAAACACAAAAATTATTTATGTTTCATGTGCAACTTATACACAAAGCCTGAAGGTAATGTTTTACAATATTTTTAATAACTGTGTGAACAGTTAAACAACAGTGACAACAAATAACAACAGGTTTTCAGTCTCCATCTATGATTCTGTGTTTTTATTCAATACTATACGCAGAGAAGAAGCAAAAAACACACTGAGTAATGCACATACTGTAGGTCTGGCGGTGACGATGGCTGATAACAAACTGGTGTCAATAGAGAATCAGAGCCTATGTTGCCTCTCACTTTTGAACTGGCACACAGGTGTCCTGTCACTCACCCCCCACCCACAGTGCTAGACAGCTGTTATTCTGCCTATCACCTGAAACTCCAGAAACTCCACCAGGAATGGGCCCTCCAAACTCGTTTGTGTGTTGGCCCTCCGCTTGAAATTTAAAGGAGGATTGAAGAAATCAGTTGTAAATGGTTAAATACCATCTCATGTAATTCACATTCACTCATCAGTAAAAAAAAAACTACAGGGATGATTAGTCACAGCCCCACATGGGCCAGTGAGGTTAGGTGTGGAAGAACGTTTTTCAGATTTTGGAGCATTTTGAATTTTGGGATTTCAAGTTAGGGATACTCAACTGTAGTTGTTATAGTAGTAGCTGTCGCATTGTCATGTGTACAGAGTACACTGAATTTCTTGCTGCATGTCTGACCAATATACAAAACATCGCCCCATTTAGGCACCATGATAAGTAAGAAAGTATTAATTCTCATACTCAGTCTTCAATTACAATCCCTGATAACAATCAGTCAGCAATTTCGATAAAGTTGGTGGTATCTTATACTTTAAAATGAGTATTTAAGTAATGTTACTAATGACAACTGTCGTAAAAGTATTACAAACTTGTAACGTATAATGTTACAAGTAAGATGGTTGTAAGCATATTCAAAGATGTCCTAAAGATGTTTTTTCCACTTACCGTATATCCTCACGTACAAGTCGGGTCTTGAAACCCAAAAAATTATTCAGAAAATCAGACCATGACTTGTATGCCTGTTCAAAAATGCAACACTTAATTTTTTTTTTTTTTTTACATCTTCTTGCCTCAGATCTCACTTCAGTTTCTCAGACGCAGATGCTTTTATTTTAAAACCAGCTCCATATTTTCTTCTGATCGAACGCTCCATCTTAGATAAGGGATGCTCTTACAATAAAGGTGTATGAGGTGAGGGTGTAAGATACAAAATACACAAATCAGTACAAACGTTGCTTCGGAATAGTTCGGGTATTTGGACAAAATAGAGAGAGAGAGAGGGTAGGAGCATGCACCGATACAGCGAATTGCTGCACCCACATAGAAAAAAAAGGCAGTGTGCTCTGTGGTTCCTCTCTCAGGTGGGCGTTAGCATATCATAATCCCTTGTACCAATAGCATGAGTTTTCCACATTCGACTTATATGACCGACATTATAAAATACCAGAAATTATAATGTAAAATCAAGTCCCGACTATCCGCGAGTATACACAGTATTTACAGCATTTCTCACCACTTGAAATATTTTGTTCCTGAGGTGATGGTTGCTGCTCATTGATGTTTTAAAAAGAACAAGAAAATAATATTTCCAAAAGCTTATTTTAATATACCTTCTATATATTTTGTAATATTTCAAATGATAATTTGAGTGATATTGTCTGATTTGTTGAAAGTATTAAACTTTTTAATATTTTTGAAAGTATAACTGTCATGGGGCTGTTCTGCATACAAATGCAATGTTGCTTACTTTAACCCAAGCAGGGAAGTAGTTTGACTTGTAAGCATGTAAATTAGTACACAAGCATACGTACCTTTTTGAGATCGTCCAGCACATTGTAACATCTAGAAATGAAAGTAAGCATTTACAGAATAATGTTAATTTTAGACTTATACCAATATTTAGTGGTGTGAAGGTAATATTTGATATTTCAGACTGATGACAAGTACTTTTTAGCATCTGAAACAGCCCATATACTGTAATAGGTTTGGATGTAAGCACTCAAACAATCAATTTTATATTATCTTAATCTTTTGTGCCTTTGGCAGCATCACTGAGTTTTACATTGGGACTAAGCGGTGTTCTCAAACTAGAAGCTGGAACATCTTATAGTAAACATTTGGTTAGCAATAGATTGGCTTAGAGGTATAAACTCAACATTTATTGGATTTAGTTTAACTTAAGCAGATTGAATTAGCATTGACATAATAGTATCTCAGAGTTAGACGTCTGGCAATGCAGTTGTATTAAAGTATAAGCTCAGTATTTTTCAATTTAAAGTTATTTCTTCACAATCATGGTATATGTTACTTTTTCGTCACAAAGCTGCATTTTATTTAAACAATTTAGAAAATAGTTACCCTGCTTTGCATTTTATAATGGTAGTAAAGGGGAATCATGGTCCTTATGTGAAAAATAAGCATTAAAATTTACTGAATATGTCTATTTTCAAGTCAAAAATGTAATTGAGTATTGGGCCATGTCTTGTGAATGCACATATATTGCAAAACAGAAGAAAAAAGCAAAACATACATAAAAGTTACATTTAAGATTGCTGATATTCTTTCACTTTACAGAAGCTTATTTAGTTTTTTTGCAAAGATATTGCCTTCTGCAGATTATATGATAGATTCGATTTGGCAGAGCAGGCTCTTTTACAAATGCTCCTGTTCATACTACTACTGCTACATCTACTACTACTGCTACTAATTCCTTTAATGTGGAAAGTGACATCCTTCACAATTTCTGCAACTCTGTGATGGCCAATTCAATTTTCTGCACTGTGGTGTGCTGGGCAGGATGCATCACTTCAAGAGAGACCTACAGAATTAACAATTAAAAGGGGAGGCTTTGATATAGGATGCATTCAGGACCCCCTGGAGGTAGTAGCAAAGGAGAGAATTAAAACAAAACTGAGTGTCATTATGAATAATGTTGAACATCCTCTCTCTGACTCACTACACTGAGGACTTTCAGCCAATAAGTTATTCAGCAGAAGTGTGTCAAGAAACGCTACTGGGGCTCCTTTATACCAACAGCAATACATCTGCAAAATACCTCACTGTGACTGGACTGACAAATTAGTGGTTTTCTTTCTTTTTGATTCTCTTCTTTTTTAGTCCTTCTGGTGTGTTTTTAGGCCATATTGTATGTGTGTATAAATATATACGTACAGGCCAAAAGTTTGGACACACCTTCTCATTTAATGTGTTTTCTTATTTTCATGACCATTTACATTGGTAGATTCTCACTGAAGGCATCAAAACTATGAATGAACACATGTGGAGTTATGTACTTAACAAAAAAAGGTGAAATAACTGAAAACATGTTTTATATTTCAGTTTCTTTAAAATAGCCACTCTTTGCTCTGATTACTTTTTTACTGTCTGTTGGCATTCTCTCGATGAGCTTCAACAGGTAGTCACAGGTAGTCACCTGAAATGGTTTTCACTTCACAGGTGTTCGAGAGAATGCCAAGAGAGAATGTAAATGGTCATGAAAATAAGAAAACACATTAAATGAGAAGGTGTGTCCAAACTTTTGGCCTGTACTGTATATGTATGTATTTTTTAAAGAGCCTCTGTAAAAAGCCAAATTTCTACTGGGGAACAACTACAACTGAACTGGTGGTGGATTTTAGGAGGACCAGGCCCCTCATGGACCCCGTGATCATCAGAGGTGACTGTGTGCAAAGGGTGCAGACCTATAAATATCTGGGAGTGCAGCTGAATGATAAATTGAACTGGACCGCCAATACTGATGCTCTGTGCAAGAGAGGACAGAGCGGACTATACTTCCTTAGAAGGTTGGCGTCTTTCAACATCTGCAATAAGACACTGCAGATGTTCTATCAGACGGTTGTGGCGAGCACCTTCTTCTACGTGGTGGTGTGCTGGGGACACAGCATAAAGAAGAGGGACACTTCACACCTGGACAAACTTGTGAGGAAGGCAGGCTCTGTTGTAGGCACGGAGCTGGACAGTTTGACATCCGTGGCAGAGCGACGGGCGCTGAGCAGGCTCCTGTCAAGAATGGAGAATCCACTGCATCCACTGAACAGTATCATTTCCAGATAGAGGAACAGATTCAGCGACAGACTGCTGTCACTGTTCTGCTCCACTGACAGACTGAGGAGATCATTCATCCCCCACACTATGCAACTCTTCAATTCCACCCCTTTGGGGGTTAACGTTAACATTATACAAAGTTATTGTCTGTTATACCTGCATTTTTAATATAATATTGTTTTTTTATCAGTATGCTGCTGCTGGAGTATGTGAATTTCCCCTTGGGATTAATAAAGTATCTATCTATCTATCTATCTATCTATCTATCTATCTATCTATCTATCTATCTATCTATCTATCTATCTATCTATCTATCTATCTATCTATCTATCTATCTATGATATTTCACAATGATGCTTCAGTGGTCTAACAAGACAATGATACAGCATGCACACAGCATCAAGTGACAAGATCTGAACAGACAGGTACAGGAACTTAATAAAAAAAAAAGAGCCAACTGGACAACCCAGAATTTCTGGTTAAGGAAGAACTGGCCCAGGCAACAATCTGCCTTACACATTGTGGAGCACTCTAAATCAAGACCAACCTGCAGAAATGGGGTTTCCTGCCGGCTGATAGTTCTGTGCAAGTGTGGTGCTGTCCAGGATCCTAATCACTTGCTGTTATGCCTCAAATTAGACCATCCATACACAATGGAAGACATCCAAATGTCCAACAACAAAACCAAATTTCTGGAAGTATTCTGTTTGACCAGCCATGGAAGAAAGAAGAATAAGCTTGCATTTTGTTTTAATCAAGTTGAACTTAGATTTAGTACAAAAATTTATTATCACAGGCAGTAGTAGTAGTGCAGAGCTGTCTTTTCTGCCTCATATTTTTGTGTTATTTTTATTAGATTTAGGAATAAACTTATTTTCAGCCTGGATCAGAAAATCTTCGACTTGAAAATAAAACAAACTTATCCTTTGAGTGGCTTTCTGGAAAGATAGTCAAGGTGTTGAATTGCAAGAGGTTTGCAGCATACTGTGTTATAGTATCCTGAAATGTGTATCTACAACATCTCCCAGTTGGCTAAAACAACTACGGTATATAACGCTTCCAACCTTGAAATTATACTGTCATACAGAAATGTAATCGGTAGCAGAGCAGTTTTGTTTGTGATTTGTTTTCCCAATACAACATATGTGTATAATGTAGGTTCCAAATTTAAAAGTATAGTCCCCATTTTGCCCTCCTTTTCATGACTGGTGTGTTGTGTGTGCCCTCTGGTATGTTAAATGTACAAACATCACAGATTGTTTGAAATGCCAAAAATGGCAGGTTAATTAAGAGCTGATGGAACGCTATGTAATGTAGAAGTCCATGCTAGGACCCTGACAGCTTTATGACAAACTGGTTGGTTTGTTTGAATCACTCAACACTTTATCTGTACATTATCCTACATCCATCATAGTCCGTGAGTTCAAAATTAACAGTTGTTTCTATATGGCTATCATGTGTGAAATACAATCAATTGAAACATACTGTAGGTCACCAAAGTCATTAATTCGGACTCAGAACTTGTGATGCATAATTGGCAACACTTCTGTCGATGCTGAAAATAAAATGCTTATTTATCATAATTTCATGTTCCTCCATAGCTCCTAGATGTTAAAACTTAGAAATGCAAGAAAAATGTTTTTTTGACACCAGAATAACTGACCTTCAATTTCATTTTGGCAGTGTTTCCAGCAATGAGGTCTTTGCTTTGATTTTGCTTGGTGGCAGTAATGACATCCATTTTCAGCAATCAACTGTAATTGAAAGGAGCTTCCTTTTAAATTACACAAAAACAAAATAAAAATGTCATAATTTTAAACTGCTTTGGCTCCTTACCAAGATTATACAGAAGTGCAGTCAATAATAGAATGCATTTTTTCAACTGCAAGATAAAGACCTGAATAGCATATCCTTTATGAAATATTGGGATGATTTCTGAATGGTCTGAATTTCAAATACACAGTGCCCATCCTAACTGGAGGGGAGTTTTATTTTATGTCAAAATATACCAACAAAGCTGCCTGCTTGACTGTTTCAGAACATCTTCCAATATAATTCTAAATTGCTGAGTATACATTAAAATAAATGTAACATAACTAAGATGAAGAGACAAAATAACTTTTTGTTATTGATTTAAAATGTAAGTACAGTAAATGCAGTAAAATTATACCAAATGTATACAGTAGAGACCATTATTCCAAACGAAATTTGGGTAAGATTTAGTTGGCCAGAAAAATAAAAAATACTAATATATATTTTACTTGACTACCATAAACTATTTTCTAGAAGAATACAAATTTTCAATGGAATTTCAGATTCATCTAGACAGGAGACAGTAAAATATTAATTTATGAAGGAAGTACACAAGGAAGCTTAGAGATGAAACTATAACACAGTCTGTTCAATTTCACCATTTGCAGACATGATTTATATATCCAATAGCATAAAAATAATGTAATTGCAGTTATACAAAACAATCTCCTGGTATCTTTCAATGAGTTCTAAGCAGTTAACCAAGTCCAAGGTATCCTTAAAAAGACACAGATTGAAGTGTAATAGCTTGCTCCATAGTCAAAATCATTTTTGGGAGGTCTTTACCATTTGGGTGAATTTCATTTCCTTTTGATCTATCCGTGAATTTTAAAGAAGCCAGAAAAGGTTTATTTGTTTAGTATTGCTTTTCCAAAACTGTGACTCCGTATTCAGATTTTTGGATGACTTGTCACAGTTTCTTTTGTCTTCTTTACCTTTTCTTGATGAAATTCTTAACTTTAAAATAATAGTCTCGATCCACTGTACTAATTCCCTTCATAATTTTAAACACTTCAATCAGGTCACCTCTTAATCTTCTTTTGCTTAAACTGTATAGACTCAGTTCTTTTAATCTTTCCTCATAATTCAACCCCTGTAGCCCTGGAATCAGCCTAGTCGCTCTTCTCTGGACCTTTTCTAGCGCTGCTATGTCCTTTTTGTAGCATGGAGACCAAAACTGCACACAGTACTCCAGATGAGGCCTCACCAGTGTGTTATAAAGCTTGAGCAGTGCCTCCTTGGATTTGCACTCCACATGTTGTGCTACAGTATATAACCTAACATTGTGTTAGCCTTCTTAATGGCTTCTGAACACTGTCTGGAAGTCAATAGCTTGGAGTCCACTGCGACTCCTAAATCCTTCTCATAAGGTGAGAATAAATGTGATATAGGTGATATTTTTATTTTGTTCTTTATTTCACCTTATACAATTTCTCGTATTAGGAATTTGTTCGTTTTCGCATACTCCTTGGGAGCAATTGAAGGTTACATGCTTTGCTCAAGGGCCCAGCAAAGTAGGATCTCTTTTGGCAGTGACAGGACTTTGAACCGGCAACGTTCAGGATACCAGCACAGATCCTTAGCCTCAGAGCCACCACTCCGCCCAAATATATATATTGTTACATCCACAAAGGAAGAAAGTAAATTGTATATCTTAAAATTGTTTTTTTATTCCTGAGTTTTCGACAAGCTACCAGGTTTCATCATTAGAGGAAAATGATTAGACATATACAGCAAATGAGGGTTAGGGATGTGGGAGGTGGTGGATGAATAAGGTGGGGCCATCAATATGGTGTTGGTTATAAAGTCTTTTTTATTGTTTAGGTGTTCATGTCCAAATGTCATTTTCTCCCTAGCTGTAAATTACTAGCTACAAATATGCAAACCATATCACAGACCTTCGCTTCCGTATTGTTATATCCATCCATCCATTATCCAACCTGCTATATCCTAACATAGGGTCATGGGGGTCTGCTGGAGCCAATCCCAGGCAACACAGGGCGCAAGGCAGGAACAAATCCCGGGCAGGGCACTAGCCCACACACCAAGCACACACTATGGACAATTTGGGATCGCCAATGCACCTAACCTGCATGTCTTTGGACTGTGGGAGGAAACCGGAGTACCCAGAAGAAACCCACGCAGACACAGGGAGAACATTCAAACTCCCCGCAAGGAGGACCCATATTGTTATATTTATATATTATTTGTATTGACAGATTTTGTAAATAAAATAAAGTCAATTCTAAAATGCTCAGTCAAATTTACGTTCATTTACCTATCTATAGTAAACTGCTAGTTTTCTTTGGCATAATTTTTTAATAATTTTGGGGATGGCATTTACAGCGTCTCCTCATGCAGCTAAAGCACTACAGCTGGCCCTGGCACAAGCGTCATTTACTCACTAAATACTTATTTTGGACCTGTGAGTGCTGTAAGGTCCAAGAAAAGCTGGTCAAGAGAGAAGACACTTTCAAGAGAGACACAAGGCAGAACATGCAATTGTGATAAACAGAGAGGGAGCTACCTGTGTGTCTTGTTTGTAAAGAAAATTAGGTGAGAGTTGTTTTGTTGATATATTCTGGCTTGCGGTGGGTATATAAAGAGTTTTTTTGTTACCTCAGGACAATTGAGTTTGACACCAGTGTTACAAGGTTTAGCAGAATTTACATGAAAATAATATCATCATACCCAAGAAGTTGGCACTTACTGTACAAGAAAAACTGATTCACACTGACTGAACACTTGCAAATAGCAGAAATAAGCCACAGTGTTGTCCAATCACATCCCACAAAATGTATGTGAGATTTGCTAGCACATTTATAGATGTATAAAATTATAAATAAAGATCTACTGAAGTTGAGATTCCACAGGACTGTTGTGATTTTCTTTGAATGAAAACCTGATGAGTTATCACAAAAGTGGGCCAACACTAAACACTTCCATGACCTCTAGATAACAATGAACACTGACATGAAATTAACTCATTGTCTTGCTTCAAATATAAATATTGTATTTCATTAAAAATTATGATAAAAGATAAGGCTTTTGGAAGACAAAATACATTTGACAACTGCACTGACTGCTTGCTCGCCAGTAACAAACTCAAAAATGTTTTCTCAATAAGCAATCTGCACAGTTCATAGATATTAGAATTCTTCAATCCAAAGTGTACATGTAGGTCATTAATTCAGTCCATCACTTTTTTTTTGTAATGTGCCATACTTGCAACCCTAGTTCAGCCTAACCTTTTTAGTGGTTATAGACTACAGTACAATAAAACAAACCTGTAGAAAATATTGCAGTTTAAAGAACGACTGTGGCCCCACCTTATTAGCCCATCTGTTTTTGGGGCAAAATTTCCACACATCAGCTAACAAATTAGTATTGTAAATGTACATGTTAAAATCAATTAGACTAAGACCAATACACAATTTCCCCCGTGAAACTTTGAAATTATTAAAAAGACATATAATTTTCTTAATGAAAATTCTGCTGCATTTATTGTCTGCAGGGTTGAATTTATGCACAGGCTAACCTGAGCTGCATCCTTAAGGTTGGACAAGGATCCCAAAACTTATCGAGATATATGAAAAAAATATTTGTTCTTTCTTTTTATAAGAAATATTCCTTCATCCAGACTAAACCAACAAGTCCCCTTTACCTCCTTCACTGTTATCCCTGACATACTGTATCTCATCCTCTGCTCACTGCACACACAGCCATCCCCTTGTCTCCAGTGAACAGCAGCTAAACATGGAGGACTGCTGTTGACACTGCATTTATGGCAGCAGGGCAAGTCGAATCTGGACTATTAGAATGTAAAGTGCATGAAGAAAAAAAGTGATTTGTCATGTAATAGTGACAGTTCTACAGAAATGGCCTGTGACATCATTGTAGGTTCTAATTCTAGTGATAGTGAAATATTAGGAGGTGGCGATTTTGCACAAACAGTAAACTACAATGCCACTTCTTAATGTGTGTGGTGTAATAAGAGTGCTGTGTAGCTTTTAAATCGGGTATTCACTAAATATTCAGGACACAAGGTAGATGTATTCCTTACAGAATTTCAATCTGTTCATAAGTAACAGGTGTCACACAAGCGCGACTAGGAGGGAGCTAAAGCGACCAAGTGAAGGTAATTCCACGCCTGGCCCGAGGGTGGCAGGGTACACTAAACCTAATTAAGTTATCTCTGCAGACCAATTACAGGAAATCCGGTCTGATTCTACATTGCCGGTGTCACTTCTGTTTCTGGCACCAAGAATGACTGCATTTTCGGAGCCAATGGTGACGTCACTTCTGTTCTGGACTCTTTAAAGGTGCCATCTTTCCTGCATAACATCAGTTCAATTTTGGACTCAAACTAATGCACATGAGTGCTTTATCAAAACCCCATTGCAGCCAAGGACAATATATAGGTGGCTATCCCAAACCTTTTTGTGTGTGTCAAGGCCGTTCATTTCACACAGGATATTAGAAGAAACTGTGACTGAGTCCAAAAAATGTGAACAACAAGCGATCCAGTAACACTGAAACCAAATCACAGGATGCACCTACAGTATAGACTGATGTCAGTTACAATAAGCTGATGGCTTTCTTTGTAGTTATTACATATAATCCAAAAATCTGCAATTGAAGAGTATTAGTCAACAAAAATCTTTATTTGAAAAGCAACATCCTGGATATGAATCACAAGCAAAAAATGCTTCAGCTCTCTTCTCAGGTGTTTGCATGTTGTTACCTGTCACTTCACACAGTAGTGAGAAGTTCTTTTTGAAAATATAATTGTTTGATGAGGCCCTGATAGAAAGATTCCCTACATTTACATACCTGAGTAGAATGTTGTTGCCATATCACTTATGGTTTGGAAATGTCATTTAGTAATGAAATAATAAGAACCTCATACCTCATCAGTTGGTAGGATCTCTTAGGAACAATCGGTAAAGTTACTGGTGGATTCTGCAAACAAGTAAACAGCTGTTGATTTTTTTTTATTTTATTTAAATTAGCCAATTTATTTTTATTTTTTATTGTGACATGGCATATTGTGCTCTGATGGCTATCAAGTGTAATTTTAAGGTTTGCCATTGCATACCCCCTTCTCTCTCTCTTTCTTTCTTTCTCTCTCTCTCATTCATATATATATATATATATATATATATATATATATATATATATACTGTATATGTATGAAGAGATACCCAAAAATAACCGGAACCTGTACCTGGTGCACAATCTAGACTTAACTGCACATATTGCGGCTAGGTGTGGCATACTTACAGTATTCTGTGGAAGAAGTAGCGTTACTCTGTATTGTTTTGTACAGCAATCCGTGATGGTTTTTCTTGGTGCATATTAAATGTGTTCTGCGATTTTTGTGATGGGTGATCATAAAGAACAGCGAGTTTGCATTAAATTTGGTTTTCTCTTAGGGAAAACAACTGCTGAAACTGTAGTGATGCTTGAAGCCGCTTTTAAAGAGGAAGCTTTAAGTAAAATATAGGTCTACGAGTGGGTTTTGCATTTCAAACGAGGGCAAATGTCTCTTGATCTCGCCCTGTGTGACTTTTTTTGTTTTTGCATATGAAAAAAGAACTCAAAAGAAAGAGTTTTTGGTATTTTTTGTTTTTTTTTATAACTGAATTTTGTTAAAATGTAAGTAATTCGATGTACAGAGGAAAACAACACTGTAACATTATATATTACATAATGACAGAACAATGTGGTTATCTCTAATTATCAATGTTAAAAGAAAGCATTTTTCTACCGTGGAGGAAAAATTGCTGCAGGCATTGGAAAACGTTCCTCTTTAGCATTTCAAAAAATGTTTCCACCAGTAGGAAAACAGTTGGGACAAGTACATTTTCTCACACGAAGAGTACTTTGAAGAAGAAGTTTCAGGAAGTAAAAATTATTAAAACAATCTTTTTTTTCAATTCTGATTACTTTTGGGTACCCCCTCATATATATATATATATATACAGTATATAGTCACACATGTGTGTCAAAGGTTCTCCTTACAGGCTCTGTGAAGGTATGTAATAACCTGCAAAGAGAGAGGGGGTGCTGTCACTAACAATTTCACCTTCTCTCCCCGCAGCACCGAGAAAACACCCAGAGAAGGCTGGAGCCAGGGAAGGTGGTGACATTTTGGCCAGAGTGAGCCACCGGATAGACTCCCAAGTAAACTGACCCTAAATCCACAGCTAAAAAGTCAAGTCTTCTTTTACTGTCATTTACAACCCAAGGACAAGAGCAACAATGCCTAAGGAGTGTTTCTTTTCTTTATTTCGACTGCTCATTAAACGGGACAACCCAGTTGGCACCCTGAATTTTATTCTCACTTCTCAAATGTAACGTACAGAACATTCACAATGGCTTACTGATAATCAATCATAGTTTTTTTACGGGACAGGCCATTCAAACTGAATGTGGCAGATCAATATGAATCTGCAAAATACAAGTGCTTGCTAATATTTCCAAACACCTGGTTTTTCAAAACTTTGCTCCTTATGATTATTATCATCATTATAAGCCCTGACTATTGTTTACTGTCAGTCAAGCAATCAAAAGATCTATAATCTGTAGAATGTTGTCATGGACAAATTTATTAAAATTTGAATATGTATAACATATCGATATGCTTCCAACTCCAGACATATTTGTAAAAATGTTTTTATTTTTTGATATTCATTATGTGAATTCCAGGGTGAGAGATTTAAAAATGTCTTTTCATCATGTTGATGAAGTTACTATATATATATATATATATATATATATATATATATATATATATATATATATATATATATATATATATATACTCAGCAAAAAGAAACGTCCCTTTTCAGGACTGTGTATTTCAAGAATAATGTTTTAAAAATCCAAATAACTTTACAGATCTTCATTGTAAAGGGTTTAAACAATGTTTTCCATGCATGTTCAATTAACCATAATCAATTAATTAACATGCACCTGTGGAATGGTCGTTAAGACCTTAACAGCTTACAGAAAGTAGGCATTTAAGGTCACAATTCTAAAACGCAGGACACTAAAGAGACTTGTCTACCGACTGTGAAAAACACCCAAAGAAAGATGCCCAGGGTCCCTGCTCATCTGCGTGAACGTGCATTAGGCATGCTGCAGGGAGGCATGAGGACTGCTGATGTGGCTAGGGCAATAAATTGCCATGTCCGCACTGTGAGACGCCTAAGACAGCGCTACAGGGAGACAGGAAGGACAGCTGATCATCCTCGCAGTGGAAGAGCCCGGATCTCAATCCCATTGAGCACGTCTGGGACCTGTTGGATCGCAGGGTGAGGGTTAGGGCCATTCCCCCCAGAAATGTCCAGGAACTTACAGGTGCCTTGGTGGAAGAGTGGGGTAACATCTCACAGCAAGAACTGACAAATCTGGTCCAGTGAGGAGGAGATGCACTGCAGTACTTCAAGCAGCTGGTGGCCACACCAGATACTGACTGGTACTTTTGATTTTTCAGCCTCCCTTTATTCAGGGACACATTGTGAAACATTTTTAGTTTTTGTCTTATGGTGTTGACTCTTTTACTGTTCATACAAATATTTACACATTAAGTTTACTAAAAGTAAAAACAGTTGAAAGTCAGAGGGCGTTTCTTTTTTTGCTGAGTATATATATATATATATATATATATATATATATATATATATATATATTATAAAAAAAAATCCTGGAGAGACATGATCTTCACGTTAAGATCACGGAAGATACTTAAAAGACCCGTAAGACTAATGAAATTGACCACGAAGAGTCTCGCGGGGACCTTAAACATGAGAGATTGACCCAGGACCGTCTCGTGATGACGTAGAACATGAGATTCTTGCAAGACAAGCCCTACTTACAACCAAATAACAGCACAAGCAGCTACATAATCAGTCGTGTTTTGGCTTTGAGCACACACAGATCCAGGGCTCTCAGTGCATATAAAGCGTATAAGGACAATACGTTCGTTATAAATGAAACGTAGACAACTAAGCGAAGAAGAAAGCAGCACAGAGAAAAGAGACTCAAAAGCATTGGAGAGACAAAAAAAAAAAAATCTAGGTGCAAATTCAGAAAATAAGGAAAGTAATTATCAGCCCGGAACAAGTGGAATTGAAATAAAAAAGCATGTTGCCGCTATACACATGCAGAGCAGGTTAGAGATTATGAAAGCAATGGAATTCAAAAGGTTAAAAAAAAATGTTGGCGCGATACACATGTGGAGAAAGTTAAAGAATATGAAAGTAGGAAAATTAGAAAGTATAAAAAAAGAAAGTAAAGATCACAGTAGCACAAACAAATGGAAATTATTACTCGAAAAAGGGAAAATAATCACCACGGACCAGGGGCCACATGTATAAACGGTGCATATGCAGAGAAATGTTGCATAAGAACTTTTCCACGTTCAAATTGCGATGTATAAAACCTAAACTTGGTGTAAAGCCACGCACTTTTCCACGGTACCTCATACCTTGTCGTACGCAAGTTCTCTGCTCGGTTTTGGAGACTGGCGGCACCCAGCGTCAAAGAAGTGCTACTGCTCCTGTGTGGTTACTCTTTATTTTCCTGACACGGCTTTATAAATAACACTGAAACTAACCGCATATTGTTTATTAGTGTAATGCATCTGATTCTGATTAACTTGTAACAATATAATGATCCAGGGAACAGCCATAGTATTCCAAATACCATAACTGCTTTAGCATTGTTACTCTCATTGCACCTTCTTTTTCTTCTTCTTTCAGCTGCTCCCGTTAGGAGTTGTCACAACAGATCATCTTTTTCCATATTACTCTCACTGCACCACTCGGAGTATTTATATCACTATATCTGAGTGGGGAATCACAGCAGCAGCTGATCGGAAAGAGAATTATTGCTATTACAGCATCAATCCCATGCTGCCAAAGCCACAGCAAAACGTTTCAAAGCCTTTCCTGTGCGGACCTCATCTCAAGAACTATAAACGCACTCAATCAATTGCTCCTTGTAGAACTGTTTGTACTAATAGGTACAATTACCTCACTTAAACTTGCACTACAGTTATAATATTACACAACCTGTACCACTTTATAAAGTGTATTTACTTATGATGACGATATCATTTGTAAGATGAAATGCAGCAAAATGTGTATTATACAGTATTATACACATAAAACTTTAACTTCATTCAAATAATCTGTATTGTTAATAATTAAACATGTAAGGACACAGTGCCACAGCGCTAGCAAGTTCACGTATTGTTCCTGCCTTGCGCTGTATATTTGCTGAGACTGGCACGACACTGGAAGGATAGATGAATAGAATAATTAAACACCTACTATGAAGATATTTCAATGTTCCTTAAAAGTTTTGAAGAATCATCATTGTAAGCTTACAGATGGCTTAACGACTATTACAAAGCTGATTGTGTGGCGATTGGGTATTTGGGGAAAGAAAAGTAAAGACAGGAATTGGAGGTTGAGTACGTTTGAAAGAGACAGGACTACTACAATAAGGTATTTCATTGAAGGTCACGCATGTCGCAGCAACATCTTGTATGAGACATGAACAATCACTGTGCCATCGTCTTCTTAATAACATGCTTTCATTCCAATCATCATGAAAATGATATTACATATACATCTCAGTATTTTAATTATTTAGAGAGCTGTAATATCACGAATGTAATGGATTCTGTGTCCTGTTGGAGAAAGAGAAAGCCCGTTTAAGAAGCACGTAGTGAGTGATTCACACACAGAGCACATAGAAGATCAAATACAAAACAAAGAATTTAATGTGCTACTTTAGTTACGATGGGATTTGAGAAACTAGTAAATTAAATGAATTCAAGATGAAGTTTATGATGTTCTACTTTAATGACAAAATAAACTACGTGATTAAAGTGTATATTTCGAGGTCGAAGTTAACATTTCGTGCTTTTTTCCTACTCTGTGCCTTTTTTTTACACTGTACCCTAATAAGCTTCCATAAGACACTCAGACGGTGGGCCACTTCTCGCCTTTTCACGGCAACTTTGATATCTGACAACTTCTTTTATATGTCGGGCACTGTGCGACATTGTGAACTTGAGCTTGTTTCTCCCGACACGTTATGTCACTCGATCAACTTCCTTTTCTTGTTTATTCAACTGTATAAACCAAAAAATAGTACGTTTTTCTTTGCCACCACTTGGTATTCGCTGAAATTCTTCTATTTTAACACTTGCTTTTCCCATTGCCTTTTCACAGAAAATGGAGCTTAAGGTCTATTTATATTGATTTGCATATTCAAAGAGGCGCAATTCTGGGAGGAGACGGGGCGGGACAGAAGGCACGTGCACGTGCGTTAGTTTTCACGCTGACCGGGATTTATGTAGCGGAAGAACGCGGAAGTTGGAGTACTCACAGATTCCTGCATCTGGAATTTTCTGTGCATTTCAGCTTTTGTGATTATGTCATGTTATAGTGCGAATTCTATGCACGTCTTTATGCATGAGGCCCCAGGTGTCATTGAAACAAAAGGTCAGAAATAAAAGACAGAGTAGAAAACAAAGTAAAACATCATAAAGAGGTTAAAAAACAAGGGGGCCAAACACATGCAGAGCAGGTTAGAGATAATGAAAACTGGAATTCAAAAAACTCAAAATAAGATGGAGGCGCAAAACACTTGCAGAGCAAGATACAGAATATGAAAGCAGCAAACAACGACAGTGTCAAAACAAAGAAAATAAATATTGCATTAGCGCAAAGAAAGAGAAAATAACGAAAAGGTGAATAGAGATTAAATATATAGACATAGGTGATATGTCAGAAGTATGTAAATATTATAAGGCTTTGAAGTTTAAGTCAAGAGAATTTCAAAAACGGAGTTTACCTCACATGCATTTATTGGTTACTTTGCAAAAAATAATTATTAACTGCTAATGCTGTAGATCATTTTGTCTGTGCTGAAATTCCAAACAGAGAAACCTATCCTGAATTAGGGTACAAAGTCATTAAACACAAGTCTCACGGACCTCATTTAAAAGGTTCAACACATTGGAACTCGAAAAATTTCAAATATTGTTTTAACAGAAGTTCTGAAAGAAAAGTAAAACTAATGAAACAGCAACAATTAAAAGAAAAAAAAAACCTAAAAGTGTGTATCCAGAAAAACAAAAAGGGGGGTTGGTGAGTGAAGCGAGTGGGGGGCAAAGCCCCCTATCATATATATATATATATATATATATATATATATATATATATATATATATATATATATATATATATATATATATATATCTATACTAATAAAAGGCAAAGCCCTCACTCACTCACTCACTCACTCACTCACTCACTGACTCATCACTAATTCTCCAACTTCCGTGTGGGTGGAAGGCTGAAATTTGGCAGGTTCATTCCTTACAGCTTCCTTACAAAAGTTGGGCAGGTTTTATATCGAAATTCTACGCGTAATGGTCATAACTGGAAGCTGTTTTTCTCCATTTACTGTAATGGAGATGAGCTTGAACGCCGTGGGGGCGGAGTTTCGTGTGACATCATCACACCTTCACGTAATCACGCAGTACATAGAAAACCAGGAAGACCTCAAAAAGCGCTGAAGAAAACATGCATTATATAATTTAGAAGGCAGCGAAACAATAAGAAGCGGCGAGTGACATATACAACCATATTCATGAGTTCTGCTACTGAAACAAAGCACGATGTAAACCTACACTTTAAATTAAGTTCATAGACAGGCTGCGCTGGCGTTTGTAATTTAGTGCCTGCCCATATAAGGCCGTCCGTCAGCGGCAATCCAATAGCAAACTCCACTAAATATTCACGGGTTAAGGACTGTGCTTATGCAGAGGAAGATGAGATGGTCAGGGTGGTGTTTGGTACAAACTCAGTGAAACTGCGAGAGAAAGTTTTAAGTGCCAGGACTAAGGTAACATTAAATACAGCCATGGACATAGCACGAGATGGCACCAGCACAGCTGGGAAACTTCGATGCATGTACACCGAGCGGCTCACGTGAACTGGCGCGTGCACAGATAAAAGCAACAGTTCCAAAGAGCTGAACAAAACGAATTACACAATTGAAAAGGCAGCAAAAAATATGAAGCGTCTTATACATACAAGCATATTCATAAATCCAGCTACTGCGGAAACAAAGCACACGGTGGAAAAAGTCAATGTCCCGCTAAAGGAAGACAGTGTAAAAAACCCGTGCATGCAGTGTGTCAGGTCTCAGATAAAGAAGAAGACGAGCTGTTTATTGATGCAGTAAGAAACGAATCGATGAATGAAACCTGTCATCTTTACAACGATTGACAAACACGGAATGTAACTTGAACACAACACATCCTACAAATACGAACCTGATTGAAAGAAATAATGATAATCAAATCCTTGATGACAGCAACACTCAGTAACACTCACAAAACAAATACTGTATATTGACAGTCATGTTACGTTATTTTTAAAATGTTCCCTTTTCTTTTTCTAGCTTTTTAACACACTACTTCTCCGCTGCGATACACGGGTATATATATATATGTATATATATATATATATATCCCGATCTACATACTCGAATAATGGATACTTTATTCGCCATCAATGATTGTTTTGGTAAAGCCATACTCAGTGTATTCATTAGATGAACGGTAAAAAGTAAGAGCGAGGGAGGATGACTTATTGAGGCATGCAGGCTGTAGTCTTGTCAACTCTATCTGAATTGCGATCACATTTAAAAAAATATATATTTTCAAGTTCTATTTAGTCCATATGTGTCAAACTCAAGGGCCGCAGGCCATTTTATATACTGTATTATTGTTATTAATGGCCCGGGTATATGAAGCGCTGGTAACACAATAAACTACAGATCCCATAATGCAGCGCTTCAGCTGCCTTGCCGAACACTTACCGCGTTAATCAAGTCTAGCTTATGATGCTGCAAGTTATTGCGAAGCTAGCTCACACGATGCTGAAGAGAAAAGTTGATTCTGAAAATAGAGCCTTTAAAAACCGATGGGAGGCTGAGTATATGTTTACTGAACCCGTGTGTCTCATTTGTGGAGCTAATGTGGCTGTAATTACAGAATTTAATCTAAGACGGCACTATGACACAAAACATCAGGGTAACCTGAAAGACCTGAATGCAATGCAGAAGATACAGAAAGCAGAAGAATTAAATAAGAATCTGACACTTCAGCGGACGTTTTACCCGTGCACAATCACAAAGTGATTTCAAGTAAAGCTGCTTTTATGGGAACACAAATGCACTAGTGCAACTTGCCCCACTTTCCCTGTTGCCAAGTAATGTTGAACCAAGTCGTCACTACGGTGTTCCCAAATACGCACTTTGCTGATAAACCGAGCGCACTGAGTTTGCACGGCGCTTTGGTGACTTTGAAGAACAAAAAAAGTCTGTCTACACGAACCTTGTGCATGTTTGGTAGCACATATCTGTGTGAGAAGCTCTTCTCAGTGATAAAGACTAACAAAACAGCACACAGGAGTCGCCTCACTGATGAGCACCTGCAATCCATCCTGAGAATCTCCACAACACAGAACCTCACACCAAACAGAAACGAACTTGTTGCCAAAAAGATGCCAGGCGTCCAGCTCTAAAATGACATATGAGCAAAGACAACTGAATGATTTGATTTGTTATTGCTGAAAGGAACACATTTTATTTATATTTCCAGGTTTTGTTATGCAGCATGTTCATATTTGAATTTGTATAATTTTGACAGGATATATTTTTATGGAGAGCAAAATCTTTTGGGATATTTAAAATCTAAGTTTATTTTTTATATAAAATTACATAAGAGTAAAGAAATGTGAATGTTTGTTCTTTTAACGTTTACTGTATTTCTAACTTGTATAATTTAGACAGGATATATTTTTATGGAGAGCAAAATATTATAAGTTGTTTAAGGTTTGAGTTGATTTATTCACGAATAATATTCCTGTCTGTTTTACCATTCCTACCAAAGATATTTCTGTCGACTAAATAAAAATTCCTTCTATTTAAAATTTAAATAGAACTTGAACAAATACGATAGTTCATAATATCCACGCAGACTTGCACGTAAGAGCGGGAGTTATCCGTTTTAACAAGCAGCGTATTGCACTGATACGAAATAGCTGTGTGTGTATATATGTGTGTGTATGTGTAAGCGCGGGTATTTTGCTAGTATATATATATATATATATATATATATATATATATATACTAGCAGAATACCCGCGCTTTGCAGCGGAGAAGTAGTATGTTAAAGAAGTAATGAAAAAGAAAAGGAAACATTTTAATAATACCGTAACATGATTGACATTGTCATTATCATGAGTGTTGCTGTCATATATATATATATATACATATATATATACACACACATAAACATATATATATATATACACACATATATACAGTATATATACATATACATCCACATATATATATACATATATATGTGCATAAAACCACGCTTTTATCAAGGCTTCCTTCAGGTAGTCTTTTGAAATGAAATTTTCCTCCAATCAGTCGTAGCAACACGCTTTCTTCCGACTCTTACATTTTTGTAGCTCTGATGTGTGCATCAATGTAATTGGTGTACCAGGAAATCATGCATTGACAGAAGTTCCCCTTTGCTTGGAATGCAAAGTGTGATTAAATGCGTTATTTTTTAACGCGTTATGGAGCACATGCATCGAGGCTTCTCAGCTGTGCTTGTGCTAAGAAAAGGAAACATTTTAAAAATAACATAACATGATTGTCAATGTAACCTTTTGGAAGTAGTGCCTGGAGGATTCAGAGTGTGGAGAAACTCTAGAGACAGCGTGTGTATTAACTTGTGGATTTTTCTGTGAGTATGTGGTGGCAGTGTCACAAAGTCGCTTCCGTAAGACTGCGTTAGCTGCGGAGCTCAGCTTAGAGCGAAATGAGGTGAATGGGAGGGGAGATGATGACGTGACTGCCCCACCCGCCTTAACTGTCAATCCCCCCACAAACACAGTCTCTCGGAATTTGCATAAGCACAGCCCTTCACCAGCAATTTTAACTTAGTAACAAAGTGATCAAAACTCTCGTTTATATCCTGCGTCCTCTCATTAAACTTGTATACCGCATTACCAGTGGGCATGACAAACGCCAGCGGCTGCCTGTCTATGAACTTAATTTAAACTTTAGGTTTACACCGTGCTTCGTTTCCGAAGTAGCAGCACTCATGAATATGGTTGTATATGTCACTCGCTCGCTTCTTATTGTTACGCTGCCTTCTCAATTATATAATGCATGTTTTCTTCAGCGCTTTTTGGAGCTCGTCCTTGTTTTCTATGTACTGCGTTGACAGTCAGTTAACGTGATTACGTGGGAGGCGTGATGATGTCACACGAAACTCCGCCCCCCATGGCCATCGAGCTCAACTCCATTACAGTATACGGAGAAAAATAGCTTCCAGTTATGACCATTACGCGTAGAATTTCGAAATGAAACCTGCCCAACTTTTGTAAGGAAGCTGTAAGGAATGAGCCTGCCAAATTTCAGCCTTCCACCCACATGGGAAGTTGGAGAATTATTGATGAGTCAGTCAGTGAGTGAGTGAGTCAGTGAGGGCTTTGCCTTTTATTAGTATAGATATATCTATATATATGTGTGTATATATATATATATGTTTATGTGTGTGTGTGTGGGTATATATATATGTATATATATATATATATATATGACAGCAACACTCATGACAATGACAATGTCAATCATGATACGGTATTATTAAAATGTTTCCTTTTCTTTTTCATTACTTCTTTAACACACTACTTCTCAGCTGCAAAGCGCGGGTATTCTGCTAGTATATATATACACTCACATAAAGGATTATTAGGAACACCTGTTCAATTTTTCATTAATGCAATTATCTAATCAACCAGTCACATGGCAGTTGCTTCAATGCATTTAAAGGTGTGGTCCTGGTCAAGACAATCTCCTGAACTCCAAACTGAATGTCAGAATGGGAAAGAAAGGTGATTTAAGCAATTTTGAGCATGGCATGGTTGTTGGTGCCAGACGGGCCAGTCTGAGTATTTCACAATCTGCTCAGTTACTGGGATTTTCACACACAACCATTTTTAGGGTTTACAAAGAATGGTGTGAAAAGGGAAAAACATCCAGTATGCGGCAGTCCTGTGGGCGAAAATGCCTTGTTGATGCTAGAGGTCAGAGGAGAATGGGCCGAATGATTCAAGCTGATAGAAGAGCAACTTTGACTGAAATAACCACTCGTTACAACCGAGGTATGCAGCAAAGCATTTGTGAAGCCGCAACACGCACAACCTTGAGGCGGATGGGCTACACAGCAGAAGACCCCACCAGGTACCACTCATCTCCACTACAAATAGGAAAAAGAGGCTACAATTTGCACGAGCTCACCAAAATTGGACAGTTGAAGACTGGACAAATGTTGCCTGGTCTGATGAGTCTCGATTTCTGTTGAGACATTCAAATGGTAGAGTCAGAATTAGGCGTAAACAGAATGAGAACATGGATCCATCATGCCTTGTTACCACTGTGCAGGCTGGTGGTGGTGGTGTAATGGTGTGGGGGATGTTTTCTTTTCACACTTTAGGCCCCTTAGTGCCAATTGGGCATCGTTTAAATGCCACGGGCTACCTGAGCATTGTTTCTGACCATGTCCATCCCTTCATGACCATCATGTACCCATCCTCTGATGGCTACTTCCAGCAGGATAATGCACCATGTCACAAAGCTCGAATCATTTCAAATTGGTTTCTTGAACATGACAATGAGTTCACTGTACTAAAATGGCCCCCACAGTCACCAGATCTCAACCCAATAGAGCATCTTTGGGATGTGGTGGAACAGGAGCTAGCTAGGACCTAGTCAAAGTCCTGACCTGAATCCAATTGAGATGCTATGGAATGACCTTAAAAAGGCGGTTCATGCTAGAAAACCCTCAAATAAAGCTGAATTACAACAGTTCTGCAAAGATGAGTGGGCCAAAATTCCTCCAGAGTGCTGTAAAAGACTCATTGCAAGTTATCGCAAACGCTTGATTGCAGTTATTGCTGCTAAGGGTGGCCCAACCAGTTATTAGGTTCAGGGGCAATTACTTTTTCACACAGGGCCATGTAGGTTTGGATTTTTCTCCCTAAATAATAAAAAACATCATTTAAAAACTGCATTTTGTGTTTACTTGTGTTATATTTGACTAATGGTTAAATGTGTTTGATGATCAGAAATATTTTGTGTGACAAACATGCAAAAGAATAAGAAATCAGGAAGGGGGCAAATCGTTTTTCACACCACTGTATATATACAGTAGACCGGCCTCAGTCATTCACAGATTTTTCCTTAGAACCTGTCTAATAATTATTAGTGTAAACCGCAAATATCCTCCACAATTTTTATGGCTTTTTTTTGTGGCAATACTGTAATGTAGAGAGAACAGGAAGCAACTGTAGCGGAAACATGGCTTAGGATGGTGATTGTAGCCAAAAGAATTTGAAACTGCAACTCCCAGCAGTCATTGCAGTGGCTCTGATTGGTCTTCTGCTGAGGGTGCTGGGCTATTGGGGTCAAAGGATGTCAGCGCAGTTTTTACAAAGGGGGCCAGTGACCAAGAGCAAAAAAAAAAGTTTTTGTAATTTGTGTTCCAAGTTCCTGTCTCTCTGCCTGCCTTCTGTTAGGTTACCTGTACTTATTCGTTTTGTCCTGGATCGTTTCATGTTTGGCGTCTGCATTGTCTGCCATCTGCCTGTGTACATGAGGACTGTAAGTGGATTCATGGCCATCCAACAAAGAAAGAAGCTCTCCTAAACCCATCTTCACCATTTCAGGAACTAGCGGTAGGACTATCTTTACATTACCATTCAACGTGTGGATCTCTGGACTCTCTGTTTTCATCATTACATTTCATCCGTTGCCGTTTTTCATGATTTACTGTGTGTGTTTTGTTGGTGCTTTGTTGTATTTAATGTGTAATCGCTGTAAGGGGAACAGGGGTGTTATCGTTGTTTTCATTTATTTCATTTGTTTTCATTACATTGTTTATTTGCTGTTTGATTACCGGATTGCTTTGTTTTTGTCTCTGTTTGTGATTGCATGCGGGTTGGGTCATAAAAATAAATAAATTGCCATCTTTTCGACAGTGTAAATCTTAGTGGCACCGAAACGCTACAGCGTTATTCATTTCTCCTTGCTGCTGATTGACTGTGATGCATCTCCAGCTGAGTGTTCTTGTGTTTTTTCGTTTTTCTCCTTTTAACCCTTAAACCACCACAACCAGCTATAGTCATTTTCCAGTGCCATTTGCGAGCACGCAGGAGCTGACTTAAAAGCATGAACAGCATCTGTCCTTTTTGGTTGATTACTTTGTTTCTCTCTCCTCCCCCAGACATCCCTGCTCCTGTTGGGGGTTGTGCTCCCCTATGATGTTTGTCTGTTCTTTAATTAAAAACTAACTGCATACTGAGCTTTTTTTACTTCTGAAAGAGACATGTTTGTTGGTTTGAAGTGTTTGAATAAAGTTCCTGTCTCTGCAATCTCCTGTGTTTCTGTGCAATTCTGTGACCCAAGTGTGAAACACTGCAGCCTCCCTGTCTCTGGGATTGAGACAGGGTCAGCGTTTACCTCTGTGTGTTTGCGTGCTGCCAGTTCAAACGCAGTTGGTTTGGTGGTTTACTTAATTTCTTCCATGGAGTCAGTTGCACTTTGTACATATTGTTCCAGTAGTTTTTTAAATATATTTTTTACAGTTCATTAGCAGTGTGTAAAATGATCAGTGTGGCAGTAATTGTGATGCTCTTTGCATGGAAAAAAAATGTGTTCCATAAAAATTTTACTTTTTCTTTGTTAATTTTGACGTTTACTTAAAATGCAGCAAAATAAGTATAAGTATGTGTCAGTTTAAGGGTTAAAGCCCCAAAATACCATTGAAACGCCCTGCACCTTCTAAGGCTTCTGGCAATGAAAACACACTTGCATGAACATATAGCGGTAACATCTGTATTTTACATTCTAGCACTGCAGGAGACATAGCAGTACAGTATACAGGTTTACCTTTACATTCTTTTTTAAGTTAATGTATTAAGCTGAGTTTGGAAAAGTAAATGACAGTGTTTTGGGTGAATATTTAGTGTTTAAACTACAAAAATAGGCATTTTTTAACCACATCCAAAATTCAGTTTTTCAGAATTTGCGGGTGCTCTAGGAATGTAACCCCCACGAATTTTCGGGGTGTACTGTATATATATATATATATATATTTTTTTTTCCAGGATATAAAACATGAAGTTGTGAAGTGCAAGACTATTTATTCTAATTAGTATCAGCACATTTTTTCACCCTTTTTATTTGTCAAGAAGCATTAATTTAAAATGTCCATACAATGTATTCATATTTTTACAACAGTAATAGCTAATACAATGTTTGGCTTTATTATGAATTTTATCTGACTGTTTGAAAGGGATAGAAACAGTTTATTATTAGCACTGATTCATACTGTATTTAGCTATGTTGCTTACTGAGTTTTTGTGTTTTCAACTGAGCCACAGCCAACCTTGTAGGTCAATGGACATCTCAGCTCTTGTAGCTTCTCACATAGCCTGCTGTGAGCAATAGTAAAGGAAATAAATTTACATGGTAATAGAAACTAAAAATAAGTGAGTAAATAAGAAGATATAATGGTAAGCTGTGAAGAATCTGAGAAACTGTTTTCTAACTTCCTAGAAGTTGTGTATAAAGTTTTCAGAAATAATGTATGTTATATATCCTAATTGTGGCACCAGCTAAGCTATAAAATGGGTTGTTTGAATAACATATCTGTGGCATCACAGTGGGTTTAACTCTTCTACCCAAAGCTGACAGGGCAGGCTTTTGCTGCAAATGTAATAAATATATTACATAGGAGAGATTTATGCTTAATCCTCTGTAAATGAAATACTTCTGATGTATTTACGGCCTTTCTGGGAGCTAGCTCATCCCTTCAGGTAAACAGGTCAAAACAGCATACAATATTTGTCATCTCTATATCACAAATGCTGGTGATCACTTAGCCTTGACTAACTATAATAACACATTCACCAAGAACCTTCTGATAAAATATTGCAAATAATGCATAATGAATAAGGAGAAGAATGATGGATTGATACTAATATTGCTGCATCCTTGGGATCGAGTTCCAGGTTCTAATCTGGGCTGGGATGTCCATAGTGTAGTGTGGCCAATTGGTTGTGTCTCCGTGTTTAAGTAACTTTTTTTTGTTAATTTCAACAACAGGTATTTATTTATTCCTTACATATAGGGGGCTTTGTGACAGACTGGGATCCTATTCCTGGAATGATGGACATTTTCATCCACTGTTCTCCAACACGTAAGCATTTTTACAAATAAATGGATGGGTAAATACTGTCTAAATAAGTATTTACCCCTTTCATATTTTACAGATACAACATTGAATGAAGGTGGATTTCGTTTAGCTTTATTGACACTGATAAAGAGGAAAAGACTCATTAATGTCAAAGTGAAAATAGATCTTGGCAATGTGGTCTAATTAGTTACAAACATAAAATTCAAAATAACGCGTTGCATAAGTATTCATCTCCAGTAATCTGAAACATCTAAATAATCCAATTGGTGTTAGAAGTTCCATAATTAGTTCAATGTTGATTACCTGTTTTCTGTCAAGGGAGTTGACTGTATTTGCAAGGGCCAACTTGTGATTAGTCAGTATGGTAGCCTAACCTCCACAAAACCAAATACTACATATCATTAAAAACACAGCATTCCCATCATAAAGCATGGTGCTGGCAGCATCACGTTCTTGTGTTGTTTCTCTACAAGAACATGGAAGGCATGTGAGAGTTGAGGGTAAAGTGAATGCAGAAAAACCTGAGGCAGTTTGCCAAAAGCAAGAAAAAATCTGTGCCTTGGGTGAAGATTTGTCTTCCAGTAAGACAACATCCCCAAGCATAAAACCAAAACCACAGAAATGACCTAAAAGGAAAAATGTAATGTCTCTGAGTCAGAGACTAGGATCCTTATTTATGAAGCCTCTCACAATTACTCCGAGGAATTGCACTGAAAGTCAGACTACAGTAAAAAATTGTCCTACCTTAGAATAGGACATAAGAAGAAGTTACAAAGCAAGGAGTAAGAGGCCACATCTGAGAATGAATGATGTTATGATTTTACTTTCTGCAAATTAACACTCATGATGATGTTTTGCAGTTTTCTGATACTAATGCTAAGACTTCACCACAAAGATGATAATAACAATAAAAATAATAATAATAAACTATTCTAAGTAGAAGAAAGAAAACATAATAAGGTAGAATATTGTGTTAAGTTGCACAAAATTGAATGATCCACAACTGTATTTCCAGAATAATCCCCTGCCCGCTGTTATGGCAATGGCAAATACCTTGTAACATAACAGTTATACCAAAACTTGCTGTAGTTATTCTGGTACTGTTACTGAAGTTGTAATTCATTCCTGCACTGCTTCTGATCGACTTCTAGAGTCACAGGCCATGTCCCCCTGTGTTATACCATTATCTTCTCTGAGGCTCTATTTGTCCAATGCCCTGGGAGTCTCTCCCTACCTTCTTGAACCTTCTGGGCTTGTGAGATGTAACAAAAATGTTCCAGGGGTTCAAGGAGTACAGAGCTCAGTATACCTGTCTGACATTAAACTGTGAATCACCTATCCAGCCAAGCTTGTCTTCAGGGTGATATGATGACTACTACAATACTGGTTTGCATTCATGACCACCTTTGTCAGTACCGTGATATCACTTTCAGTTCACATATGTGTGTTCATCCATACTTGGGGCACTGATATTTATATGTGTACATATATGCATAAATGCAGTTTACCTTAAATTATCTCATGCGGAGTGGTGAAAAAATATATAAATCTTTGTATTACCTTACGTGGTGTAAGGGCATTTAAAGTTTGTGGCAATGTTCATGTCAAATCATCACTGTTTCAAAGCTGCATTTTCCCTGTGGCCAAAACGTAAACAAAACACTTTAATTTTGACTAACAGCTCATGGCATCTACGCCTAAATGGATTAATCATGTAATTTTCATGAATATTAATATTGTTCCAAATATTATTCCATCTCTGTCTAACCAATATATTCTAACAAGTTCATTATGAGTTAATTTTTGTCCAGCATTTCCAAAACATTCAGTCTTTCCCAGGATATGTGTGCTGATCTCTGCTTGAACGCCATCTTCAGGCAGTTGCTAGCAAGGAAGGACTGCTCATAAGCTCTTCTAAATCCTAGTGATGTTAGGAGTAGTTTCCTAATTTAGGACAATTTATAAAATGCTTACACTTCTATTCTTAAGAGTAACACTAAACATGCCTCACTGTGAGTTTTGAGCCAGTTAGGACCGTTTCCCTACTCTGAGACACTTGATAAATATGGGCACAAATCACAATCCAATTGAGAACTGGAAATATGGATGTTTAGTCATGATTACCATGCAACCTGACTAAACTCAAGCAGTTTGGCATTGAAGAAAGGGAAAAAATTATAAGTGTCCAGATGTGCAAAGCTGATAGAGACCTGTCCACAAAGACTCAAAGCTGGAATGACTTCCAAAGGTGCATCGTACCAAATACTGACAGGTGATTTCTGTTGAACTAATTATGGGGCTGCTAAAACTATTTGGCCGCATCAGTGGTCACTAGGTGTTTCATATTATCAGGGGCAAATACTTATGCAATCAAATATTTTGGGTTTTATGTTTGTAATTAGAACATTAGAACATTTTTTTTTTATTTTTTTTTCTCCGGCCGTCTGCAGTTTTTTTGTTTTTTCTGTCCACCCTGGCCATCGGACCCTACTCTTATTCTATGTTAAATAATATTGACTTATTTTATTTTCTGTGTCTTTTATTTTTCTATTCTTCATTATGTAAAGCACTTTTACCTACGTTTTTTTGTATGAAAATGTGCTATATAAATAAATGTTTTTGTTGTTGTTATTAGAACATTAGACCAATCTAGACAAGAACAGGCCATTCAGCCCAACAAAGCTCACCAGTCTTATCCACTTATTTCTTCCAAAAAACATCAAGTCGAGTTTTGAAAGTCGCTAAAGTCTTCCTGTCTACCACACTACTTGGTAGTTTATACCAAAGTGTCTACCGTTCTTTGTGTAAAGAAAAACTTCCTAATATTTGTGCGATATTTACCCTTAACAAGTTTCCAACTGTGTCCTCATGTTCTTGATGAACTCATTTTAAAAAAACAGTCTCGATCCACTGTACTAATTCCCTTCATAATTTTAAACACTTCAACCATGTCACCTGTGGTCCCCGGCCGGGGCTGGAGCCCGGCTGGGACGCCCAGGAGGACAAGAGGATTGCTTGTGCCTCCTCCAGACCGCGAGGGGGCGTCCGTCCTGGTTATGTTGGGGGCCTCGGGTACAGGGCTTGGAAGCCCAGCCCTGTAGGGCCCCGTGGCCACCGCCAGGTGGCGCCCCGGTGCCGGAATATCCCGTGTGGTCCTCCTGGGCGTCCCAACCACACACCACTTAATCTTCTTTTTTAAATTAATTAATTAATTAATTAATTAATTAATTAATTAATTAATTTAATGAATTAATTAATTTAGACCACTTTGCTTTTCTGTTGATTCGGCAAAAAGTGAAATTAAATCCCATGTAATTCAATATTGTAAAAAAATAAAAACTTCCAAGGGCTGAATACTTTTTATAGGCACAATAAAACAAGCATAGTAATTTTTCAACAAAGTTCAATAGTGTTAACAAGGATCAGTTTTCAGAAAAACCCTAGTCCCAAACTCTAGGAGGACATAGCATTCAATATGCCCATTTTTAATACAGAAAGAGACAGTAATAAAGCATCAGTACGTACTCTATATTCTTTGACTCAACCTTATTGCTCTTTGTGGTCATAACTAACAATATTCTCACTTCTCTAGGAGAGCCATTTGCATGTTTTCTTATCTATGTACTCTACTGAGCACAGATTTTTACTTCTGAAGCTCAACAGATTCTTCCTTTCCTGTCCTGAAATATAAACTCATCAAACTCTTCCCACACAGAAACTAGAAGATCACAAATACCCTCTTCATTATTGGCATTTTGTATTAACAAGTGATGATTTCAGAAAGATTCCAAATACCTTTCTTAATTTTCAAAATGTTATAAAAAATGGAAGAATATTGTTTTGTTCATAACATTTTTGAACAATTTCAGAAAGTGGATACAATTATTCGCCAACTTACCACTCCATTTGGGTTGTATGATGGGAAAAAAGTGTACAGGCCATTGCAACCCTGTGTGGGTCACCAATGTGCAAACTTTAACTGCCGGTACGGCTCAGAGGCCACACGCTGAGCTTGTGTAAGGCAAGTTATCTCAAGCAATGGATTGTGCACACCGAGTCCATGTAAGGCATTGTTTCTCAATTAATGGTTTTTGCCACTAGTAGGTTATGGGTCGCTATCGTTGATTTGCAGGTGGTTTTTGGTGTGTTGTGAATGGGTCACCAAAGCAATTGACAGCACTGTGCGATATATTTCCTCATTTTTAAGTGATTTCTTTTCATCAAGGGAGACTCCCGATTCACAAAGGGGGCAGGTTGCAATTTCTGCTAGTGGGTCATTAAAGAATGTGAAAAGGCAAAACTGTAGTACAGGGCCATAAATGTTGAGAAACACTGGTGTAAGGGAGGTCAAATACTTAAGAATTAGCCATGTGCAGTGGTGACATTACAAAACAAACCTTAGAGGGTCCTCCAAGAGTCAGAAAACATATGAGACCCTGTGACATAATAATAATAATAATAATAATAATAATAATGAAAAATGTATAACTGCAACTGACTTTGGCAGTTTCTAGGACATCATTACACTACTCTTTTCCTATAGCCCTTGGGCATAAGTATGAATCTCCTCAACACTTACAGTTGTAAATCGGCACATGACTGTATTAAAATCTCGTTTTCGTGGAAGTTGTTTTATTCACTGTGGAAACTGTGCTTGATATTTGTGTTGAACAAATGTATTATTGTAAAAGCTTATACAATAGCTGGTTTGACAACTTTCTTATTCTACATTCTTCCTACCTCTATACCAACGGTGGACAATGTCAGTCCTGAAGGGCCGCAATGTCTGCAGATTTTCGTTCCAACCCAATTGCTTAATTAGAAGCCAATCCTTGCCAATTTCAGACCTTATTTAATTTTATTTAATGGCTTGTTAGCTTTTATCGTAGATTTATTCCTTTCCAAAGATGTCATCCAAATAATTTGAAGCCTAAAATAGACAAATTTCAGTCTGTCACATTTTTCTCTTATGTATTTTATTAAACCAAACAATGCATGATGAATCCACACATGTGTAAATGGAAACAAGTTAGTTGGAGAATTGCTGGCTCCTTTGTCATTTGCATCTGACTGCTAATAAGGAGTCATTCAAACAGTGAATGCAGTTGTTTAAGACTGAAATATGCAATTAAGGGTGGGAACCTTAACAAACGAGACCGCTAAAATGAAGCTTCAGAATGTCATTTGAACAATAAGTGCATGTTCAGCAATAATTGACTTCTCATTAAGAAACTGGGATGGAACAAAATTCTGTAGCCACTGCGGCCCTCCAGAACCGACTCAGCCCACCCCGTTGGACATAAGCCCTTGAATGACTCCACAGAGTGCTGGTGCTGGAGCAGTCATTGCCATTGGAAGTGTTCAGCCAGACTCTGTTGGGCGGTTGCATAGATTATGTTAAGCTTCATATCTGTTCATAAACTGTATATCACATTAAATTTTAAGTAAAACAGATAACATTTTGGCAAGAGGCTATCTACGTGTCTAATAGCCTTTAAACTCAGACAGCAAAATGTTGATTCATCTAGACATATTTCTGTATACTTGTTAATATCCATCCATCCATTTTCCAACCAGATGAATCCAAACACAGGGTCACTCGGGTCTGCTGGAGCCAATCCCAGCCAACACAGGGCACAAGGCAGGAACCAATCCTAGGCAGGGTGCCAAACCACCGCAGGACAATACTTGTTAATATCTGTTCTAATATTTATTTTAACATTTTTAGATAAACAAAGTGTCTTAGATGGGTTAATGGTCAGGATTTTACATGCACAAAATATTACCATTTACCTTTATTTTTTTTTTATTCTATAAAATTTTGCTGACTCCAACATTTTGCTTTCTGTAAGATAGCATTCTCAGACTTACTTAATCCAATACAAGATTCGTCTGTTTTAGTCTGTGGGGGGATTTAAACCCATCCTGATTCAACAATAACCTCATTTATTTGGAATTCAAAACATCCACGCATCAAAAGAGCGACCTTACAAAGACAAAAGGCTGAAGGCGGCATGGCTCTACCTAACTTCCAGTTTTATTACTGGGCAGGAAATATACAGGCGATAAGAACCTGGACAAAAATAGAAGAACATACACAGGCTTGGACCGCAATAGAAGTAAAATCCTGCAGTACTTCTTTGTATTCCTTGCTCTGCGCTCCAATAAACACACGCTATCGGCAATATACAAATAACCCAATTGTACTCCACTCACTTAGAATCTGGAACCAATGTAGAAAGCATTTTAAGACGGAGAAGCTTCTATCTGTGGCACCTCTGCAAGAGAACCACCTCTTTCAACCTTCACAAACATATGCAGTTTTTAATATCTGGAAAAAATTTGGAATTAACTTGCTTAGAGATCTTTATATAGACAACGTCTTTGCTTCCTATGAACAATTGCATTCCAAATTTAACATTCCAGCTACACATTTCTTTCACTATCTTCAAATCAGGAACTTTGTTAAACAGAACCTTCCAGATTTTCCTCATCTTGCACCCTCATCCATGCTGGAAAAAATATTGCTCAATCTTAACGACTTAGACTCCATCTCTGCAATATATAAAATCATTTTACAATCCCTCCCTTTCAAATATCCAAGAGGACACTGGGAAAAAGATCTCTCAATTAATATATCAGAAAAGGAGTGGAAAGTAGCAATGCAGAGAATTCACTCGAGCTCCATATGCGCAAAGCATACAATTATACAACTCAAAATTATATATCGAGCACATCTGTCTCGACTAAAACTCTCCAAAATGTATCCAGGGCATGATCCAACCTGCGAACGTTGCAACCAAGCCCCAGCCTCACTGGGTCACATGTTCTGGGCCTGCACCAAATTAACATTATTCTGGACAAACATTTTTAATTACCTTTCAGATAGCCTTGGATTCACAATCCCTCCTAACCCATTAACAGCTGTGTTTGGGGTTCTTCCAGAGGGGCTTAAAGTGGAGAAAGACAAACAAATTGTGATTGCACTCACTACACTTTTGGCACGCAGACTTATTCTGATAAACTGGAAGAACCCAAACTCTCCTCTTTTAAGTCAGTGGGAAACTGATGTGTTATATTATTTGAAATTGGAAAAAATCAAATACTCAGTTAGAGGATCCGTACAGACGTTTTTCAAAACATGGCAGGATCTAATCAGTAATATTTTAAAATAAGCTCATAAAGCACAGAGAATTTATTAATTTAGGTATGTTTACAAGCTGTAAAATTTTTATGCCGTTTGGCTTGCTCTCTCTCTCAAGGGTGGGGATCGATCTGTTCTTAACTCTATTTTTCTTTTTGTAAAAACTTGATTGCTTTGTATGGAGTGCAATAAAATTAATAAAAAAATAAATAAATAAATATATAAAATAAAATAAAAAAAATATATAAATAAATAAACCCATCCTGACAAAATTGAGCAGCCATGGGCAACATGGCAGTGCATCGCAGGGCCCACTCAAATACACACACATATCCATATCAGGTCTATTATTTTAGCACTGATATCTTTGGGAATGTGGGTGTAAATGCAGAGTATTTGGAGATTAAACCCACATAGACATACTGTAAGAAGAAACTCCATGCGGACAATGACCATGTATTTGGATTTAAGAGACTAGAGCAAGTGTTTTACATAATTTAAATTTTATTTTCTTTTACATATTAAAAAACAATTAACTACTGTACTCTTCCTACAAGAACAACTTTTGATGTCATGTTAAAAGGAAATTAAACATATCCTCACCTAACTCCTGTAAAACTCTTATGGGTAATGATACAGAAGACTGCATATTTTTCTGTATTATGGGAAAATTATACAAATACTTATTTGAGTAGAAACAGAAGAAGCAGAGAAAAAATCAAGTTTCCTGAGACAGATTAGAAAACCCCATAAAAATTAAAATGGTTAAAAAAAAATGCAAAAATCAAAAGCCATGCATAAACCGAGAAGAGCTTCTAGATCATAGGGCCAGCCTCCGAACTTTTTGTATCTTTGTTGGCATTCATTGTATAGGAAGACAAGGCCCATGGCTATGCTGGCTTGCAAAATTTAATTCTGAGCTTTATTTTGTGCTTTTGCTTTTACATTGAATAAATATATGGTGTCTGTGGCTAATAAATAATACATTGCACATTGAAGAAGGCTGAGATGAGCAACCATAGCTGGAGGAAATTAATTCTTTCACATATAATTTTTTTGTTTAGAAATATAAAATGTTTGCTTCCAAGCATTTTTCACAAATGTTATTAAATTTTAACAGGCCAGTCCTTTGCTCTGAGTTATGATTTACAATTGCTAATTTACCTAAGACACTTATCTCTTGGGGGTGGGAAAACATTAGAACTCTACTCAAAGAGAGACCATACACAGGATTTGAACCCAGGACATTGGTTCCCCAAGGCAATGACATTTACTGCCGTGCCAATCCTGGGCAAAAAAAATCTTTTCAATTGAATTCCATTTCTAAGGAATTAATATACACTGCATTTAAATAAAGCAAGACATATTCCATTCAGCAGACATTAATAAGGTGACATCCAAAACAAACAGCCATACCAGCTGCTATATAATTAATAAGAGCTGGGAGTTCATTTTCACAAATCACCTTCCTAAGGACTCGATGAGTTAAATGCTTTATTGTGTTGACTATGAAATATTTTGTTTTGTTTGAACATATCCAGTTTTATAGTGGGATTTGGCATAAATCACCATATCTGTACAGTATGCATAAAAGAGACAGATGGTGACCCTGAAGAACAGACAAGATCAGACCAGGAAGGTGTGGGTCTGCTTTTCATTGTGGTGCTTACAACTCATCTTTAAGAAGTACAAGTAAGACGGGACATGGATGGAAACAACTTTAACAAAAAAATTAAAGGAACACTTTGAAAACACATCAGATCTCAATACGAAACAAAAACCCTGCTGGATATCTATACTGATATGGATTGATATGGTGTTAGGAATAAAAGAATGCCACATCATTTAATGGAAATGAGAATTATTCACCTACAGAGGGCTGAATTCAAAAACACCCCGAAAATCAAAAGTGAGAAAATGATGCGGCAGGCTAGTCCATTAGGCTGAAATTTAATTGCAGTAACTCCAAATCGTACTCAGTAGTTTGTATGGCCACCATGCGCTTGTATGCATGCCTGACAATGTCGGGGCATGCTCCTAATGAGATGACGGATGGTATCCTGGGAGATCTCCTCCCAGATCTGGACCAGGGCATCAATGAGCTCCTGGACTGTCTGAGTTGCAACCTGGTGGCGTCTGACGGACCGAAACATAATGTCCCAGAGGTGTTTTATTGGATTTAGGTCAGGTGAGCGTTGGGGGCCAGTCAAGTCCTTCATCCTCAAGGAACTGCCTGCATACTCTCACCACAAGAGACCTGCATTGTCATGCACCAGGAGGAACCCAGGACCCACTGCACCTGCATAGGTTCTGACAATGGGTCCAAGGATTTCATCCCGGTACCTAATGGCAGTCAAGGTGCTGTTGTCTAGTCTGTAGAGGTCTGTGTGCCTTCCCAGACCATCACTGACCCACCACCAAAACTGATGTCTGTCGTTAGTTGAGATTATTTCTAGTTTCTTTAGCATTGTCCTCTGACACACACTTTCCAGATCATCTACATCAGTCCCGATAACCTTAGCTGCATGTTTAGTAATCCGCCGGAGCTTTTTAAATTTTGGTTTGTTAGACCACTAAACCAAGCAATTAAACTGAAAGTGATAACAGACTTAATCATGCTGTGATAAAAGGACAACATGAGGTCCTTGTCTACTTTAAATAGTTTCAGTTTACGGAGGAGAAATAAACGCTGATTGTATTTAGAGAATATTTTTTTGTATTTGCATTCCAGTTAAGATTTCATTGATTTGATTGATTGGATGTATTATCTGTCATGTGAGTCTTGTTTTTTATGTTTTTGCTGCAGTATGCATTTAAAGTTCCCCATGAGATTAATAAAATTTATCTAATCTAATCTCATCTAATTGAATCCAATCTAATGCTTCAAGTCATTGTTGGACTAAAAAAGTGAACCATCAGCTCAGTCTGAAGTTGTGTGTGCTCTAGAACAGGTTTTCCTAAAGATCCTCTCTGTGTTTGGCTGCATTCGTCTTTCCCTCAGTTCTGACCAGAAGCACCCCGTAGTATAATCCTGAGACCACCATGCTTCATATTAGTGACAGTATTAAGCAGGTATTAAGCAGTATTAAGACATAGTCCTTAGAGTTCTTCAAAAAGAGATTAGGATTTGTCTAATCAGACCAGAGAATCTTCTTCCTCATGCTTCCAGAGTCCTATAAACTGTCTTTGCCTTTTACTCAGGAGTGGCTTCCATATGGCCACTCTACCGGTTCTCTCATCTCAGCACAGGACTTCTGAAGCTCTGTTAGAGTAATCATGGGGTTTTGGGTCACCTCCCTGACCAAGGTCATTTTTCCCAGATACTTAGTTTAAATATAGGAAGAGTCCTTGTGGTTCCAAACTTCTTCCATTCCACAGTTACTGAGGCCACTGTACTCCTGAGAACTCTCAAACCTTTAGAAATCATTTTATAACTTTGATCTGATCTACGCCTCACTATAATTTTATTGCAGTTGACTACAGAGTGTTCTTGGACTTCATGGCTTCATGACATGCAATGGGAATAGTGGGACTTTATATATAACGGTGTATGCCCTCCAATCAACTCAGTTTGCCACAGTTGGACTCCAATCAGTTTCTTGACACACCTCAAGGATAATTAAAGCAAAGAAGATGCATCTGGCAACAGTCTGGAGTGACACAGCATGAACAAGAGATTTCAGATTTTGATTTGTTATAAATTTGCAGACTTTTCTCAAAACATGTTGTCATTATGGTTTATTGTGTGTAGACCGATGGGCAAAAATGGCAAATGTAATAGTTTAAAATTAAATCTACAATGCAATGACATGTACATAAAGTGAAGGAGTCTGAATACCTTCTGAATTCACTGTAATTCCACTTAATACAAAACCAAAGCTTGGATATAGAACTTGGATGAAGAATACAATATGTTGACTATGTATTGACTTTGTTTGGCCGGTAACATCACTTCAAGAGAGGCCTATCAAATCAACAAGCTAATTAAAAGGGCAAGCTCAGTTATGGGAGCTCTCTGAATGCCCTGGAGGTCATAGTGAGAGAGAGAATTAAAACAAAATTGAGTGCCATTATGGGCAATGCTTCTTATTCTCTTCCTGACATATTAACACTGAGTACTTTCAGCCAATGAATTATTCTGTATGTGAAGAAATGCTACTATGGCTGCTTTATACCAACGGCGACATGTCTGCATTATGCTTCACTGTGACTGTGATGGCCAAGTCAGACCAAAGTGTGTGTTTATTTATTTATTTAAACAGCTTCTGTAAAAAGCTAAATTTCTTCCTGGAGACAATACAGTCCTGTATGTCTCTCTGTCTGTCTATCTATCTATATTCAGCTAATAAAATCAATAAGTAATGACATTAATTTGTAACAGCTGCTATGTGCTATTCAACAAGCCAGCAAAATAATCTACCTTGAAGTTTAAAAAAAGTCTACAAGTGAATAAAAATTATGCTCATTAATTGCTTTTATGACATTCTGAGCTACAAAATACAAATCCTGAAACCCTAAAGAGAATTAATGACCAGTACATAAAGAAATAATCAGACAATAGTTTACAACTAGGCTCACCCGCCTTTTAAGGCGACTGACTTTTAAGTTGACCACTTCTTAAGGCAATTCAATATGTAGATCAATTTGGTATTTTATACAAACTCATTAATTTGGTTATATTGCATTTGAGCGGTATTACTTTAATACTCATAGTTTCTGTTATTTTTGTGATGAAATTTAAATTTTTCTCTATATTGAGGTCGCCCTTTTAAACCCCCTTGATATTTACTACGCGGTGAGGCATTTGTACTCCATCAACATTAATTATTTCCAGAGACATAATTTTGTCTATTTTTCCAGCACATCGCGCACAAAAGCAAGTGAACGATGGGAGCACCAGAACTCTGCTCACATCATGTCGCTCGCATCAAGCTGCAAGTAGTAAGTCTGTGATAAGCGGAATACCGCTACACTTTCCACTCACGGGACGCAAGAACAATCCCGACCGCTTTTATATAGTAAGAAAGAAGAAGAAGATATCGCACAGTCTGGAGTAGAAAATCATCTTTTACCTGGAAAAACGAAACTACAAATCCCATCGTGCATTGCAAAATGGACGGAGCGTGTGTGAAACTCCGCGCCTGCGTAGCACTCACAAGACGGAAGGACACCCGACCGCTTTTATATAGAAGGATATGCATATTAGTAATTTCATAAGTTTCTTGTCAAACTGACTATAAATAAGTAAAATGGTTAACTATGTATGGAAAATAAGACTTGTGTTTAAGTTGTTTTTAATTTTTCCAACTCTCTAGGCTTTTACTTTGGAAAAGAGGTATGATCTTTTTAACAAAAATAGCACTGAAAAAATAATAAAGCTGACTTTTTCATTTTCTTTGGAAGTCAACATTTATCATCTTCTCCTTCAGTGTGACTGTACACTATTATTAGTGATTGTTTCTTCCAAAAATCACACAAGTATCCACGTACTACTGTCAAAACATAAAAATGAAAGCCTTTACCATTGTGGCAGCTTTGTGGTGAATGACATGAAGCACCTTGAGCATGGGAAAGATGCTATATAAATAAACTGCATTATTATTATTATTATTATTATTATTATTATTATTATTATTAATGACATGACAGTTACTTGTTGTGTAGCATCTATGCTTCCTTTATTGTTTATATGATTAGTAATTAGAATATTTTTTCTAACTTTTACCAGATAATTTACTAGAAGCAGTTGGCATGGTGTTGTGGGGGTTAACTGTGGTGCCCATCTGATTAAGCATCCTTAATTTGGATCATTGTCCATGTGGAGTTTGCATGCTCTCCCTATGTCTCCCTATGACCATCATCATCAAATTCTTCCATGAGAACCCTGAATACAATGAGGACCGATTGAGGTCATTTATGTTAGGTAGAATGCTTAGAAGGGGCTGGAAGATCTCGTGGCCTGGAACCCCTGCAGATTTTTTTTTTTCTCCAGCTGTATGGAGTTTTTCTTTTGTTTTTTCTGTCCTCCCTGGCCATCGGACATTACTTTTACTCTATGTTAATTAGTGTTCCCTAATTTTAATTATTCATGTTGTCTTTTTTCTCTTTCTTCATCATGTAAAGCACTTTGAGCTACATTGTTTGTATGAAAATGTGCTATATAAATAAATGCTGTTGCTGTTGCTGTTGTATACTACAGGGCCTGCTTTATAAAACTAAAAGGTTTTGCTTTGATAAAAAAATGTAGAGTCATTGATTCATTTCAGATTTATCATCTCATGTACACTTTACAATGCCATTCCTATTTGCCCTCAAGACCAACAAGCAGGACACTACCACTACTCTTGTCCACCACCCAAATCTCACTTAACAGGTGATATACTAAAACATACAGTCATATGAAAAAGTTTGGGAACCCCTCTCAGCCTGCATAATAATTTACTCTATGTTCAATAAAAAAGATAACAGTGGTATGTCTTTCATTTCCTAGGAAAATCTGAGTACTGGGGTGTTTTCCAAACAAAGATTTTTAGTGAAGCAGTATTTAGTTGTATGAAATTAAATCAAATGTGAAAAACTGGCTGTGCAAAAATGTGGGTCCCCTTGTAATTTTGCTGAATTGAAACCTTGTAACTGCTCAATACTGATTACTTGCAACACCAAATTGGTTGAATTAGTTTGTTAAGCCTTGAACTTCATAGACAGGTGTGTCCAATCATTAATGGTAAAAGGTATTTAAGGTGGTCAATTGCAAGTTGTGCTTTCCTTTGACTCTCCTCTGAAGAGTGTCAGCATGGGATCCTCAAAGCAGCTCTCAAAACATCTGAAAACAAAGATTGTTCAGTATCGTGGTTTAGGGGAAGGCTACAAAAAGCTATCTCAGAAGTTTAAACTGTCAGTTTCAACTGTAAGGAATGTAATCAGGAAAATGGAAGGCCACAGGCACAGTTGCTGTTAAACCCAGGTCTGGCAGGCCAAGAAAAATACAGGAGCGACATATGCGCAGGATTGTGAGAATGGTTACAGGCCACAGATCATCTCCAAAGACCTGCAAGAACATCTCGCTGCAGATGGTGTATCTGTACATCGTTCTACAATTCAGTGCAATTTGCACAAAGAACATCTGTATGGCAGGGTGATGAGAAAGAAGTCCTTTCTGCATTTACGCCACAAACAGAGTTGCTTGTTGTATGCAAATGCTCATTTAGACAAGCCAGATTCATGTTTGGAACAAACTGCTTTGGACTGATGAGACAAAAATTGAGTTATTTGGTCATAACAAAAAGCGCTTTGCATGGTGGAAGAAGAACGCCGCATTTCAAGAAAAACACCTGCTACCTACTGTCAAATTTGGTGGAGGTTCCATCATGCTGTGGGGCTGTGTGGCTAGTTCAGGGACTGGGGCCCTTGTTAAAGTTGAGGGTTGGATGAATTCAGCCCAATATCTACAAATTCTTCAGGATAATGTTCAAGCATCAGTCACAAAGTTTAAGTTACCCAGGGGTTGGATATTCCATCAAGACAATGACCCAAAACACAAAGGCATTCATGCAGAGGGAGAAGTACAATGTTCTGGAATGGAGATCACAGTCCCCTGACTTGAATATCATCGAAAATCTATGGGATGATTTGAAGCAGGCTGTCCATGCTCGTCAGCCATCAAATTTAACTGGACAGATTTTGTATGGAAGAATGGTCAAAAATACCTCCATCCAGAATCCAGACACTCATCAAAGGCTATAGGAGGCGTCTAGAGGCTGTTACATTTGCAAAAGGAGGCTCAACTAAGTATTAATGTAATATCTCTGTTGGGGTGCCCAAATTAAATTTTCTTTTGTTTAATTTTGTTATGATGCATATTGCATATTTTCTGTTAATCCAATTGGCTTAATGTCCCTGCTGAAATATTACTGTTTTCATAAGGCATGTCAAATATTAAAAGGAGGTTGCTACTTTGAAAACTTGGCCAATGATAAACAAAAATCCAAAGAATTAAGAGGGGTTCCCAAACTTTTTCATATAACTGTAACATCCCAAAATTAAAACAACCCAGTTTCCCTTTGCATTTAGTTTCACAAAATTGACACTAAAAAAATGTTTGTGGTGTAAAGGAAGAAAAATTGTTACTTAAGGGTTTAGCAATGCCATACATCCTTTAGGACTTGTCAATTTCTCTGAAAAGGGTACAAATGAAAACAAACAGGGGAGTAGTGTTTTTGAAAATGCAATATGGCTAAAGGCAACCCATGATGAGACTAAGGCAAGTGAAAGGCAATGAAAGTGTTACACAATGTAGTTGAGGAAAAAACTGTATACATCCAACTCAACTTTGTGCATGCTGCACTGATCAGAAGGCCTCCCATCAGCCACAGCACAATCCTGCTGCCTGATGGGTAGTGTAGTCCCATCTTTGGCACTACTACAAGGCTGCAAATGGGACAAAAATATCAGGAGAGAATATATAGGTAGGTTTAGTGCACCCTGCTACTCCCTGGTCTGGCGGGTAAATACCTCCACTTGGTCCACTAAGCTCCTTCCTAGTCACACGTGTGTGACAATATATATATATATATATATATATATAGTATATAAATAAAATACTTCCTGGATTTTGACGCAGATTTAAGTGGCTGTGAAATGACATAGTTTTATGATTCTTTCTACAAATCAAATTCAATTCAGTTTAGCTTGATTTGCAGCTCATCATAAGTAATGGAATAAAAATAGTTACGTGGTATGTGCATTGGCAGGGGACAAGCATAAAATATATACAAAAATAGTTTGTACCTGTTTTTCAGACTTGATGCTGCAGTGTTGCTTTCTTCTTCATAGCAACTCAACATTAAAGAAAGTAAGAAGTTGTGATGATTGTATAATGGGAGGGAGCAGGCAGATACAATTTACTTAGATCCAGTTTAATTCATAAAAGATTTTACTCCCTCCTCCAAGAGTAAGAGAGAGTGAATTCATTTTTCATTGATAGCAACCAAGTTTTAGTTCAGCTCAGCAGAGTACTAAATATTTATATATTTTTTATGAACTGTTTGTGTGTATGAGTGCGTGAGTACACCCCATGTTTCACTGATGTCCGTCCAAAGCTGTTTCTTTCATGCACTTCAAAGACCTTGAACTGATTTAATACCGGATGGATGTAAGATATTGTGCTGATATTTTACTGGATCAGTGTGGTTTAATTCTACAATCTATAACATCTTTTCATGAAAAAAAATCATACAAATTGCCTGCAATTCTTCCCTCATTTATTTAATGTCTATTTAAAGAAAGATTGGAAAGGCCAGACATGGACTTCAAAATGTTGTGAAAACAATTAATTAAGAGACATCTGTTATTATGTAAATGACCAATAACGACAGAAATCTTTTTGTAATTTTGTAAGAAAATCCCACACACAAGATTCTACATTTTCAGAGCCAACTGTTATTTCAATAACATCTGCCATATGCATTGACTAGGACAGAAGCTTTAACTTTTATCTTCAAGCATATGATGACAATAATAATGAAGTAGATAAGAGGAGGATAGAATTGTGCATATTCCTTAGAGCAATGTGAAAGTGTAGTAAAAATGAGTTATATGCAGAGTGGTATTAAAAAAGAGGGGCACGACTACCTTTTATGCTCACAATAATACTGAAATAAAATGGGAAAGATTATTTTACTGACACACTTCCTTTATTCAAGTATATTAAAAATGAAATATTACTGATGTTTCAAGGCTTGTGTGCAACATAAATGTTGTTTTAGCATACCATATATTTGATTTTTATCACAAATGTTGAGAACATTTTAAATAATATATTAGCTCAAATTCCACAGAACTTTTAGAAATGTGCAGACCCATAACACTTTTAAAAATGTTTCTTTTAGTGGTTAAACCACAGAATAGCCATATATTATCTTAGATTAGTTAGTAATCTATTAGATTAGATAAACAGTATTGATCCCAATGGAAATTCAGATATATACAGCTGTAGAAACATAAAAAGCTGAAATTTTAAAATGAATTCAAAGAGTATGTCAGGAGGATGCATTGAAATGCCTGATAGCAGTGGGCAAGAAAGACCCCCAGAGTCACTCTTAGCACACCATACCATAGTGGAATAACAGCTCCAAAATAGCACCTACTGAATGGTAATGTGGGCAATATTCATGATTGTATACAATTTTGCCATCATCCTGTTTTCCACAACAGGTCCCAGTGTGTCCAGGGCTTGCCCTGTGATGGAGCAGGCTTTCCTGATAATTTTGTTCAGGCATCATGCATATTTTAAGTTCAAGTTGCTCCCTTAGGAGACTGCAGCGTAGAACACCACACTGGTACTATGGGCTGAAAGCTTGCTGCACACATCAAAAGAACTGAATGTTCTTAAGAAGTGTAGTCTATAGCACCACTGTGTATATCTCTCTATATATAAAATCTGTCTGTATGTTTGTCTGCTTTTCACGAGAGAACTACTTAATGGATTTAGATTGGGTTTTTTTCTATAATTTGCTTGAACATTCTGGTTGATTTTGCGACTTCTCTCATTGCGATAAGTATCATAGTTCCCTTGCAGGAGCGATATATTCGCGCTAATCCGAGACAAAGGCTGTGGGCTGAGGGGAAGGGGAAGAGTGACATCAGGAGTAGGGAGCTGAGTAGGGCCATCCTCACTCACGCGCCAGCCTCCGTTTGAATCGCTCTACCTCTGGCTATGTTTTGGAGTGGCTCTTGCCTCTGCTTAGCGATACCTGTCTCTTTATTGAATTTTAAAGTCTGTTCTGTTTCACTACTATGTGGGCGGAGCCAAGGGGGATGACTAGTATAATATATAAAATTAAATAACAAGGAATAGAACATGCCGAGGACAAAACACTATTTATAACCATATTTGCTTTATGTATTAATATTTGCAATATTTAGCACATTTGTAGTACAAACAGGTTTTGAGGAAACCACGCATAGACTACGGGGATTATTCTCTCTATTTTGGTGTGTGGTTTCCAATACAAAAGATGCTGAACAAATTAATTTTCTGTATTTTCATTTTTCCTTAATCTTAAAATAACAGGAAATTCTTTTTATTTCAAGCGGTTTTTTAACTTTTATTTTGAAGAAGACATTAGGGTGGTATATTTCAATGACCACGAGAGACAAGAATACAATGTTGTCAGACAATGGAGCAGTATATTAATACAGTGGTTCCTGAATTTCTTTGGATCTTGGCATGATGTCTAGATTTTGAGGTGCTTTTGGTCTACTTCTCTGTGTCAGGCAGCTCCTATTTATGTGATTTCTTGATTGAAACAGGTATGGCAGTAATCAGGCCTGGGGGTGGCTACGGAAATTAAACTCAGGTGTGATACACCACAGTTAGGTTATTTTTTAACAAGGGGGCAATTACTTTTTCACACAGGGCCATGTAGGTTTGGATTTTTTTTCTCCCTAAATAATAAAAACCATCATTTAAAAACTGCATTTTGTGTTTACTTGTGTTATATTTGACTAATGGTTAAATGTGTTTGATGATCAGAAACATTTTGTGTGACAAACATGCAAAAGAATAAGAAATCAGGAAGGGGGCAAATAGTTTTTCACACCACTGTAAGTTAAAAATAAAAGCAGTTATTTATAATGCTGATTATCCTACAAAATGTAATAAAATATAACAAAGAAAAGGGTTTATTTGTATACAGTTTTTGAGTATAGTATAAATTGATATGATCAGTACACAAATTCCAAGTTAAAGAACCATGAACTGTGCATAGCATTTACTGTTAATACAAGGAGCTCTTGGTGTCTGATCCTGTAAGATGCTTATGTCATTTTTTCTGTTCTGTGCTAAAAGCAAATTAAGTTAATTTTTTCAACAGCATCAGTGAGAAGACAGGAACAAGCTCAGGACGCGGCATCAATCCAGTGCAGTTTGCCCACATCTCCTCTCAGACAGAGCCAATTTAGGATCATCGGGTAAATGAACCCACACGTCTTTAGGATGTGAAAGAAATCTAGAATAACTGAAGAAAACCCGCATAGACATTTTGATAATGTTCAAACTCCACATAAATCAGAGACTATAGCTCTGGAAATGTAAGACAGAAATGTTAACTACTACATGGCTACTGTTTCTGTGGTTTGCAGCTCAGTAACCCAGTAAAGACACGTATGGTGAAAGGAGAAGAAGACATGCAAAAGTATGTGTGTTATACTTCGCTGTAAGAAAAAGGATCAGAACTCAAAAAATATTTGAATTTAAAGGTGAATTGTTTCCTGTTCTTATTTTTAACTCTGATTCCTTTTCAGGAAATAAATCATTTACAATAATGTTAATTAATAAATACTAAAAATAGAGTTTGCAACATAATGGTGCAACACGGCGGTACCCATAAAAAACAAAATGGGAACCGCAGGGGAGCAATTCAAAATTAAACCTTATAAAATGTTTCAAAACAGAAAATAAATGAATGACTTCTGAAACCCCCAAATAATATCCTAATGATTTTTGAGGCTAAGAGCCAACTGCAAAATATTAAAACAACTGATATACTTTATGCTTCTAAATCATATTACTGTATATATTCCTGGATAAGTTCTCCCGCAGATAAGTCGGAGTTGATGTTAATGTATCATTTCTGGTATTTTATAATGTCGGTCGTATAAATCGAATGCGGAAAACTCACACTATTGAACCAAGAGATTATGATATGCTAATGTCCACCTGAGAGAGTAACCACGGAGCACACCGCCTTTTTTTCCTATGTATTGTGCCTACATGACCACAAGGTAATACCAGAACTATTCCAAAGAGACGTTTGCACTGTTTTGTGTTTTTTGTATCTAACACCCTCATACACCTTTATCGTAAGAAAATCCCTTATTTACGATGGAGCGTTCAATCAGAAGAAAATATGAAGCTGGTTTTAATTTAAATGTCGTTGAACTGGCGAAAGAAATTGGTAACTGCGCTGCTGCAACAAACTTCGATGCACCTGAGAAACTTATGTGAGACTGGAGGAAGCAAGATGATGTATATAAAAAAATTTGAACAGGCGTATAAATCAGGGTCTGATTTTATGATCGATTTTTCGGGTTTCAAGACCCGACTTATACATGAGTATATACGGTAATACACTTCACTAAAATATTAATGACTAGCAGAATACCCACGCTTCGCAGCGGAGAAGTAGTGTGTTAAAGAAGTTATGAAAAAGAAAAGGAAAAATTTTAAAAATAACGTAACATGATTGTCAATGTAATTGTTTTGTCATTGATATGAGTGTTGTTCTCATATCTATATATATATATATATATATATATATATATAGATATATATATATATATATATATCTATATATATATAGATATATATATATATCAAAATACCCGCACTTGGCAGTGGAGAAGTAAAAAGAAATGGAAACATTTTAATAATAACGTAACATGATTGACAATGTAATTGTTTTGTCATTGTCATGAGTGTTGCTGGCATATATATATAGATAGCAGAATACCCGCACTTCGCAGCGGAGAAGTAGTGTGTTAATGATGTATGATGTATGTGTGTGTGTGTGTATATATATATATATATTGGCCCCCGGCCGGGGCTGGAGCCCGGCCGGGACGCTCAGGAGGACGTGAGGAGGGCTTGTGCCTCCTCCAGACCGCAGGGCGTCCGTCCTGGTTCTGTTGGGGCCACGGGTTGAGGGCATGGAAGCCCTTCCCTGTAGGGGCCCGTGGTCACCGCCAGGCGGCGCCCCAATGCCGGTTTATCCCGTGCGGTTGCCGGTTGGGGCTGGAGCCCGGCCGGGACGCCTTGGAGGACCGGAGGAGGGCGAGTGCCTCCTCCAGACGGAGTGGGCGTCCGTCCTGGTTAGGCAAGGGGCCTGGGTACAGGGCTTTGAAGCCCAGCCCTGTAGGGACCCGTGGCCACCGCCAGGCGGCGCCCCGGTGCCTAATTATCCCGGGAGCCCGGCACTTCCGCCACACCAGGAAGTGCCGGGGGGAAGACTTTGTGTGGCACCGGAGAGCTGCCAGGAAGACAGCCGACACTTCCGCCACGCTTGGGCGTGGCTAGAGGCGAAGCACCTGGGGCTCATCCGGGGCATTATTTAAGGGCCGCCTCCCTCCAGTGATTGGTGGAAGTCGGGTGGAAGTGGACTGAGCAAGAGGAAGGACTGGAGGCGGCCAGGAAGGCACAAGAGACTGTGGGCCTGGACTTGGGGAAATCGGTGCGAGGAGGCACTGGGGGTGCACGTGAGCACGTATTGTAAATAATATAGAAAATAAAAAGTGTGTTGGGTGAAAGAATGTTGTCCGTCTGTCTGTGCCGGGGCCAGCCTTCACAATGGCGCCCAACGTGGGGCCAACCCCCTGCTAAAAGGGGGGGACCCCGTCTTTATAAATATTTTGTGAACGGCCCGGCGCAGCAGCGGACCCCACACACTGGCCGCGGGAGCGCCCGCGCGGCCCAGCGGGCGTTTACCCGGAAACGCCGCCGGAATGAAGAGAGGCCATCCCGGTGCGGAGGAGGAGCGGCCTCGCTGGAGCGCAGCGGCTCGAAAGTCGCGCTGTCGACACGGACAGCCAGGCGGCGTGGCGGCGCAAAGGCCACACCGGGTGGGGCCTCGGCAAGACGGGATCCGGGAGGTGAGTGCCCTGCCCTGCAGTAATCGGCCCTTCGGGGTCGGTCATACCTTGTTTTCCACAGGGAGGGACAGACCGGATCGCGTCTGTGGCAGGAGCGCCGGGCCACGGGCTGTCGGCAGTGCAGCTACGGAGGCAGCAAAGGAGGCTGCGGAATCGGAGCCGCTGCGGCTCGAGGAATCACTGCAGCTACAACGCGGTGAGGAGGCACGTCTCCGTACCCAGCGCAGGGGAGACAAGATGGCCGGGCGGTGGTCCCGCCGCTGACAGGCACGGATTGGCGGTGTGTCTTGCGTGCCCGCCGATGATTGGATAGAGGCGGGCCCAAGGAATGCCAGTCTCGTGCCAAACCGAGACCCGATTGGGCCAGAGGGAGTGGCCCAGAGGAGGCAGGCGTCGCGTGGAGCTGATGGACAGGTAAGCCCACCGGCGTCTGTCTCTCTCTCCACCAGCGCTCGGCGTGCGTCGGAGGAGTCCCTTCGGCCCGCCAAGCCGCCTTTAGAGGAACTGCTACGTGTTCTCGCCGCTCAGTGTGAGCAGCTGATGGAGATGGCGGTCGCGTCGAAAGCCACCGACTGAGACGGAGGATCGGCGGCGCTGGAACCGGAGGCAGGCAGAACACGGCGGGAGTGGTGAGTGTTGCCGTTCCCGTAGAGCAAGGGGGTTAGCGAACATGGCGTGACCGATTCACGGACGACCGGCTCCGAGTAGGCAACCTCCCAACAGCGGATCGGCGGTGCAGACAGCTAGCGAGGCGAGGAGCTCGAACACGCAAGGGCTGGTAGGATCGGGGCGGCTGAGTGCCCTGGGTCCTAGCGCCCTGCGCTTCAAGCCTGCAGCTGTCTCCTGTCGCTCTGCCTGGACGCAGACGGGCTGGATTTGAGCTTTTGCTGTGCTCAGACCCAGACCGTCAGCACGTCCAAGAAAAGAAGGAGGAACCGAAGGGTGAATGCCGGTTCCTCCGATAGGAGAGGACGCGGCGCTGGGTGCGCGCGTCCGGAGAAGGGCCGTCCTCTGGATGGGCAGAGGAGATCCCCTGGGCGGCTGGACGAGCTGCCTGCGAGAGCGGTACTGAGGCCGACGAACGGACGGGCATGGAACCTGCGGCGGAGGACTTCAGCAGGCAAGTTGGGGGCTGTCGGAGGGGGGCAGGAGCACGGTCGATACGGAGACCGACGGGGCGCTCGGGATGAGTGTCCTGGCTGTGCTTCTGGCCCTCTTTTCCTTTATTTTACAGGCCCGAAGCCCGACGGCGCTGAGGCCGGCGTCGACAGGGACCTGCCCTCCTGGAGCGGGCGCTCCGGAGTGCTCCACGCCGGGAGGACTACGGTGACCCGCTGGGGAACAGCGAGGCGGCGGCGCAGACCACAGGGGCGTTTGCGCGGCGAGGTGCCGAAGACAGATGTCCCAGGGTGCCGTGTTGGACCCTGGGGACATAGTAGGACCCTCGCTGGGGGCGTGCTGCCCTTCGGGTTGTGCCGTTCGGACCCACGTGTCCTCGCTAGCGGTGGGGCACTGTGGCCCCGGCCGGGGCTGGAGCCCGCCGGGGCGCCAGGAGGACGTGAGGAGGGCTTGTGCCTCCTCCAGACCGCGAGGGGGCGTCCGTCCTGGTTCTGTTGGGGGCCACGGGTTGAGGGCATGGAAGCCCTTCCCTGTAGGGGCCCGTGGTCACCGCCAGGCGGCGCCCAATGCCGGTTTATCCCGCGCGGTTGCCGGTTGGGGCTGGAGCCCGGCGGGGCGCTTGGAGGACCGGAGGAGGGCGAGTGCTTCCTCCAGGGAGTGGGGGCGTCCGTCCTGGTTAGGCAAGGGGCCTCGGGTACAGGGCTTTGAAGCCCAGCCCTGTAGGGACCCGTGGCCACCGCCAGGCGGCGCCCCGGTGCCTAATTATCCCGGGAGCCCGGCACTTCCGCCACACCAGGAAGTGCCGGGGGGAAGACTTTGTGTGGCACCGGAGAGCTGCCAGGAAGACAGCCGACACTTCCGCCGCTTGCTTGGGCTAGAGCGAAGCACCTGGGGCTCATCCGGGGCATTATTTAAGGGCCGCCTCCCTCCAGTGATTGGTGGAAGTCGGGTGGAAGTGGACTGAGCAAGAGGAAGGACTGGAGGCGCCAGGAAGGCACAAGAGACTGTGGGCCTGGACTTGGGGAAATCGGTGCGAGGAGGCACTGGGGGTGCACGTGAGCACGTATTGTAAATAATATAGAAAATAAAAAGTGTGTTGGGTGAAAGAATGTTGTCCGTCTGTCTGTGCCGGGGCCAGCCTTCACAATATATATATATATATATATATATATATATATATATATAATGTAGATAGGTGTGTGTGTGTGTATGTGTATATATATATATATATATATATATATATATATATATATATATATACACATACATACAAACATACACACAGGTATATATATGTGTATATATATATGTATGTGTCTATATGTGTGTGTATAGCTTTGGTCACTGAGTGAAAGGGAAAAATAATAAAATATATTCTATAAGTTATTAAACAGTAAAACATTAACGTTTTAAGAAGTACAGGTACATTGAGCACTACTGGAGTGGTTATGGTAAACTACATTTTAAAGACTGTAACACAACAGGTAAGTAACTAACAGCAGCTAAAATGTATATGGATCATCTCTCGGTAGTTGATCCCTTTTGAAAGGCGCTACACGACGGCTGTGGTATAGAAATTACATTTTCTATGTGAACGCCAAATTTCTGCCTCTGGTAATGTGCCTTACCGCATTACCAGCAATTAAAGAAAAATAGTTTTGTGTCCTCTGCAGTGTTAAGAGAGAAAGGCTTTGGTTTGGGATAAAAGGAAAAAAGGTGTAAAGAAACGAAAGTTGCCTTTTTCTTTTATATAGTATAGAGAGATGTGTTCGCTGACGATATGAGCGCCTTTTGGGGACAGTCGCTGTGGGTCTTGTGTAGACTGGTGAGACGTCCCTGCCATTAATCGGTTGTGATGGCATTGTCAGTCCTGCACTCGTGTGCGTGTCTTCATAATCCGAGCTGACAACCTCATAATCGTATGCGTGCAAAATAGAAAGTGCGAATCGCCTTAATATTAGTTCGCCGTGGTGTAGAAAAGGGGTCCCGTGTTTGCACTTGTCTGGGCTATAGCTCAGGGGGAGGATGAAAAAAATTAAAAGTGCTCACTTTAACTTAAGGCAGAAGCGCAGTCAGCGTCTCAAAGGCGGCACAGCTATGCGCTGCGCCGCTGCTCGACTTTGCTGGGCAGGAGACCCCAGTTTTGTAGACACGTTCACGATATGAAAAGTCTCAGCTCTTTGAGGTCATTCATATATATATATATATATATATATATATATATATATATATATATATATATATATATATATATATATATATATATATATATATATCAAAATACCCGCGCCTTGCAGCGGAGAAGTAATGTGTTAAAGAAGTAATGAAAAAGAAAAGGAAACATTTTAATAATAATGTAACATGATTGACATTGTCATGAGTGTTGCTGTCATATATATGCCTGCCTAAATAAGTCACCCTCGCTTCGCTCTTACTTTTTTACCGTTCATTTAATCATGGCTAGTGGCGAAAAATTATAAAATGGAAGGAGGATTACACTGAGTATGGCTTTACCAAAACAATTATTGATGGCGAATCGATTATTCATAAAGCTTCAATTGGTGATCTGTTTTTCTGTGTTAACCTCATATTTTTTCATACTTCTTCTCAAACCAAGGTGGTGCGAGGGTAAAATGAATCGGGGTGCGCTGATCAATGTAATCGGTGTACCAGGAAATCATGCATTGAGAAAAGTTCCCCTTTGCTTGGAATGCAAAGTGTGATTAAATGCATTATTTTTTAACGCGTTATGGAGCACATGCATCGAAGCTTCTCAGCTGTGGTTGTGCTAAGAAAAGGAAAGATTTTAAAAATAACGTAACACGATTGTCAATGTAACCTTTTGTAAGTAGTGCCTGGAGGATTCAGTGTGGAGAAACTCTAGAGACAGCGTGTGTATTATGACGAAGTTGCTTCAAAAGACGGCGTTAGCCGCGGAGCTCAGCTCAGAGCAAAATGAGGTAAATGGGAGGGGAGATGATGACGTGACTTCCCCACCCGCCTTAACTGTCAAAAACACAGTCTCTCGGAATTTGCATAAGCACACCCCTTCACCTGCAATTTTAACTTAGTTACAAAGTGATCAAAACTCTCTTATATCCTCGTCCTCTCATTAAGCTTGTATCCCGCATTACCTGTGGGCATGTGAAACGCCAGCGGTAGCCTGTCTATGAACTTAATTTAAAGTTTAGGTTTACACCTTGCTTTCTTTCTGAAGTAGCAGCACTTATGAATATGGTAGTATATGTCACTCGCTCGCTTCTTATTGTTTCGCTGCCTTCACAATTATATAATGCATGTTTTCTTCAACACTTTTTGGAGGTCTTCCTGGTTTTCTACGCACTGCGTTGACAGTCAGTTCACGTGATTACGTGGGAGGCGTGATGATGTCACACGAAACTCCGCCCCCCACGGCTTTCGAGCTCAACTCCATTACGGTAAATGGAGAAAAATAGCTTCCAGTTATGACCATTACGCGTAGAATTTCGAAATGAAACCTGCCCAACTTTTGTAAGGAAGCTGTAAGGAATGAGCCTGCCAAATTTCAGCCTTCTACCCACACGGGAACTTGGAGAATTAGTGATGAGTCAGTGAGTCAGTCAGTGAGTCAGTCAGTCAGTCAGTCTTGGCTTTGCCTTTTATTAGTATAGATATATATATATACACACATACAAAGTTACATAACCACTTTAATAATCTGTTCAAGTTTTTGCAGTCTCCTAAACATCTAGACTCCAAGATGGAGTATTGGATGCAGAGATAACCCATAGAGTGCAGTATGGATGAAGTATTTAGAAGAAGGTATAAGGAGTCATATGTGGTATAGCAGGTCCACAGCTTCAAAAGAAAAGTGGCCAGGTTTTAAATCCATAAAACTGTGTCACTCTCTGTGGGCACGGTTGCATGGCCGCGGGGAGTTAATTGAAGTAGTTGGAGTGAGTCACACCTGCACGTGAGGGTGCGATCATTCGCAATTGCTTCATTGGCTTCCTGTGGTGTGTGATTAAGGCTCTGCGCCCACGGAGGTGTGTGTGTGAGTGTGTGTATGTATATATACAGGTCTGCACAAAGGAAAGGGGGATGGATCGAGAAATCAGGATGGACAGAGGACAAAAGAGGTTAAAGGACGTGTAAAGGAAGGTTTGGAAGGAGGATCTGGCCACCTGAAGATTTTGAAGCAGAACAAGCTGGGGCCCCGTGAAGGAATGTTTGGCTGTGGTGCTCTAGGGGCTAGTCTACCCCACTGAATGTTTGGGTGGAGTGGGGTTAGCAAAGCAGGTGTCCTCCCGATGGATCTGAGGAGCGACTACATGAGTGCGAAGAAAGAAAGGAGGAGAGCAAAGCTCGTTGCTGTTGGGTCTCTGCTGGCTATGCAAGTTATGGGTGAGCTGGGGAAAATGAGAGCACAATGGAGGTGTGCTGAGATCAGGAAAAGTGAGACTGCATTTTTAACATCGGATTTTAAACGATTTATTTATTGTTTTTATCCCCACTTTGCACTGTTTTTATGGATTATTTATTGAAACTGTGGAGCACTGCATTTTTGTTTGGACACTACTGGTTTTAATAAAAGCACCTCGGCACTTTTTGTATTATCCCATGGCTTCATTTGAGAATTGTCCTCATATGTCATCTCATCTCGGTGACATTACTGACAATGTCGGGTTCAAGAGCTCCCGGAAACTTGGGAGCTTGGAGCGAATCAGCATCGTCATATCATACGTGACCGAAAAATGAAGGTGAAGGTTAAACATAAGGTTTTAAAGACAGAGGTAAAACTAGCAACTGATACATAGACAGTAAAGGAAGCACAGGAGAAGAAGTTGGATGCAGTGGAAATCAGAATGTTGCAATGGATAGGTAAAGTTACAAATCAGGACAGAATAACCAATTAGACAAAAACAGAGAAAGTAGAGGAAAGCAAGCTGAAGTTGCATGAACATGTGACGAGGACAGACAATGAACATCCATCCATCCATTTTCCAACCCGCTGATTCCGAACACAGGGTCACAGGGTCTGCTGGATCCAATCCTAGCCAACACAGGGCACAAGGCAGGAACCAATCCCAGGCAGGGTGCCAACCCACCGCAGGGCACACACAAACACCAAGCACACACTAGGGCCAATTTAGAATCGCCAATCCACCTAACCTGCATGTCTTTGGACCGTGGGAGGAAACCAGAGAGCCACGCAGACACGGGGAGAACATGCAAACTCCACGCAGGGAGGACCCGGGAAGCAAACACGGGTCTCCTAACTGCAAGGCATCAGCGCCATCGTGCCACCCTACAATGAACATGTGGACAAAAAAGTAATAGAAATAGAAGTGCAGGGGAAAAGAAAGAGGGAGAAGTGCTGAAGCAGAGGTGGATGGATGGATAAAGTAAAAGAAGATTGGAAGGAAAAGGGTCTGATTAACTAAAAGGTGCCTTACCAAGCTGTATGGAGAGGGTCACTCAGGAATGTCAACCCCACATAGAAGTTGGAAGAGATGATGAAGCAAATATATATTTTCCTTTGGTTCAATTTGTCTTTGTATTTTTCAGTTCTCCTTGCTTTGTTTTGTGTTTGTACTTTCTGTCAGATCCTTTATTTTTATTGTCATTCTGATTTGGCAGGGATAGGGTCACCATTACAATTGGTCCTTTCAGGTAAAGCCATCACTTGAGTGGGTCATAAAAGACCACTGTTGCCACAGCCTGGTTGCTGTGGCATTAGAAAGCTTAGCTGCTGTGTTTTTGGCTCCTCTGATGTAGTTGTTTCCTAACTTGAAATCGTAAGATTAAAGCTTTGTTTTTAATCAGTTTTGAGACTTCAGTTTGAGTTATTGATTCTCAGTTTTGAAACTCTTATTTGGAGTTATTTTTGGCTTTTTACAGGTATTAGTTTATCATTTTTAGAGTTATTAAATTATTTTTTATGTTTGGTTTCTGTTCTTCTCCTCTGTTATTTCTTTATTTATTAGCTTATTCTTTCTTCTGCTTTACAGAGTTCTATAGTTTATTTTACACTTGTTTAGTGGATTGAAAAAATTCAATTCTTATTTAATTTCTTTAATTTACAGTTTGTTTAATTTAAGTAATTATTATACTAAGTATTCTTTTGAGATATTCTTTGATTTTGGAAGATTTTTTTTACAGTTTGGGAAAAAATTTTAACAATATGTCTTTGTGTCTGTAAATACAGTATGTATCAAATGTTGGTTTGTATTTTATTGTTACTGTACCTTATTTGTAAATGTGTACAGCACTACAAAGATGGCTTCATACTTAAAGTAGCAACAATATAAGCTATTAGTTTCATTATTAGGAAAACCGAACAGTACAAAGCATACATGTATAAAATATAAATTCTGCATCATTTTTCACTATCAAAAAATCTAAAGGTAGCCTAATGAGCCTTATAATACACAATTATTTTATAGATATTTTACTTAAAGGCACAGCTTTTGATTTGGAAGCATGAACTCAGTATATTCAATACATGTCGTAAGCCATAAGGGCCTCATTAGCACAGATATCATACAAAACAAAGTATTAGATTGATTTATATCAGAAAAGGGAAGGTCTTTTTTATTAATCACACAGATGAGCCATGCAAGTATTAATGAGGAGAAGAGTATGGATCCAGTATTTACTAAGCAATGCACCTTAATCTGTGAGCTGAGTAATAAATGAATTGCTCTTTAGTGGTTTTGATGTTATGTCAGACATAAATTGAGTTAATCGTTTTAGCAGGTTTGTTTTGTCAAATAGATTGCTTTGACTGAAAATGAAGGAGTAGAAAGTAGTGATGTTAACTAAGGCATAGATCACAGCAAATACAGTCATATGAAAAAGTTTGTGAACCCTTCTCTGCCTGCATAATAATTTACTCTATTTTCAACAAAAAAGATAACAGTGGTATTTCATGGTCTTTCATTTCCTAGGAACACCTGAGTACTGGGGTGTTTTCTGAACAAAGATTTTTAGTGAAGCAGTATTTAGCTGTATTAAATTAAATCAAATGTGAAAAACTGGCTGTGCAAAAATTTCGGTCCCCTTGTGATTTTGCTGGTTTGAATGCTTGTAACTGCTCAATACTGATTACTTGCAACACCAAATTGGTTGAATTAGTTTGTTAAGCCTTGAACTTCATAGACAGGTGTGTCCAATCATGAGTGGTAAAAGGTATTTAAGGTGGTCAATTGCAAGTTGTGCTTTCCTTTGACTCTCCTCTGAAGAGTGTCAGTATGGGATCCTCAAAGCAACTCTCAAAAGATCTGAAAACAAAGATTGCTCAGTATCATGGTTTAGAGGAAGGCTACAAAAAGCTACCTCAGAGGTTTAAACTGTCAGTTTCAACTGTAAGGAATGTAATCAGGAAATGGAAGGCCACAGGCACAGTTGCTGTTAAACCCAGGTCTGGCAGACCAAGAAAAATACAGGAGCGACATATGCGCAGGATTGTGAGAATGGTTACAGGCCACAGATCACCTCCAAAGATCAACATGAGCATCTTGCTGCAGATGGTGTATCTGTACATCATTCTACAATTCAGCGCAATTTGCACAAAGAACATCTGTATGGCAGGGTGATGAGAAAGAAGCAATTTCTGCACTCACGCCACAAACAGAGTTGCTTGTTGTATGCAAATGCTCATTTAGACAAGCCAGATTCATTTTGGAACAAACTGCTTTGGACTGATGAGACAAAAATTGAGTTATTTGGTCATAACAAAAAGCGCTTTGCATGGTGGAAGAAGAACACCGCATTTCAAGAAAAACACCTGCTGCCTACTGTCAAATTTGGTGGAGGTTCCATCATGCTGTGTGGCTAGTTCAGGGACTGGGGCCCTTGTTAAAGTTGAGGGTTGGATGAATTCAACCAAATATCAACAAATTCTTCAGGATAATGTTCAAGCATCAGTCACAAAGTTTAAGTTACCCAGGGGTTGGATATTCCATCAAGACAATGACCCAAAACACAAAGGCATTCATGCAGAGGGAGAAGTACAATGTTCTGGAATGGAGGTCACAGTCCCCTGACTTGAATATTATCGAAAATCTATGGGATGACTTGAAGCAGGCTGTCCATGCTCGTCAGCCATCAAATTTAACTGGAGAGATTTTGTATGGAAGAATGGTCAAAAATACCTCCATCCAGAATCCAGACACTCATCAAAGGCTATAGGAGGCGTCTCGAGGCTGTTATATTTGCAAAAGGAGGCTCAACTAAGTATTGATGTAATATCTCTGTTGGGGTGCCCAAATTTATGCACCTGTCTAATTTTGTTATGATGCATATTGCATATTTTCTCTTAATCCAGTAAACTTAATGTCACTGCTGAAATACTACTGTTTCCATAAGGCATGTCATATATTAAAAGGAAGTTGCTACTTTGAAAGCTCAGCCAATGATATACAAAAATCCAAAGAATTAAGAGGGGTTCCCAAACTTTTTCTTATGACTGTACAATTACAATACAGTACTCATAAGTGGAATACATTTAAAACTGTACCGCAGTCCAAAATAATAAAGCAATATTGACAGACAGTAGGCAGAAACTGTGTAAGCCTTCTGCATGTTTGGCCAACCATAGTTTAAGAAAACATTAATGATCAAAATTTGAAAACAGACATAATGTGGAAGAAAAGATCTGTGAAAACTTCCATCCATCCATTCATTATCCAACCTGCTATATCCTAACTACAGCGTCACAGGGGTCTGCTGGAGCCAATCCCAGCCAACTCAGGGTGCAAGGGAGGAAACAAACCCCAGGCAGGGCACCTGCCCACCACAGGGCACACACACAAATTGCCAATGCACCTAACCTGCATGTCTTTGGACTATGGGAGGAAACCGGAGCACCCGGAGGAAACCCATGCAGACACAGGGATAACATGCAAACTCCACACAGGGAGGACCCCGGAAGTGAACCCGGGTCTCCTAACTGTGAGGCAGCAGCACTACTCACTGTATATGAAAACACATTTTTAAAAAACAATATTTTGTAACTTCAGAAACAAAATACTACTTAAGAAAATATATTTTGAGTTCGGTGTATGTGGAGCCAGCATACTCAATGAGGCAGACATTTGCACATTAGAGGACATTGTTGTCTCCTTTTCTAAGGAAAAATCTAAGCCCAGAACTTCATCATGAAATGTTGGTCTGTAAAGCATGACTTGAAGTATAAACCTAGGTGGGAGTGGAGATCTAGACAAACCAATGACAAAAATGTGATGAAAAAGTAAAACAATTGTTATCTATTTAGAGATATCCGCAATCCAAATGGAAAATCCAAAACATCCAAGACGTCACCCTGGTGGAAGCAGACGAATACAGTATACAATCCAAAAAGATGAAATACAAAATAAAAACAAATCAGTCAATGGATAAATTACTTGAGTGTCAATCAAGCATACATTCACAACAGAAATCTCCTAATCCAAAAAAACAAACCAAGGTTGTATAGTTAAAAAAGCACAAAAAACGTAGCAATTGCGAAACCCCAGGACAGATCTGAATGGTAACTGTCACCAAGGCAAACAATGCAAATGCTTAGCCACACAACCATCAGGGTGCCCACATTTATTTTCCTGACCTTCATTATTGTGGTGGCAGATAAAGTAGGTGGGGATAGAGGCATATAGCATCTAAAAGGAACAGCTACGGGTCTCAGACAATTTCTAGCTATTTATAATAAATATTTAATTTGTGTAACTCACCAGATGTTTCTAAGAAAGTTGTCTATTTAGTTAACTCTAAACTCTAATTTATACCTAATTAGGCATCTCAGCAAAACTCTTTCAGCAGAAAGTTTGTACTTTCATTTTGGTGCAGTATCATATTAAAAATTTAATTTTTTAAATTTAAAATAAAACCTATCATTGAAACATACTCAGAGACTGTGAAGCGACTGTCTCCCTATGCATCATGATGGTGGAAAAGAAGAGTGCCGGTAGATCTAGCATTATGGGTACAAATGCAGCAGATTTTTGTCATTGAGCCATTGGTTGTGGTCCTTTTTTATTTCTCTCTATGAGATATTAGATCATTTAGAAATCTGAGTAATTTGAGCCATTGTTAGAAGGTCTGAGATCTCTTTGTGATGATGGACTGTGGAGTGTGGCTGGTATCATTGGTACTTTCTGTGTCCCTTTAAAATGTTTCCTAATAGTTAAGCTCTTTTTCATTCTACTTCTGTTCCATAAAAGAACTAAACAAAGGAGACAGTAGCAAACTTTTTACCTTTATGACAGCAAGATATCTTAGTATTCCATTTCTGTACCAAAATGAGAGTGCTGTGATTCACATGTCTCATGCCAAAGACAGCAGACTTTATCATATAAAAACAAACTTTATTTCTCTCAAGCCTTTGAAATGCTCAGTCTTTAATTTCTCTGGAGCTCCCACATACACCTAGGGTGCCACACACTTAATAAAAACCCCAGAAAACATTTCATCACTCTTCACTGACCAATCACAGATGAGCATATGAATTTCGCTTTCTGTCCTCAGACACCACAGCTCTGCCCCCTGTAAACACAGAACTCATGCTAAGCACTGAAACAGAGAGCATGGTCTGACACACTGTACATGGAATTTAAAGATTGCGCCAACTGGTGTGGCTGACTGTCTGCTCGTCTTGATAATTTATGTTTTTACTTTGTCTTTATGTGTTGGTCTTTCCCAGCAGCTACTGTCTTATGATCGTGTTTCTTAACTTGATATCTTTTCTTGTATGCTGTCTTCTCAATTTTCTCCTTCTAATGGGACTTTATTTGAACCTCCATCCTTGTTTATTCATCTCCTGATTTTAAAGCACTTTGGCTACAGCATTAAATGTGCTCTATAAATACATTGACATTGACACTGATATGTCAAAGCTCTGCAATACAAATTCCATTTCAGATATATACACATTTTTTGAATGTGCACAAAAACAATTTTCACATTAACTGTGTTCAGACACTAGACTTAGTTCTGTTCTTTTCTTTTCTTTTTTGCACAATACAAAATTCTAGAGCACACCATACATATCTTTTACTCCTTTCTGAGCTATGGGGTGTTGTCCTCCTGCTGTGTCAAAAATGTAGACGAAAATGACTAAAAATGAACAATGGTGTATGTACAGTAATTGTGTGTCTATGAGGCTTGCATTCATTGACTGCTTTCAGGAGAATAACAAGATATTTTGGTGCAGTTAATGTTTAAAACCAGAATAAGTAAATAAAGGAAAATATATGCGTTATTTTACAAAGTATTAAGTGATTGTTGAAAATAAATGTGTGGAGTCTGCAACATGACTCTTTACATAATTCTGACATTGCCAGTACTTTTACTAATGTTATCCTGCAATGGTGCTCAGTATATAAGTCTGATCTGTTTATTCATTCATGCTGTGAATCTGCTTACTTCAATTTTTCACTCTATAATATGAATACGGGAAAATTTTAAGAGCAGATCGCACACAAACATTACAAACATTTTCTTCATGCAAAGAACAATAGGCACATGGAATAAATTACCAAGTGGTGGAGTGGAGTGTAGGATTTTAGGAATTTCAAATCTTGACTTGATGTCATTTTGGACAGTAGGATGACTGAGCTTGGGCTGAATGGACTGTTCTCATCACAATTTTTCTAATGTTCATAGGGAGAAAAGGAAAATTCACATTGGCAGCAGGAACAATGTACAAACTCTACATAGGCAGAATTTTAAGAGGTATTTGTGTTGACCACTACACCACCACGAAGTTGCTGCATAAAATAAAAATTAATTCAACAGGATTCAATACTTCAGAAAATAATGCTAACAAGGTCAGTTCTATGTCAGTGTGACGGTGCGGGTCCAGCTCCATGCCCCTTCTTCTCATTTGGGAGACTCTTGAACCCAACACCGTCTATAGTCATGACCAGGATGAGCTGTACAAATGAGAACACAACATGAAGCAAGGGAAAGATACAAAAGTGTTTACTGCTTTTATTAAAAACAAACAAAAACAAGTATTGAAAGAGTGCAGTGTAAAGACAATAATAAATTATCAAATTTAAAAAAAAAGTCTGCGAGGAGGTTAAAATAATCAAATACATAATCCATTCAAATGAAGTTAAAAACCAGAAGGCAGGAAACTGTCCCTGAAACTTTGAGCCCCCTTTAAAACCTGACGTCTCCTTAGCTTAACCCAATGCTGGCTCTTGTAGCCAAGGAGACGCCAATCTGGTAGTTCAGCCCACCTTCTAGACCCCTCTGGCTCCAAGCAGGGCACCTCATTGAGCCACCGACTCCCGTTGCCAGGCTTGCATACCCGTGGTCCATGGCACAACCAACAGAACATCCCTATCAGTCTCTACTTCCCCTGCAGCCATGCTGCCTCTCTGCAGCGAGTAGCTACAACTGAGTAGAGTCTTGGCCACTCCTGCTTTCCAAGGGTCACTCAGCTGGAATGGCCATCAGCCCATGAGCACCATTTATGTGCTCTCAGGAACTTCCTCCCAGCTGTCTGTCTTCTGCACCTTTTGAGCACTCAGTTGCACCAGATCTCCACCTCCTGCCTTCTTCTCTCTCTATCTTTTAACCTCCTTTCTTCTTCCCCCTTTTCCTCGTACTCACGCTTCCCCTTTTCAAATGGGGATGTGACACAGCTGTGATGATTAGCAGCTCCCAGCACCAATTAGGGTCGGCACTCTACCATGCCCCCTCTTACGAAGACATGAGTGCTGCGATTATTTATTTAAAACGCCAAACAGCTGCGGACCTCACTTTACCACAGTCAGCCAATCAATAAAATCTATCAATGCCTGTATCTTTCTATTTCTTGATTCCAACTAAACTGATTTTCGGTTTGCTATGGAAAGAACTTTCCTCTATTTTCAAAGAAGTCATTCTCAAAGACTTGGGGCCTCATATATAAATGTTGCGTATGCACAGAAATGTTGCGTAAGAATATTTCTACCTTCAAATCGCGATGTATAAAACCTAAACTTGGCGTAAAGCCATGCACATTTCCACGGTACCTCATACCTTGTCGTACGCAAGTTCTCCGCTCGGTTTTGCAGACTGGCGGCACCCAGCGTCAAAGCAGTGCTACTGTTCCTGTGTGGTTACCCTTTCTTTCTTAGATGCACATTCCTGACGTAGCTTAATAAATACACTGAAACTAACCGCATATTGTTTATTAGTGTAATGCATCTGATTGAAATTAACCTGTAACAATAGCCATAGTATTCCAAATACCTTAACTGCTTTAGCGCTGTTACTCTCACTGCAACTTCTTTTTCTGCTTTCAGCTGCTCCTGTTAGGGGTTGCCACAGCGGATCATCTTTTTCCATATTACTCTCACTGCACCACTCGGAGTATTTATATCACTGTATCTGAGTGGTGAATCACAGCAGCAGCTGATTGGAAAGATAATTATCGGGATACAGCATCAAGCACACATTGCCTCAGCCACGGTAAAACGCTTCAGAGTCTTTCCTGTACAGACCTCGCGGTTCAGAAACAGTTTTATCCCAAGAACTTTAAACACAGTCAATCTGTCCATCAAGTGCTCTTTGTAGAACTGTTTGTACTTATAAGTACAATTACCTCACTGTAAACTTGCACTTCAATTATAATATTGCACAACCTGCGGCACTTTATAAAGCGCGTATTTACATATGATGACGATATAATTTTTAAGATGAAATGCAGCAAAACATGTTGATTATATTATACAGATAAAACTAACTTTATTTAAATAATCTGTATTGTTAATAATTAAACGTGAGAACACGGTGCCGCAGCTCTAGCTAGTTCACAGATTGATCCTGATTGATTGCTGTATGCTGGAAGGACAGATGAATAGAATAATTAATTTGTATTATGAAGATATTTCAATGTTCCTTAAAAGATTTGAAGAATCGTCTCTGTAAGCTTACAGATGGCTTAACGTATATTACAGAGCTGATTGTGTGGCAATTGGGTATTTGGAGAAAGAAAAGTAAGGCCAGGAATTGGGGGTTTTACATTTTAAAGAGACAGTACTGCCACCATGTTCCCATTTTTAATAACATGCTTTCATTCCAATCATCATGAAAATTATATCATGTATACATCTCAGTATTTTAATTATTCAGACAGCTGTAATATCACAAATGTAATGGATTCTGTGTCCTGTCGGAGGAAGAGAAAGCCGGTTTAAGAACCACCTAGTGATTCACACACAGAGCACAAAGAAGATCAAATACAAAACAACGCATTTAACATGTTACTTTAGTTACGATGGGATTTGAGAAACTAGTAAATTAATCGATTTTAAGATGAAGTTTATGATGTTCAACTTTAATGACAAAATAAACTACATGATTAAAGTGGAAATTTCGAGATTAAAGTTTACATTTCCTGCTTTACTTTTCACGCTGCGGAAGAACGTGGAAATTGGAGTACACACAGATTCCTGCATCTAGATTTTTCTGTGCGTAACCACATTTCGGCTTTTGTGCTTACGTCATGTTATAGTGCGAATTCTACGCACGGCATTATGCATGAGGACCCTGATGAAAATGCAGAATAATTCTATATTTGCACATAGATATGCACAAATGTCTCGGTCCATGCAGTAAGTAATTAATAAAACAATTCATTCCATTTTACACTTCTCTATTACCATTACCTTATCTAATTCATCACATCATCTGACTCTTAATATGCAGAATTCTATCATCTTAGCCAATCAGCTACAGCCACCAGTCACTTCATATACAGGTCGATTCTTCCATTATTGTAAACAATAGGGGTGTTCTACGGGTTTTCCCATTGATCTTAGTGCTGCTTCACAATAGGGGAGTTTGGGCTTTCTCACTATTTAGCCTTGCTTTTTAAGGGGGTGTTTATAACTTATTTGCTTCACTTTAACCTTTGTAATTTCTTCAGTGGTTCCTCTAAGATGAGGCAACCCTCACATGTTCAAGCTTTAAGCCACGTTTAGTTAATTCTTTAGTTACCTTTAGTTCTTCTTCTTATGCTTTTAATAATCCACTGATACAACTTCATTTAAGTATAATATGCTTGTATTAAATTGTAAAAAGTATTGATTAAAATTCTATATGTTCAAGATGACATCAAATAATTCTGAATATTAATACAGTCAAAAGCAATATTAAAATAAAAAATAAAACTGAAGAAGACTTTTGTTTTGCACTAACTTTAATTAACATTATCACATAAATTGTCCCTAAAATTGATTTTTCAGTGTGTTTCGCAATTGTGAAATTCAAAACTCGCTAACATTAGATTTTTGGGGTGAAAAGCAAAGCATATTGCTCTCTGAGGGTTATTTCACAGCCAAAGCCTATGTCTCTTTCCTTGACACCCCTCCAATACTACCTGGCTGTTCCATGGCTTCTTCTATGATGCTCTATACACTTTAATTTGATTCACATTTGCCAGCCACACACCCTGACCAAATGGATTTTAGCAATGGACATGTGCTTGCAGGTACCTGCTGTCTAGCCATGCCCCCACTTTCAATGTCGGGATCATCATTCGGGAGAGGTTTGGAGTAGAGCCACTGACCCTGGACATTGAGAGGAGTCAATTGAGGTGGTGCAGGCATCTGATACGGATGCCTCCTGGACACATTCCTGTGGAGGTTTTACGGGCATGACCATCCGGGAGGAGACCCCGGTGAAGACCCATGGCTTGGCCTGGGAATGTCTTGGGATCCTAGAGTATGAGTTGGCAAGGATGGCTGGGGAAAGGATGATATGGGCCTCATTGTTAAGACTGTGGTGGGCTGGCGCCCTGCCCGTGGTTTGTTTCCTGCCTTGCACCCTGTGTTGGCTCGGATTGGCTCCAGCAGACCCCCGTGACCCTGTAGTTAGGATATAGCGGGTTGGATGATGGATGTTAAGACTGTTGCCCCACAACCCAGATTCGGATAAGAGGTGCAAAAAATGTTAATTTTGCACATGAAGTAAAAAAGTACAGTATATATATGCTAATGGAGTGAATTTATCTTCTGACAAAGTGCATTGTGTTTTGCAAATGTTTTTGTAAAATGAAACTAAATTTCTCTAAGAGATATTTGATTAAAAACTACGTAAACATATTTAGAACTAATAGGCATTAGTTGCAACCCTTTTAATGATAACACACCTCACTTCTGTGTTTGTGTAATAAATTTTTTCAGTTTGGCACGCAGTAGCATCTTCATTTTCGGCTTGTCTTCAAAGTACTTTTAAAGTTTTTCAGCATAATTCTTTTCAAGAATAAGCAGCATTTGCATTTTCATAGGTTTCATTTTGCCAAATATAGAGAAATAATTTTAACTTAATCAAAATATGTGCTATTATTTTATTTTGTCTTTCACACCATTTTGGAAAAAGTATAATTTGAATTCATGTCTATTTGTTTAATGACACAACTGAGATATGGTGTGATAGAGTTCTTTAAATAAAGATAATCAATTAGTAACTAATAATTGATGTAAAAATACAAGCACTTGGATCTTAAAGTCAGTCGTAGAAAGTTGAAAACATAAGATATTAACAATTGCCCAGTCATATGTGAGATAAGCATCTAATATATTCATCTGTGTTGCTTATTCCATTACAAGGAATGTGTAAGGATATAGGGCGGCATGGTGGCACAGTGGTAGCGCTGCTGCCTCACAGTAAGGAGACCTGGGTTCGCTTCCCAGGTCCTCCCTGCATGGAGTTTGCATGTTCTCCCTGTGTCTGTGTGAGTTTCCTCCCACAGTCCAAAGACATGAAGGTTAGGTGTATTGGCAATCTTAAATTGTGCTGGGTGTGTGTGCCCTGCAGTGGGCTAGCGCCCTACCCGGGATTTGTTCCTGTCTTGTGCTCTGTGGTGGCTGCGATTGGCTCCTGTGACCCTGTGTTAAGATATAGTGATTGGACAATGACTGACTGACTGTAAGCCTGTAATAAAATAAGGTGGTAAGAGGTGGATAAATGGAAATAATAAAACATGTAAAAAGTTCTAAACTTTAGAAAGTACCATCAGAGCGCAGCAGTTTCCACCACTAGCTCACATCTCCAGATACATGGGGTAAATTCTGTGTGTAGTAGACATTACATTATTCTCCTTTTCTCTCACATCCTGAAACACTTAGGTTATACAATTCTAAAGTTGAACAGTATAACTGAGTGTAGTTGTGTGAATATGAATGCCCACTTCTACAACAACGTTTATTTATATAGTACGTTTTCATACAAATGATGTAGTTCAAAGTACTTTACAAGATAAAAGTAAGACAAGCATATAAAAATTTGGCAATGCTAATTAAGAAAGAATAAAGTAAGGTCCACTGGCCAGGGAGGACAAAGAAATAAAAAAAAAAAAACTCCAGCTGGCTGGAGAAAAAAACAAAATCTGCAGGGGTTCCAAGGCCACGAGACCACCCAGCACCTACCAGGCATTCTACCTAACATAAATACCTCAAACAGTCCTCATGGTATTCAGGCTTAACATTGAAGAATTAGACGATGATGGTCATGTGGACCTTTAACCTTCGATCTGTCTATGTAGGGACTGCATGGTGCTTTGATCGGGTAGTGTTGGTAATCTGGAAAGAGAACAGCAGAGAAAGTAGGGGTTAGTACAGATTTTGGAGACACACAAAAAAAAAGATAATGAAAAGCATATACGGAATATCAGAGCTAAAGTGAAATGAAGCTATAAGAAAGCCATGTTAAAATTATGGGTTTTCAGCAGTTTTTTTTAAAGTGCTCCACTGTATTAGTCTGGCAAATTTCTTTTGGTAAGCCATTCCAGATTTTAGGTGCATAACAGCAGAAGGCTGCCTCACCACTTCTTGTAAGTTTAACTCTCAGAATTATAGGCAGACACTCATTTGAAGATCTAAGGTTACCATTTGGGGTGTAAGGTGAAAGGCATTCCGAGATATAGGATGGAGCGAGATTAGTGGACTTGTATTCCATCCAGGGTTGGCTCCTATCTTACATCAAATGATTCACTCTAACTTAATATGCCCCTGTAAAGGTATATACAGATTCAGGACATGAATGAATAAATCTATGCCTGTTCCAAAGTTTTATGAATGGAGATGCTACAGCAGTGTTTTACCCTTCTTTTAATCCTTAATTTTTCCACCCTTACTTGTCATATAAAAGAAACAGCTCTCCCTATTTTACATACTGTATTACATTTTAATGGGTATCTATCAATAGCACAAAACTGCTTGCAAAGTTATACAATATAAAAACTGCAAAACTACGTGTAAAAGTAAATTTAGACAAGCGATAGTAAATCCATACATATTTTTAATTAAATGAGCAAATGTAAAATTTGTATTACTTCCTAAAAGAACATTACATATGGATAATAACCGAAATAATAAACAAACTAAGCAAGTCAACTTTGTTCTCCTTCAAATGCACTTAATTCAGTTACAGGATTAAAAAAAACCACCTTCAGCAGCAGTTAACCTAAGTGCAGATGTCAGCCTCACTCAGAGGTACCACAGTCCTACACATATTTCTGCTGACGAGTCACATAAAGAGGCTCTTCAGTTGTAAAGCTTGATGGCCTTATGCTTTTTGGTTGTGCGGCCTGCTGTTAAACTGACACTTCTGTGCACTCCTCATTATGCTGACACTGATTACAAGATCCCATTGACTTCAAGCTGCCTTGCTTCGCTTTCTGTCTTGTATGAATAGTGCGTAATCAATCTTTAATCCAATCATGGCAACCCACTGCCTGTCCTTGATAAAAAAAAAGCTCAGTGGGGTTCTGATGAAGCCAGAGCAGTGGAATTTCCCAAGGGGCACATGCATATTCTTGAGGTAAGTTAAGAGATGGGCCTAGAAATGAAAATCAAGACAGTTACTTTGCAAGCAAGAGCTACATAACAGGGTTAAAATTAAATTCTACGTGCCTGGCAGTGTGAGAGACTCAGCTTGTACAAGACTGGTGAACCATAGTTGTTCTGAATTACAAATGTCAGACATATTGAACATCGTTTAATTTTCTGTTTGCTTTAATCCTCAGTCAGTTACTATAAGCCCTTCTGTAAACTAAAGACCTGTGTTACCTCAGAGACACTGACACACATGCAGACATTTGCTGTTAGTTCGTGATACTTTAAACAGCTGTGCTTACACTTTTTGATATTTACATGGATTAATGTTACTTTCTTACAGGATTTAATAACTATGACTAATATTGAAGCATTATACATTAATGGAATTCAATAGTCTTCCTTCCCCTGAAGATATTTCAGAAAAAAGTGATTTTTTACATTTTTTTTTTGGTAAAAAACATTGATATATACCAGAATAATCTGTTAGTCTAGTATATAATACACAGCAATTTTTGTATTTTAACTTTTTTTTATTACACAGACCAAAAGCTCATCCAGGCTGCATTGAATGCAAACAGAAAATGGAACATCGGCTGAACACAGAGCCCATTCACATGTTGTAGACATCCACAGTCTCTTGTACCAGTACAATTTAAAGTCATCCCAACATTTTTGGGACTCATTCTGTCTTTGTGACTCAAACAGCCATATATATCTTATAATATACAGTATATAAAGCAGACTGTAACAATCTTGCGGTCTTCTATGTATGTTATCATCCATTTGACACTCGGAACATTTCTGGTGTGCTCTGAAAAATCAACTAACACTTTTATTATGAAAAATCTGTACTATTATTTGTTTGTTGTTTAATGTTTTTGTTTTTTCATCTTGCATTATTCTTATTATAACAATGTTGTAGTGGTAATAGAATTAAATCAACCTAATAATATTAATTTCATAGACGTTTTTTACGTCATCAGAAATTCTACATGTAAAAACTTACAGTATTACATCACAACAAAACAAAAAATAATCTGTCAAAAAAGCTTAAAAAAGGCTTCGCTTTTCCCATCGTTTTTACACAAATTTTAACTTATTCCTCGATTATATTTTGATTAAAATAGGCTATCTATTATATTATATATAAGATAAATAAGCAATTTTATTTTTATCTACCATTAACATCCTATATTTATTTTGTGGATTCAGCGTCTCTATTTTTCTGATTTTTGTTTATTCATTAATAAACTAAATATCATTTGTTTCGCAACATCATAGCTAACGTGTTGATGCTAAAATTTTTTTGTAAAAAAGAAATAGGAATTTTTTTTTAATATGTTCATAATCAAAAAACTAATTTAATTAACTTATCATATTAACTTATTAACTTATACAGGATGAGGCAGAAAAGACGGGCGTCTTTGAAATGTCTAGAACTCACCACTAGGTGGAGGGACAGATGTGCAGTAGGTGGCGTTAGGTTCATTAAGTCTTAGCATTTTTTAATTTTTTTTTTAGTTGAAGCCATGGAGCTGTGGACGATAGAACACCGCGTTTTTTGCATACAACTGTTTTGTTAAGAACAACCAATATATTACCGCAGTTCAGTGTGAGTTGCGTTGCCATTTCAATATCCACATAAATAAGGCTGTTCATGATCGTAACACTATCCTACATTGGGTTAAAGCACTTCATACATGAGGTACACTAATGAACAAAAGTCCGCTGGGGGCTACACGAACAGCACGTACCCCTGAAAATGTGGAACGCGTACGACTAGCCCTGCTTTGCAGTCCAAGTCGATCTGCTCAGAAGCATTCTTCTGAACTTGGCCTCAGTAATCGTTCAGTTAGCTCATGTAACTTGTGTGTGTGTGCTAGACCATCAATTCTGTTGTCTGTTAGATTTTTTTCTCTGAATTCACTATCTTACTCTTCTTTATTTATTTATTTGGTTTGTGCAATGCTATATACTGTATACCCTGCCGTTCTTTCTTATATTCTGTAAGTGCCTTGAGCATGGGAAAGATGCTATATAAATAAAATGTATTATTATTATTAAAAGCCTACACTAAAAATACATATATAAATTATTTACTTATTGAACAATAATTCAATTTTGAAATAACTAGAACAAGAAAGTGAAAAAATTACAATTTATTATGCAAAACTAAGAAGCAAAAATTAATAAAGCAATGGTGGATAAAGTAAAATAAAATTTAATCAAGATCAAAACTGGTAGATAAACACGTTCTATGTTGAACAACATAGAAAAAGAGATGAAAGATCATGACTAATTAAGATTTACTGATTAAAATAAGAAAACTCTTAGTAAGAACACCAAATTGAAATCCTAGTAGTGTGAACCAAAAGACAGTAAGAAGATAAATCAAGACATTGCTTGTACAAACCTAAATTATCTCAAATCATAACAATGCAAATGTTCTAGCAAAAGGGAGCAAAATTAACATTAACCAAAACACAAGCCAAAATGAAACCGGAAAAAAAATTCAAAAAAGAAAACAAAAATCATTATTCATTTCTGAGAACACAGTGAGACTGTAATGGATAGGGCTGCTCTAAAGCAGATCTAGACTAAAAAAAAAGTCAAAAAAATAATAGCAGTTAATTTTTTTATATTTTGAATTTATTAGGAATTAATGTCATTAGTTATGGTAAAATGGTAGATGCATAAAAAGTAGGGGAACAACATATCAACATAACTGCATCTTTGCTACTCTGTCTTACTATGCAATGGGTGGGCTATTTATTTATTTATTTATTTATTGTTTGATTAACTGATTGATCATCTGGCAGTATTATTTGTCCTGTGATTATGTATCCTTGTTTGTTATGTTTCTGCTATTGTATGCATCTGAATTTCTCAATGGATTAATAAAGTTTATTTAATCTAATCTAATATGCATTCCTTCTCACTTTCTCAGATACTTTTAACACTACACTGGCATCCACCACTTCCTCTTTACCATCTGAGGCCCTTGCCATTGTTCCTCTCCTGACTAAACAGCAGTGATATTTCAGTTCTGATATTAATTGTTGTTTTAGTTTTTATTTTATTTTATAAAAAAAAATTGTTTTCATTGGAGTCAACCAATTTAATTTGTATTTAGTTATATGTTTAAAATTTTAGTTTTTATTTTAATTAGTTCTGGCTTTTTTACATAATAATACCATTTTAGCTTTTTTTCTGTTGCAAGACCACAAATGCTGGCCTTCACATATTTCAATGCAAGTTATGTTTCAGTCAACAAAATACACTTACATTTCATAATGCCATTAAACAGAGCTTGACTATCAATAAGGAAAAAGATTAAGTGGCCTAATGAGTATAGTCAGTAAGATCAAATGTTTCAAACCAAGAAAACAGTCTGTGCAAGCATGTTGCTGTTAAACTTTACAAGTATGCATTTCGAGAGATTGTTTCATGTTGTAACGATGTCCATTGCGCAGATAGCCACACAGTGAAAATATTCGCTTGACGAATGCCTGTAATGCAGGTGCACAGTCGAAGTCCTTGGCCACTGGCACCAGCAGACTGTATGATGAGGATTTCTGCTGCCAGTACTGAAGCAGTGACGTGCAGTGAGGTTCATGGCTGGTGAGGCACTGACTCCTTCAAAGTCAGATTTAGAAATGAGAGAGAGCGGAGAGTGTGCATTTGCTCCTCACACTCTATGTGTTCTAAATTTGCCGTTGCAATTTCACAATTCAAACTCATTCAGTTCAAATGAAATTATAGAGTGGTATACAAAAAAACAGATTTAAATTTTGATCTTAATTGAAATATTCAGTTGTTTTTAAAAGCTTTTAGTTGTGATGCTTTAATCGATTTTAATACAGACTGTTCAACAAAAGGATAACAAGAAAAACAAAAGAATATTTTATTTAAGGTCAAAATTTTGTTTTTAAATATTGGATTGTTTTTCTTAGTCTGATCCCATTTTTTATAAAATTGAAAACTGTTTATGGTCTTACCTTTATTTGTAAATGAAGCCCATACGCCTATCCTTCTTCATAAAAATCTCCATCACTTTTTTTGTAAAAGTCCTCCTCATTTTCCTTTAGTTTTAAAAGGCTTAATCTTCCATTTTGGCAGTCAGTGAAAATAGAAAATAAAAATAAACGGACAGCTGCAGTACACTTGACTTTCTGATATTGCTAACTTATTGACTCCGAGAGCCTCTGTGTAAACAGCAGAAACAAGCACCTGTTGGGCTTCAGTGCGGCATGTTACTGTCTCCCTCAACTCTTTCCTTTTCACTGAGGTTTTATGTCCGATCAGCAAAACTAAATATGTCACAGACATTCATTAAAAATATTAGCCAGACTGTGGAAAGTCAGGGTGTATAATAAACACGCGTGCAAACATATTGGCGACAAACAGAGAGACAGCAACAGGCATGCGCCAATTCCATGCATCAACCCAGTGTGTGAGGGAGAGTGCTGTCTGAGATGAGGCTCGGCTTGTCATGTTGCTGCTTCACCTTACGTTTCTCCCCTATATTTGATCAGGAAACAAGCAAATTCAGCGATTTTAACTATAAAAATGATCAAAATTATTAGAGTCATACAGAAAACAAATTTATAGCACAGACCAGTGGACAAATTTATTTCATGTTATCATTATTATTTTTTTTACTTTTCATGATGGTGAAACCACATGTCCCTATATGAAATACAGTCATGGTACCAGAGAAGTGCTGGACTTTCACTAAGCACTGATCCAGCTGGCCTTGCACTGAAACTCCTGAGACTCTTTTCTTCTTCTTGCATGCTACTTTTGCTTTCATCATCATCTACACTGTAATTAAAGTATTTCCACACGTTACCTCACTTTATGCCCACAAACATCTGTGCAAAAGTCGCCATCGTCAACCACACTTACTTACTGCTTCCACCCGACGAGCCAAATGTGCGCAACAAACAAACAACAGTCCTTTATGGAAGTTACACCACATGACTATAGTAAACCTTAGGTACAAGATCACCGCATAACAAACAGTGCAACGTAACTGAACACTCAGGGCGACCTTCAAACAACCCCTCTGCACGACTGAACTGGATTGAACGAAAATACTATTGCTGTTTTTTGCGTTTTTACGCAATTTTCATACTCGTTTTAGTTTGTTCACATACCACTAATTTTTATTTTTATTTAGTTTTAGTTTCTCTGTTTGCCTTAATTTAAGTTCTCGTTCTTGATAAACGAAAAACAATATTTTTAGTTCTAGTTCTCGTTTTCATTATGAAAATATCACTCTAAACAGATGGAGATGCTGAAGAGGTTGCTGTCAGGAGTACATATGATGCTACACCAGCTTACTGGAGAGCACTTATTTATCTTCAGTTCCTACTAGGACCCCTGCAAAAATTACAGTTCTGAGGGGAGAAAAAGCAGAAAGTGAAAGAAATCCCTGGGGATCATCTCCATAGTGGTGGTATTCTAAAATAAAAAAAAGATATACAACACTTATGGAATGAATTTAGTAAGAAACTAGAGGAGGTCCCAGCATCACTCCTTAAAGCTGAACTATACAAAAGCCAGTGTGCCATCTTTTGGGCCATAGAAAAATTAGTCAGAAATACAGAACTTAAATGAATCTATATTTGTTTTGCCGAGAAAGTCTTTATTAAACTATCAGAATCTGAGCTTTGACAAAAGCAACCACAGCATCACTGAATCACAGAACTGGTTCATGTCAAGTCATTTTCTTACCCCATTAAAGCAGAGCAGTGTAGCTATGGCTGGAGCCTATCCCAGCTAGCATAAGGCAAGGAAAGGCAAGATGGGTCCTCTGACTGCAACATCTGTTACCCCATTGATCACTAGGGTTGGCTAACTAGAACTGATTCGGCTACCTTCAAAAGCTGCTCAATATAAATTGTAATTTATACTTTTTATGAACTTATAGTAAATAAGATGATTAAGACTACTGTCTGTGCTGCTTACCCCTCATAATCCTGTTGTACCAATAAGATATTTGCAGTAAATATTGACATCCTTTTTACATCCAAATGTGGGTAAAACATGAAAACAGCTATGAATATATTAATATCAAGGACCTAATAAGGAGAAGGGCCAGACTGTGCCTTTACCTTTAGAACAGCAAAAATCAGTTCTGAATTGCATGTTTAGTGGTATATTGCATCATTCTTACAAAAGAAAGGCCAAATGTACCACTTTACACACTATGCTCCAGAAATTCCCAGCAATGCTCAAAAATTTAAGATGTGAAGACTGGGGAGGAAGCCCAGTGTGGTTAGATGTGGAGATTTTGGAGTTAATGGAAGGCATTTAAGTTAATTTTAGTGTCCATGCAGTTACTTGTGAATTATTTTAGCAGTGTGTATGGGGGTATTATCATCATGAAGTTGGGGACTTATCACAGAGAAGAGAGTTTACAACACATGGTGCACCTGTTCCTGTAAAATATTCCTGATATTTCTTGGCTGTTATAAGGCTCTGCAATCATCAGACTTAATGCCTCTCATTACGTATCTGCTCATACCATTACAGAACTGTACTATATTGAACAGTTTACAACAGACACTGAGGGTGTAAGACATGCTTTGGATTTCTCTAAATGCAACCCTGTGTAGATACTGTTAAAGATAGCTCATCAGACCATATTGTTTTTATGTAATCCTCAGGGGTCTCATGTTTTTTGCTCTTCACACCGGGCTACACCTTTTTGTGTGTTGACCTTGGATACAAGAGGTTTTGGAATGGCATATGTGTCATAAATTAAGTCAAATGTTTGCTGACACAGGGTCACAGGGCTAAAGTTTTTAAATCCAGCAAAGTCAAGATTATTTTTCTTGATCAGTGGCTTAACTACTGTAGTGTTTAGACAATCTAGGAAGATCCTCATATGTTAATTTACTGCCAATTAGCACAACTGAGACATCTTTAAAAAGGCCTGTTAGGACTGGTTGGAACTGGACTTTAAACCTATTGTAATTAGCCACACAGAGTGGATGGCACTGGTTCCACTATGAAGGTTAAGTCACAATTGAGTGTGGTAAAAATAAATAAACAAACATAGCTTTTCCATTATGCCTGCTGGATTACTGACATTATACTTGCAAGTGGCAGAAGTTAAAGTACCTTATCATTAGACAAAATCATGGATGAAAATAAATCAAGGGTTGTAATGTATTACCTGGTCATGGGTTTAGGCAGATGTTGCATTCCAGCTCACCCAGTTTCTCTACAGCAGGGGTTCCCAATGTGTCGATCGCGATTGACCAGTAGATTGCAAAGGTAGTGCAGGTAGATCACGTTGCACTCAAAAAAATTTTTTTTAAGTGTTAGTCTATCATATATAAGAGAAAGGAGAGGGAACTAAAATCGCAGTTAATTGGACAGCCGTCATTTTTCACTCGGCTGAATTCAAAAGCAATGGCAGACACACTGAAGCATCGTTCTAGGTGAGTCCCTTGATTGTTAAGCATAAGAAGTCCTTCCAAGATGGAGAGATGATAAAAAGAGGCCTTCATTGAGACAGATGGCTAGGGAGAAATTCGTGCTGAGATTTCAAGACCCCTGGCCGGAGAAAAAGGAGTTTCTCCTTGTCATTAAACATGCAGAATACAAGCAACTTAATAGCGATCAATGGCCGCTAGACTTGGCATTTTTTTCCGATCTGACCAACATGTTGAATGAGCTTAATTTACAGCTACAAGGAAAAGAGAAAACCATGGTCAATATGATTAGCTCAGTTAATGCTTTCAAACGAAAAATGCAACATCTGTCCTCAAAGCTGCAGTGCCTTGATTTGGGGAATATCCAAAATCTCGCATCAGAGCTGGAGACGCAATGGAAGGCGTGTGCAACTTGACAGCATACGCTACACAGAGCAGATTGAAAATTGTCTGTCAGACTTTGACAGACGGTTTCAAGACTCAGCTTTACTTGAGCCAATCACTACATTTAAGTGCTATCCATTTAGGGAAGATGTTGAGGGTGATTCACTCGCATCAGAAATTGCAACACTGTTTCACCTAAAACTCCTCTACAGTGGAGGATGAGATTTTGACATTACAGGATCACATTCAACTGAAATCTGGGGCTCTTGGACAGTTTTGGAACTTACTCACAGAGGAAAAGTACCCAAACATGAGGAAATGTGCTACCTCCTTGACTGCATTACTCAGCTTTACTTATTTATGCGAGTCAGCCTTTTCCCAAATGAAGATTATTAAATCCAAATACTGTAGTGACCATAAATGTATTGAATTGTTATTGTGCCATAAAGGTTATTCAGTTATGCAAGGTACGCCAACATATATTTTATGTATAAAGTATACTCAGAATAAATATATAGCATTTTTAATGTAGGTAGATCATTTCGACCTGGCCATTTTAAAAGTAGCTCACAAGCCGAAAAAGTGTGGGCATCCCTGCTCTACAGCCTTGTATCTGCTTGGTCCATTAATCTGATTTGAAATTATTGTATTTAGTTTAAAGAACTATTTTGCCTTTATGAGATGTATCAGCTATAAGCTACTGTATTATTTGAATGTTTGTAGTGCTTTTTAGGTTATATACTAATTGAATACAATGTGAATATGGCTATTAGTCGCTTTTTCATATGTAACCTGAGGTTAAGCTATGTTTAACTAGCATATGCTTTATAAAAGGATCTTTAGGGGTTAAGTAGCTTTCTTAGAGTGTGTTTCACAAATAATTTTTTATATGCAAACCCAGAGGCTAAGTGCCATTTCTTAGTGAGTATTTCAGAATAAAATGTAAGAGGCTATACTGCTCAACTGAACCTGTTTTATATTTAATTCAAAGTGTAACTATTAAAGAATAACCAAATATGAACATTCAGACTGTGAAAATCAGGGACTGAATTCCAGTTTGTGTAACCATTGAAAAGGACTATAACTTTCTAGCATGAATTACCATGACAGCAGTCAAATAATCAGTACAATGCATTACAATTTATTAATAGCAAACTCAAAAATATATACAGTAAAAGAGCAGAATAAAGTTATAAAAATGCAAGATAAATAATGCTAGAAATGCACTCTGGAAAACAGAATTACTTATCTTCCCCTTGTAAACCAAAACTTATGCCTTTTCTTCACTGAGAACCTAAGACAAGTCAAAAATCTAAGCTCACTGAAATGACACAATGCATGGCTATAAAGTCTTCAAAAGAATTAACACCAATTCTGTTTATTAATGAGAAATACAAAGAGAGGGGAAACAAACCAAAACGTTGCACACCATAACAGCTGTACCTCAAGAAGGTATACCGGGATCTGTTTTATTAATATGCATAATTACAGAAACATTTTTTAGAGTTATAATAACAAAAACCTACCCTGAAAATAGCTCAGAAATATTCACTGTAACATTAGCAATCATTTAAAACCAAACCACCTGTGAAGATATTATACACATCATAGAAATTCTTAAATTAATCCCAATGAACTAAGAAGGTGTAAAACTGGTTGAATGTTCATTTGACTGACTTCTGAAAGACTTTTAACAGCTGTGATCTTGGGAAGAAAGCCTGAAGAACGTAAAATATTTCATGCAGGATAAAAGAAGCTCTTTTCTGAAAATAGGCAGCAGATTACTGCTGATGCAGATGTTATTTCCTTCTGTCAAGCACTCCAATTTCTTACAGAAACATAGATAGATAGATAGATAGATAGATAGATAGATAGATAGATAGATAGATAGATAGATAGATAGATAGATAGATAGATAGATAGAACGAACTTTTTTTGGCCCCAGGGGGAATTTGGCTTTTTACAGAATCTCTTTAAATAAATAAATAAATAAATAAATAATAAATAGGTTGATAAATAAGTAAATAAATAAATAAATATACACACACACTTCAGTTTGAACACACGCCATAATGACTATAGAGCAAGAAAATTAATAAGAAAAAAAAGATAAGTTCTGACTTGGCTGTCACAATCACCTCAAGGCATTGTGCTGTTGGTATAAAGGAGCCCCAGCAGCGTTCCTTGACACACTTCTGCTGAATAATTCATTGGCTGAAAGTTCTTAGTGTTAGTGTGTCAAAGAGAGGATGTGTAGCATTGTTCATAATGGCAATTAGTTTTGTTTCAACCCTTAAACCACCGTAACCGGCTATAGTCGGTTCCCAGAGCAATTTGCCAGCACGCCATTCTCTCCGCTCCTGTTAAAAGGATGTGAGGGTCACTGCGCTTATCGATAATTTCAAGACCCAACAGGAGCAGAGAGAATGGGAATACAAACTTATGCTTAAATTCAATATTCTACAAAATGGTCTGAATAGAGACAAGAGTTTTATGGCCAGATATGTGGACTAACAGACTGATTGACCAGCTGACTACATCAGTGGCTTATCTTACAGAAAATGCACTTCAAAAAAAACCTTACTGGACTTTCTCTCGTGATAGTTATCTTATCTCTACATTTTATTAGTGCATTGTTCTCTTCTTTCAGGGTTAATTCATCTAAGCTTTATTCATTTTACTAACATTTGAACAAAAAGGGTGTTAAGATGAAAGAAAAAAATCACTTTGGTGTCCCAATATAAGCTAGAGTATTTTTCAGTTTCTTTGTTACACCTTGCCTGATGAAGGGGCCTTAGCTGCCTCAAAAGCTTGCATTTGTAATCTGTTTAGTTAGCCAATAAAAGATGTCATTTCACCCTACTTTCTAGCACCATTGGGAAGCATTGGCTATTTCCTCCAAACTTCTTTCCTATTTATGTGACTTCCAGGTTATGAAATATTCATAACAACATAATAAGGTGGTCATAAATATTTGTACATTGTGGCAGATGGTCTGGTCCCATACCCGTCCGGAACACCCCTTCTGCTTATGTTCCGGGGGAGCAGCCATGGGCTCCTCAGTACCTCCCCCGGGATGCTTCGTTGGAGCCTTCCTGGTGGACGATGGTGCATCAGTCTCCTGCAGGGTTCCCTGGGAGATGGAGTTCTCCAAAACCCTGTGGGGATCTGAGGTGGCCGCCAGGGGGTGTGACATGTATCGCTGAGCCCAGCTGGTCTAATCTTCGGCCTCACCCAGGAGTGCAATTGGAAGCAGGTGAGCAAGCACCGGGAGCACTTCCGGGAGGGCCATAAAAGGATCCAACAACCACCACTGAGGGCCAGAATCGGGAGGAAGAGGTTGCCTGAGAAGAGTGGTGGTGCCAGTGGAAGGATTGCTGTGTTGGTATTGAGGTGCTTTGGGACTGTGTTATACCTGTGGGGTTCACAGGGAAGACCTGCCTCACAGGGGAAGAGTGTTGGGGCTGTGTTTAAGTGCTTGGGACTGTGTATTGCCTTTGGGGTTCACGGGGAAGACATGCCCCACAGGTGAAGAAAAATAAAAAGCCTTGTTATTTGTCCACATGCCACAGTGTGAATCTGTGCCGGGTCGGGCGCTATATAGTGCCTTTTTCACAACAGTAACTATTACTCATATGTGTTTATGAAAATTCCAAGGGTAACGTTGGTGGTGCAGTGATTTTCCATAGTAATATCCATCAATCCATTTTCCACTGTTTGGTCCGGGTTGTAGAGCAGTTCTCTTAGCAAAGATGCCCAAACTTCCCTTTCTCCCCCCACCTACACCAACCCTCCAGGAGGACGCCATGGCTTTCGCAGACCACCTGAGAAATGTAATCTTTACAGTGCATTCTAGGTCTTCTCCAATTTCTCCTGATGGTTAGACATGCCTGAAGCACCTTAGCATGGAAATGTCCAGGATGCGTCTTAATCAGATGCCTGAACCACTTCAACTGGCTCCTTTTGATGCTGAGGAGCAGCAACTCTACTTAAAGGCCCTCCTCCCTTTCTCTAAGGTAAGACACCCTGCAAAAGAAGCTCATTGTCACCACTTCTATCCACGATCAAGTTCTTTCAGCCACTGCACACACCTTGTCGTTGTTGGTGTGAACAGAAATGTAGATCAACCAGTAAATTGAAAACTTTGCCTTTCGGCTCAGCTCTCTTTTCACCACAATGGATCAGTACAACATTTAAGTGCTGATGCCGCTCCAATCTGTCCCTTCTTCCCCTCTCTTGTGAACAAGACCTAAAAATACATAAAATCCTCCGCTTGAGTGTGCATCACACTATTCCAGCTGAGAACAATGACCTTAAACTTGGAGGTGCTAATCCTCATCCTAGCTGTTTCACAATTAGCTGCAGACCACCCCAGTACACAATCAACAGGACATCATCATCTGCAAAAATCCTAAAGTCACTGAATTGGACCCAATCCTCACATTTGCTGCACCTAGAAATTCTCTTCATAAAAATTACTAACTGGATCAATGACAAAGTGCGGCCCTGGTGGAGTTCCACAATCACCAGTAACAAGACTGACTTACAGCCTGCAATACAAACCAAACTCTTGCACCAGTTGTAAACAACTGAACGGCCCATAACATCAGGCCTGCCGTCATAATAAAGCTTACTATTTGTTTCAGTTAACAATTTCAGATATTTTTCTAATTATATTGAAGCTGTTCTACAGATTGTAAAACTGCTGTAGAACAAGTGGATTTTGGTTCTTCATTTCCTAGCAATTTCTCCCTGCTTCAGTATACACATTTATAAGAAAGTGCCTTCATTGCACATATAATTGTGTACTCCACTATACAGTCATGTCTGAAATTATCGACACCCGTGGGGGTTTTCCCAGAAACTGCAACATTTCTCCCAGAAAACTGTTGCATTTACAAATGTTTTGGTATACACATGTTTATGTGCATTGGAACAACACAAAAAACAGAGAAAAAAAGCCAAATCTGACATCATTTCACACAAAACTCAAAAACCAGGCTGGACAAAATTATTGGCATCCTCAACTTAATATTTGGTTGCATGCCCTTCGGAAAAAATAACTGAAATCAAGCGCTTCCTATAACCATCAACAAGCTTGTGAAACCTCTCAACTGGAATTTCCGACCACTCTTCTTTTGCAAACTGCTCAAGGTCTCTAAGATTTGAAGGGCACCTTCTCCCAACATCAATTTTGAGATCTCTCCGTAAGTGTTCAATCGGATTTAGATCCGGACTTTGCTGGCCACTTCAGAACTCTCCAGCACTTTGTCTTCAACCATTTCTGGGTGCTTTTAAAGGTATGTTTGGGGTCATTGTCCTGCTGGAACACCCATGACCTCTGACGCAGACCCAGCTTTCTGACTCTGGGTCCTACATTGCACCCCAATATCTTTTGGTAGTCTTCAGATTTCATGATGCCTTGCACACAGTCAAGGCATCCAGTGCCAGAGGCAGCAAAACATCCTCAAAACATCTTAGAGCCTCCACCATGTTTGACTGTAGGTACTGTGTTCTTTTCTTCGTAGGCCTCATTCCGTTTTCTGTAAACAGTAGAATGATGAGCTTTACCAAAAAGCTCTACCTTGGTTTCATCTCTCCACAAGACGTTAGCCCAGAAGGATTTTGGCTTCCTCAAGTACATTTTGGCAAACTCCAGTCTGGCTTTTTTATGTTCCTGTGTTAACAGTGGGGTTCTCTTAGCTCTCCTGCCAAAGCGTTTCATTTTGTTCAGATGTCGACGGATAGTTCGAGCTGACACTGTTGCACCCTGAGTCTGCAGAACAGCTTGAATATGATTTGAAGATGATAGGGGCTGTTTATCCACCATTCGGACTATCCTTCGTTGCAGTCTTTTATCAATTTTTCTCTTCCTTCCACGTCCAGGGAGATTAGGTACAGTGCCATGTGTTGTGAACTTCTTGATTTTGATGCGCAAAGTGGACAAAGGAACATGAAGATCTCTGGAGATGGACTTGTAGCCTTGAGATTGTTGATATTTTTCCACAATTTTTGATCTCAAGTCCTCAGACAATTCTCTGCTCTTCTTTTTGTTCTCCATGCTTAGTGTGGCACACTCAGACACACAACAGAAAGGTTGAGTCAACTTTTCTCCATTTTAACTGGCTTCAGGTGTGATTGCTATATTGCCAGCACCTGTTTCTTGCCACAGGTGAGTTCAAACGAGCATCATATGCTTGAAATAAAATGATTTGCCCACAATTTTGAAAGGGTGCCAATAATTTTGTCCGGCCCATTTTTGGAGGTCAGATTTGATGTGTGTCAACAATGTGATTAGATGGAGGTCATGATGTCAGATTTGGCTTTTTCTTTGTTTTTTTGTGTTGTTCCAATGCACATAAAGGAAATAAACATGTGTATACCAAAACATATGTAATTGCAACAATTTTCTGGGAGATATGGTGCATTTTCTGGGAAAATTCCAGGGGTGCCGATAATTTTGGCCATGACTGTATGGACAGAAATAATTTTACAATTTGAAATAAAGCAAAGTTTTTAATAGTGTTAGAGTGGTGCACATATCTATGCTGTATTATCAGGCCACACAGTACACTTAATACTATACGGTTTGATTTTATTATTATTATTATTACTGATACATAATATCCGAGGTAAGAAGGGAGCACAAGAAAAACAATATAAGCTTAATAGGGATTCAAAGTTACCCTTTTTTTAGTTTAACTGTTGTTGTTTGTTAAATCACTATCCATCTCTCTTGTGGCATCTTAATAAATGTGGAGTATGAACAGGTCAGATTTAGAGAGGGTCATGAGAAAAGATAACACAGAGAAGAGATATTTGTGAGAAATAATATGACCCAAAGGAAGGAACCGATTGGAGAATATATGTGAGGAGATAAGAAAAACAAAGATAAATCAAATGCTGAGAGCTGTGATGGGATTAATGTGTATTCTTCATTCAACATTCACATTTCAAGAAAAGAATCACTTCACAGCCATGCATAAGAGTCTCAGTCTGATTAAGTCAAAGACATCGAAGATGTCCTAATGGATTACTGAAGGAGGTCATGAGGGATGGTGGCATAATGTTATTCGCAAGATGAACATTCATAATAGTATTAAAAGTGAGAAAAACATAAGTTTGAGAGAAACTTAACAAGTTAATTATGATAAAGGGGTTCATTTTTATAAGATTGAAAATGATAGGGGCAGTGAAAACAGTATATGTTTTCATGTTAGGTCAATTAAAACTATGTATGCAGCAAAAGGACAGTGTTTTAATGAAGAGTAACATAACATAGGTATTTTCATTTTACACAGCAGGGTACCTGCCTGTCCAATTCTGTTATCTACTTTATTTTTTGTAAAATGTATGTTTGTGAAACATAGTAATAGTATGTAGATTGATTCATTAAAAATGTTTCATTGGCTGAAGGTGTTCAGTGTTATTGTGTCAGAGAGAGAGGATGTGCAGCATTGTTCGTAATGGCACTCAGTTTTGTGTTAATTTTGCCTTTTGCTACTACCTCCAAGGAATCCCGAATGCATCCTGTAACTGAGCCTGTCCTTTTAATTAACTTGTAAATTTGGTGGGCATCTCTTGAAGTGATATTACCAGCCCAGTACACCACAGCATAGAAAACTGAACAGGCCATCACAGAGTTATAGAAGATGTGAAGGATGTCACTTCCCACATTAAAGTAACGCAGTCTCCTAAGGAAAAATAGACTTGTATGCTCTTTCTTATATAGTTCCTTTGTGTTACGAGTCCAGGCGAACCTGTTATTGATGTGGACCCCCAAGTAGTTGTAGGAGTGCACTATCTCCACATTTGCTCCCCGAATAGTGACCAGGAGTAGAGGCTCTTTGGTGTGGCAAAAGTCAGTATTTAAATCCTTGGTTTGCTGATTTTAAGATGCAGACAATTCTCTTTGCACAAAGAAATAAGGTCTTCTACATGACTCCTATTCTCTCTGCCATCCCCCTTTATCAATAAATGCAGATTCATCAGAGAATTTCTGCAAGCAACATGATCTGGTGTTATATTTATAGTTATATTATTATTTATAGTTATATTTATAACTATAAAGGAAGAATGAGATAAACCACCCAGATCCAGGTGTGCAAAGCTTGTAGACGCTTACCCATTAAGATGTGACATTTGTCACACATGTGCGATTAGGAGGCAGTCAAAGAGCCTAAAGGTGAGTGAAACATCGCGAGATAGAGGGTTGTCACGTGGTACTTACCTTAATCTCTTTTGGTCAACAGAAAACCTGAAGAAAAATAATTCCTCCACTTCTGGATTCCAAAATGGCCGCAATGACGTCACTTCCGGCCAACCCTGATGGCGTCACTTCCGGCTCCATCAAAACACCTCATTTCCGTCTCATCATTATGATGTTGGTTCCGGTTCCTGTTACAACGTCACTTCATGCCAACCATTTCCTGTCCCATCATCCTTTTCTCTATAAATCTGCCATGTTTCTGGAAGTAAACTGTTCACTGTTTTGATTTAAGACTCTGAATCATTTATTTCTTTATTTGTCTGGATGACAATATATGGGGATGGTCCCCAAAACTTTGTTTTGTTTGTGAAGCTTTATTTGGACCAGAATAATCTCCACACATTGTAATTGCTGCCAAAGGGGCATCTACCAAGTAAACAATTAAGGGTCTGAACACTTATATGCTGTATACTTATATGAATAAGTACTGTATACTGTATGCTTATATGAATATTTACATGAATGAGAAATTTAAGTTTTTCATTTTGAATAAATTAGTAAACCTTTATGAAAGCATATTTTCACTGTTTTATTATGAGGTATTAATTGTAGAATTTTGGGCAAAAATTTCAAATACAGTATATTCATTTAAAATGAAATCAGCACAATAATGTGTGCAGAAAGTTGGTGGGTTTGAATACTTTCTGAATCTATTGTAGATATACAAGTTTAGTCATTGTGTTACTGTTTTAATTCAGGTTTGTATTTAGATTGTGCTTTTCGGCACAAATATTTGGCCACAGAGAGATCATATATATACTTGATTGAAACATATGCTCTCCCAGTTCTTACATTAACTTAACAAGTTTACGGAGCACTGCCTGTGATGAATGATTACGTAGTACTTTCCTTAGACCAGTCATGTATTTGTAAATATTTGTTTGTAGTACTAGGGTGTTGTACCGTGTTAGCCATTATGAATGTAGTGAAAAGTCAAGTAAAATGACACTTTTTATTGGCTAAGTAATACGATTACGATATGCAAGCTTTCGTGGCAACTCAGGCCCCTTCTTCAGGCAAAATGAAGAAGATGAAGAAGGGGTCCTGAGTTGCCTCAAAAGCTTGTAATCTTTTTAGTTAGCCAATAAAAGATGTCATTTTTCTTGACTTTTTACTACAAATATTTGTTGAAAAACAAAGAGGCAATTTAGTTGTTAAAATAAAGTACCCTAAGATAACAGCTTAAAAGCAAACCTATCATTCAAAATATTTTTAATGGCACCTCAAATGCTTTTTGGAAAATTTAAAAAACATTTATGGTACACGTCAAAAAAAATTAGCTCTATGAGTAGAATTTGACTTGAAGTCCATTCTTTAAAGGAAATATAGCATTTTCTGAGATAACATTTTACTTGTTTCAGTGTATAACCAAGCCTTGTACATTGTATTGTAAAGTTGGGCTGGGTCCTGGTGTCTTGCTTCTCCAAATAGCAGTTAGGTTAGATATTAAAGTGTTGGGGTAGTGATAATCTTTAAAAAGATGTTAACAAGCTTATCATGTTTGTATATTAAATGTTCATATATTTCAGACATAAGTGCAGTTAAGTTTTTTGTCATTCAGGTAAGGAATAAAGATAAAATTCTTTGACAATATCAGCAAAGATTAATTAAGTGGCACACCCAGAAAAACGCATTGAAATTTTTTTTTTATCATTTCTGAGGTCTGTAGGCCAAGAAAAACAAAAATCAATAGTTTTTTCCAACACTGATCATGCAGTTTGTTAATTACAGAGGTCTACCAAACGATAGAGAAAGCCGTTAAAGATAAAAGTAAAAGTAACATTTATTAAATGTTTCCAACAATATCAAAGCAATAGCTTTGCATTTTTTTATTTGTTTTATTGTGAAACAAATATATTAAACACATTTTAACAAAATTAATAACAATATCAACATGAAAAGCAGGTCTATAAAACCACAAAACAGGAACAGAGCAGCCTTTCACACATCAGAGCATGCTGCTGAACATGGTGCTTCAGCCTGTGTGGGGGGAAGAAAGAGAGTTTGTGTCTTGAGAACTGAAACTGAAAAAACTCAATTGTTTTATGTAATGTAGCTTTAGTGTTTCCATAACTCACCTTTCTGAATAGTATTTCATTTTTTCTGGTGGTATATGAAGAAGCAGTTTTGGTTCGTGTTCAAGCACAGGAAGACTCCACATTTATGGCACTTCCACCTAGAGACTCCCTTTGTGCAGTAGCTACATCTCCCTCGATTATCAGAGTGGATGGGCCAATGTGCAATGTTGTCAAATCACACATCTGGCGTTGGTTGGGATGATCTTGCATTGGAGCTCCTTGGTTCCTCAGCAGGAGGCGAGGAAGATGGTGGCCTGCCAATTTGGGGCTTGTTGATGAGCTTGAGACTTCCAGCAATACTCAAACGAAAATTTGTCAGAGGCATTGACTTCTCATGTAGCAGCTGACATTCCCTCTTGTAAAGAAGCCAGGAATTTGACATGGCAAGGTCAAGTATGTAACCAAACAGTGGAAAATACCACCGCCTTGATTTCACAGGGGTCTTGTATAGGTGCACAAGCATATCAGATAGGTCAATGCCTCCCATGTGTTCATTGTAGGCTTTGATGAGGAATGGGCAAGAAACACTGATCTTTGAACGAGCCTCCTTGCTCCACCGCTTCAAAGGCTCAACTCCACAGGCATTGCTCAGTAGGGTGACGCACTTGTTGTCCACCCATTTCACTGCGATCATCCCATCACTGGACCTGTAGTCGCATGCTCCACGACCTTTCTTCACCAGCTCTTTATCTGGCATCAGTGGAGCTCCACTAATGCAGTTTGTCCGCACTGTACCAATGTAGCTGATTCCCAGAGTGGAGCCTCTGGAACAACCCAAAACTGGTAAAATAGTTGTCACAAAACACAACAGACAGACATGGTGCTGTTATAGCTTTGCACAGTCGTGTCACCACTTTGGCCCCCAGAAGCAACATCTGCTCCTCCTCACTCAGGTCAACATTGAAAAATGTGGATTTTCCTTGATAAAGTAAGAGATCATGTATAATGCCACAGGAACTGGCCCGACAGAAGACTTTGAAACCCCACTTATCTGGTTTATTGGCAATGTACTGACGCAGATTCCCTGCCCGTGTGCCTTTGTATGCCACCATTACTTCATCTACACTCTGCCTGTAAGTGGATGGAATAAGGAGACACTGCTTCCTCAGCATTTCAAACAGAGGGCGGATTTTATAAAACCGATCCTGGCTGCTGTCACACTGCTCATTGTCAGTGAAGTGAACAAGTTTGTGTAACAACTGGAACCTTTTGACGGGCATAATATCAGCTATAAGGTTGTACTGTGACAGATGGTGCCAGTAATCGTCTATGGATGGGCATTCGAAAACTCCCATGTACAACAGAATGGCCAGGAAAGATTCAATTTCATGAGAGGTGGTTTGTATGGAATCTCCAAACTTCTGGACAGAATACAAATTACTGTGGTTAGAAATATGTTAACCCATCTCGTTAGTGAACATCTTCTTGAAGTACTGCAGTGGTGTTTCAATTTCATCTGGGGGATCAAATGTGGAATCTGGCACAGGTATTGACTCAATGTCCTGCTTTTTCCATGGTGGCCTTCTATGATCTAACTTGCATTCCTCTTTTTGCTCTGTCATACTGACTGTTTTTAGGCAGTTTTTACCTTTGTTAGCTATTTTCTTTTTTTTTTCTGGTGTTGTTGGTGGTTCAACATCTGGGTCTTCATCCTTATCCAAGGACATAAAATCATCAGCATCAGAGTGATGTGCCCATGTGGGATGGAAATCTGGGTCTGCTATTCTGTCATCGTCACTATCACTGCACCCTTCAGCATCAGACAGAGCAAGGTTTTCAGGTACTACTGCCAGTTTAGAGGATGGCCTTTTGCCATAGAATGTCCTGGTGTCCATCTACATAATATATAAACAACACACACTGAGATGCTTTTCATGAAATATCTATCTAAAATATTGCAATAACTATTACATTGCATTATAGTATAATGAATTCAGTGATTACATTGTAAAATTAGAGAAAATGTAATGAAATAGCACTACATGTAAATGAACAGAATGAACAGAAAACACTGCTATCCGTAGATATTTTTGGTAGCATTTGTAGTACAATAATTACCCATAAACGGGCATCTCTACCATTTGGCACAGCATTTTAAAAAAAATTTCTGCATCATGAATTTTTTGTAAGGGGGAGTTTATTGTCAACCATTCGCTTAAATAACCCCTCTGAATTTATATTTTATTGAAAATATCTGCTTACTTTTGAAGCCGCTTACGGTGTATGTGACAACTTGGAGGGAGTCTTTAAAATTCTTCGTCTACAATTGAGCTCGCTGAAGTGGTGCCTCTGTTTTCGCACCACAGCACCATCTGGTGTATTTTCTGAGTACTGCATGCTCTCCAAGCACAGAACTGAATGCCCAGCCCAGTATTGTAACGCCACACGCAACGCATTTAAAGGGGGGATCGTCATTTAAATGGTCTACCATTTGGTCGAGCAGGCACTTAAAGGGTTAAATGGTTTTACATCTTTGAGCTTTTTTTTATTTTAGTAAATTTAATCTTCTATGTCTGTTCTAGAGGTAGCTGGGCGGTCTCATGGTCTGGAACCCCTGAAGATTTTATTTTTACTCCAGTCATTTGGAGTTTTTTTTGTTTTTTCTGTCCTCCCTGGCCATTGGACCTTACTTTTATTCTATGTTAATGGGTTTTGTCTCATTTTAATTCTTACTTTGTCTTTTTTCTCTTTCTTCATCATGTAAAGCATAATGTAGAGCTACATTATTTGTATGAAAATGTGCTATATAAATAAATGTTGTTGTTGTTGTAGTACTAGGATTTTGTACTGTGTTACCCATTATGGATACAATGAGAAGTCAAGCTAAATGACACCTTTTATTGGCTAACTAAAAAGATTACAATATATAAGCTTTTAAGGTAACTCAGGAAGGAGTTTTGCTTGACTTCTCATTGCATCCTAAATTTAATCACAAAGCAATGGAAAGTAGATGGCGGCACTGATAAAAGAAACTGAGCTCTTAATGCCTCTAAAAGTTGCAGTACCGATGTAGCAATGTAATGAAACACCATTGAAAATACTTAGATAAAGAAGAGTCTTGAGCCATCATTATATATGAACACCAAATATGGACATCCTTTATTTACAGCAGCTGCTTGACCCCCTCCCCCTGCCAACCACATGCCTTGTTCAAAACCTCTTGGCCGAATTCCTTTAATCAGCTAAGTTCATTTACATGCAGTATAATCACTATGAACCCTTTCAAACATACCAATCAGCATGCAGATAAATGGTATGGTTCAGAAACGTACCTCTGCTGTAAAGTCCCAAAATAGTTAATCATTAAGAGTCCTGAGTGGATACTTGGTTAAAATAAGTATGACTTCTTATATGTAAACTGTTTATCAGTGCACAGACTATAAAGCTAATATTAAATATGATCTCATATTCTAATTTAAATGTACTGGTACGCATAAAGTCAGGGTGTTCTAGTTTAACAGGCAAATAATTTCAAGCAATTTTTTCTTTTCTCTTAAAACACTGAGTCAAGACAAACACCGTGTCATTATTATAAGAACAGTCGGCCAAGGTGCTTGTCCCTCATTCTTTTCTGATATGGCATATTACATGCTTAAGTACAATAATAGCATTCTGATTAGGAATATGTATCACAGAGACTGTACTCTATATGATCGGTGCAGCATTCTATAAATAGTGAGTTACTATAGGGAACCATTAGTAATGAAATAAAATGTTCAGAACTTCACTGGAGTTTGCTGAACAAATTGTTAACAACTGTCCTTAAACTGCTTCTTACTAGGGTGCTTATGACTACATTTAAGGACAGCAGGATGCTGATCAATCAGTCTAAATGGACCTTGAACACAGCAGTGGGAACAGGTTACCTTAAATGTATCCAGCATATTTCAATAGCTTTTATGTAAAAAAGGAAGTAATGCAAGTTGTTTTATGCAAGAGATCTCATTACACATGCTACCACTGCTAGAGCAAAACAAGTAAAAAATCTATTTAAAACCCCCCTGGATGTGCATGCCATTATTTCATGCTTTCAGAGTTTATGATGATTATTACAATTCAGACCTGTAAGACAATATCCTACAGTATTTAACACCATAGAATAATTCTCAAGTTGACTATGTTGTGTTTGTGACTATTAGTAAGTTGCAGCACTAATTTGTGAAATGACGAACTGACACAGTGAACCCGCAGAGTGATTAAATGCAAAGAGCGTTTCTAAGGCTTTAAGAGGTTAAAAATATTCCTTTAGCAAGAACAACGAGCTGCCCCACTGTTTTACTTTTAATACTGCCATTTCAAATAAAACGATAATCACCTCACTTAATTAACCTGTCTTTGGCACCTTAGCTGCCTGGGCACGTTTTACTGCTTGTTAGCAAGTCACAAACGATCAGGATGAAGGTGACAGAAATTCAAATTCAGCCTTAAGAAAATTCTGTAATATTATACACTATGTAATAACTAGAGGTTTGGTAGCTTACATATAGTGAGGGATCTTCAACTATTTATAACTATAGGGAACTATAACTTTTTTTATATAAAGTATAATATTTCATTTTAAATAGGCTTTCTAAGATTATTTTGATTGGTCCTACTCTTTACAACTAACACAGCAATGCCTTGTTTATTACCTTTTGAAATGTAGATGCATATTATGAGGAATCAGTCAGTCAGTCATTATCCAACCCACTATATCCTAACAAACGGTCATGAGGGTCTGCTGGAGCCAATTCCACAATTGGCAGGAACAAACCCCGGGCAGGGCGCAAGCCCACCCACACACACCAAGCATACACTAGGGACAATTTAGGATCGCCAACGCACCTAACCTGCATCTCTTTGGACTGTGGGAAGAAACCGGAGCACCCGGAGGAAACCCACGCAGACACGGCGAGAACATGCAAACTCCATGCAGGGAGGACCTGGGAAGTGAAACCAGGTCTTCTTACTGCGAGGCAGAAGTGCTACCACTGCGCCACCATGCCACTCATATGAGGAATCAAATTGTTCTTAATTTCACCTTATGAGTACAAAGGAAAATCATATTAGCTTCAGGCAAACTGATAAGGCATTAGATCTGTCTATACAATTTGGAGTTACAGTTGATATCTCAGCAACATCAGCTGCAAACCACATACTAAGCCTGGGTTGACTACAAGTTCTTCCTGACACACACACAGCAGTACTCACATAGATACAATTTTAAAACCTACCATTGACAAAACCCATGTCTTATGATGTGTGAGGAAATACAGAGTAATTGGAGAAAAACCCACATAGACACAGTAACAAGGAGCAAACTTCCATATAGACAGTAGCTTGACTAGTGCTTGTATTTAATAATATAATAATATCTCACAGCAGGAAAACAGTCCTAACTGGTGCAAAATTCTCAGAATGATTCAATATGAACCTACTCTTAGGAATCAGAGTAAACTCATTTTATCAGTTGTCCTAATGTAGGTAACTACTCCCCACTTCAGCAGGATTTTGGAGAGCTCATGAGCTGTTCTAACCCACTAAGTGCTGCCAGAATATGACAACACCAACAACAACAACATTTATTTATATAGCATGTTTTCATACAAATGATGTAGCTGTAGCTAAAAGTGCTTTACAGGATGAAGAAAGAGAAAAAAAAGACAAAATATAAAAATAAAATTAGGCAATACTAATTAACATAGATTAAAGTAAGGTCCAATGGCCAGGGAGGACAGAAAAAGTACTAAAACAAACTCCAAGTGGCTGGAGAGGCCATGAGACCACCCAGCCTTCACTAGGCATTCTACATAACATAAATGATCTCAATCAGTCCTCATGGTTTTCAGGCTCCACATGGAAGAATTAGACGATGATGGTCATGTGGGCCTCAGGCCTTCGATCCATCAATGTAGGGACTGCATGGTGCCATGATAAGGTGGTAGGGGTGCAGATCGCCACCACAAAAAAACAGAAAAAGAACAGCAGAGAAAGTAGGGATTAGTATGGATTTCGGAGCCACGAAAGAAAATTATAATTAAATGTATATACAGAATATCAGGGTTTTAACTAAGATGAAGCTATGAGAAAACCATGTTAAAATACTGAGTTGTAGCAGTTTTTTAAATTGCTCCACTGTATTAGCCTGGTGAATTTCTATTGGTAAGCTATTCCAAATTTTAGGTGCATAATAGCAGAAGGCCTTACCACTTCTTTTAAGTTTAGCTAGACATTCATTTGATGATCTAAGGTTACAATTTGGAGTGTATGGTGAAAGACATTCTGAAATATAGAGTGGAGTGAGATTATTTAAGTCTTTGTGAACCATAAGTAGTATTTTAAAGTCAATTTTAATTGGCACAGTTAACCAATGTAGTGACATCAGAACTGGAGAGATGTGCTCGGATTTTCTTTTCCTAGTTAAGATTCTGCCAGCTACATTCTGCAATAGTTGCGATCGATTGATGTCTTTTTGGGTAATCCTGAGAGGAGTGTGTTACAATAACCTAGCCGACTGAAAAGTGTGAACTAATTTCTCAGCATTTTGCAAAGTTTTAAGTGGTCTAACTTTTGCTATATTTCTTAAATGAAAAAATGCTCTCCTAATGATCTGATTAATATGTGATTTAAAATGTAGGTCAGAGTCAATAATTACCCCTAAATTCTTTACCTCCATCTTGACTTTTAAGGTTAATGGATCAAGTTTATTTCTAATACCCTCATTACAGTATATCCATTTTTGCCAATCACTAAAATTTCTGTTTTCTCCTTATTTAGTTTGAGAAAATTACTATTCATCCATTGAGAAACACAAGTAAGACATTTTGTCAGTGAATCAAGAGAGTCGAAGTCATCAGGCTCTATTAAAAAATACACTTGTGTGTCATCAATATAGCTGTGGTAGCTCACGTTATGCCATTCAAACAGAGATCAGCATGCACATCCCGGGAAAGGCAGAAGAGTTTGAAGACGATAAACAACAACAACAACAAAAAATGCTGAATGACATAAAAAGATATCAGTTTGACAGAGATTAATATTTGTAACAAACCTTGTACATCATATGATCTTTCAGTCCATACAGAGAAGCAGTGTGCTGTCAGCTGAAATGAAAGTGTTGGTAATGTTAGGTTTTTTTGAACATATAAAAATGCAGCTTTGCAACAGTGATGATTTAGGTTTGTCACAGCTCTCCATTTCTCAAATTTTGCACCAAACTTTGAACGTTCTTATAACACATGAGGAGCTGGCAGCTATCCTGGAGGAAATTATATTTACATTATAATTACTATTTATATTTAACACGTGGACACGATATATGACTTGGCAAAAAGATGGATGATGCAAGATAATATTCAAGAGTGTACAACATGGAGCAGATCAATTGGCCAAGAGGCACAAAAAAGGACACCTGAGTTGCATAACACATTTCTCTCAGTTTTAATCTTGTCAGTGTAATTGTGATGGGTCATGTCACTGATATAGCGATTGTCCAAATACTGTAGTTTACAGCAAAAGTATTTTCTTTGTAAATAGTTAAAGGTGCACTTACCTTTTAGAATGAGTTTAGTACAGAGAGTCACACCCCTTTGTTAGTGACTACATAGTGGCATGCAGACACACTGCAGTAGGAGTTAGTGTTAGGGGTAGGGTTGGACTGGTATGAGTGTGAGGCTTGGAGGCTTACAAACACATAAATATCTACAGAAAGAGACCATCATTCCAGCAGTAGTCTGCCACTATGAAATAAAGTGGCATGATTGGTTACGAGCACACATTCAGACAGGGCCTGGAGAATAGTTTGGAGAACCAGTAGGAAGTGGATGAATGGAAGGCACCTTGCACGCACACCAACATGCACATGTGCGTAAGGGTGTTAGGTATAGATATAGTAATTTCCTACCCGAAATGTGGACCGCAGTGCGACCAGCGTCACATTAGAACACTCCCGAGAGGATCCCTGGCGCTGATACTAGTGCTCATTTTTTGGCCATTCTCATTTGTTGATCATCTGAGTAACCGTGAAGAGAGTGTAAGGTACTTATCCAATTAGGACTATTGAGTTAATATTAGTAGTGGAGGTAATCGTTGAGAGAAAGGGGGCAAACTTTGGGCTTATTTAATCTTTGGATTAATTGATTTTTTGTTTCTTTTTGATTTCTTTGTGGAATAACTATCTGGAATTTTACTGTATTCTTTGGATGGAAGCAGATCTTTTCTTTTTGTTCTTGTCACTGCATAGCTCCTGGAAGGTGCAGGTGTTTATATTGTAAATAGTCCTTACTTTTCACTTCATGGCACTAATTGGTTTTTATTAGGAGTAAAAAAATTAATAAAGGACAGCATTTGGTTTTCCACGTCATATCTTATCTGTATTTCTCACTGACTACAATATGCCCATGGACATAATCCATGAAGAGGTTCAAATAGACAGAACCTCACAGTGATCCTGAATATTCTTGGGTAGCAGCTGCTCCTAAAACCTCAGCTGTGGTAGCCAATGGCTTTGTCTTCTGTTTTTGTGTATGTATATTCTTTTATAAGAAATTAACTGTTCTTCTTTTATGGATAATTCAATTTTACACAGGCAGGTAGTGACAACACTGTTATCTAGCTTCCAGAGTTTCTGGTAGACTACTCTTTCATGTTAAAATGGTAGCATGGCAGAAAAGTTCCTAAGTCATTAAGCAACAAGTGACTCAAGGATATTTAAAAATGCTGTAATTTGTGATTTTTTTTTAGGTTACTTGTCTCATCAATTTTACTGTGATTAACTACAGCCTATTAAATGAATACTGTAGAGCTCTACGTATCACAACCACCAGGCCAGCCTTTAAGCTATGGCCCTCAATTGTTTCTCTGTTATAACTGCTCATATTTTAACTACTTCTGCCTTTAAGCAAAGGAAGCTCATACATATTGCAAACAGTTTTATAACTTCTTTGAGTACTCATAGTTACATTCTGACAAGTTTAAATATTAGCGATCTAAAACATCCTTTTCATTCGTCGGATTATGAATTTGAGATTTCTACAATATACCTGTATATTTAACTGGCTAAAATGGCAAATACAAATATCTACAATATTCAGCACTGCCTTGTTAGAATGTGAATTTGCAATATCTGCAATACACTTTGTTAAATATACAGTACATCTGAGGCATGTTGTCTAGTGGTTGAATAGAGCTTTTAATTCAGTATATCTGTAATTATATTTTGACTAGTCAGAATTCAAATAGTAGACGTCTGTAATTTTGACAAGTTAAAATTAGAATTACAGATATGGTCAATTACATTTGACTAAATAAAATTTCATTTTAGATATAAAAAGTACATTAAAGATATCTACAATTCTAATGTCAACTAGTCAAAAATGTAATTACAGGTATCTTTAATTGAAAGCTCCATATAGAAGTCCAATAGAGAAACTGATTTTTCGTAGTCAAAATGAAAGTACAGGTATCAATTTGAATCGTGAGTTGCCAAAATGTAATATATATATTTTAAATTAGAATTTTGAATAGCTTAAATGTAATTATAGATATTCAAAGTAGGAATTAGCACAAGACATTACATGTTATAATGGCTTGTCATGTGTGTGCCATTGTACTTTTCAACTTTACAAATATCAACCCAGTTTAAGAAATGACTCTAGACTTTATTGAAAGATTATTTTGTTAAGTATAAAATCTTTAACAATACTAGGTGGTAACGTTTTATCAATCCTGACATTTGTCAGATGTATTTTATAATAAGAACTAGTACAGATTTGACAGATTGCTTTAAGTTACTTTAAGTTAGCAAGCCACTATTTCTCAGTGTCCATGCCTTTTAAATCTACCTGGAAATCACAAGCTGGTTATGCTGTATTTTTACTGAATGAAATAAGAACGTACATGTGTTAGAAGGTTAAGATTGAATTCTTTTTCCATTTAAAATTTTTTTTATTATTTTTTAATATTACAATTATTTACTAGTAAGCACACAAGTAGATAACCCTGAAGTAGCTGTTCCTTTCATTGTCATTTGCTCCTGTGTTTGCTCTGCTCAAAATTTAATTTCTATATTTAGATGCACTTAAAAAAAAAACTACACAGAAAAAAAATAAAATAAAAAGTTGTCTGTAAGAGCAAAATCTTTTAAGTTAATGTTAATGGTAAATTTACCTTACTTTTGCTTAATTTGAAAAGAATGCACATTTCATATAGATAAGGAAAGATTCTGTTTACCTCTATTAACTAAGAAGTTAATGGAATGGCCTTGACGCTCTGCTATATTTCTATGTTTAGACAATAGAATGCTCTCAGATTGAAGTAAGAAAGTTAAAACGAAACTTTAAGAGCATATAGTTTTCTAAATGAATGTGCGTATGTCAAACAAAGGTCCTGATGTAAATGATAACAGACAGAAACTTTAAGAAATGTAATTTAGACACTTAAATGGAACATTATATATAAGATATTTTTTTGCATGGCAGCTCTGTTGTTAGCATCCTTTTCCCAATATATCCAGCATTTCTCCTCTGCACATGTCCAAACCAATGCAATCTTGTCTCTCTGACTTTGTCTCCCAACCATCCAACATGAGCTGACTCTCTAATATACTCTAATGTACACAACTCTGTGACTGTTCTTGAATGGCCCAGCCAGAGCCCTGACTTAAACCCAATTGAGCATCTCTGGAGAGACTTAAAAATGGATGTCCACCAGCGTTTACCATCCAACCTGACAGAACTGGAGAGGATCTGCAAGGAGGAATGGCAGAGGATCCCCAAATCCAGGTGTGAAAAACTTGTTGAATCTTTCCCAAGAAGCCTCATGGCTGTATTAGCTCAAAAGGGTGCTTCTACTAAATATTCAGCAAAGGGTCTGAATACTTAGGACCATGTGATATTTCAGTTTTTCTTTTTTAATAAATCTGCAACAGTTTCAAAAAATCTTTTTTTTGTCTGTCAATATGGAGTGCTGTGTGTACATTAATGAGGGAAAAATTAATTTAAATGATTTTAGCAAATGGCTGCAATATAACAAAGAGTGAAAAATTGAAGGGGGTCTGAATACTTTCAGTACCCACTGTATATGACATTTCACAGGCTGTGGCATTTAAAACTACTGTGCAAAAAGTATCAAAAATGTCATCACTTTGTGGCATGAGAATGGTAGTAACGATGTCTTGGACCAGGCAACCCGTACTGTGTTCGAATACAGAGTGGTGGCGAATTGATTGTCGCTAGAGCAGCGCGTATGTTGTGTGTGTTTATACAACCCACTGAATTAAAGCTGAAAGTCTGCACTTCAACTGTATCTGAGTTGTTTCATTTAAAATTCATTGTGGTAATGTACAGAACCAAAATTAGAAAAAGTTGTCTCTGTCCAAATATGTATGGGCCTAACTGTACTCTGCAACAGACAACTATCCGGTGGTGAAACTGAGGATGGCAGTTGAATTTGGAGGCAGTGGCCCTAGTGTGCTAACCATCACAAGAATAAACACAAAATTCAACATCAGCGGAACTGTTTTGCATGTGAAGGGAGCATGTAGGCCCAGGAGTGTGCATACAGATTCCAACACAGCTCTTATGGCGAATGTCTTTCAAAATTGGGTTCTTCTTCAGGCGTGTATTGATCTGGATGGCCCATTCGTGGACCATGCCATGGAGAACAGGGGATGAAAAAACATTTAAGGTTTTAAATGTTCATGTTCCATTATGTTACTTGATAATAACATTGGTAGTTTCCTAACAATAATGCCTTTTCAATCATATACATAAATATGGGGCACCCTGCAGATAGACAAGAAAGCAAAAACATATTCAAAAATAATATTTACAAAATCTAAACAAAACAACAACAAATTTGAGCCAGGAATGCAAACCCTGGCTGTACTATAACAACATTCTTGTCTTTTTCTTCTGTAGCTGGATTATCAACAACCTGAAATAGGATCATTAACTTCACTTGTTCTCCACCTCCCACTCTGGTTCTTCTAGGCCCACTACTGCTGAAGTAGTAAATTCCACTCGGGACTAATACAATTTATCTAATCTAATCTAAGAATATCAATAAATGAAGTTTTCTTTTTGGAACCTAAACACTTCTTTTGTCTTTTTGCCTCTTATTTTCTCAGAGTGATGAACAAGTAGCTGATCAGAAGTGAGTACAGTACAATTGCCTGACAGATCTGCACACACATATTGTAAATCATTGTATTTTGTCAGTAAAGTAGTGAAAAGTCAATCAAAATGACACCTTGTATTGGCTAACTAAAAAGCAACTCAGACCTCTTCTTCAGGAAAGATGTAATCAGTGAAGTGGTATTAGTAACTGCCTGAAAGGTATGTAAAGAAAAAAAAGATGGTAGGTAAACAAGCTACAACAAACTGAAAGAACTGGCACCTAATGCTCTCTTTTAAGTTGCTTTTGCTTTAAAGAAGGTGACACAACTTTTCACACTATTCTCTTCTCTAAAACATTTGTATGAAACAAAGCCAGAATGTATCCATGAACTTATCAGACAAGAACGAGAAAAAAAAATGAAACACCATATCTCAGTTTAGGAGTTTCAGTCAAGGAGACCTTGTTATGCTCTTGGTCCTCAACTATCAGTCTAAATCAGTGTTTCTTAGGTTGCGGATATGTTTGTGGTGGGTCACTACATGCCTGTATAGTAAAGTTAGTTGAGTTTTTCCAAGCATAAATTCTGTGTTGAGTGATATACCTCTATTTGACATACTGTTTATTATGGTAGTATTTAATCCAAGATGGAGTCAATAATCCCGTTGACGCCTCACAGACAGCTTTTGTTTCTATGGTATGATAATATAATTAAAATTCCCTACAAAATCAACCTGAGATAACTGACAAGCAAAGACACAAAAAAGGAAGTTAGAGCGAGATAGAGAGAAAGATAGAGGAGGGAATGAATGACCAGCTTATGAGGTGAACAGACCTGTGGTGCTAGTTTGACATTTCAAAATGAAAAGAACTGGTGAGGCACAAAGATCTGACAATTTTCAGGGTGTTGTGGGGGAATAAGTCAATATGGTATAGTTCTGGGGCAGCTTTTTATGCTAATACAGTCATATCCTTGCAGTCTCAGTAGTAATGTACAACTGATTGGTGCTTCATAGCATGTTCACCATTATTTTATAATTTGAGTCTACAGTAAATCTGCAACAGAGGAGCAAACAAGACTTTGTATTATCATACCTTGGAGAGGATGAATTCCTCCTTTTAGCACTTGACTATTATAAAGTATTTCAATAAATCTCAGTTGACAAGTAGTGTGAAGGACATATTTTTTGGACCATTGAGATCTGTAAGATCTCTTTTTAGTGAAATTGTGCATAACTTCCATCTTAGAGCTTTTTGACCCCTATACTGTTTTCTAGTACTTTTTGAATCTGATTTGCCTGATTATTTGTCTTGCCTGAGAATGGCCATATGCTAGTTATCTATACTAATCTTTTGGATTGTGAACACTGAACAATCAACTATTTTGCTTTGCACCATCCCCCACTATAACCTATCACCCATGGGAGAGAAGCAAAAGCTTTTAGTTTTCATCAAAAATGTCGATGTCTGGTTTTCGACTGATCTTGACATTTTAGGGTCCCCCCATACCGCAAACATCTATATCTCGATGATGGGTGTGTGTCTGTCTATGAGTGTGTGTCTGTGTGTCACAGTTTCTTGAGGACAATTTAGAGCTAAAAAGGCTGAAAGGAAAAATACCAAACTCGAAACCTAAGCCTGTTATGAGATGATGACATGCTGATTAGTTTTTGAGCCAAATCATGCAAGACAAAGAGACACTCTAGAAATAATATATAATATAATAATATAATTCTGCAATTAATTACAAATTCTTCCTATCAATTACTATCATAATGAACTATTTTATGATCAGAAAGATCAGCATCAGAGCAGTAAATAATTTCTGAAATGTTATAGTATAGTTTCGGAAACTTGTTTCCAAGGGTGCAAAGCCTACTGACGCTCACATCCAAATTTTTGAATACTACTTCATTAGACTCTTTCTGTCAGCTTTCCACAATCTGCTCCTAAATAATGACTTGCAGTATCTGCTGAGTCTGACCGGGGGCCATTATGCTCACTGTCCACACACAGCAGCGTCTTCATTCTTCATTTAGAAAGAAAGACCAGCAAAGTGGGCAAGTGTGTCTGTTAGGTATGTTGCCTGACTACATTAAGGCCAGAAAATTGAAGCTAGAGCAGTTCACAACCTGGAGGATGATAGGATCTGAAGTGTTGCTAGAAATGTAAAATGAACTTGATGCAAAAAAACTGACACTGCAACTCTGAACATCTTTTTAAACTAGAGGCAATGGCATCTTTGTTCCTCTTTTATTCAGATATGTTTACTTTTTTATAGTTGACAGTTTTCTCCTCCCAAGGCATTTTCTGAGTTCTCAGGAACCTAACCCCACATGCTGTAAAAAGTAATTCATATTAAATTGTAATTTCCGGCTACACTATGCATTAAACTGAAACTGGACACAGCTTTGTCATTAGAGATCAAATAGGACACTTGCAACAACTGTAAATATTCCCTTTTAAAGAACATACACCATTATTGTTTTGCATTGTTTTCCTATGCATATAGCAAAAGAGCAATGCTGGCCACTATAAAGTATAAGTCAAAGTTATTTCTTCACAATAATGGTACAGTATACAGGTGTACTAATCTGCCACATGAAATTGGTAAAATACCTAACATATTCTTAGATTTTAAGATGCATGAGTTCTAATGTAAAAAACAAAAGCCTTAAAACTCACCAAAATACATCCATTTCTCAAGCCAAGAGTGTTACTAAGTATTGATCTGTGTATTGAGATTGAATAAGCATTTATATTGAGGAAGCAGATTCTATCCCCTCTTTTTAATTCTATTTTTTTGTTCATTTATTAATTCATTTATTTACTTATTTTTACTAGTTAAAAATTTTTCTTATGGGAGGAGGATAATTTGTCTCAAACCTAGTTTTGTTAAACCTGACTTGCTTGTATGGAATGTTATTTGATTTTAATAAAATCACAAAAATGACTAAAAAAAGAGTTAGCACGCTTTGTGTAAAGGTAGAACTCATTCTTTGTGATTCAGCTTCATTTGCAGGGCTAGTTTGTGACTCACTCTGGAGATGTAGTGCATAGTAATGACTATACCAGGGGTCTCCAATATGTCGCTTGCGAGCTTCCGGTAGCGCAACCCTTTATCAAGCAGCTTGCCAAAGGGTTAATGAATCTATACTAATAAAAGGCAAAGCCCTCACTGACTGACTGACTGACTGACTGACTGACTGACTCACTCACTCACTCACTCACTCACTCACTCACTCACTGACTCATCAGTAATTCTCCACGTTCCCGTGTAGCTAGAAGGCTGAAATTTGGCAGGCTCAGTCCTTACAGCTTACTTACAGTTGGGCAGGTTTCATTTCAAAATTCTATGCATAATGGTCATAACTGGAAGCTATTTTTCTCCATATACTGTAATGGAGTTGAGCTTGAAAGTCGTGGGGAGCGGAGTTTCGTGTGACATCATCACTCCTCCCACGTAATCAAGTGAACTGACCGTCAATGCAGTACGTAGAAAACCAGGAAGAGCTCCAAAAAGCGCTGAAGAAAACATGCATTATATAATTGAGAAGGCAGCGAAACAATAATAAGCGAGCAAGTGACATATACAACCATACTCATGAGTGCTGCTACTTCAGAAACAAAGCACGGTGTAAACCTAAAGTTTAAATTAAGTTCATAGACAGGCTGCCGTTGGCGTTTGTCATGCCCACGGTAATCGGGATACAAGTTTAATGAGAGGACGCAGGATATAAACGAGAGTTTTGATCACTTTGTTAACTAAGTTAAAATTGCAGGTGAAGGGTTGTGCTTATACAAATTCCGAGAGACTGTGTTTGTGGGGGATTGACAAGTCACGTCATCATCTCCCCTCCCATTCACCTCATTTCGCTCTGAGCTGAGCTCCGCAGCTAACGCAGTTTTACGGAAGAGACTTTGTGACGCTGCCACCAAATACTCACAGAAAAATCCACAAGTTAATACACACGCTGTCTCTACAGTTTCTCTACACTGAATCCTCCAGGCACTACTTACAAAAGGTTATATTGACAATCGTGTTATGTTATTTTTAAAATGTTGCCTTTTCTTTTTACTTCTCCGCTGCCAAGCGCGGGTATTTTGCTATATATATATATATATATATATATAGATATAGATATAGATATAGATATAGATATATATATATATATAGATATGGCAACAACACTCATATCAATGACAAAACAATTACATTAACAATCATCTTACGTTATTTTTAAAATTTTTCCTTTTCGTTTTCATAACTTCTTTAACACACTACTTCTCCGCTGCGAAGCGCGGGTATTCTGCTAGTCCTACATAAATTTGAAAACTTGATTAGTCAAATTAGGGGTGGGTGATCTTTCCAAAAATCATATCACGATCCACAATCTGAATTGCAATCTGTCTTTTCAATGTGGTATACACTTAAGAGAATATCCAGACTCAAACTCCTCATAACCTAAGTAACACTTTATTTTAAACTAGCAAAATACCCGCGCTTCGCAGCGGTGAAATACTGTCTGAATATTTTTATTAATAAAAAAGTAAACATTTTTAGACTGAACGAAAATATGTAAAAAATTAATTGTTAAGGATCTCTCTGTATACCACGTTGTCAGTTCGGCCCTCTGGTTGTAATATGACTAAGCTGTGTGCTGAGCTCACTCTTGAGCATGCAATATACAGTTGGCCGTGTGAAAAGCAATCCCGCCTCAAATCAATGCCAACCTTTTGTAGTGTTTGTCCCTGAGACTTATTAATTGTCATTGCGAAGCAGAGCCTTACTGGAAATTGAACGCGTTTCAATTGAAATGGGAGATTAGATGGTATAACGGGGATGCGAGGAATAAAAACTGTGTCACCTGAGGCACTGCCAGTAAATATAGTTGCTTCAATTAGGTTGTTTTGTAGAGATGTGACCTGAAGTCTTGTGCCGTTACAAAGTTTCGGTGGTTGTAAGTTTCTGCTTCCTTGGCAAGGTCGTAAACGAAAGAAGACACCGCAGTGAACACAGAAGAGAACCCGTGGATTAAATAAAACCTACACAATAACTGTAACAATTGTAACAAATGAACAATAAAATAGAAGAGAACCCGTGAATTAAATAAAAAGGTTGCTTCGTTGGTGAAGCAAGGAAAAAGCACTTTCTTATATGTCGTTCGTTTTTAAAACAGTGAGAAAGCTGCTTCCTTGGCGAAGCTCGTAAACGAAAGAAGACACCGCAGTGAACACAGAAGAGAACCCGTGGATTAAATAAAACCTACACAATAACTATAAAAATCGTAATAAATGAACAATGAAACAGCGGAGAACCCGTGGATTAAATAAAAAGGCTGCTTCGTTGGCGAAGGACTTTCTTATATATCGTTCGTTTATAAAACAGTGCAGAAGCTCTGAGAAAGCTGCTTCCTTCACAAAGTAAGGAAACGACTGAAGAGACGGCGGGGACGCGGTAAGTGTTCGGCAATACAGCTGAAGCACTGCATTATGGGATCTGTAGTTTATTGTGTTACCAGTGCTTCATATCCCCGGGCCATTAATAACAATAATACAGTATATAAAATCATCTGCGGGCGGATATAATTACGCCGGGCGGATGTTGCCTCGGGCCTTGAGTTTGACACATATGGACTAAATAGAACTTGAAAAGATATATTTTTTCGTACATCGAGCCCGCGTGCTATTGTGGTTTTGCTTGCATGCCTCAATAAGTCATCCTCCCCTCGCTCTTACTTTTTTACCGTTCATCTAATGAATACACTGAGTATGGCTTTACCAAAACAATCATTGATGGCGAATAAAGTATCCATTATTTGAGTATGTAGATCGATGTATATATATATATATACATATATATATATACCCGCGTATCGCAGCGGAGATGTAGTGTGTTAAAGAAGCTATGAAAAAGAAAAGGGAACATTTTAAAAATAACGTAACATGACTGTCAATATACAGTAATTGTTTTGTGAGTTTTACTGAGTGTTGCTGTCATCAAGGATTTGATTATCATTATTTCTTTCAATCAGGTTCGTATTTGTAGGATGTGTTGTGTTCAAGTTACATTCCGTGTTTGTCAATCGTTGTAAAGATGACAGGTTTCATTCATCGATTCGTTTCTTACTGCATCAATAAACAGCTCGTCTTCTTCTTTATCTGAGACCCGACACACTGCATGCACGGGTTTTTTTTACACTGTCTTCCTTTAGCGGGACATTGACTTTTTCCACCGTGTGCTTTGTTTCCACAGTAGCTGCATTTATGAATATGCTTGTATGTATCAGACGCTTCATATTTTTTTGTGTAATTCGTTTTTTGTTCAGCGCTCTTTGGAACTGTTGCTTTTTGTCTGTGCACTGCGTCAGTTCACGTGAGCCGCTCGGTGTTCATGCATCGAAGTTTCCCAGCTGTGCTGTTGCCATGTCATGCTATGTCCATGGCTGTATCTAATGTTACCGAAGTCCCAGCACTTAAAACTTTCTCTCGCAGTTTCGCTGAGTTTGTGCCAAACACCACCCTGACCATCTCATTTTCCTCTGCATAAGGACTGTCCTTCACCCGTGAATATTTAGCGGCAGTGTTTCTATTGGATTGCCACTGACGGACGGCCTTATATGGGTAGGCACTAAATTACAAACGCCAGCGACAGCCTGTCTATGAACTTAATTTAAAGTTTAGGTTTACATTGTGCTTTGTTTCCGAAGTAGCAGAACTCATGAATATGGTTGTATATGTCACTCACTCGCTTCTTATTGTTTCGCTGCCTTCTCAATTATATAATGCATGTTTTCTTCAGTGCTTTTTGGGCCTCTTCCTGGTTTTCTACGTACTGCGTGATTACGTGGAAGGCGTGATGATGTCACACGAAACTCCGCCCCCACGGGTTTCAAGCTCATCTCCATTACAGTAAATGGAGAAAAACAGCTTCCAGTTATGACCATTACGCGTAGAATTTTGAAATGAAACCTGCCCAACTTTTGTAAGGAAGCTGTAAGGAATAACCCTACCAAATTTCAGCCTTCTATCTACACGGGAAGTTGGAGAATTAGTGATGAGTCAGTCAGTCAGTGAGTGAGTCAGTCAGGGCTTTTCCGTTTATTAATATAGATATCAGACAAAGTTGAATTCAATTGTTCTCTTGTTCGCTAGCTAAGCGGAGTTAAGGTACACACCTCGAAGCTGGCGAGTGACTGAGGAGAGCCCGCGCAAATAAATCAGTACTGCAAGCGAACTATGATACATTGCAAAATGAGAGAAGTCGCAAAATCAACCAGAATGTTCAAGCAAATTATAGAAAAAAACTCAACCTAAATCTGTTAAGTAGTCCTCTCATTTAAAGCAGACAGGCATACAGACAGACAGACACTGGATTTTATATATTATATATTAGTTAACCTTCAAAAGTCTCAAAAGCATTTCTGGAGCTTATTAGAGCCGGATGACTACAAGAATCTTCACCAAGCAGCTCTGAAAATGTCTGCTTTGTTTGTTTGTTGACTCCATACAGTGCCAGTAATCTGACTAACTAAAAAACACATCACACATGCAACTGGGCATGTGAATACTGTTGTGAAGTGAAACAGTGACATGTAACAAAATGACAAATCAATAAGGAATATCTGTGTATTTGCAATTGCATTGTTTTGTTTTGACATCATTCATGTTTTAAATCAATAGTCTGAGATACACTAGAAAATGCATACAGACATACAAAATGCACTTGCAGGTGAACTAAATATTTTTTGTGATGTTTCAATGCAAAAGGTGAGTTGTGGACACCAACATTTTGTAAATGTTCAGGCAAAACAAGCTTATTCAGTTTGTTTGGGTTGAAATAAGCTGTGAGAATAAACTTTAGAAAACATGAGTAGCTCTCGGCCATTTTTATTTTGTAAAAGTAGCTCTCGGTGGGGAAAAAAGGTTGGAGACTCCTGGACTATACAAAGCACCAATCTGTTTAATAACAACTCAAATGCAATTCTCATAATTAAATCTAAAGTAAACTCTATTTACATCAGAAATGTGTTTATGCATTGACATACTCTGAAGCTTATGTATGCTTTTTTGTCATTTTTGCTTTGAGTTTTTTTTCATTTGCCTCTTAACATAAGATGGGAGTTGTGGCATAATGCAGTTGAAGTATGCATTATCATGGTATATCACAAGTGCCACTTTCTATATAAACAACTCTGCTGTGATTTGCTGTCAGGGGAGCAGTACAGCAATTCTGGTCCAAAGCCACCAAGAAATAACAGAAGATCAAGGTGGTGGAGAAAGTCACCAGGCTGGAGCAGGAGCTTTTCCATGTGAAAGCAATATCCCAGGGCAGCCAAGGAGCTTGGACAAGATGGGGTGCTACCATTAATCGACACATCACCTCGGAAGACATCTGGAGGACGCCACAATCTAGACTTAGCTTCCTGCTGAGAGCAACCTACAACACCCTCCCATGCCCGTGGAACCTTCCGCAGTGGTATAGTGAGGAGGTAGACTGTTCCCTCTGTGGAAGTGTTAAGGTGAGCCTCAAGCACATATTGTCAGTTTGTAAGGTGGCTTTGACCCAGGGACACTTCAGGTGGCGCAATGATCAAGTCCAGGCAATGCTGCCCCAGATCCAGGGGAGCTGTAGGGTAGCAGCAAACCGCACACCAGCAATCATTAAGTATGCCCTAGCAGCATTTGTAAAGTCCGGTAGTACATATCAGCCTCCTGCACAGAAGAGGGTTAGCATGCTTATACCTGTCAAAGAGTGGCAGATGTTGGCAGACCTCGGAAAACAGCTGGTCTTCTCAAGAGAGGCTGCAATAACTACTGTCCTGCCAGACATTGTCATGTGGTCTGCAGTGGAGAAGAGGGTCCAGCTCATCGAACTAACCATCCTTTGAGAGGAGGGTATGATAACAGCTCACGAAAGGAAGTACTTCAGGTATACAGAGCTGGCAGGGGAGTGCCAAGAGGCTGGCTGGAAAGCCAGAGTTTACCCATGGAGTTTGGTTGCTGGGGCTTTATTGGCAAAGCAGTCCAATTGTTACATGGTGTGGGAGTGGCAGGCTCGAGCTTAAGGAAAGCCATTAAGGCACTGGGCAAAGAAACAGAGAAAGGGAGCTACTGGCTTTGGCTGCGGAGGAAGGAAATTGGTTGGGGGTCAGCACCCCAGTGAAGGCAGCTGCAAGGGGTGGCGGGGTGACTTCGCCAGGATGCCACTGGCCCCCACCCCCTTCACTGGAAGATGTACTGGTTTAGGGGATGAAACATCCGTGATTGGCGGTTTCCAGCTGACGACACTGCAGCTAACCTAACGGCACCGGTGAAGGTGCAACAGGTTGAAGAGCTGAAGCAGGATATACCATCTTATCTGTATGAACACAGTCACCCCGTGTAACACGTCCGTTGCTCAATGGATGATGCGGGGAACATTATAGTTTGGCCACTGACCTGGCCCCATCCCTGCTCATTTGCTGTGTCTGTGTGTTTTGAAGTGGTAGCTCCCATTTGAATAAATTCCCTGACTGTCCCTGTTTTGATTGGAATGGACTCAGTGTCTTCTCTTAGGTGCAGGGCAATGACTCACGCATTACAATTTATATATATATATATATATAGTAACGCTTGGGACACAGATTTGCACAGAGACACAGGAGGTCGTAGAAACAAGAAGGATTTTTATTCAAACACTGCAAACACATGAGCTTAATCGTGCTCCATGACAAGTCAGAGATGACAGTTCCACTAGGAGCAGAGAGAGATAAAAGCAAACAATCAATTCAAAACTGACAGGCGCTGCGCAAGGCTTATAAGTCGGTGGAGTACCGCGCAGGCTTGTATTACGCGTTATAGTGCAAGGATAAGGAGCAATGTGAGGGTAGTCAGTGTTTCAGGGTTTGTGGTTTTCCCAGGGGCGTCTGCATCTATTTGGGGTGCGATCAGCCCTCCAGCTCACACCCTCCCCTTCAGCTTTATTCACATTCCTGTGAATCAAGCGACTCTCTGTACCAAGTTCATGTAGTCGGATAATACGTCTGCGTTGACGTGTTCAGAACCTGATCGGTGCTTTACTGTGAAACTGTAAGGTTGTAAACCCAGAAACCATCTCATTAGACGAGAGTTTGTATCTTTCTGTCGGTACAACCACTGAAGTGGAGCATGATCAGTTACCAAAGTGAAGTTTCGTCCCCACAAGTAATAGCGAAGCGCTTCCACAGCCCACCTAATTGCCAAGCATTCTTTCTCAATTGTAGAATAATTGCGTTCCCTAGGAAGTAATTTCCTACTCAAATATGTGATTGGATGTTCTTCTCCATCAAAAATTTGTGACAGGACTGCGCCCACACCAAATGCACTTGCGTCTGTTTGCAAGATAAAATCTTTTGTGAAATCCGGGTTCCTTAGAACCGGGTAAGAAGACAATGCTTTTTTTAAATCGTTGAAAGAACGTTCGCAATTTTCTGTCCACAAGATAGGTCGGTTTTTCTGCCTCTAGTAAGTTCTGTAAGAGGAGCAGCTCTATGTGCAAAATTTGGAATGAATTTTCTGTAGTAACCAGCGAGCTCAGAAAAGCGCGTACTTGTTTCTGTGTCTCAGGTCTCGGGTAAACAAGCATTTCTTCTATTTTCCTTAATTGTGGCCTAAGTAAACCCTTGCCCATAGAATAGCCTAAGTAATGAGTCTCGGACATGCCTAGTTTACATTTCTTAGGGTTAGCAGTAAGGCCAGCCTGTCTCAAGCTTTCAAGAACGGCTTGAAGCCTCTAAGTGTGTTTTCCAATCATTGCTAAAAATCACGACATCGTCAAGGTATGCCCCCGGAATATTCAGAATGAGGACGTAGGATCTGATCCATCATACGCTGAAAAGTTAGAGGTGCCCGTGAAGACCAAACGGAGTCTTGTAAATTCATAGAGTCCGTCAGGAGTCGCAAATGCCGTTTTCTCACAACTGCTAGCCTCTAAAGGCACCTGCCAATAGCCTTTCGTGAGATCTAGCGTGGAGATATAGCTCGCCTGACCCAGTTTTTCCAACAGTTCATCGACACGGGGCATGGGATAAGCATCGAATTTAGAGACCTTATTCAAGCGTCTGAAATCGATACAGAACCGAACTTTGTGGGACTAATACGACTGGGCTGCCCCAGTCCCTTCTCCTTTCACGAATTACACCCAGTGTCAGCATCTTTTTTGCCTCTTCTCGCACAATATTTTGCGCGCTTCCGGTATCCGAACGGCCATCTGTCGCGAACATCAGGTTCAGTGGTAATTTTATGTTTTGTAATGTTAGTCTTGCCTGGTAAATCTGAAAAGACATCAGTGTTCCGTTCTATCAAAGATAACAGTTCTGTCTTTTGCGTGTCAGTAAGATCGTTACCAATGGTAACATCGGTCTGAGAAACAGCAGCCAAGGAAGTGTTAACCTCTTGTCGGTCGTGCCATTCCTTCAAGAGGTTAATGTGTAAAATCTGGAATGGTTTGCGCTGGCCTGGTATTCTAACCTTGTAATTTACGGACTCATACGCTCCTCAATAATGGCGGGCCCTGCCATTTAGCTAAGAATTTGTGTGGATCCGAGGGAACCAGTACCAAAACACGATCGCCAGGTTTGAACTCACGGAGCTTGCTGCCTATCGTAAAGACGCTTCTGAGTTTCCTGTTCTCGTTGTTGGTGTTCCACAGCAATAGAGGAAAGCATAGAAATTCTGTCTTGCAACGAAATTAGTCGATCTGCAAAGCTTGGACCTTGAGCTGCTCTCTCGTTTCCTATTCATTCCTCACGTATCACATCCAGGATGCCTCGCGGCCGCCTGCCTAATAACAACTCGAAGGGACTCAAGCCAGTGGACGCCTGTGGTGATTCTCACACCGCGTACAAAACAAAAGGTAGGACAGTGTTCCATGTTGTGGGATCATTATGAGCAACTCGCCTGATCATCTGTTTCAATGTTTTGTTAAATCGCTCGGTTAAACCATTCGTTTGAGGATGGTAAACAGTAGTACTCAATTTCTTAATAGCAAAGCTGTCACACAATTGTTTCATCACGCGAGAAGTGAAAGGTGTGCCTTGATCAGTTAAGATTTCTCTAGGGATACCAATACGAGTAAAAGTTTCACATAGTGCTTTGGCTACAGTTGAAGAGTTGGCCTTTTTCAGCGCAATCATTTCTGGATATCGTGTTGCATAATCAACCAACACCAGCAAATATTGGTACCCATCCTTAGTCTTAGGTAATGGTCCCACAATATCTAATCCCACACGCTGAAAGGGAACTTCCAATATGGGCATAGGACAAAGGGGAGCCGAGGAGGCTTATAAGCAGAGACGATCTGGCAGTCTGGACATGAAGTACAAAATCGTTCAACATCTTTTCCCATATTAAGCCAATAAAATCGTTTTGATAACCGGTCTCTAGTTTTGTCGGCACCGAGGTGTCCCCCCAAGATGTGTGAATGTGCCAGATGCAAAACAGTTTCCCTATGTGTTTCAGGTACCACCAGTTGTTCAATAAATTCCCCTCCAAATGATCTGAGATCACTCTGAAAAGGCAACCGTCCTTTTCTATAAAGTGTGGGGTTTTCACACCCCCGGAATTACGCTCTTGGTAATAAGAGTCATTAGCAGGGCGAGCCTGTTTAAATGCATATTCTAATGAGCTATCAGTATGCTGCAAATGCACAAAATCTGATTGTTCGTTAACGCTCGGTTTGTGTTCGGGCGTTTGCAATCTGGGAAGATGTATAAGGACCAGCCCATTCTGGAAGATTTTTGGGGGTGACCTCCTCCGTCTCACTGGAGAGATCGGGTTCAATATCTAAGTTGGGCTCTAGATTTTCCCCGGCTGCTACCAGTTCTTCGTCTTTGTTTTCTTCTTCTTCTCCGACCCCAATAAGTTCATTAGTGGACTGGACTACTGGCCCCTTACATTTATTAATCAGTTTCGGAAAAAGGGCATTTCTCCGTCCTATGAGTAATGGCCAAGGGCACGAGTCTGAAACGGCAGACCAAACCTTAAAGTGGCGACCCCTATAAGTTAAAGGAAGAAGTAAAGTCAACAACAACAACAACATTTATTTATATAGCACATTTTCATACAAAAAAATGTAGCTCAAAGTGCATTACATAATGAAGAATAGAAAAATAAGACACACAGTAAGAAAATAAAATAAGTCAACATTAATTAACATAGAATAAGAGTAAGGTCCAATGGCCAGGGGGGACAGAAAAAACAAAAAAACTCCAGACGGCCGGAGAAAAAAAATAAAATCTGCAAGGATTCCAGGCCATGAGACCGCCCAGTCCCCTCTGGGCAATCTACCTAACATAAATGAAACAGTCCTCTTTGTATTTATGGTTTTCACAGAAGGATTTGATGATGATGATGATGATGATGATGATCACGTGGACTTCTGGCTTTTAGTCCATCAATGCTGGGGCATCATGGTGCTTTGAGTAGGTTGGTGGTGGCGCAGGCCGCCACCACAGAAAAACCGGAAAAAGAAACAGAAGAGAGAGTAGGGGTCAGTTGGGATTTTAGAGCCACCATGAATAGTTATTATGATGAATTGAATATATAGAGTATCAGGATTAAGATAAAGTGAAGTTATAAAAAGGCCATGTTAAAGTAATGTGTTTTCAGCAGTGTTTTAAACTGCTTCACTGTATTAGCCAGGCGAATTCCTATCGGCAGGCTATTCCAGATTTTAGGTGCATAACAGCAGAAGGCCGCCTCACCACTTCTTTTAAGTTTAGCTTTTGGAATTCTAAGGAGATACTCATTTGAAGATCTAAGGTTAAAGTCTGATAATCTTTAACATCACCATGTACACAGCATATTTTTACAGTCTCACAGTCTCTAAGGCATTGTTCATTAAGACAGTCTCGTCTCACAATACAAAGGTCACTTCCCGAGTCTAACAATGCTGAGATTTCTCTGCCCCCCAATTTCACCAGGATCAACAAGCCATCTTTTCCATCCGGATATGTAATAGTTGAGCAACAAATCTCGGCCAGTCCAATCTCCATTAAATGAGCTGGAGACAAACGACATTCTCTTGCCAAATGGCCAAGTTGATCACACCGGAAACATCTACAGTCGGCTCCGTTTCCAAAATATCCTCTGCGACGTCCACCTCGACGTGCTCTGTAGTGTCCACGGTTTCCTCGGCCCACTGTTGCCGCTGTCTCCCCAGAAACAGGTGTCTCATCTACGACTTGATTTCCCGGGGTCCTACCTGACACCATTAGATTTTTAGGTCCTGAGCTTGTCGATCGAAGCGACGAGAATGTCCTGGACGTTCGTTCACAGGTTGCGAAGCAGCACGAAATCCACCGCTGTTTCTCCAAGCGGACTGTGAACCCTCTAATCGTCTGGACATAATCGTTAATGATTTAATATCATGACGTAGAAATTCATCTCGAAGAACTTCAGGTATGCCGGCCAGTAATATATTCACGACAACTGTTTCCATCACGTCTCCTTCAAACCAGCAGTGCACTTTATGTATCAAATCTTGAATTTGCGCACGGATTGGGTCATCCATGTTTAGTTTCCAGTCTCTAAGTGCATAAGTTTTAGACCTCTGAAATAAGTCTTCGGCGGCATCCATCTGTGCAACCACCCCACTTCTGGTACCACTTGTCACACTTGGGACACAGATTTGCACAGAGACACAGGAGGTCGTAGAAACAAGAAGGATTTTTATTCAAACACTGCAAACACATGAGCTTAAACGTGCTCCATGACAAGTCAGAGATGACAGTTCCGCTAGGAGCAGAGAGAGATAAAAGCAAACAATAAATTCCAAAACTGACAGGCGCTGCGCAAGGCTTATAAGTCGGCGGAGTACCACGCGAGGCTTGTATTACGCGTTATAGTGCAAGGATAAGGAGCAAAGTGAGGGTAGTCAGTGTTTCAGGGTTTGTGGTTTTCCCAGGGGCGTCTGTATCTATTTGGGGTGCGATCAGCCCTCCAGCTCACAATATATATATATTGTTGTAGTAAGTGTTGTAGTGTGCGGGACGTCTCCATGCTAGGAGGACCAGAGGAGCAAGCACTGTCTCCCTCGGGACGCTAAAAGGTAACCACCCTGGGTTTTAGCGCTGCCTCAGACTCCTGCAGGGCTTCATTGGAGTTGGAGCTTGGTGCAGCCCTGTTGGGATCCGCAGGTGCCACCGGGGGATGCTGTAGCAGGATGAGCCCTTATGGGCAGTTCTTCCACCACACCCGGAAATGCTGCCGGAAATAAGTAATCAAGCACCTGGAGCACTTCCGGGTGCCTCATAAAAGGAGCCAGCAGCCACTACTCGGAGAGCCAGAGTCGGGATGAAGCTTGTCCGGAGTAGTAGAAAGAAGATGACAAGGAAAAGAATGTTGTGTTTGTATTGTGCTTGTGCTTTGGACTGCGTTGTGCCTGTGGGAAATGGGGAAGAAAATAAAATAAAAAACATGTGTGGCTTGAACTTGTGTCTCATGCTTGTCTGTGTCGGGTTCAGGTAGCAGTGCCAGACTGGGTGGTCCACAGTGTGTATGGATTTTTTGTATGCTATTTATTCATTATTACTCTTACCTAATTTTAAGCTGTTTTTCTGTTATTCTAACTATTTCTTGGTAAAGTACTTTGAGATAAATCCAGTGTTATGAGAATGAGCTATAAATGTTGTTGATCAACATGTGTTTTCTGAACAATGCTGTTTGATGGTTTCATTTAAAATTACATGCGGTGGCTACTACGGGGTGTCACAGACCCCCAGTCCCCTTGCAGAACCTCTCTGTAGCCAGTCCCAGGTTCAAATAAGCTTTTTATTCTTTTCTTTATTTTTTTTCACTAGGGTTCTTTACTATTGAATAGAATGATACACTATCATCCACTGCTTTTCCTGTTTTTCTTTCCTGCATCATTTTATAAGGTTGTGTTGTGAAAATAAAAATCAGTCAAATAACTTAACAAAGCAAGTTTTAAACTGTATTATTGTGTGAGAGAAATATTATAGCATATGAGTGTACACAAGACTACACTTCACACCTCCAGCCTCAGGCCCTTGAATGAAGTCCCAGGGTCCTATGGCAGAGAGGTCTTATTGCCTGTTAGAGGTCTACAGCCAAAGATTTTTGAGGTAATTTGAGCAATGGCTGAATAGATATCAAATTTCATCAAGGTTATTTTGGGTCTTTAGTGTGCGATTTTATAGGTGTACTTTTCCACAGGCCTTTGTTTAATAGCTACAAGGGCACAGTTATTATGTTTATTGGATTGAAAAAAACTAAATAAACTACTGGACCATTTCAGTCAAGGAACCCTAACAACAAAAGATGTCCTGCTTCTTCTCTTTTGTATATTTTTATTATTCAAGTAGAATTTTTTTTAGAGAAATCGTCTTCGTCTAAGTTCAGTCGACACCTAACTGTGTGGTTAACTACTTTTTTTCTTTCTCCATATAACCTGCATTTCAACTTTTCAACACCCCTCTTTTGTACTACTCATTTTATTGCCTGCTTTTAAATTTACCATTTAGTTCTTTTTTAATTGAAATTGTATATATATGTTAATACTTGATTTCTGGATTATTTTATATAAATTAAAATATGCAGATATGCACAAATCCTTTATAAGGATATAATGTCACCTTTTCCATTTTTTTTCAGAAAAGTTCAAGCAAGGAATTGGTTAAAACAAAAATACTCTATAAATATTTAAAAAGTATAAAATGGTAGCTAAAAGTATAAAAAAAGAATAAAAAACAAAAAAATTACTTGTCAGTTTGAAAATAATCAGATTTGACTTTTGAAGGAAACAAGACTGCTATGATGCTCAATTTAACTGTCATCACGGTTTCTTCAGAAACAAGAAAGGGAAACGCTGGCATTGCCTATATGGTTTATGGAAGTCATTAGTAAAACACCTCTACCATTCATGTTAATGAAAGCAACATTCAGAAGTAATTACCCATAACGATGCGGTACATCGGTATCTCATCTGCTACTGCTCATGAGAAGAGAAATGTACAATTAGTAAATGCACCATGTGAAGGGCAGACAAAGGATCTGATATATTCAAGCGATAACAGGATGGAGACTGAGCATGCGACTCAGTCAGCTCATGGTGATAATCTTGAAGGGCGAACTCAGCAGTGCTGACCATTCTCCTTGGATAAACAGACATACACAGACTACCTACAGTCCCATTCCCCACTATGTATATTTCATTTTAAAGGCTTTGCATGGGAGAAGATTACTATGACTCAAATAAGAGAGGGTGAAAAACAGCTTGATGTGCTACCATCCAGATTAGAATTAGATTAAGTTTTCATTTCAAAATATTTTAATCATGTTCTTTACTTCATTATAAATATGTAATGGTGCCAGAGAAAATAAAATAATCACAATCTGTTAAATATATTTTTTAGATGGCAATAAAAATATATCCAATATAGTCACAGCAGTAAACGAGTCTTGTAGCCCAATCTTCTATTTTCCCTTTACCCAAGAAAAATGTGGAGGAAGGCTGATCCCTCCCAAAGAGACACAACTTCTAGTCACCACCCAACAAAAAGGAATATAAAGGTATACTTAGACAGTGTATCTTCAATTCGTGTACAGAACACTCTAAGTGGATACCGAAGGTACTTCAGGTTGAGAAATTCAACAACAAAGTCCCATTCCAAGGTTTAATAAGGGCTCTGTTTGTTATGTCTAAATTTAAAGTGTGAATACTAATAAAAGAATGCACATCATTCCTTAAAATAAACAACTTTTGTCCACTATTTAGTTTGCTAAGTATCCCTTACTGTCACACTATATACTGTATAGGGCTAAGTATTTAATAAAGCAAGGGACTACATTTCAGTTTTTAAACATATAAGAAATTATACAGGCGGCACAGTGGTAGCACTGCTGCCTCACAGTTAGGAGACCCGGGTTCGCTTCCCGGGTCCTCCCTGCATGGAGTTTGCATGTTCTCCCCGTGTCTGCGTGGGTTTCTTTTGGGTGCTCCGGTTTCCTCCCACAGTCCAAAGACATGCAGGTTAGGTGCATTGCCAATTCTTAATTGTCCCGTGTGTGTGTGTGTGCCTGCCCTGCCCGGGGTTTTTTCCTGCCTTGCGCCCTGTGTTGGCTGGGATTGGCTCCAGCAGACCCCCGTGACCCTGTATTCGGATTCAGCGGGTTAGAAAATGGATGGATGGATGGATAATGGATGAAATTATACTTTTTAAATTTGTTCTCTGAATGCAACAGTCTTGATTAATGACAGAAAAAACTTCTGCACACACATGGGCCGACTCACAACGGACAAATTTAGAATCTCAAATCAAGAAATTTTAGCATCTGCAATGATAAACACATACATTGGACTGGTGTCTGCCTGTCATACTCATGGGTGCCATCTATCATGCGCTTAACATGCCTAGGTCAGCCATATTTTGACTTTGCCTATTACAAAGGGTTATAAATCCTGCAGACGTTTACAGTCTTCATAATAATTAAACTAGAGTTTTTGTTTTCTTTTTGCCAACTGGCTATATATTTAATTGTGTTCATTTTTTTATATTGCTGCATTTTTCTTTTCCATACTAATATTATCTCTTTCTTTGAATTACAATTTTGGAAACAGTCAACATAAAATAATAGGTTCTCTGTAATAATGTGTTCCTCTTATAGGAGAGACTGTTATTGACCACAGTGCTTTGCTTGGCACATAAGTTAGGCCCTCTTAACTTCACTAAAGTGTCAGTTCTACTTAAAGTGCCTCAGTTTGGAATGCAGTTTCTGTGTTTCATGTAATAAAGACTGATCAGTCAGAGTAAAATGACATCTAGAAACTTCTCCACGATGCACCATTTAAACATTTGGTCAGTGAAAAAAAAGCCATAACTCAACCATTGGCAACCATGCACCAGACGTCAACCATGCAAAGCATGTACTCTTTCCTTTTAAACCATTGAAAGCACTAGATGTGTGCTCTCTATATGCTCAGTGCTTTAGGCCTAGCTATTACCTATGATCCATTGCGAGACCTCTATTGCCTAGGGTGTGGCCATAACAAAGGCTGGAGCAATCCGTTTTACTGTAAAGTGTAACCTTGAGTTGGGTTGCAAAAGTGGAAGACCATCCATAATGGAGATGGATGTGGGTGCCACGCTAAAGTTCGAATCTTGCTTATTAAGGTACACACACAAGACAGACCATCCATTTAGCAACTCATTCGTTTTGCTGAAGATAGTAGTTGACTCATCACTGACTGTTCAGCAGATGTAACTTCATGCTAGCTAAAGAGAAGCACAGTATGTGAAACCTCCAAGACAAACTGCAGTACCACATGTAACCACAAAGTGTGACCAAAGCAAAGAAGGAGAAGAGGTTTTGAAAAAAGAAAGAATAAACACATTGGACATCCTTCCAAAGAGAAGCAACCCTCTGAAAGAATCAGGACAAAGCATCACCTACACCCAGAGTTAACCGAAACCAAACAGTAAGAACATCTACATTGATATATCAACTGTAGCTTGATGGTTAGGATAAAGTCAGCTAATGTATTCTGATTATTGGTATCAGTGTAACCTGAATGAAGAATGGATTTTTACATGTTACAAGTTTCTCTTCCTAAACTCAGTAGGAAAGTTCAAAGCAGCATCTCAGGAGAGCTGTGTGTGGGGGTAAAGAAACTTTATAGCTAGCTAAGAACGTATCCCACCATGACCAGAAAGAAACCCTGTTGTGAAATATTTTGTAATAAACACCTCTGTTTTGAATCCTTGACTGTCTGTGTTTTGTTCAGTTGTTTTCAGGACTTGAGGCTCAATGGTATCCCCTATCTGTCAAATAGTCTAATGTGGATGGAATTTCTACTTCTGTACAAACACAGGTAAGACAAGTTATATTTCTTGTTGTAAATTTTGTATATTTCCTTTACTTACACTTATTAAGCAGAAACTTAAATCCAAAGTGAATCACAACTAATAGATGTTTGAACAGATTAGACAGAACCATACACACACAAAACTATATATATATATACATGTGTGTGTATATATATATATATATATATATATATATATATATATATATATATATATATATATATATATATATATATATATATATATGTGTAAATGAAAAGAAAACATAAAGTCTATGGCCAACTACTTTGGCTGACATTAAGAAAGAAATTATTGTTCTGGTACCCAGATAACTTGTGTTAAAATATATTAAAGACAATTATTTCCAGCCAGATACTACTAACACCTTTATTTTTGTTCCTGAATTAGAATTATCTGTTGAAATTATATCTATTATTCATGCAATATTTGTAAAGAGAGATTGCTGAACTGGACAGATGAACATTAACAAGTCAAAAATATTCAGGAATTTCAATTAATGTTTAATATTTTATTTATGTAGCAGAAACCTTTACCCCAGGCAATGTACAAGAGCAAGATTCATTACATTTGTTTACATTGTAAAGTAGGGGAAAAGGTTTTTGCCATTTATTGACTTCTTGTGACAGCTGTTCTAATTGGACAAGTGCACATGACTTTTTTCTCCTTTTATATATTTTTTTCTTATCCTTTCTATCCTCACTCTCCTTCAGGTAATATGTACCTGATCCTTACCTTAGTTATTCAAAGAAAATGTTTTTTTTTCTACTGCAGTACACACCAATTAAGCTACATGCTAAGGCTCAAGCAGCACGTTGAGACTGGTAACCTTGTGAGTCTAGTTGATTAGAGATCACTCTGCCTTCCCAAGAAAATATTTTTATTTGGTAATTTTTCAACAATTGTTAATTTTTTGAATATATTTCTCAAAAATGGTTCAAAAGCAATTATTTTCCATGCATACAATTAAGCACGTGCCTATTTCATACATATATACAGTATATCTTTTACATAAAAAAGTCTTTGTAATCATTCTGATTCCAAAATATTGGCAGCACAATAGCATTAAGTCAATTCTAGTCAGCAATTTCTTTCCCACATTATTGCTTATAATAGAAGCAAAATAAATCATAGAAATAAGAATGTGACTATTGTAAGTCAACATTCAGCACTGCAGTTTGAAGTGACATGTAGAATGAATAACCGAATAAGACACCAATGAGTCACATATTAGGAATGAAGACATTAGTCACAGGATTTGTGTTATTATTAGGCAACTCTGAAGTAACACTTTGGCTTAATAAACTGGTCTATGCATAGTAATTGGCTAAGTGTGAAGTCTTTGAAAAGGGATCGCTACAGTATATAGATAATATTACATGCCATTTTAATCTGACAACTTTCAGTTTCAGTCTTACCAAGAAATATCTGTTTATTATAATTGTGTGTGACCAGAATAGCCATACATTGGCTTCTCTTGCTATTTCCATAGATTTTGGTGCTCCATGTGTTCTACATAATACTTTACAGTATTCAGTTCTGTTGAAAGTGTAGCAGAACTGTGCTCCGTTTCATTTACGCCATGAATAAATGCAATACTTTGAGAGCCCAAGGCAGAAAATAAAATTGGAGGATTTGCTGAGAATGTCATTTTCAGTAGCACAACTGTGTGCTGCCATCTTCTCACAACCCCCGTAGACAGTGTTTGAATCAGAGCACAGGCACTCTATCGTGCAAGCTGAACATTCCACTTATGTTTGCATTTGGTGTTTTTCCCCACAGAAGAAATACTACTTTTTACCTACAGAAATCTGATGTCTGCTCACCTCATTTGATTAAACTCAAAAAGAGAGTGTTTAGGTACAGCTAATAATGGAATCAGTAACATCTAGCAGGTTGTGGGAATTACTTGGCTTCATAACATACTGTGAAGTTTAATTCAGTTTAAAAAGTAAACACCTGGCTCCTGGGTAGTGCTACAGTATGAGAGAGAAATATTTTATGAAATTTCAGGAGGTAAGTATCATATAAAAATATCACTTTTGGGTGGAGCATTTCTTTAAGTCTTTCTTACCAACCATACTGAGCATAGCAGTGAAAACCTAAACCTGGTGTTACATGGTATCATTGATACATTTGGGCAGCTGTTTAATTGCAGAGCTGGTATCTTCTCATTTGAAAGCCAGGCAGCAACACTTAATTTTTTAGTTAATAATAAAGGGTGCCTATCAGAAGACCAGTAGGATCTCAAGTGGTGTCAGTGCATTCATGGCAAGTGGAGCTCTGCACCAACAGACAACATTCCTGTACAGAAATTACTTAAGCACTAAGCACAGCTCAGTAACTTAATGTATTGTTAAAACATTTATGGCAAACTCAACCTAATCACGTGTTAATTCTTTTCCAATTATCCATTATATGCTTAATCTGATTTCTTATTAGGAAAGTATTTCTTTTTGGAATTTGTGAAATTTTCTTTTTTGTGAAAGTTTGCTTGGGCAGGCCTTTGGACCCTCAGTATTTTCTGCAGACCTTTGTTCATGTGTGCACATGTGTATCCTGAACATTTCAGTTCCAAACCTTGGGGCTTTGAAGGTCACTGCCCTTTCAGTGTAAAACCCATTTTTATACAATTTGTAAGTAGATGTAATAATAATTATGAATTATGGCAATTTACTTATGTATAATACAATTTAGCATTTTACCCATTTAAAAAATTTGGAATTTTAAGAATATTCATTTGCATTTCTGCCTTCAGTGTTGAGTATTTGATGGTGATATTCAAATATCTTTTAATTCTATTCTGTGGTGGTTGTAGTGTATGTCAAAATAATATGTAGTTAGATCTTCATTTTGTATCATTAATTAATGGAATTTTGTAGCTGACATTTTATCATCACTAGAGATTGGAACCTTATGCACTGTTGTAAGTTATTTAAGTTATATAAATGTTTGCCTAAATATTAGTGCATAATCTATGGAAGGTTCCTACAACCCCCATAAGTTGAATTGAATTGGAATATTCTAACAATTTCTAGCCTTTCTGACTATACGTTATACTCAGTTAGCAACGTGCCTTGCCATGTGTAAGGCGTAGAGGGCACATGGTTTTAAACTGTGCCTTATGTGCTTTGCGTGCCTTACATGCCAAGTAACATGAAAGACAAAGTACTTTATTGAATGTGTAACGCCATATGTTTAAAGCGTACAGAAGAAGAAGTAAAGCATTTTTAAATACAGAAACAACTAAAGTTTGGCAAGAAAGGCTAAGTTTAGAGAAGATACATTTTTCTAACTTTTTTGCCTTTTATTCTATGTGTGTAACAAAATCTTTCCTTTATTCTTGTGTGAATTATTTGCTTTAAATTTTCACTAAATATTTTTAAACGAACCTTTGGACTGAGAGATTTCTTTCAGCACCCATGCTTGAACTCACCTTACACACCCACAGCTATAACTGTTAAGCACAAGGTCTCTACCTTGCTCGCTACCTGGGTAGAGGCTGTCATCTTCCGAAGCCACCATTCACCACCACTGCTGCTGCTTCTTTGATCTTCCACAGCTCCTTCCATGCAGCTCCAATGATCTTTAACCTCCTGCATCCCCTGCCTCCACATTTATGCTATCAGCGTCACCTCACACCGCTCAAAACCATGTGCACTCACCTTTCTCAACTTCCTGAGTGGATCCAAGGCAGGATCCTTCCTGAGATGCCCAGCAGTTATGTACCCAGATGAATGGATTTAAGAAGAAGAGCAAGACTAATATGCTTTGATCCTTAAGTACTTGATCAGCTTTCACTTCCCCAATCTTTTTCCTGGAATCTGCAACTTCTGTGAAGAGTTTGCAGAGGAAAGGAGAAACTAAAAGTGACAAAAAAGGATTTTTACTTGATGGATATGTGGGTGAGCTTAAAAAAGTCTTAGAATGTTTCACTATTAACTTTCTAATCCTGTAATATTCTCATGTATTAAAACAAGCTCTTTGGGTATTTTCTCTGGCTTGTCTTGTGTTTTGAATCTGCTACAGAGGCTAGGTGGCTACCTGTAGCAAGAAGGAAAAAAATGATTACGTATTGTCCTAGGCATTGAACACACTAGATTATTAATGCATATTTTTCTTTAACTGCCTAAACAAAATTAAATTCTGTTACCGTCATTGAGCTATGCACATGAAGTGTTAAAAAGAGAAGGAAGTATCTGAATAACAGGCTTTCCCACCTGCAATATGGATATGTTTACATCACGCCTAAAAGATGTCAAATGATTGAAGCATAAGTTACACTATCATCAATACTAGGCAGAGACAAGAGATATACAAGAGAAATCACTGCTAAAACAAGCCTGTGAGCAAATTTACTATCTGCCTGAATAGCTCTTTCCTTGTTTTTCTTCTTCCTAGTTCAGCTGCACATTTATTTTCCTGTCATGCCTGGAAAGCTAATTTGAAAATGCAGAATGTGAGAAACAACATGCTGAGACTGTAGGCTGAACAAATAATCGTCACAGTTCAATAACAGCATTTATCAGTGTTATTTATAGTGAGAATGAGGAAGTGGGATCACCTGAAAACACTGTGTTTGGACGTATGATGTCCACCTTGGGGCTTATAACTACTGAGTTTGAATCACCTTCTATCATGATGCTAGCCAATCTGGTTAATTAAATATTAAATATTTGCTATTAAAAGATTGAGTTAACTTCCACTGGCCAAGATGGTCTCAAAAGGATACCATTATGTAATTTTCTATTTATATGCTGTGTTGCTGCTGTCAAAAATAATGTTGTACATTCATTTATCTTCTCACCTACTCATTTTATGTTTTAATGTTATATATTCCAACATACATAAGTTATTTTATACTGGTTTGTTGTGAAATCTTTCACTTGCTTATTCATACATATATGACAAGACACCAGTTAAATCAGTGCATTTACATCAATGGCAGATAAAAAGCTTGAGTTTCTTTCTTTGAGCTGTGGTTTTACAAATCTGTACAAACTCTTCATCCAAAATTACTCAGGTATGATGCTGTTGTCTTTAGCCTCCTACAGAAAAGTCTTTTACAACTTCTCTAAAGTAATGTCCTATATTTAAATATAGTAACTAGTGGGAAAGCAACTATGACTAAATTGTTATGAGCAATTTTTAATCTTAACTCTTTTAGGGCGGATGTCGACTTTTGTCGACAGAAGGGGTTGAGGGCGAATGTCGGCTAAAGTCGACATCCAGGGATAGAGGGCGATAATCAGCTGTTAATGGCGACAAATCTCACTGCCGCGTCACAGGCATTCCCTCTGTGCTTGGCGGAATGCTAGACTCGTTGACTCGGCAACTAATCCTTGTGTGTGTGTGAGTTGCAAAATGTAAACAATGGCAAGATGGCATCGACATGTGACAAGGGAGCGAAGTGAGTGCAGAAAAGAAAACACTCGGCAGACAATGTTTTGCACATTATCGCGGAGTCGGACTCTGATTTTTCAGAATCGGATTTTATTGACAGCGATCAGGAGATCGAGCAAGAGAGTGAGAAGCCGGCATCAGCTGATCAAACACCAGCCGATGCCGCTCAAGCGGATCTGCTGCCAGTTGAGCACTTCGCGCAGCCGATGCATCTATGGCAAGGTTCGCGTGGGATAAATACACAGACATTGATCCGTTGAGAGCCGATCTGGCTGCTGGACTTCACAAGACGGCATGGCTTACTGTTGGACACGACAGATCACCAGCTGCTGTACTTTTCAGCTACCGTCAGACGAGATAAACAGGCAGGCAGAGAAATTTTTTGAATCGCGGGCTGCGTTTGCATCGCATTCTCGTTTTTCAAAGTGTAAACCCACAACAAAAGACGAGATGAAGCGTGCTGTGGTATTACAAATAGAGATGGGACAGAACTGGTGATATAACTTCAGGGAGCATTGGTCCAAACGTGCTTTGTCCCCTGGTGGGTTTGGACAGGTTATGCAGCATGGTGATAAGTACGTGCTGCTGCAAAGTTTTATTCACTTCTGTAATAAACAGAAGCAAATCCCATGGGGTGAGCCAGGCTATAATGCCATGCATAAAGTTCATAAAGTTTCAGAAGACAAAAAGAGGTGACAATACGGTTTTCATGATGGCAGAAAACTTGGTGGCAGTGGAATGACACAATGGCAAAAGGGTGACTTGTCTCTCTACAGTATTGCATCTCAAGAACAGGTACAAAACAGGTAGTTAACATGATTTGTCTCCTATAATATGTACCTTCCTTACTGTTTTGTTATGAAGGGGTCTGGTGATGATCCCCTCCTCACTTTTGGATCCTATAGACCTCAAGATTCCAAACCATTCGATCTTAGTACTTTATATTTTAACTTACCACCCTGTCTCAGACATACAACTTCACTTTCCATTTAACCCTCTAATACCCAGGTAATAAGACACAGTAGAAAACAAGCAGAAGAGAGAGTTCAGATTTTCATTTACTAATACCATTAAATAGAAATCAATGTTATATGTGCCTAGAGAGCAAAAGCAAAGCAAGCTGACCTTAGCAAACAACCCATAAAACCTGGATGGATAACAACTATCATTTTGTGAAATCTAGGCACCCATTCTTCCTAGATATAAAGTGGCTCCATTAAATCTTGTATTTCACTTCTGAGCTGGTTGGTCTTTAGTCCGGTATAGTCTCTAGATGAGCATGATGAATGAGGATGCAGAGACCCCAAGGCGCTGGTAGACTCTATTTTTATGTTGGTCTTGTGTTTCCTTACTCTATGACTTGAACTAATGGCTACTCTCATGCTATGTGCATGCCTCATGCATTTGAGCCAAAGCTGATCATGCACAACCTAATGCCCTCAAACCTTCTACCAACTGATGCTCTACTCGTGGCTGGAGGCTAGGGCAAACCCTCTCTGTTGGCATTTGTAAACTCTAACCTGTGGTTAATGTGTAACAGTAGATAAGCTATCAAGTTACCCAAACTAAAGATCCTCTAGGTACCATTTCTGTCTGGGCATGAGAAGCAAAGCAAACAAATTTAGATTATTTACTATTTGAACGGCTACAGTGGAAATACCATATATGCTTGCAGATAAGTTCTCCCACGGATTAGTCGAGACTTGATTTTACCATATAATTTGTGGTATTTTATAATGTCGGTCGTATAAGTCAATTGCGGAAAACTCACACTATTGGTCAAAGAGATTATGATATGCTAACGCCCACCTGAGGGAGTAACCACGGAGCACACTGCCTTTTTTTTCTATGTATTGTGCCTACATGACCACACGGTAATACCCGAACTATTCCGAAGCGATGATTGCACTGATTTGTGTTTTTTGTATCTCACACCCTCATACATCTTTATCGTAAGAGCATCCCTTATCTATGATGGAGTGTTCAAGCAGAAGAAAATATGAAGCTGGTTTTAAATTAAACATCGTTGAAGTAGCGAAACAAATTGGTAACTGTGCTGCTGCAACAAAATTCCATGCGTCTGAGAAAATGATGCGAGATTGGAGGAAGCAAGAAGATGTAAAAAAATAAAAAATTTAAGTGTCTCAATTTTGAACGGGCGTATAAGTCTGCGTCTGATTTTATGATTGATTTTTCGGGTTTCAAGACCCGACTTATACAGAATGTGAGTATATTACGGTACCCTCTAAAATGCAACGTTTTTTTCTAATATCATGCTTTATCACTATAAAAGTATATGAAATTATAAAACAGAGCATCAAACACTTGCTCACAGTCTGTTCCCTTATCACTTAACAAGGTAACAGATAATTTCTGTAGTGTATCCTATTTTTTGGTCCAGTAAACATTTTCTTCATAGTTTCTATGCTATGCTTTTGGGCAGGAGATGTGTAAACAAGTTGAATGTGAAGGCTGATACAACTCACTCTCAGATTGAAGGGTGAAAAAACCCTTATGCCCTCGTCCAAGGCATGCAAATTGACAGATCTTCGTCTTTGACTTCCACAGATTGTTTCTTAATGAGTGAGTTGCCCAGAGGTAGGGCAGAAATCTGCTGCAAAACTGACTAGTTATTACTGTGTCACCTTACAGGTTCAAATACTGATATTCATCAGCCAAACTGGGGGATTAACACTTTCACTTAATCCTCTCTCTTCTTGTTCCTCTGCAGTTCACCTAAAGGCCCGGTCCCCTTATCACATCACCACCAGTCCACCCACTGTTGACGTCACTTCCGCCCAACACTGATGACATAATTTCCCATACCCAGAATCCATCATCAGTTCCTGTTTCGGCCATCCCGACTCCACCTCTTCCTTTTGTTCACCATATTTAAGCTCAGTTATTAACCTGTTAGCCAGTTCCATTTTGAAGTCTGCCTGTAAAGATGTGTTTTCTTTATTTTTGCAGTATATGGGGTATGGGGTGGACATCCCCAAGATCCCCAAATCTTTTTTTGTCTGCTAGTAGTAGTACAAGACCTGGGGAAAAAACCTTCCGCACACTGTGACGATGCAGGTTCAGCTCCATGCTCCCATCGGCTGTTCGGGAGCCCTCGAACCCTACACCGTCGGTAAAGTTACCAATGAGCTAGACAGTGAGGCAACAACATAGCAAGGGGATGGTACAAAGTGCAATGTGCTTTTATTTAAAACAATAAAACAAAACAGTTTTCAAAGTTAAATAAAGTGCAGTGGTTCAAAAAGTTCAATAAATAAATAATCCAATAAAAGCAAAAGTGACTCGTGGAGGTTAAAAAATCAAAATAGAAAAAAAAAAAAACCTTTAAAACAATGAGGTTAAAACCATGCTGGAAGCTGTCCTTTTAAAAGTCCAGTGCATCCTGTTTCTACTACTGGCAGCCCCCTACTTCTCCCGTCTGGACTTCTCAACAGGGGAGTCGCCCTACATGCAGCTGACCTTCTCAATGTCTATTTCTGGTGTCACGATTGCCTCACCGATCCTTGGCTCCGGTCGGCTCCTTCGGACAGCGACTTGGGAATTCCCCCACGACCAAGGCTCTCATGCTGGGGACACCACGTCCCAAGTCCAGACTCCTGCTGCCTTCTGTGGCCTTAAGCAGAGAGTCACCCACCTTCCGGTCACTCCCGCCCTCCAAAGCAAACTCTGTGGGAGCAACCACAACTACTACTTCTCCCAGGTGTCGGCCAAACACCCAGGCTGCCTGCTCAGCTGCCGCAAGCCTGCTCTCACTCGCTCTCCTGCACCGACTTGCTCGCTCGCTTGTTTCCTGCTTCCTCCTGCAACCTCCATTTCCTTCTCTTTTCTTTGTCTCTTTCCTTTTTTCTTCCCTCTTTCTATCCGACTCGCGCTTCTATATATGTCGAGAGGACATAGCAGCTGCTGCACTTAGGTGAGAAAAGCCCACACTGCAGATCGCCCCGAGATCCACTACAGCCACCACGGTGATTACTTATTTAAAAAAACTGGCCTTTGCTGAGAGAGCTGTGGACCCGCTATACCACACACACAGGTTCCAAAATTTTACTTAAATATATGGTCCTTTGGCAGACGTCTCATTTTTCAAATCCTCTTCTATCTTCTCCCTGCAATTTCAGAATGTTATTTTTCTGATTTTCATCCATTCGTTTCAGACAAACATTTTAAATTTACTAAGACCCTTAGTCTATTTGAGCAGCATCAAACACAAGGAAGGAACAAACAGTTTTGACACAGGTGAACACTCATGGATACATCCACACTTACTTATATAGGACAATTTAGAGTCTTTAGTTAACATAATATTCACATCTTTGAAGTATCCAAAGAAATACCCACACAGACAAGGCTAGAGTGCTACATCTCCATATAATCAGTGTGAAGGGAATGAGATTTGAACTCAGCCTTCCAGAAGAAAGTACTATGTTGCCATGTCCACATCTTTTGTTAATCTGTGATATATACATACTTGAGCATAGGAAAGGCGCTATATAAATAAAATGTATTATTATTATTATTATTATTAATATTACATTGCTGGCACAATTTACCAAACATGTCTCAAGTAGCCTGATACAGGTACTTTAGTCTTCAGATACCTGTCTAGTAGCAGTTGAACAAGACTGCTATTCATGCCTTCAGTTAGCATATAGTGCTACTCCAAGACGTTTTTCCAGCAATCACATTTATCAATAGACACCTTGTTGTACAATCCCTTTGTTATCTTCAATGCATTATGTTTTTTTCTGGAGGCACTGGGGAAACTTGAAATGTGTTAAAACTCATATGTGGCAGGAAAAGCACTTAAAATATTGACAACAATGTGAGCTCTTTTGTCGATGATCATATGATCTAACACACAATAACAGGATAACTGTGCTTTCATGCACCTGATAGTGGTGTTAGCAGAGAGGTATGGCTTTAGATCTGTCTCCTTAAAGTCTGAATAACGATTTACCAACACTCTGCTGAAGCAAAATCTCCATGCTGACAATCCAGTGTTACTTGCCATTAGCCTTAGGTTTGTTATTGTCTCCTCCAAGCAAAACCAATGCAATAATGTATTTGCTTGACAGTAGCAGGTTTTGGATATAATGTGACTGGGGGCAGCAAGGGGCACAGCAGCATCCCCTGTTAAATTAGATCACAAAATGACAACTATCTTACGGTTGAAAAGTATATGGCTTTGACTACAAGGCTCCATTCTAAATTGCTAACACACCTGTATGACTAGGATTGTTTCTTTTGTGGGTTTGGCCAATCAGTCAGGACCACTGTTTTCACTTCTACAGTTGATCATCTTTATGAGTGTGGTTTTTCAGTTTTATTCAGGTACATTGATAAACCTTAATAGAATGATTGCAGTGATCCACATTAGACTGTTCCAATGCCAGGCTACAAGAAATATGCTGTTATGTACTGAAGTTGGATTTCCTCTTGATACTATAGCCCTTTTTGAAGTTTCACTAATGTACATCATTGGTCTTATGTACATAATCTTAAGGCTGTCAAACTTTTTTGATATATGCAAAAGAGACTTGCTCAAGATGGAGATTCACTTGTTCATAGGTCACAGCTATCCAGGTAAATGAATCCCTCTGTCATTCACATGACAGTGGCCAAAGCACTAAACTGGAGTCAGTTTGCATTGTTACTGGATGTATTTTTCTTGGCACTAAAAATTCAAATTTTGGTGTGGAATTGCCAAAGAGCAGTTTTCTAAAGGGTACTTTCCTATCAATATACTAGCTGTCCCCCGTGGCTCTGCCCATGGTGTAGTGAAACTGGACAGTGAGGATGGCCCCACCCGGCTCCATACTCCTGACGCCATGCTTCCTCCTCCCCTCAGCCCACAGCCTCTGTCTTGGATTAGCACAAATATATCCCTCCTGCAATCAAACTATGATTCTTACCGTAATAAGAAAAGTCGCAAAATGTTCAAGCAAATTATAGAAAAAAATCCAATCTAAATCCATTAAGTAGTTCTCTTGTTCGCTAGCTAAGCGGAGGTAAGGTATATGACCTGAGGCTGGTGAGTGACTTAGGAGGTCCCCACCTTCTCTCCTCGGCCCGCTGCATGTCTCTCAAATAAATCGGTACCACAAGTGAACTATGATACATAGCGCAATGAGAGAAGTTGCAAAATCAACAGGAATGTTCAAGCAAAAAACCTAATCCAAATCCGTTAAGTCGTTCTCTCGTGAAAAGTGGACAGACAGACAGACAGACATTGGCTTTTATATATATGGAGATGGAGGATTTTAATAATTGATTTAGCTGTTTAAAAATAATTTATGATGTTTTGTTCCATATTCTATATAAGGTGGTAGCTTTGCACAGAACCCAAAGCTAGGACAAAGCAAGAAAAACATTTTTCGACTGACACTGAATTAATCCCAATCTGTTTCTCATTTCGTGTCCTGCTGTGCCACTTGCTTTCTTGATAAAGTTATCTCTCCTGACCTTGGCATGAAACTTTAGAATAAAGTGCTTTCTGTAATGTCACACCCAATGTCAGCCTATCATCATATTCTATCAGAATCATTATATCTGCCTGCTTTAGAGAACAGGGTTAGTGAAATGCTGTGGCAGTGTGCATCTGCAAAAGGAAAACAAAGTAAAGATAATTCCCAAAGTGAATATATGGAAAAGAAGGTTTAAGACTGAAAGTTTTGGTGTGTAGTCTTCATCAGATGCCTGTGTCACTTAATGGCTTGACTGGCTCTGTATATACAGTTCAACAACAACAGTTGGAACATCTGTGGTGATGTAAAAGTAGTGGCACTGCTAGTAGGAATGCAGCTTGGATATAGCAAGTACTATTGTTTCATTTGTGAATGAGACATCTGTGTTAAAGAGACTCACTACATTAAAAACAACTGGCCGCTCTGTAAGCATTTGGTTTCAGGGGAGAAAATTATGGCACACAAACAACTTGTTGACGCCAAAAAAAAATTTTCTTCCTCTTCATATAAAACTTGGAATGATGAAAAACGTCATGAAAGTGATGAACAAGGAAGGTGAAGGATTTTGATATATGAGTAAAATGTTTCCACAAATGACTAATATGAAGATTAAGGAAGGCATTTTTGTTGGTCCACAAATCAGACACATTATCAATGTGAAGTGCTTCAAAGATCTACTAGTAGGGCCGTAGGAAATCACATGGAAGGCATTCAAGCATTTTACTGATTTCCTGGTATCAACAGATCACCAAAGTATGTCCAGCTGTTTGACAACATGCTTCAATCATACAAAACCAAAAAGTGAAAATACTATACTTGTTAAAGATTCTCAATTCACAGTTGTACTTCTTCCCTGCTAGTTTTGTTTGTAAAGTCTGTGACAAACATGGTGAAACATTTCTTTAGGACACCGCAATGATGGAAAAGTGGTATTAGGGCAAATGGAATCCATCAACAATAGCCAACTATTGTTGGACGCTGAAATGAGGAGCATTAGAGGCAGAGAATAAACAAAAATGAGCACCAGAGCATTTTTAGCACAGTTGAACTTATGTAATTTGTCACCATCATTAATTATTTAAAAAAGCTAAATTCAATAAAAGTCAATTTCATGTTTCTCCAAAATCATATGTGATGCAATCAATCAAATGTAACCCTCTGGAGTCTGCAGCAAGTCTGCCAAACAAGTTTTGAGACCCTTTGCCTGCTATTTCCATTAATACCTCAATCCTATTTTATTATAATAATAATAATTCTTTACATTTATATAGCTCTTTTCACACTACTCAGAGTGCTCTCCACAGAGGGAGGACCTTGGATATGAACTCATGATCTACTCATTGCCAGGCAGTAGTGTTACCACTGCACCACCTGCATAGAAAATAGATAAAAACTTAACCAGAAACATTACAGTGTACACTTGCATATGTGCCCACTGTTATAAAAGCATGTAGTTTTTAAAATTAGTTGAATTAGATAAAATTACTATTTTTCCCTTTTCTCAGGAACAGCAGAGTTTGAGCTCATGCAGGAGAAGCCATATTTACATGCTAATAAAATGTAAATTGGTCTCAGTCTCCAAGCAGGAGCAAGGCTGTACAGTATAACTATAACACTTGATCATTATGCTGCTGACGCTTTCCATACCTCTTTGTTTGGAATAGCATTCAGCAAATTCACATCGCATATTTGGTTTGGTTAGGCGCACTTGATTTGGCTCAGGCGAAAATGGCATTGCATGCAGAGACGCTCCATTGCCTTTTGAAATAAAGAAAAAATATAGAAATATTTGTGTGTTTTGTACTGTATCTTTCAAAAAAAATCAGTGTCTCTGCATTACAGCTTCCCTGCATATTTTTGTGGCTGTCTTTTCCAACCAGGGTAAAGTAACAAGACTTGCCATTCTTCATAGACTTTGAGACTAGTTTAGAAAAGCAAAACTCATTAAAATTGATGTTTCTCAAATAAGGCAATCCCAACACAACAACATTCATACTTAGCTCATATGGTGTAATCAGCATAAAGTGAAAAGCCATTCACCTTTCCATGCTGAATTCAAAGGAAGATGTATGGCGCTATAATTCTTTCAGTGGTTCCAGCATTGCTCTACTCTCTAACAGAACATACAAAAGTGAAGTAAAGTGAACAGAACAATGTTCAAAGTAATGAAACTGCACTCTTGATGCACTAAATAAAATAAACTTATCACAACCTGAATGCAATTTTTATACTCAGGTTATGTTTACATAGTGAACGGTTACAATCTTTTTTATTTTATTATTGGGTTTATTTATTTTGTGCATACCTTTTTTCAACAGTACATTGAATTCAAAAGCAGATGAACTGCTCTCTTCTCTCCAAATAAAACAAAATTTTCATGAGAAAAATATTTTGATACTGATCTTACAGTGCACTGTGAATGTCTACAATCATTTTTATTATTTTATATATTTACTTGTGCAACTTTTTTTACCTATACGGAGTTCAAATTTGGAGAAGTTGTTATCTTTCTTTCTCTCCCACTGATTATTTCTCTCTATTATAAAAGAAAATCTAGAGACGAGACAAGACAAGACTATTGCCAAGAGATTTTTTCAAGTCCTGTAAGACGAGACTATTGCAAAGTCCCGCCCTCCTCTGAACCATTTCCAACCACTCCCACAGTCCTCTGAGCTCTTTTAAATTTTTACGTTTTCCTCACTTTAAGTTCCCAATAAAAGAAGACTTAATATGTCCAAATCTAATTGAAGAATTTCATCCCGAAGGGTTATCAACAGAAGGAATGAGTACATGGGCAATCCTAGCACCTAGAAATGATGAAGTCAAACGATCAGTTACATGGCAAATTGGTTAAATGATGAAAAGATCAACTTACAATATTCCGTAGAATATCTACAACCATTAACACCATCTGGTCTTCCACCGGCCGAATTACTGTTGAAAGAAGGATGTATCGCAATGTTATTGTGTAATTTATGTATGAGTGATAGGCTATGCAATAGTACAAGATTAGTTGTATTCAAAATTGGTGGAACAATTCTGACATGTAAAATTTTAACAGGTGATAAGAAAGGTAATGTAATACATCTTCCACGGAAAACATTTGACACCAAAGGAGAGCTTGATATGCCATTCATATTAAAACATTTACAGTTTCCCGTTAGAATAGCTTTTGCTGTGACAACTAACAAATCACAGGGACAAACATTCTAAAAAGTCGGTTTATTTATTAAAGAGAAAGAAGCGATATTCACTCACGGGCAGTTATACGTTGCATTGTCACGATGTAAGTCCAAACACGGAATCAAAATTCAAAGCGATATTGATGAAAAATGTATTACAAATATTATTTTTACTGAAGTTTTACAGTAAAAGTGTAAGTTTAAAAAGTATTTGCGTGTTAATTTCAAAGCCAAACGGATGTATATAAATGTATAATGCAACAAATACCTCTAACGTAACATGAAACGTAATTTTCTTTCAATTTATTACGTTTTGCTATTTTTTTACTACCGTTAATTACTTGCTGTAATGTAAAATAATTACAGTAGTTCTATTACGCATATGTAACAATTATCATGAAAATAACCTAATTAAATTGTACATCTGCTTCCCCATACGTGAGCGGCAGATCCGCGAAGAGGCTAGAATGGTAGCACCAACCTGGGGGGTTCGCAAGCAAAGTGAACAGCCTAGCCTTATAAACTTGTGTTGAATGTTGCCTGCGTGCTTCTTGCTCTGAAAACACCTGATTTGCAATATAGCTCTGTCTCTCTGCTTTGTGTTCTTGATCAGCCTGGGTGGGTTTGTTACCTGATCTTAGGGGTGAATAGCCCACCCTAATACACAGTTAGAATAGATCCACCACTTTTCCGCCCATTTCCATCTTTTCTTGAAAAAAAATGAGTGACAATAAAAATTTTTTAGTAAGTTTTTTTTTACTTTCTTAGTAGTTTATCTGACATAATTTAGTATGCTCAGGTACTCAAAACTTTGAAGAACACATTACAGCAATCAAGGAGCTTTGCCACAAAGGTCTGCTATGTGTTTTCACAAAATTCCCTTACATATTGAGTACCACTGCTCACACATTTTGTACTTTTGGAGCAATTTAAAAGCTAAATATGATCCTGAGCCACTTATTGTCTACATAATATCGTAGCAGAATTTGTGCTGAAAATAAGAATATTGAAAAGTTGAAGTCTGAACATGGCTAAATCACCAAAGTTTCTCATTTCAGCCCCAGTCACCAGAGGGTTTATCTTCAAGTATCAATTATCACACCATTTCAAGAGTGAGCATAGCAACAAGACACAATGTGGACAGCCTCCATCAGCAAATCACTCCCAAGTTGAACTTTCATCATAGACTGGAGTTCCAGGAGTATTGCAGACAAGAGATACGGTACATTAGGCTGATGTCCCTTTGAGATCAGATGAAGCCCAACATTGCAATCAACTCTGAATTCACAGAAAGGACTGACACCCAAGTACACCAATTACACCCTCTACCACTTTGCAGAGGTTTAGTCAGAAGTAGTTTTCATGGAAGAGTTGTTTCAAAAAAGCCATTCCAAAGTACGAACAAGCATAAGAGACTCACCTGTGCACCAACACACAAGGACTTGGCTACTTAACAATGACAGCACATGCTTTAGACTGGTGAGTCAAATTTCAAATTTAATGATCAAGTGGGTTGCAGTTTGCCTATTCAAGAGCTGCAGAGCAATATATGGATGAGTGTCTGCAGCCAACCATGAAGCAACAACAACAACAACATTTATTTCTATAGCACATTTTCATTCAAACAATGTACACATCAGGGTTGGGGCTGTATTTCGGCAAATTAATTTGGTGATCTAGTCAGAATTAATGTAATCCACAATGCAGAGAATTGCTAGCAGGTTCTCATCAATCGGGCAATACCATCAGGGAGATGTCTGATTGGTCCATAAGTCATTCTACAGCTGGACAAGGACCCGAAGCACACAGCCAAGATCGTAAATAACTAACTTTACTGAAAATAATAACAATGGGCTCTGCAACAGGTGCCTGAAGAGACAGAACAGGAGAGACAACTAAAGTACACAAAACAACTGGGGAATGGTCTTCAAGATGGTCAAAGAAATCTACCAGACATTTTCACTTAAAACTTCTCAATAGTGTATCTAAGGGAATTGATGCGACTTTAAAGGCAAAGGGTGGTCCCACCTAATGTTGATTTGTTTAGTTTTATACTGTTTACTGCCTTTAAAGTTATATTTTTTAAATTTAGACGGTTTTTATTTCATTTTTTAAAGTGTCTTTGTTTTACAGAATTTTTTACAACTGCTTAAGACCTTTGCACAGTTCTGTATCTTTTTTGCATGTTACCTGTATGTAAAATGGTTTGCTCTTTTCTTGTAAACAGAAATGCATCATATATATATATATATATATATATATATATATATATATATATATATATATATATATCAATCATATCATACATTCAAGTTAATTACAGAATGTGACCATAACATTCCATATAGATTATGATTTTTTTTTTGCCTTTTAACTGCACATATTTAACAGGATAATGATTTTCAATATGAATAAGTTAAGTCAAGGAACATATCCATCCATCAAATTTTCCCTTTTTTGATCCTGAATTTTCCTGAGGGTTCTGCTTATGCCATTGCCACACTTGGGTGAGATGGGAGGATAGATAGTAAACATATAAAAAACACAGAACTAGGTCAGAACATGTGGAAATTATTCACACTATTTCAACTTTTTAATATAGTTTTAGCTATGCTGTAAATGGTAATCTGAAAAACATTCCTGAAATTATGAGGCCGTATGCACTTGTCAGCGGTTTCTGTTCAGCTGGTACTGTTTTGCTCTGATAAAAAAATTAGTTCAGCTTGTGGAAAGAAGACAGCTTAATTTGTACAAATAAAAGCAAAGGTCAATAGATTAGTCCTTGAATTGGATCTCAGTGACTGCTGTAAAGCAAAGTCCTACATTTGTCTATTCCTGTGCTAACATTTTAAACTGATGGATCCTGTTTTTTGATAATGTTTTGTATAGTTTTTGTTGTAATTTTACATATTGATAAGACCTTGAGGAAGATATATGCTGTATACTGTAAGCACAATATGAATAGGCATGGTTCACAAAGAAGCTAATCCAATAAATTGTAAAAGTTAATTTTGATTTCTTTCAAATAAATCGTCATTACCAGGGCTCATCTGTCTTTAAGTAATCAGTCAAAAGGAACCCACCATGATTACTACCACATTTATGAGGTTTGTTATCAGCAATTTAATGAGTGACAGCAGTGCTTATGAGCATTAATATCAAGAGCTTCAGCTGCCTTGATGGACACATACAGAAAGGGATGTTTACTCAGTGGGCAGGAAGGCAAGAATATTAAAGAATAATCAAACAAATACAATCAACAATTTTCAGTTTTCCCAGAAATGTTTTTTTTTTTTAGTTTGAAGAAAATATAATTACATTCAATCAAGTCAAAGGTATACAATAAATGATATCATGGTGAGCACACAAACACATTAAGCTAAAACCAGAAAAACAAAAATGAAAAGAAAAAATATAAATATCAGAAAATTAAAAAAGGAGAGCAACAAAACAAAATTTAACACCCACCTGAGTGTCACATTTTCAAAACTGATTAATGTTTTGTTAATGTTAGTTCATGAAGTTATGAACCATAGTTTAAGAGCAATCACAATTACAGTGCTGTAGTTAAACAAACATCCTTCACTTTGCAATGCACCTTTCTGCAATGAAAATCAGCCTAAGGCTCTTTAATAGTACAGAACAGTATGTGAATTCATTTGAAATTTGAATGATAAGTAAACAGTGATTCAGAGGCAGAAACTGAACTAGTGACTATGTCGTTTAAAGTTCAGTGCTTTAGCATCAACTTAAACTGACTTCGAAAAGAAATCTTCTCTCACATTTCTTAGAACAAAACATTTCCATTTGTATATAGTGTTTAATTTCTCATCCAGTTCTGAAAGCAGCAAGCAAATTTAATGGTCTGTTTTACATACATTCATAGATACCATCTTGTTCAGAATGCACATGATCATCATTATCAAATAACTGTTAAAGAACTTAGTAAGTCTTCCAGGTGTTCAGTAGGTATTTATTGTCTATTCACATGGGACTAATAAGACCTGAAAACATTCATTCATAGAAATGATAATAAAATGACTGGCTGCTTCCACTGTAGTTATACATTAAGATATTAAATTTCTGTTTTAGTAAGTGCCTTGGAGATGTTCCTAACAGTAGCTTGCAAGTCTTCTACAGTATGTTTACCTAGAGATCGTGGTTTAATCAGAATATGAATAGTATGCCCAACATTTTTTTCTTCTCAGAAGACTCACCCAATTCCATATATATAGTATTAGGTTATACATGATTCCTATGCTGTTTTCATTAGGTCTTCTTTCACATTTCTTAGAACAAAACATACCATTTGTATATACAATATATTTTTGGTCTACATTTTGAAACCAATGCAGATCTGGAAACAGCTCAGTGAGACGGTGGTAACATTTATAGAGGAGCATGCATATTCACATGCATCACCCTTTGACGACAGACACTTATAGTGTGAGCGCGGTCAGCTCAGATTTGTTTTTGTGGCAAGCTGCTACAATGCTGGGAGCCTGCGGTTACCCCGGCAATGGATATGCTGTCTTCTACAGACACGCCAACCGCGCTTCAGGATGCTCAACGGGGTGTGTCATCCCGTTGGGGGGAGTCCCAAAAGAGTTTAGAAACATTACATCATGTAACGTGTCCTCTAATAGAAGAAGAAGAAGGATGGCTAACCTTTCATGTAATATTTAATAATAATCATGTAACTTAAAATATATTTGATGTTACAGTATTAAAAATAAAGCTAAGACAAAGAAAAAGACAGACAGAGAAAAAAACCTCTGCAGTTAAGGCAAAAAGGCCTGATAGCATAATGTCAAACAACTCAAGAAGACTGAGATCAAATCCTAACCTTCTCTTCTATCTAGTTCTGTTTTCACCTTCTTCCCACATTCTCAAGGGGTTTTCTAGGGTTACTTGTGGTTTTCCATCTTAATAAGGCTGAGTATGTCTGTGTTTGTAGGTGTGTCTGGTGATACACTGATGCACTGATACAACGCATTGTTGCACCCACACCACATGACAACCCAACTCAGGATCCCAGATTAGGGCCCAAGTACAGCCTCAGTACCACACTAGTTCAGATGGAGTGGAACAGTGTGAGGTTTTTTATGGTGGCTGGAGTGCCAATTCTGCCACCAACCCCCAGGTTTTTCCCTGGAGGGCTGGATACAGAGTAACGTCATACCCGGGATGGAACAACTGCAGGTTAAGGGCCTTGCTCAAGGGCCCAACGGAGTAGAGTCACTTTTGGCATTTATGGGATTTGAACAGCCGGCCTTCCGATTGCTAGCCTCAGAGCTACTATTCCGCCCTGGTGTCTGGTGATGAACTGGCCTTTATTCATTTACTCCAGGGTTAATTGCTTACACACAATGTTACATACATGAGGTTTTGCTCTTTGTTCCTCTAAAGTCTGTTTACTATATGGATGCATTGGTGGATTTTCACTTGCATATATTATTTTACTTTCAGCTAATAAAAATGCTTTAAATATTTATTTAATTTAGTTTAATGAAACAAAACCTTAAAGGACAGTAAAGACAAAGAAGTATATTAGTTCTAGTCTTGACAGTTGTTTCAGTCCATTTAAATGACTTTAGCCAAGAATGACTTTACAATTAACATGGATGAGTAGACAACTACCTTTCAAACCTCTTTTAAACACACACTAAGAATGTGACCTTATTTTAGTTCCATTTTAAGTGATTATTTCACAAAAGGGATTCCATCAACAAATACAGTGCTTCACACATTGCAAAAGTATTACATCTGACTGTCAAAAGTGACTGTATGTCATAAATGACTGCAAAAATTTATTTTAGGAATTGTTATTTTGCAGTAACTGGAGCTAATCTAAAGATTTGGGGCTATGAAGAAAGATCACACAATGGTTAATTTCTGAGCACACACAATGTAAATACATTCATGCAGAAAGACCAGTTTATAATTGCCAAGTCAGGCTAAATGAAATTCTTCAGAGTACACCAGCGCAAAAATCACACATGGGTCAACAAAAGAACATGCCTTTCCTGATTCAAATCCAAAACTTACGTTTTATTCACAAGTGACTTTATTTGCTAAATCACAGTTTTCACCCTGTGGAAATTATTTGTACATTTTTTGGTTTCTACATATTTTGAAAGTGTAGAATTTAGTTTGTTTAGTACCTTACACATACTACTGCCGGCACTAACAAACTGGAAGTAAGTGAATCTGGATTTAAATCTCATTCTAAAAGTGTAGCCATCAAGCCAATAAAGCCCTTATTGCTGTTTCAGATGTGCTCACATAAAAATAAATATTGTTTCTTGCTGTATAATGTCATCCGAAGGCACTAAATTCAATAAAAAGCTACAGCTACAGAGTGCAATGTACAAGACTATATTTTGGTTGTGTCACTGACAAGTATTCAAGCCTCTTGTGCTTAGTCGTGCATACATATAATTCATAAGACCTAGCTATTTTGCTTTAGGTTGAATTCAGAGCAGAAAGCACTACCTTCTAAAAATTAAAATGAATTCAAATAATATGATTTCTTCTTATCTATATGCATAATGCTTCTGCTGATCCTGATTCTATTAGCAGATATTGCTAGTAATATTATGTCAGTCTACTGAGAATCACTAATAAAAACAGAGATATCTGCCACTGCAATTCTTGATTTTAAGGAAGGAGATGTCTGCAAGAGTGGAATGTATTTGAAAAATAAATGACAAATATCCTCTCTAAAATCTAATAAATATTTATACAAAGAACACTTTATGAGAAACTAACAAAATACCCGCGCTTCGCAGCGGAGAAGTAGTGTGTTAAAGAAGTAACAAAAAAGAAAAGGAAACATTTTGAAAATACCATAACATGATTGTCAATGTAATTGTTTTGTCACTGTTGTGAGTGATGAGTGTTGCTGTCATATATATATACAGTATAGGGGCGAGCTGAAGGGACCAAGTGAAGGTAATTACCCGCCAGGCCAGGGGGTGGCAGGGTTCTCTAAACCTTTCTCTGTTATTTCTGCAGATCAAATACGAGAAAACCTACCTGACCTCACGTCACTTCCTGTCCCGGCACCCAGACTGACGTCACTTCATGTCCCGGCACCCAGACTGACGTCACTTCCGGGTTACAAGACATAAAAGCCTCCATCTAGGCTACCTCAAACAGTTCAGTGTGGAACTCGAACAAATAACATCGCTATCACCGAAATAATCCTTTGCAGCTAGGAATAATATACGGTGGCTGCCCCAACCTTTTGAAAGTGTTGAGACTCGTTCTTTTACAGTGGCGTAGTCAGCAGGATGGCCTCCTGGTGGAATAGGAAGCCGAACCAACAAATCGTCTCAACACATCATCATAATGGACCACCAAAGACCTATCAGGTAGGAAAGTACCATTCTTGTGTTGCCGAGCTGGGGTCTGAAGGTGTGTGTCGGGGGGATCTGGAGTATGTTCCGACCCAGTTCTCCTTAAAAAGAACATGGGCATGTAGGCAGAAGACCTACAGACAAGGGCCAGGTTCTGAAAGGAACACAGTGGAGACCTATTATGGGCTTCCAAGGATGGGGACCAACCCAAAGAAACCCACACAGAAAAATGTCTGTGGAAAAGGTGGGGGTGCCCTAGGTCGGCAGGTGAGGGATATCATGAACTGGGAGTATAACCCAGAGGATTCTCTCAGAGAACAGGCCATGAATTTATGGGTAAAAGTCGGGTGTTGGCTACGGCCATACAATAAAAATGCCCATAACATTGTAGAAAAGGTGGCCTGTGCAATCATAATAAATGGCCTACCCACTAAACTCGCCCAGCTGACCTGGGGGCAATCATATAATAATATGATCACCCTACTGGGGATCATTAACACCATGAGGGAGGAAACCTACTTGGGAGAACCAGAACTGAATCCCTGTGAACCCAGAGGGACTTGTGCCACTAAATTAGGGTCTTTTTCTTACATTGCGGAGCATGCTTTGGAAAACTCTGATGCACAGCGGAGGGCTTCGCGAGGTGACACAAGGGTCTGCAGAGAGACACAGAGTGAGGGGCAGAGTGCTTCTGCTAATCCTTTGGCCTTTGCTCATACGGGAGAAGCGTTAGTCAATGGCGTTAAAGTACCATCTTTATTTGACTCTGGCAGTAACGTTACCATTGTTGCTCGCCATTTGGTTTTGCCGCGACAAACGTTAAAAATAAAGACCCGTCTAACCTGTATTCATGGGGACATCCGATCATACGAGTCCACCCGCTGCTACATTTGCCAAAATGGAGTGGTTAAAAAAATAGTAGTGGCGGTGCACGATAATCCTCCGTTCCCCGTGATACTAGGTAGAGATTGGTCTGATAAAAACTGCGGCAAAACAATCACTATCCCTATAAAAACACTAGGTCTTGTTATGGATGCTGATTCTGCATCCTCAGTTACCTCCACGCCGTGCACACAGCCGGTAGGGGAGCAGAATGCGGCCTTACAGAATGACACGGATACGTCATCTCCAAGCGCAGTGCCGGCTCGGTCTGAAACCACGCCCCTTGAGGTTGAGTCTGATCCCCTCAGTCTATAATTTCAGTTTAGACAGACACCGGCTTCATTTAAAAGGGAGCAATGCAGAATGATGACTCCCTTAAATTTGCAAAAAATGCAGTTGTCTTAGTAGATGGCCAGCGCACAACCCATCCCATGCCACAAGGTCCCCACTTTGTATTAAATAATGACCTTTTATATCGGGTGGCAGATCATGAAGGAGAGGTAAGGTCACTGCTCTTAGTTCCACGGATTTACCGGCGACAAGTCTGTGAACTAGCTCATACCCACCTCCTGGGAGCCCATCTGGGCCCCGAGAAAACGTTACAGCGAATTAAGCTCTGATTTTTTTGGCCTGGGATTAATGAGGAGGTCCGCCGTTTTTGCATGTCCTGCCCGGAATGTCAATTACAGCAGATTCCTAGGAAGGACCGTGCTCCTTTAATTCCTTTACCCCTAATTGATGTCCCATTTGAACGTATTGGGGTTGACCTGGTAGGACCCCTAGAACCTTCAGCCAGAGGACATAAATATATAATGGTCCTGGTGGATTATGCCACTCGATATCCTGAAGCTGTTCCATTACGTTCAGCCACTTCCAAAAATATCGTACGGGAGTTAGTAGGAGTATTTGCACGAGTCGGAATCCCTAAAGAAATCCTGACGGATCAAGGGACTCCATTTACCTTGGAGATGTTCAGGGAGACAGCTAAGTTACTTAAAATAAAACATTTAAAGACCTCTGTATATCATCCTCAAACAGATGGTCTAGTCGAGAGGTTTAATCAAACCATCAAACAGATGTTACGCAAAGTAGTCAATGAGGACAGAAGGAACTGGGATCAGCTCCTCCCCCTCGTCCTTTTTGCATATCGGGAAGTCCCACAAGCCTCCACGGGGTTCTCACCCTTTGAATTATTGTATGGACGACAACCCCACGGTTTACTGGATATATTAAAAGAAGGATGGGAAGAGGAGGCCCTTCCCTCTGTAAATATACTTGAATATATCGCACAATTACACGATAGATTTGCAAAAATTAGACCTATCCTACATTCTCACATGGAAAAGGCACAAGCAGCCCAGGCTCGTTGTTATAACCGTGGCACATCACTTCGGGAGTTCCACCCGGGGTATCGTGTCATGGTATTGGTTCCTACCTCACACTCCAAATTATTGGCTCATTGGCAAGGCCCATATGAAGTTAAGGAGAGGAAGGGTCTGGTCGATTATTTAGTTATCCAACCTAATCGTCGACCTAAAGAGCGGATTTATCATGTCAATTTGCTGAAACCATGAAGGAAAGGGATCACGATCCCTCCTCCGGACAGCCCTGCTCGCTCTTCGCTCATAAATTACACCTTAACTTCGGTGATAATTTGACTCGCCAACAACAATAGGAGCTCGAAGCAATTATCCTGTCTGTCCCAGAGGTAGTGAGCGAAATTCCTGGATGAACCTCCCTGATTGCGCATGACATAGTGACGAAACCAGGGTTTATAGTCAGGGAACGCACATATCGGATTCCGGAAGCAAAAAAGGCAGAAGTGGAGTTGGAGATCAAACGAACGCTGGATCTAGGTGTGATAGAGGAAAGTTTTAGTCCCTGGTCCGGTCCAATCGTGTTGGTGAAAAAGCCAGACGGAAGTTGGAGGTTTTGCAATGACTTCCGTCGGCTTAACCAAGTCTCCCAATTCAACGCCTATCCGATGCCACGAGTGGATGACCTCCTCAAGCGGCTAGGACATGCCAAATTTTTGACTACTCTTGATATGACAAAGGGGTACTGGCCGGTTCCCTTAACGGACTCCGCAAAGGAAAAGACTGCGTTTAGCACTCCTAGTGGACATTGGCAGTATCGTGTACTTCCATTCGGATTACATGGGGCGCCCGCTACTTTCCAACGTCTGGTGGACAAAGTGCTCCAACTCCATAATTCGTACAGTGCTGTCTACTTAGATGACGTTGTCATCTATTCCAGCACATGGAAGGAACATCTACTGCAGGTTGGGGCTGTATTACGGACAGTAGCGAATGCCGGTCTTCGTATTAATCCAAAGAAATGCTATTTTGGATTGGTCGAAGCCAAATATTTAGGTTACCTAGTGGGCCGGGGTATGGTCAAACCACAATGCTCCAAAATAGATGCCATAATGAATTTGCCCCGTCCGATAACCAAGCGGCAGGTACAAGCATTTCTCGGCTTAGTGGGTTACTATCGCCTGTTTTGTACCCCGGTTTTCTGAGAGAGCAACACCCTTGACTAACCTGACAAAGAAGGGGAAACCTAATCACGTGGTTTGGGATGATAATACTGACGCTGCATTTAGTGACCTTAAGCAGGCTCTTACGTCAGCTCCTATTTTGAAGGCACTTGACTTCACATTGCCTTTCATTCTCCAGACGGATGCTTCGGACACAGGTCTTGGTGCCGTGCTGAGCCAAAGTGTCGATGGAGTGGAACACCCCGTGATGTGCCTGAGTCGGAAACTGTTGGACTGAGAGACCAGGTATGCAGCAGTGGAGCGGGAGGCAACTAAGGTACTATCTCCTGGGTCGGGAATTCACCCTGGTGACTGACCATGCACCATTACAGTGGATGGCGTTACACCGGGACTCGAATCCACGAGTCACGAGGTGGTTTTTGGGCCTACAGCCTTACAAGTTTTCGGTCGTTTATTGTCGAGGTCTGCTGCGGGCTAATGCTGATGCCCTTTCCCGGTGCCACAACCTCACGAGCAGGTATGCCCGACCCGATGGGTCTGGGCTGAGGGGGGCACCGTGTCACACACGTGCGACTAGGGGTGAGCTGAAGGGACCAAGTGAAGGTAATTACCCGCCAGGCCAGGGGGTGGCGGGGTGCTCTAAACCTTTCTCTGTTATTTCTGCAGATCAAATACGGGAAAACCTACCTGACCTCACATCACTTCCTGTCCCGGCACCCAAACTGACGTCACTTCCGGGTTACAAGACATAAAAGCCTCCATCTTGGCTACCTCAAACAGTTCAGTGTGGAACTCGAATAAACAACATCGCTGTCACCGAAATAATCCTTTGCAGCTAGGAATAATATACGGGTGGCTGCCCCAACCTTTTGAAAGTGTTGAGACTCGTTCTTTTACAATATATATATATATATATATTTATATACACACACACACACTTATAAACATATATATATATATATATACATATCTATACATATATACATATACACATATATATATATACACACACACATATACACATACATCCACATATATATACATATACATACATACTGTATCTACATATATACATATACACACACATATTATATATATATATATATATATATATATATATATATATATATATATATATATACTAGCAAAATACCTGCGCTTCACAGCGGAGAAGTAGTGTGTTAAAGAAGTAATGAAAAAGAAAAGGAAACATTTTGAAAATAATGTAACATGATTGTCAATGTAATTGTTTTGTCACTGTTGTGAGTGATGAGTGTTGCTGTCATATATATATATATATATACACACACATATATACATATATATACATATATATACATCCACATATACTGTATATACATATATACATATATATACATATTTACATATACACACATACATAAACATACACACATACATACATACACACACATATACACACACACATATATATATATACATATATACACATATACACATTCCCTCTGCCCCTACAGTGTCCACCGCGCTTCTCGTGTTATTAATACAAACACATTACATATAAAACTATTTACAAAAAAATTACTCCAATTTTCCAAAGAAAACTATTTACAATACACATAGCTTTATATAAAAAAATCCTACTTTTCTAATCATATATTCTAGAAAAATTATATATATATTTATATAGCATACCTTTGCAAAACAAAAAGAAAGAAATAGAGTGTCACATACACGTCTTCTTTCCTCTGCCTATTAAACAATAAATTAAATTGATTATAAATTATTAACACAAAGTAAATGAAAAAAAAATATATATCGGGAAAGAAACAGAAACCACAACCTACACCTACAGCGTCCACCGCGCTTCTGGCATTACAGCCAAAAACGTGGCACACGCAGGTTGTGAGGTGTGACGCTAATTAACGCTCGTGCTACAACAGATTATAGTGTTGTTATACTATAAACTATTTGCAGGAATCAACACTTTTGGGGAAGTTCATAACAAAAAAAAAAAAAATTATAGATAACATTTCACACTTTGCTACATGAGCAACTATTGCTGGGGGAGCAAGAATCCATCAAGGAAGAAAAATGAAAAAATTATTTGTACAAAATCTTAATTTATTTATCCATTCCTAAATAAATTAAATGGGCAGGCTATTTCGTATCAGTGCAATACGCTGCTTGTTAAAACGGATGACTCCCGCTCTTACGTGCAAGTCTGCATGGATATTATGAACTATCGTATCTGTTCAAGTTCTATTTAAATTTTAAATAAAAGGAATTTTTATTTAGTCAACAGAAATATCTTTGGTAGGAATGTAAGTTAAATGTAGGCATCATTGCATAAATATTTCTTCACCATACAAATGTAAAGAGTAAATTCGCCTTACATTCCAACCAAAGATATTTGTGTCGACTAAATAGAACTTTAAAAGATATATTTTTTTGAATGTGATCGTGCAATTCAGATCGAGTTGACGCGCACTATATCGAGCTCGCGTGCTATTGTGGTTTCGCCTGCATGCCTCAATAAGTCACCCTTGCTCTTACTTTTTTACCGTTCATCTAATGATTACACTGAGTATGGCTTTACCAAAACAATCACTGATGGCGAATAAAGTATCCATTATTCATAAAGCTTCAATTGGTGATCTGTCTTTCTGCATTAACCGCATATTTTTTCATACGTCTCAAACCAAGGGGATGCGAGGGTAGAATGAATCGGGAAGCGCTGATATATATGTATGTGTGTGTATATATATGTATGTATATATATTGAAATAGTTTTACTGTGAAATAATGCAAAGAGTACACGACACGTGTTTCGCCCTAATTTTGGGGTCATCAGGCGTACATACTTAGTGCACTCCCTCTCGGGAATCGAACCTCGGAGCTAGAGGCGAAACCTCTTCCTTTGCGCCATGGCGTGTGGTTTGTCTATTTGAGAGTATGTAGATCGCAGCTTTTACACTGTCTTCCTTTAGCGGGACATTGACTTTTTCCACCGTGTGCTTTGTTTCCGCAGTAGTTGCACTTATGAATATGCTTGTATGTGTCAGACGCTTCATATTTTTTTGCTGCCTTCTTAATTGTGTAATTCAGTTTTTGATCAGCACTCTTTGGAACTGTTGCTTTTTGTCTGTGCACTGCGTCAGTTCACGTGAGCCGCTCAGTGTACATGCATCGAAGGTTCCCAGCTGTGCAGGTGCCATCTCGTGCGATGTCCACGGCTGTATTTAATGTTAGCTAAGACCCAGCACTTAAAAGTTTCTCTTGCAGTTTCGCTGAGTTTGTGCCAAACACCACCCTGACCATCTCATCTTCGTCTGCATAAGCACAGTCCTATATCCGTGAATATTTAATGGCAGTGTTTCTATTGGATTGCCGGACGGATGGCCTTATATGGGCAGGCACTAACTTATGTGGGAGGCGTAACTCTGCCTCCCATGGCCATCGAGCAGATGTCTATTATACTGTAGTATATGGACGAAAAAATAGGTTACAGTTATGACCATTATGCATAGAATTTCTAAATGAAACCTGCCCAACTTTTGTAAGTAAGCTGTAAGGAATAAGCCTGCCAAATTTCAGCCTTCTACCTACACGGGAAGTTGGAGAATTAGTGATGAGTCAGTGAGTGAGTGAGTCAGTGAGTGAGTCAGTGAGGGCTTTGCCTTTTATTAGTATAGATATACACTCTTTGGGGTGCAAGCAACTGTTGCTGGGGGTGCCAGAATCCATCAAGGAAGAAAAATAAAAAACATTATTTGTACAAAATCTTAATTTATTTATCCATTCATAAATAATTAAATGGGCAGGCTATTTCATATTAGTGCAATACACTGCTTGTTAAAACGGATGACTCCCGCTCTTACGTGCAAGTCTGCGTGGATATTATGAACTATCGTATCTGTTCAAGTTCTATTTAAATTTTAAATAAAAGGAATTTTTATTTAGTCGACAGAAATTTCGAAATGAAACCTGCCCAACTTTTTGTAAGTAAGCTGTAAGGAATGAGCCTGCCAAATTTCAGCATTCTACCTACACGGGAAGTTGGAGAATTAGTGATGAGTGAGTGAGTGAGTCAGTCAGTGAGGGCTTTGCCTTTTATTAGTATAGATATATCTTTACAGTGAAATTGCTTTAAATTGTCAAGTGAATATATTGGTCAAAAGTGAGCATTATGTTTTAAACAGGAAGCAGCATAACTAATATAAATTGAAAATTAATATCAATTTAATTCTAAATAAGGTGGAGATAAGGAAATGACAAAATATGTAATATCTAATATATTATATTACACAGGTAGTATGATGCATCTACAAGAAAAAAAATTTTTTTCAACAAGAAAATCACATGTAACAGAAACACGTAAATACCAAAACGTCAACATAAATACATTAGAAAAGGTATGTCTAGGGTCCATCACTGTAGTGATGCAGATTTAGCATATGTCCTATGTGTGACATGTTATTAGATACTAACGCAGAGCCTAATGTCGCAATCGGGACAGTACAATTGTATTTCTTTGTGCACTATATTTTTCCTGTCAATTGCTCATGGCAGGATAAGATGTCAGTGTCTGATCCACACATAGAGATGTGTCACTTGTGTTATTGCAGGCTACCAAAATGCAATGCTTAGCGACTTCCACATTTCTCCTGATATGAACATTTACAGTTGCCACATGATGAATAGTGTTTAGGGGGTTAACGTCTTGCTTGTTCTTGCACTTGACTGCAATTATTTTGCCTTTTTGTCACACACCTACTGTTGCACCATACTGAAGGTCAACATGACAGAATTCACCAGGCATATCAAGATGGTTTGGTCATATCATGCATCAGTTTCACTCTCCACGTCAATGTCTTTCTACCAATTCACATCTTCATCACTATCGCTCAATTCAAGCAATTGTTCAGTTTCAGTTCATTCTGAAGCTGCCATTACGGCTGTTTATTTGTTTTCAGTTGGAGGTCAGTATTGACGAGTTACCTTTGAATGGCAAAACACCTAGAAATATTCATGATTTTTTGTTGAATGATGCAAGTTCATCCACTAGATGTCAGCAGAATACTGTCCTGAGCATTATTTGGGCTTAAAATGTACATCCGTTCATTACAAGTTAGCCCGAGTCTGACTCGTGGTTAACCATAATTGCACTGAATTCCAATCCAAGTCACACTTGGGTTAACGCTAAGGAGATTAAGAAAGCTAACAGAATGCTACATTTTTAAATACATTTCAAGGAAATCTTGAATTTTCCGTATTTCAAAAGTACATAGTTCAGAGAACAACTGAAATTAATTTAAGGAAGAAGAGGTATGAAAAAGTTAAGATCATAACGTGACATGATAGACGTTTTCACACATGGAATACAAGGAAGTGGTTTTGAGCCAGAGAGACAGCTGGGAAAGGATAATGGTGCAACACAGTCTTTACTGACTCCAATTTTCTTTTCCCTTGAACAGAGTTTCTGAGCGAACTGTGATGTCACATCTGCCCCTTCCTGTCCCACAGGAAGTCGGCACTAATTATGAACTCTGAAGCTGAATAGCACAGAAATTTGAGAAGCTAGTATTTTAAGGACTACTGTCCTTTGCCTTGTTTATTCCTACTTATTTTTGTTTTTTTCCTTCAACTAAATGGGGCTTTTGCCTTAGTGTCCCAGCACCCTGGCTTTCTGACCTTTTGCTTTACATGGCATATAAAATTATGGAGGGAATTACAAGAATGGATTCTATCTTGCACTTTAGCATTAGTTCATCTGCAACAATGTGAAGAGACAAATGCAGATGGTAAGTAGTATATTTTGCAGAAAATTTAGGAAGTTTTTCTTTACATAAAGAATTATAGAGCATAAATATGCAGCTGAAAGAAATACTAAGGGGATCAAATCTTTGTTATACCTGTTGATTAGGGATGGTGAGCTATTTTGGTTTAAGAGAATCAGCAGCCATTTATAGCTTCCATCAGATGTTTTGTGATGCCTATCTTGGAATACAATTATCCTCTTTCCACCAATACTCTCTATTACATCACAACAGAAACTTGTTGTTTCATTCTAACACAGAGTATGAGCAAAATTACTCGGGAGCTCTTGCACAAAATTTATCCAATAAAGATCTTTACCAGCTGCAGTTAAACTGTCACTGATCTTCCCAATGCAAATTTTCATATGCACATTTTAACAGACTGAGAAGTCTCTGTGTTTCTGCTTGTACAATTTAACATAGTATATAGTACTAAGCATAGTATGTCCCTTACAGCTAAACAGATCATTTACAAGTACAGTATATACTCACAGATAAGTCCTCTCTATTGTGCCTATGTGATACCCAAACTATACAATATTTCTGTGCCAGGCATTTCCTCCTTATCAAGCTCCTCATGGTCTTAGTCATGTAGGTGCTCAGAATCCAGGTTGGCTGTCACAAGAGGTCACACAAGAGTCTAGTCACTCAGATGGGATGTATATGGGTTAGAACCAGAGCTCGACATTCAAAATGCTACAACCTCCTTTTCCAAATACTAACACAATCTAAACCCAAAGTTATGGATGTTAAAATATATTATATATGTTAAATTGTAAGCTATATTTTATTTTTTTCTTTTACTGATTGAAACTGACTATTAAGTGTTCATGCAAAAGGTATAAATGGCATTCACTGGCTCATAGTTTCTGAATGGTTTCGAATTAACTTTTTTTAAACAATAACATACAGTACAACTGGGCTGAGACAGGAAGAAGAAGTCAAACTCTTTCAGTTAAAAATACACTGCACAAAAAGCAGAAACCTGAATATAATGATGTTATGTTGTTTACTTTTATCTATGCTACCGTATACTATATTTTAATTCTCATAAAAATCAAAATATGTTTTGTTAAATTATAGCATTTAAAAAATGAAAAAGTAGTGGACTGGGTAACAGTTTCTATATTTGGAAGTGTTAGATAAGCTCCGCCTCCACCATAGCTCACTGTTGACTGAATCGGTTCAAGGTTGGGCTGGCTTAGCTCCTCTGACATGAAATGTTAAGTGATGTATAAAACAGTTCTGAAAACAAAATATTAGTGGAATTCACTCTCTGGGAAGAATCATGCACAGCTTTCACAAATACTTATTTTCTTCATTCTGTAAAAAACAGAGGTAAACTGAACACAAAGCTGATCTTTTAATTTCTTGCAAGTTCTCTTATTTTGAACTTATTTAGTCCTTTTCCCACAAACAGACTATTCCAGAAATTTGCCAGAAATTTCCAGGAGAATCCAAGGTTGAAATCTATCGGGATTCATTCATATAGAGTCATTATAAAAGCTGTAGGAATAAGACATCATTATATGTATGTTTTTGTTATTTTCTTTTATTTTTTTTATCATGGAAAATTAGTTGTAAGGGGTCTCTAACATTTTCTTTTATTCTGACATTTGTTTTATGGAACATGGGAAACCACATCATGTGACTATGACCATCATATATGTAACAGTATAAACATGGTGGCAGTTCCATAATGCATTATCCCTTTGTTGGACAAACAACACAACTATTAGCATTTGTTACTATTTTAAAACAAGTAGGCTTGCTTCTGTACTTGACTCCTGATTCTTGCTTTGCTTTTATGTTTAGGTTGCCTGTTCAAATCAGTCTCTTTGGTTTCGTCTGGCCTTGTTCATATTTTGATTCTGTATTTCATTTTCATCACCGGTTCTAACTTTTCTCTCAACAATCCTCTGAGACAAAAGTCTCATTACAAACGTGAAAAAATCCAAATAATTCTAGGTTGAAGAAAATGGAGTGTCATGGTGTCTTGCGTGCACACTGTGAATCAATTCATAGTAGACATTTAAAAAATAATGATAAGCTGTTCAAGTTAGTTTTTTAAAGTTAGGTTGTATTTTTTAAGGGATGTAAAATTCATTTTATAAGTTTCTACCTCAAGCAAAGGTACTAGAAAAGCTGCATTTTGTTTGTGTGATGCCCATTCCATTCTAACTGCTGTAGTTTCACATAAAAAATCTTCTGCAGAGACAATGAATGTATTTACAGCAAAATTAGAGACAAAATTAAAATAAGCATTAAATAAATATTTATTTATTATTTTTTATTATTATTATTATTGGGGTATCAACGGCAGTGTGAAAGTAAATTTTTTGACAGTTAAGGCAGGGATACTTCAAATGAAGTTTCCTGGTAATGATTTCGGAGCTTATTAAGTTTTACTAGCTTGCTTCATGCAGTAATTCTGGGTAACATTTTCTTGCACTAATGTCTGCCACATGTGCAAAGTCACAACTTTGAGCATGTGCTTTCCTGACAATGATTCACCAATCAAAGGCACACTACTAACTAGAGCTCACCATCTCTACTATGAAGAAATAATGGAATGAATATACTGTATAAAGAAATAAGCAACATAAAACATATTTTGTGAAACACTTTACAGTAATCATTCGCTATATCGCACTTTGACTTTCGCGGCTTCACTCTATCGCGGATTTTATATGTAAGCATATCTAAATATATAACAGATTTTTCGCTGCTTCACAGGTTTCTGTGGACAGTGGGTCTTTTTACTTCTGGTACATGCTTCCTCAGTTGGTTTGCCCAGTTGATTTCATACAAGGGACGCTATTGGCAGATGGCTGAGAAGCTACCCAATCAGAGCACGCAGTTAAATTCATGTGTGCTGAATGACTCAGCGACGGAGCACTGAATTCGATTCTGCTGCGTTAACCAGGAAGCCTCGTCTCACTCATTCAGCATCAAGGTGTTTCACTGTGTAAAGAGTTAACTTTTGTGTTTATCTTTGTGCGTAGTCAATCGCTTCGTTATGGCTCCAAAACAATCTGCTCCTGCTACTGCTTTAGGGGCCGTCCCCAAGTGCCAACGGAAGATGCTAACGATTGCCGAAAACGTAAAAATTTTGGATTTGTTGAAGGAAGGGGGGAACAGCTACACCGCTGTAGGGCACCATTATGGCATCAATGAGTCCACGATTCTTTTTATTTTAAAAAGGAGGAAAAGAATATAAGATCTATGGCCATAGTGTCCTTTGACCAGGGCGCAAATCGATTTGTAAGTGGACGTAATAAGGCAGTAGTCCGGATGGAATCTGCTTTTGGGATTTGGATTGAAGACTGCTGGAAGAAGAACAATGGTGGTGCTACACAGTCACCTTAAGAGGCTCCTTTAGAAGAGCTATAATGCTCTTGTTTTTTGTGCAGTAAAATTAAACTCATCATTATCGGACAAGTCGTTGTGTCATTGTTGGCGAGTAACCATAATAAATTTTCTATGTACAGTACTTAGTACATGTACATACGTTTAGTGTCACTGTCCACACATCATACTCTATGCAATTGTTCTTGCATTGTATGTATTTAGTGCTGGTGACCTGTCTGTCGTAATGGCTGTAACATATGTGATATTGGAGAAACTCGATATCTTTAAAATAATATTTAGGTTTTACTGTATATAAACAGTGTGTTTACATACATTAATTTCAACGAATCTTACCTAATATCTAAGAGAATACAATGGGTTTATGCTGTATAACTGTGCAGAACATGTTTATAAGGGCTTAAAATATATAAAAATAACCATATAAACATATGGTTTTTACTTTGCAGATTTTCACCTTTCGCGAGGGGAACGCAACCCCCACGATCGAGGAGGGATCACTGTATTATTTATGCTCAGACCATTTTATTATTTATGTATTGTCATATTTCACAATGTATATATTTATTTATTTTTTTCTGAAACATTTCTCCATAGTCATCAATTTGACCAAAGAATGCAAGCCAGGGCTGGATTTATGAAACAAATCTAATGGGAGAAAGATATACTTAGTGACATTTCTACAAGCCCAACTGTATCTGCCAGGATTTCCCTGTTAAACTCACAAAGAAGGAGACTAACCCTAACCAGACCTCTTCTTATTATCTTTCAGCTTCACTTGGGACACTCACTATTAGTTTCATATGCACCTAGCTTGACATTTGGGAATATACATTTCCTGATTCAACAGGATTCGTAACTGTAACCATTCAATCCCACCTACAGAGGAAGTCACACTTTAACAATAATTAATCATTTCCAAATATTTATATGTTACAACCTTTAGCAAAAACAGAACCTGATAACCAACTTACTGTATATACTCATGGATAAGTCGGGTCTTAATGTTACCATATAATTTCTGGTATTTCTGGTCCAAGAGATTATGATATGCTAACACCCACTTGAGAGAGTAACCACGAAGCACACTGCCTTTTTTTCTATGTATTGTGCCTACGTGACCACACGGTAATACCCAAACTATTCTGAAGCAACGTTTACACTGATTTGTGTTTTTTGTATCTCACACTCTTATCCACCTTTATCATAAGAACATCCAATATCTATGATGGAACATACCATCAGAAGAAAATATGAAGCTGGTTTTAAATTAAATGTCATTGAGGTAGCAAAAGAAATTGTTAATTGCACTGCTGCAATAAAATTTGATGCATCTGAGAAACAGATGTGAGATTGGAGGAGGCAAGAAGATGTAAAAAAATATATATACAGTATAAGTGTCCATTTTTGAATGGGTGTAAAAGTCGGGGTCTGATTTTATGATCGATTTTTCTGGTTTCAAGACCCGACTTATACATTAGTATATATGGTAATCTAATATTATCTGGGTTATGTTGAGAGAATTAATCTGTTCCTTTGTTAAAGGATGATTTTTAAAAACATAGTAAGTTATACAAACAAGAGGAGACAATTCAGCCCACCAAGCTTGTAACATTTTTGCATCCTACTAATTTTTTTTTTAATTAAAAAAAAAATCTAGTGATATATAAACTTCAGAGGCCAGCATTCACTGTACAATGGGAAATTAATATGTTTCTTTGAAAAGCACATTAAATATTCGGCTTGCACTTGAAAGAGAATGTATATGTTTACTTAGTAATGAGAAAAAAAAGAAATAGGAAGAAAAAATATTTAACAATTGGATGGCTAAAGACTAGCATCACCATTTTGTATACTTTATGCATGTGTCAGTTGTGACCTTATAACAGGGTTGTCAGATTTTCCGATTTGAGTGGGAATGTCCAGAGATTAAGAAACAAATCACGAGTCCATTGCCTCTGAAAATCCCAATTGGACAAAAATTGTATGTATAAAAAAATTTTTATTCAATTTTTATATTGTTTATCTAATTAAAGAAGCTCTCTAATTTTTTGTAAACAGCCTGGCGTACCACCTTTTATGAATAAAATTTGTAAGTCTCAGCTGAATTGTGTGTGTTTGTGTACATGTAACATGTGGTCAGTGGCGCTGCAACTATTTTAAATAAATCATCACGCCCTGTGTAGGTGAAGGATGCATGCGGGTGCAAGGGTGCGTAAGTGTATTTTGCTCCGTGGTTAGTGGAAGCACTGGCTAGCTGTGCCACATACATGTGCAGAGGTGGGCAAGTCAGTCAGGTGCCTCAATGATTCTGCGAAGGGAGCAGCTCCTCATGCCTGCACCCAATTAGGCAGTATATTTAAAAAGAGCCTGTGGTGGGCTGGCTCCCTGTCCGGGTTTGTTTCCTGCCTTGCGCCCTGTGTTGGCTGAGATTGGCTCCAGCAGGCCCCCGTGAAGCTGGATGGATGGATGGATTTAAAAAGAGCCTGCACGGTTCAAGGAAAAAAAAAGATGGGGAGAGAGAGAACAGGAATAGAGCATTGGGTGGAGAGAAGATGAACCAGCCAGGTAGTGGAGGAAAGGCAGCGCGATCAAGGGCCCCGCAAAGGAGCGGTGTTTCAGTGATTATTAGTGTGGAGTGGGTGTGAGCACGGGGGACTCTTCCCCAGGGATCTAAGGTACAACTGCGGGAGTGCGAAGGAAGGCGAGAGGCCAACGACTGTGAATGTTGGCATCTCTGCCAGTTGAGCACGATTAATTGGAGAGCTGGGAAGATGATGATGGGGTTGTGCTAGGCTCTTCTGACTGTACATTAGGGACCCAATGGCTGTGTTGTTCCTGTTTTTCGTTTCTAATCTTAAATCTGAATTTTAATCCATTGATTTCACTTTTGTATTAATTTATTTATTGACATTTGGAACAGTGTACTTTTTGAACACTTGGATTTTAAGAAAAGCACTGAGCACCTTTACACCTTCCACTTGCATTGATCTTGGTCATGATTATCTGCGTTGTCGGGTTCGGAGGCTCCCAGTGGGACCTGGTAGTGTGGGGCTGACCCACACTGTCACAACACATCATGTGCTTGAGTCGTCATACGTTTCTTGTGCTCATCATGGCTGCTCGTGCACATGTGTAATAATTCAAATTTTTGACTAACAAGGTAGGTTGAATCTGCATATCTGCATTCTGTTTACATTTATCATGTTGTATTATATGAAACATAAAACATGTTACAAGTTATATCAAACATACTGTACATGTACTTCTGTGACTATTTTATATATGTTCTCTTCTATATATGTATTTATTTACATACAGTATACTTATATGTTTATAGTATACATATTTATATATATCTATAATTATAATTTTATTAAAATTATCATTTCTTTTGTCCTTCCTTAGTTTCTTAACATCTTTTTTCTTGGTAACTCGAAATGGTGGAAATCTGGCAAACCTGCCTCATAACAATATAAACCTATAAATACCTATAAATATCCAAAATTATGCAAATAACCATTTTACTTGTAAATTATTTTATATGTTAACATACATTATATGCACCTAAAAAACTTTATGTACTGTTAAATAATTGTTAATTTTATATTTTCATTTAGCTCACTTGAAATTATCTTTGCAATTTATAAAGCAACTTTAACATTTTAATAGATGCAACTTTTGCTTTTTTACAGCTTACATTGTATTTGCTATTTAATTTTTTTCACAAGCTGTTTATATAATGTATGTAATTTCTTGTTAAATGACATAAAACACATTATTACCCCATAACACTTAGGTATTGTGGTACCCATAATCAAATCAGCCATTGGCCAAAATGGAAAAAGATAAGAGATGTATGCATAGGGATACTTGAATCATAATAATCAATCCTCAGGGGTCCTCGGGCAATAGGATTACTCCATTCACTCTCTTTCAAATACCTTATAAAGTTAAATGAATATTATTACCATAGTGAAGATAAAAATACATCAGTTCAATTTGTCTCCAGATATTAATGCATTCTGCATGTAGTAACAGATTGCTGCTTCTAAGGTAACATACAAGGCTTCATTTCCAATTGTAGACTCACTATAAATCAAGGAAAAATTGCTTATTTTCAAGTGATGGAATAAAAACTACCACAAAAGCTATCATCATTTTGACAGTATTACTACTTACCAAGGATTTTGAGTTTATTGTATTAGATATAACGTTCTGTTATTTGAGTTTGGAGTTTATGCACTGTTACTTCTTAACATATAGTCTCAAAACTGAGAATCAACCTATAACATTATTACAGTTTTCATAGTTTATCTAATATATATATATGTATACAGTATATATATATATATATATATATATATATATATATATATATATATAATTTCTAATATATATTAGGTTTAGCTTTAGTCCACTGTGAATATGAGTAGGGGGCTATTAGATGAACATGATAGAAAATCTTTCTGCTTTAATGTTAAAAAGTGGAATTGAGTGGTTTATAAAAAAGGCTATCAAAATTATTAATTTGAGTTAACTGCCCTATGATGAATACGTGTTATTATTGGGTTAAGGATAAACATAAAATTGTAATTGAATATTCAATTTTTGCTAAATTTAAATTTCTAATTTTTAAAATAATAAAATTAATTACTATTTTTGAAAAACAATTGCTTCACATTTTTGGTTAAACACATTAATTATTGTTACCTACTGTTAATCACTTATTAACAAACTAGAAAATTCTATTTTTTAGAACAGGTCAGGTCAGGTTGGGGAGTATGCACTGATACAGCACATTGCCTCATCCACAACACAATGAAACAGCTTGGGATTCCAGTTGGCAACCCCCCAGTTGCACACATGGTCCAGTCCCACACTTTAGAAAAGACCATCTATCTGTTGCAGCCAGGTGTTATGTGGGCATCTCCTTGGCCTGATCCATTCACTATTGTCCTCAACAATGAGGATCCTGCAAGCCGGATCACCCTCAGGAAATTGCACCCATGTCCATAGTACCATAACTGACACTCCCTCACTATGCAGGTAATGTGCCTCATTCGGGACTCTATGAGGAATCACTTATGTGACACAAAGTCAAACCAACGGCATGCAAGGATTGTCTGAAGAGACACTGTACCGAAGGAGTCTAGTCTTTGCCTCAAGTCACTGAATAGCGTCCATGTCTCGCAACCATATAGCAAAACAGGAAGCACCAGGACTCTAAAAGACTTGGACCTTTGTCCGCACACCCCTTTCCAGCGACCGGATAACCCACCATGCTCTCCCAATCTGTCTACTGACTTCATAGAAAGAGTCATCATTGACATGGATGTCACTATTGAGGTAAGTAAACCAATTAACAATGTCGACATGCTCTCTGCAGATATACACAATGACGATGGCTGTGCCCAAGAGGTCATTAAAGGCTTGGATCTTGGTTTTTATCCAGGACACTCACAATCCCATATGCTCAGACTCCTTATTTAGTCTCTCAAGAGCCCCGATGACAGCCTTCATTGACTTTGCAAAGATCACAGTGGACAGAGGCAGTGGTGCTGTAAGAATTATGTTTCTGGACTTCTCTAGTGCTTTCAACACCATCCAACCTCTGCTCCTTAGGGACAAGCTGACAGAGATGAGAGTAGATTCATACCTGGTGGCATGGATTGTGGACTATCTTACAGACAGACCTCAGTATGTGCGTCTTGGGAACTGCAGGTCTGATATTGTGGTCAGCAACACAGGAGCGCCGCAGGGGACTGTCCCTTCTCCGGTCCTGTTCAGTCTATATACATCAGACTTCCAATAAGGAATGACAGTGCTATCGTGAGCTGCATCAGAAGTGGGCAGGAGGAGGAGTATAGGAACCTAATCAAGGGCTTTGTTAAATGGTGCGACTCAAACCACCTACAACTGAACACCAGCAAAACCAAGGAGCTGGTGGTGGATTTTAGGAGACCCAGGCCCCTCAAGGACCCCATGATCATCAGAGGTGACTGTGTGCAGAGGGTGCAGACCTATAAATACCTGGGAGTGCAGCTGGATGATAAATTGGACTGGACTGCCAATACGGATGCTCTGTGTAAGAAAGGATAGAGCTGACTATACTTCCTTAGAAGGCTGGCATCTTTCAACATCTGCAGTAAGTTGCTGCAGATGTTCTATCAGACAGTTGTGGCGAACACCCTCTTCTACACGGTGGTGTGCTGGAGAGGGAGCATAAAGAAGACGGATGCCTCACGCCTGGACAAACTGGTGAGGAAGGTAGGCTCTATTGTAGGCACGGAGCTAGACAGTTTAACATCTGTGGCAGAGCGACGGGCACTGAGCAGGCTCCTGTCAATCATGGAGAATCCACTGCATTCACTGAACAGTGTCATCTCCAGACAGAGGAGCAGCTTCAGCGACAGTCTGCTGTCACTCTTCTGCTCCACTGACAGACTGAGGAGATCGTACCTCCCCCACACTATGCGACTCTTTAATTCCACCCCGGTAAATGTTAACATTATACAAAGTTATTGTCTGTTATACCTGCATTTTTATCACTCTTTAATTTAATATTGTTTTTTATCTGTATGCTGCTGCTGGAGTATGTGAATTTCCCCTTGGGATTAATAAAGTATCTATCTATTGTAAAATAAGCGCTCTATAGTGCCCCTTGAACCCTCCGATGGCACGTCAGACTCCTGGTATAAGTCCAATATTTTGACTTTTATTATAATATTGTGCACAAGCGCCACTATTCCACACTACTCCAATAAACACTACAATAGAATAACTCAATTAATAATCAATCCTCCACTCCTCCCAGCAGCTCTGTCACACTTCCTCCCAACCCCAGCTCGGGCTGCTAGGGTAACCCATAGTCCCTTTATATTTCTTGACCCGGAAGTGTTTCTGTCCCTCACTCCATGTGACTCTTAACACTTCCAGGTCAAATGACAACTCCTTTTCTTCAACCCGGAAGTACAACATTGCTTCTGTCCCCTCGACTGGGAAGTACTTCCAGGTTATAAGGCAAATAGAAGTCTCTGTGCCTCCCTGCAGCGTCCCCTGGGGGTCCCCATGGTATCCAGCAGGGCTTTGATGGGAAACTCCAAGGTCCATGATGGAACCCGGGGCACCTCCATGTTGCAGGGAGGACTCCACCTGGTGGCTTGGAGGTATTGGCCGGGATAAGCTGCCGGCCATAGTCCACACTATCTATCTATCTATCTATCTATCTATCTATCTATCTATCTATCTATCTATCTATCAGCAAAGTCAAGATCAATGGATCTTTCTTCACCAACAGATGCCCCAACTGCCAGACCCCACGACCCCAAGCACAGCACTCACAGTACCAGGGAACAGGTCGGCCATGATATCCAGCAACCTTGGGGGGATCCCGTGAAGTCAAAAAATGTCCCACTGGGAAGCTTGATCAACTGAGTCAAGCGCTTTACGAAAACTGGCAAAGACTGCAAAGAAACTCTGCTGATATTCATGTTTGTGCTCAATGAGAACCCTCAATGCCAGAATGTGGTTGATGGTAAACTTTTTAGATCAATGGTAGACTGTTCCTGGTTATGTTCTGAGTACGACACTACATCTAGCCCTGCAAGTGGTCCTCTAACTTGCAGGAAGAACTTGGGGGTTGGTGGCAGGATTGGCACTCTAGCCACCGTAAAAACTAGGAAGGCTGCTCGTATTATGAAGGGGAATGAGGAAAAGCCCTTGAGATCCTCAACCCCGGAAGAATCGAAAGTGCCACAGAGATAATGGAGTCAGGTCTGTTGGGGATTGGAATTGGTGTGGTGCTGAGGTCTCAATCTGGGGTGGTCCATGACAAGACCCTGAAAGTTGCTGAGGGTTGTGTTAGTGTTACTTGTGTTCCCAAAAGAATGGATTTCAACTCACAGGGCACACTGGATATCTTCGAGAGGAGTAGCAGTGCATGGCTTGATGAAAACTCTAGTGTGCATTGGGAACAGAGAAGGATGGCTGTGAGGGCTCTGAGGGCAGATAAGGAGGTGTTTATTAGAAGTATCTGTGAGCATGTGACACACCATCTATGGTCTAGTGACCCATGTTTTACAGAGAAATTGAAGCATTACGCACAACCAAATCTGTTCCTCGGAGAGTCACAGTCAGGGCTGGTGATGGAACGGTCGTTATAGATGACACTGCAGTTGTGACCCACTGAGATAACAGATAATTTGAGCAGCTGTTTAATGCTGATCCTCTGGCTAAAACGTTGGACATTCCTGAGTCCTTGGAGGCTGATCCTGTAGTTAGCTGTGAACCATTAAGTCTCACTGAGATTGCACAGGTGGTAAGCCATCTTAAGGTAGGGATGGCTGCAGGGATCTGTGGGATCGGGGGTGAACATCTCCAGGCTGTTGCTAAGGCTGTCTTCCTGGCATTGCAAGCAATCTTTGCTTCCATTTGGGAGATGAGTGTCATCCCAACTGACTGGAGAACAGGACTTGTTGTACCTATCTGGGAATGGAGGGGTAATTACCTGGATTGCGCATCTTCAGTGAGATAACAGGGCTCTGGGTGCTGGGTAAGGTTCTTGTTAGTGTAATCCTCAATAACATCCTTGATCACTTGCTCACCTACCAGTGACCGGAGCAGTCTGTTTTTTTAACATATAAGACTCTAAATAGGATAGCAAATTCAGCATAGATATGACAAAGTTGTCCTATATGCAAAGAACCATAGACACATGGAATAAATTACAAAGTAGTGTGGTGGAGAGTAGGATCTGAAGTTATTTTGAACAATATAGGTTAATAGAATAGACAAGTTTGTTTATCTGAATGACCTGTTGTTATCACAATTGTTCTTATGTTCTAATTTCAGATTTCTTTTTCAATCCATGTGCTGATACATGTTAGGGGCCTGTGGTAGTGTGGAATGCAGGTGTGCAGCCCCAGAGCGTTTAATAGGGAAATTGGCTAATCGTGTACTGACAACTTTGTAGATTGTTAATGAAAACATCTGCAAAAACAAATTCAAGGAGAGTCTGAATATGACAGAGGAAGATAAAGAATGAAAGAAAGTTGGAATTAAAATTCAGTCAATGATAAAAAGAAAGAAAACGTGATCGAGACAGAACCGTTGTAGTAGAAAGGATACAAGGCAGCCAGGGAAGCCCCTGGCAGAGGAATGGTGCTCTGGGGGTAGGGTTGCTCCTGCTGAGTATTGCAGGAGTGTCCAATCTCTCCAGTGAGTTCTTATGGACATTGTGGGATGGGGATGGGATAAGGAAGCAAGGCTTGCAGGGTTCCCACTGACACTGAGGGATGCAAACTGGGACCCATGCTGAAGAGGCTTTTCTGCACTTGCCGATGTGCGTCTTTGTCTGCTGAGCAGACCCATTGGGTGAGCAGTAGAGATGGGGTTGTGGAAGGATGAACTGGGGCTTGAGCCATACAAGAACTAATCTTGGGTGTGTTTTAAACTGTGATTTTAACCTGTTAATGAAGTATTTATTTATTGGATTTTAACCTCTTCAAAGACACTGCTTTTCTTGGATTATGCATTTACTTATTGAAGATATCACTGCACAGTATTTGTTTTGGATTAACAAATAATGGGGAATAAAGTGTACTGTGCATTTATTGATGCATCAGTCTTGTTGTTATGGGTCCTTATTGAACTATTCCATCCTTGGTTTCATGACTATCAATGATCCAGGTTCAAAAGATGCCAATGCTGTGGGCATCAAAATCCATCAAATATTAAAAAAAACTACAGATGAAAAATACTCATCAACATTTTCTCAGTAACAAAAAGGGAACGAAAACCAAATAAAATGAAAATGTTACAGAAAGACAACTGGACAGTGAGAGATATGAAGCTCTTTGAACAGCATTATTAAATACATGACATTACACAGCAAGTAACGAGCATGAATGCATTGGTGCAGTTTTAAAAATGTGTAAGCATGCTTGCAATTGTATAACACTAAGTTTGGGTGCCATCAGGAAATCATCATTCTACCGCTCCATTCCGTTCTGCCATGTCGACCAAGGTGATTCTCAGTTGAAAAAAGCGGTCAGAGATATCGTCCAACTTTAATTACAATGCTGACAAAAATAAAACTCAGTGTAAGCCACATGGAACAAAGCTTATGGGAAAGAACACCACAAACCTGAAGAGTCATCTAGAGGTGTGCCATCCTGAGATTCATGCCAACGTATGTAACATTACCTAGGTGGTGACTTGACTGATGCCAATACTATTACCTCTGGCTAATTCACCATTCACTCTGCTAATACTGATGTGTGAAGTGCGATTGGGGAAAATGTGCTTATTAATAACTAAAAAACACAAAGGATTTTTTTATTGCCAGTTTTATCCTTTTACAAGTTACTTAAGAAACATATTTGTGCAGATTTGAATGCACAATCAGATGTGCTCAGCCTCAGATGTGTGTTGTAACTGTGTAGCTTGTAGTGTCATGCATTTGTTACAGCAGATGAAATGACAGCGCAATTAATCACTTTTAATACAGTGTCCTACAAAGTATTGATAAAGGAATGGAAGGTTTGCAATCGTTCTTTGATTATAATGACCACATCTATACCTGTTTGTCCTTGCACCCATCCGTTTTCTAACTGGTAGATACAGTTCAAGGTTGTGGCACACACCTCCACATACACATACGGGCACAGTGGCAGTGATGACAAGCAGTCATAGAAATTAAAAATCGAGGCAAGTTTCAAACCAAGTGGCTATTTGGCTTTTTCTGTATCACCGATGAAATGCAGCTGCTCCATTTGTTAATGCTAACATAAAATGTATTTAAGATTTCAGTCGTTGAAGTGCATCTCCCAATTAATACGATATGTACAAGTACAGTATGGCAAAACCTCACTGCTTCATTGATGAATATGATGCTGAAGATGCAAAATTTGTGTTATTGTTTGGTTTTTGACAGCAAACTAATGTTTATGAGCATAACCCCTAAAATGTGAACAATGTAGTAAAAGCACTTATGTCATATATTAGAATGGTGCGTTAGTGAATGTAGTGCACTCTCTCAGTTACGATTAATTGACTACAGGTAACTTTTGAATTTGTGGATTTGCACACAATCTAAACAATAACAATGTCTGATCACTCATGTCAGACCCTTGGGAAACAGCACAGCAAAGGCTCTTTTACAAGAGTTCTGAGATTCAGGGTCTCCACCTGAAATGCAGGGAATCAGGAGGAGAGAGGATCAGTTGCAAGCACCAACCCCCTGTCTTGCTGATAAATAACACTATTTGAGCCTGTAAACTGTCCCCTATGCTCACGTGTGTGACACAGCATAACTGAGGCATGTTGAAGGTCAGAAAACTGTGATGACAGACCAGAGCTGCCATTATCTACCAACAGCTTTTGGAGTAAATCCTTTCTACACCTACTCTATATTTTATGTTCAATAATCACTACATGTGGTTTGGCTCCTTAGTGTACATGTTAGTATAATAGTTTAGAGGTACGGTATATTCTGCGCATATTCATATGTTAAATGAGATATCAGTCTGCTTTCGACAGGTTTGACTAAATTACTTTTACGTTTAGTCTTCTGAAACTTTTTCTCGACTAAAATAATTTTTTTTTGCCTAAAACTAACAATAATTAAATGACTAAAATGGGACTAAAATTAAACTGAAATTTAGTCAGAAGACTAAGACTAAAACTAAATCAAAATGTATTGTCAAAATTGACACAGGGTCTGAAAACCAATTTAACCAAGTTAACTTTGCATATAACAAATGTTCTTCCTGATTATTTTAGGCCTATTATCTCAGCAGTGATACCATTCTCAACAGCAAAAGATGAAGAAGTGAACATTAGTCAACCAGTTAGCCTCAGCAGCTCTGAACAAATGTAAGAGGAACATTAACTCACTTCTGCCAGCTCTGCCACTGTGTTAATCCCAGGTGAACATTCTGGAGATAAAAACGCTTCCAGCTCTTTTCAACCTCAGTGCATAAATGAAGGTGATCACACTACACTGTAGAAATGAACTGTGGAAGGATGGAAGCTGGTAAGCAAAGGTGAACAAAAAGGACCAGGAGATGAATCTTAATTTAGAGAAATAAAACAGGAATCAATATCAGGAAGACAAAATGATTGTGTGTCAAAGCTAAAATGAGAAACAAATCTTAAAGTCAAAATTGCCGTGTCAAAAAGTCAGTAACCGTAAAATATAAATAGAGCACTAGCAAAGCTTTTTTTGTGATGTAGAATGTCCACAGGCTTGGGCAATCAAGGAATGTGCAATGCTGGTTCAACTATCATGTCTGCTGTCATTGGCCCCACTTTGGCACTTCATAGCAATGGATTGCCACTTACTGTAATTGTAGGGCATCCTTTAAAAATAAAAATAATAAAAAATGAGAAAATAAAAAGCAAGTGTTAAATCAATAGTAAGACTGAAAATGAAAGGTAGACTAGTACTGAAAACCACAATAAATAATAAACTGTTCTCAGAAAAAAAAAACTCTCAAGATCAGGAATAATTGATAAATTGAACAATGAGACAAACAAGGAACAGATTTGGACTTTTGTTTTGCATGCCTCTCTGTTATGCAGAAAAATCTAGTGGTTTCATATCAGCATGGGTAGCACAGATATGCTTTTCAATTCCAGCTGCCAATTCGTAAAGATGCTCTTCAAACACCCACTAGTTTAGAGCAAACAGAAATCAGAGGCACAGTCATTGGCAAACTATCCCCTATAACATGTTCCTTTTACTGTGGCTATATACATTCCAAATATAATACTCTGAAAAAGACTGGGGTGTTTTAATAAGATAAAAATTAAAGACAGAGTGTGCACTTGCATTACGTATAATGTGTTGTCATGGGCAGAAGTCACTTACAGTATGTCAATGTTGGGGATGGATTTTGTGATTGTACAGTCTTCTATTTTTTTCTATCCTTAGTGTAAAAGAAGTTGAAGATTGTACTTGACCCTGCCTGTTTCTCCACTCCTTCTGACCCAATGTGGTTCCCAAACTCGATACTAAGGACCCAGAGTGGCTGCAGATTTTTGTTCCAACCAGATTCACAATCAGTGATAAAAACTATTCTAATTGAATTAGCTTGTCTTTTTGTCTTCTCTTATTTTGCAGCCAGTAAGGCACAGAAGTATGATTTTGCATTTATAAAACAATAAGATATATTTTTATCTTTGCTACAGCTTTAAATACTTACCTTTCTTTTTATTTTTGCCCCTTTTCTGCGTATTTTGCTCCTTTCATTGTATCCCAATGACAATTAAAAACCAGCAGAGCAGGACCCAGTCAGACTATACCAAATGATGAAAGCTGCATCAGATCCACTAATTACTCATTAATGGAGTAAATAACCAGAACACCTGGAGAAGCAGATTGAAAATCAGGATAAAATATTGTTAAAAAGTACAAAACACAGCACATTATCCCCATATAACTGCTTAGTACTTTTAAATAAGAAATTACCTAACTTAGTTTTGTAATTTCTACATTGACCCCGGAACAAATAAACTGGGAAATAACAGCTCATTTAATTAGGCTAGGAGTTCAATTAAAAACTGATCTTGTTTGGAACAAAAGCCTGCAGCCACGTTGAATCCCCAGGACTAAGTTTTGGAACCACTGCTTCACCTTAAATTTGCTCTTTTACATGCTAGTTTTAGAGCATTGGTTGCCCCAATACTGCAGTGGGCTGGCGCCCTCCCTGGGATTTGTTTCCTGCCTTGCGCCCTGTGTTGGCTGGGATTGGCTCCAGCAGGTCCCCGTGACCCTGTAGTTGGGATATAGTGGGTTGGATAATGGATGGATGGATGGTTGCCCCAGTAACTAAATTGGATTTCATCAGATTTTCCTAGAACAGATAAAGCCTAAACCTGTTCCAGAACACTGGATTATTTAATTATCTGCATCTTTGACCTCATGGATTACATAATTCTGGCCTAATCTGTTCCATAAAGACTGATTTAGCTAAATTTAGCTTTCTGGAACGATTTAGTTCGATTTCCATGACTCTTGACTTATTTTAATCACATTTCGTATTAATCTTTCTTTCTGGAACAGACCCAAGACACTGAAATGTTTGTTAAAAATGTGTTAGAAATAAAATAACCAAAACCAAAAGAAGAAAATGAGAACCAAAGCCAGCAGCATAAAAACTTGTCTTTATTAAAACGGCTTTGTTAACCCCACCTTTGCAGTTGCCTACAAAAAATATTGTCATATTGCGCCATTTATGGTCCTTCGGTGGAATGAAATAATCTTGTAAAAAGGAATATGAAGTAAATGACATTATAATTTAGTAGCAAATTAAGACAAAGTGTATAAATAAACACAATATTAGACACTGTTTCTTTTTCATTATGCATGCAAAAGAAAAGATGGACACCTGTGTGATGGATGGCCGGCCGTTTATCCCAGCCAATACCCCCAAGCCGCCAGATGGAGCCCTCCTTGCAGTATGGAGGTCCCCAGAAGACCAGCAGGGCATCATGGACATTGTAGTTTGTATATGCAGCCCTGCTGGATGCCATGGGGGCCACTATGGGATGCTGCAGGGAGGAATAACGGGTATTTTCCCTACGCCCCGGAAGCACACGTGGACAAGAGGAATGACGTGCTTCCGGGTTGAAGAAAAGGACTTGTACCTGACCCGGAAGTGATTGAGAGTCACAAGGGCTGGGGATTGGGAACACTTCCGGGTCAGGCTATATAAAAGGACTACAGGAGCTCCCAGACGGCGAGCTGAGCTGGGTGGAAGGGTGGCAACACGTCTAGGAGCTGGAGGATTGGTTATTGAGTATTTGTGATTAGTGGTTATTACTGTATGAATATAGTGGAGGAGAGGGTGCTTTGTGCACTGTGGCAATTGAATAATGTCATTATTTGGACTTTACCTTACCTGGTGTCTGGAGTCGTGGATAGGGATTCAAGGAAGCGATAGCGTCCCCTATCTGTCACACCTGCTAAAAGATAAAACCACATATTTTGATAGAACAGGTTGGTCTTACAGGTAACAGCAGACTCCTGATATTTTCTAAGGCATTCCTTTAAACAGCAAGTAGAAAAAATTTGAATGAGACTGTAAAGAGAATAAGAAGCTTTCAAATTACAACTATGCTCTTTTCAGACACAATGACTCCACAAGCATAAATAAATGAATTTTAGTGAGTATTAAAAATTTCCAAGCTACTTTGAGTACTTTGAGTGTTTATTTCTCAAATATAAGGAAAAAATCAACTATATTAAAATACAATGTTTTTACTTAGGAAACTAGTAAACCAAAAAAATACTTATGTAAAAATGATAGAGATGATGAACAGCCTAGCTTCCACAGCAGCCTGATAAACCCCCTCCTCCTTACTCTAAGATCAGGAATTTTGACATTTCCAACCTCCATACCCCTCTTCCTTTTCTTCACTGGGTAGTGGTATCCTTGCTCAAAAAACAAATGTTAGGCAAAATTGCACATAAAACATTCACAGATCAGTAGAGCTGATGTGAAAATCTGATGTCACGCAATGATTTATGAAGACAGTGGACGTGCATTTTGCATGGAGTTACGCTTACTTCCTATCGCTTACGTTCATATCCAGTTATGAGTTTCCTGATGTGCTGTGTTGCATTGTTCTTTGGTCACTATCTGTTAGCATACAATGATTTTTTCCGAATATTGTGGTTTTAATAAAATTGTAATGTATCAATTGAAGTAACTAATTTTAAAGTATCCTTATGTGATCATTTTTACCACCATGTCATCACCTCTTGAAAAATGCAGTCATAGGACTAAAACAGCATTGAATTGCCCACAAAGAATTAATTGTATCGTCAGTAAGTTTCAAATATATTCATTTCATTAGTATCTAATGTAGGTGTGCACAGTTAATTTCTTTTTTTTTTTTATTTAATATTTCATTTAAAAATTGGGCACATTAAGCCGGTGTACCTCATTTCAGGTAGGTAGGTGGAATACACAACAAAGATGATAATGTAAATTAAATAATGGGTTGAGGTTCATAGTGCTTATAGGCCAGGAGGATTTCTTTCCAGTGTTGTATCCATCCTCATATTAAATTAAAAAAAATGTATGTATAGATTAACATAAGGAATGTGCAAGTAATCATAAAATTTTCTAATTATAACATAATTAACATTTGCTATCAAGCTCATGAAACATTATACAGTGTAAGTTTTCTTTTTTGTTGTTTCGCTTGAGCACTATCTCTAAATGATTCACATCTAGTTATATGCTTGTTTAAATGCTTATTGTTTAAGCCCTGGAAAATTAATTTAGCACTGAAGTGAGAAATGTACTTTTTGGATTTGATAACCATTGCAGTGGAAATACATTAACTCTTTGTCTCTGTAAATCTGTCTTCATGATACGCATGATAAAAAATAATTCAGTTTATTGCAATCATTAAATAAATATGAGTCTTTATGGCGCTTCAAAACAAAAATTATTTTTGATATATTGTTATAAATTGGTAGTTTTTGAATTTTTGTGCACTTTCCTTACAGTACACTTTATGGTGGTGTGGGACAGTTCAAATTGTGCAATTTGCTAAAGTGCATTTTGACTAAATTCTTCTTTCATATTGAAGGATGTGGCATTTACAAAAGCAATAAACATCAGCTGCTTGTTTTTATTTTTAAAGTGTCAGAAACCAAATGCTTCAGTCTCATGAAGTTTCCACTAATCATTTACTATGCCCTTTTGGTTGATGATTCAGAATCATTAAATACATTTCTGACAAGCAGTAGTTTCAAAAATTGTTCACACTTTAAATAAATGCTAGAGAAATACTATATGTTATACACACTAATATTTACGATATTTCCATAAATTTACTTGCTGTCTTCGACTAAATTCTAACAACACTATCCTTAGTAAAACACATTTGATATAAGGAAGACTTAGGGCATACTGTATTCATTAACAAAATAATGAGCACATTTAGAACAAATGCACATTTTTGGAAAATAAATGTGAGCTCCTCAAAATGTTAAATTATATGTGGATAATGCTCAATTTAATGGCACTCAAAAAGTCCTATACAGTGGAACCTTGGTTCACGACCATAATTCGTTCCAAAACTCTGGTCGCAAACCGATTTGGTCATGAACCGAAGCAATTTCCCCCATAGGATTGTATGTAAATACAATTAATCCGTTCCAGACCGTACGAACTATATGTAAATATATATATTTTTAAGTTTTTAAGCACAAATATAGTTAATTAAACCATAGAATGCACAGTGTAATAGTAAACTAAATATAAAAACATTGAATAACACTGAGAAAACCTTGAACAACAGAGAAAACTAACACTGCAATAGTTTGCGCTATAGCGCTACCAAACGCTGGCTAAAAACAAAAAAATGACCATTTGAAAAAATCCGTAATTTAATAAACCACCAAGAAAAGTAACATTGCAACAATGCACACTATGAACCTATCGCTGTAAACAGAAGTGAAAACAAAATCAAGCCCAGTGCATTCTTTAACTGCCTTCCTACCTTATGCGTCCAGTTCTCTCTGTTGCGCTGCCTGTCTGTGTGCGCGCCTCTCTCTCGCGCTGCCTGTGTGTTTGTGTGTCTCTCTCGCGCTGCCTGTGTGTGTGTGTCTCTCTCTCTCGGGCGCCTGTGTGTGACTCCCTCTATCGTGTGTGTCACTCTCTCTCTTGCTGTCTCTCTCTTGCTCGCTGCACAGGAAATGCACAGGGAGACATTGAACATGTACAAACCAAAAGGGAAACTGGCTTGTTCGTATACCGAGCGTGTGGTCGTGAACCGAGGCAAATGTTTGGTGAACTTTTTGGCTGTAAATCGATTTGTATGTGTACCGAGACGTTCATGAACCAAGGTTCCACTGTACTATATTATTTGGATTTTCCTTTGAGCCTATCATATGCTGTAATTTTCTGAGGAATGGGTACCACATGAGAGGCTAGTGATCAAAATAAATAAAATGTTAATTCAAAGTGCTGGGACAGAATTCAGTAAAACAAAGAATGCAAAGGGTTATGGTGTAAAAGACTTTTTACGTGAAGCCACGAATAGCCTGAAAACCCTGAGGACTGATTGAGATCATTTATGTTAGGTAGAATGCCTAGTGAGTGCTGGGTGGTCTCGTGGCCTCAGAACTCAGATTTTGTTTTTTTTCTCCAGCTCCCTGGAGTTGTTTTTTGTTTTTTTTCTCCTGCCCATCGGAGCTTACCTTATTCTTTGTTAATTAGTATTGCCTAATTTTATTTTTATACTTTTTCTTTCTTCATCTTGTAAAGCACTTTGATCTACATAATTTATTAGAAAACATGCTATATAAATAAATGCTGTTGTTCTTGTTTATAAGTTAGATGATGTTACAAGAGGCATTCCTCAATCAGGGGAAGTGATGTACTTGGAGTTTTGATTACTAAAAAACACACAGCAAGGATAGAGAAGGCCCAGAGAAGAGCAACTGTGTTGACTCCACAACTGTGAGTTATGAATTCTAAAGAAGCTTTGGAATAGTTGAATCTTTTCAGTTTAAGCAAGCAGAGTTTATGAGGTGACACACTTGAAGTGTTCATAATTATGAAGAGAATTAGGACAGCAGATCCCAGCTGTTATTTTAAAATGACTTCTTTAATGAGAACACAGTGACACAGATGAAAAGTGGTTAATGGTAAATTTTGCATTCTTTGACAAAGTTTGCCTCCCCAATCAAAAAAACAGCAACCTGTCTTTTTTGGATTTTAGGATTGGGACTGTGATTACCCTGTTATTAAGTTCTAACAATCCCTTTAGAAAAGTGAGAAATGATCGTGTTGGTCTTATCAAGACAAGACAGAAATTGTTGAAGATTAGTAGAAATTAATCCTGGATACTAGCTCATTTTACACATTCTAAATGAAGTAACTTAAATATGATGTCCAAATGCTTTTCTAACTTCCTTCTAATCTTGAGTGTAGATGGAACAAAACAGCCCACCCTTGTATTTCAGAAAGGCACTTGGTGGATTTTGAGGTAGATTGGCCAATTTAGGAGCAACACAGAGAATCACCACTTCCTGTTTTCATCATACTATGCTGATGACTTCTAATTGCTTCACCACTACTAAACATTATCAGAAACACAAATAATTGATTGCATATATGTCACAATTAAGTTAAAAATTAACATTTTGGAAGTGTTAATAATTTAATCACTGTACTAGTTTGGAATTTAAGTATGGACATGTGATGAGAACAGACAATGAATATGTGGGCAAAGTAGTGAAGGGAATAGAAGTACAGGGGAAGAGAAAGTTAGGGGGACCAAAGTGGAGGTGGATGGATAAAGTGAAAGATGATCTGAAGGAAAAGGGCTTAACTGATGAGGACAGAGCTGTTTGGAGAAGGTTGATCAAGCACATCGAGCCCATTTAGAATTGGGAAATGATGAAGTGGAAAAAGAAGGTCGCTATGGTGCCATACACCAGTAGGTGTATATCTTTGATATATGTGTGATGTTATGGTGGCAATCTTATTTACAAGAGAGCCACATGCTCAAAATACCCTTTTTTAAGTATAAGAAAACTTGACAAAAGTTTAGTACTTCACGATTGTCTAGTTCTTTTTATTTTGGTTGCTCTAGAATGTGACAGTTACAACAAAATAGTTTCAATAATTCTCTCTTTGCAGACTTAAAATGAATGCTCTTATGCATCTTTTGCTTGTAGAAAGGAATATTCTCATTGATAAGATTGCAAGGGTTTGGTGGTTAGAAAATTGGCAGATTATGGCAAATCTCATCTTCTGGACCATGTGATGGTGTTTCATAAGGCACTTTCACCCATCATGCCACTTCTTGGGAATATGCATTTAGTTCCAGTGCAAACAGTGCATTTGATGCAGTGTGTTGCACAGATCTCTTCAAAAGCATTTCTGCCACTGGCTGCTAGCTTTTTAAACAGCATGTCCTTACAGTATAGCATGCACACTGGAGTTCAGTGTCAGCTATACAATCTAAGCAGATCAAAAAAGCCACCCACATACTGTCACATAGTGCGAAGTTCTCTATGACTTTGGCTTCTCCTGTTCTCACAGCTAATACATTCAGAATGGCACTCAGTTATTCCTTGACTAACTGCTGTGGCTGACCATAATTTTGTTTTAGGGCATACATATCGCTGGTATATGGGGGTAATACAGATTCCTCTTGGCAGCCAGCACTGCTGCAAGCAGTTCAAGGTGATCAAGTGACACCTGATATTTGTAATCTCCTAAAACATGAGAATAAGGCTCCAAATTGCTGTCAAACCCTTTTTTTTCAACAGGATAAATTTAGTAGCGTTGCCTGACCTGGATACAGAGACGTTGGGCTTCTCAATGTCAAAAGACACCACAAAAGTTTTTGTAAACTACAGTCCAACATGTTCTGATTTGATACATTAGATTGTTCATATAAATGTAAAAGATCTGGTACCTGTTGAGAATCACAGCTTTTGAGCTGATGACATGTAAGAAACTGAGGTGCATCAGGTGTAAGATGCTGTAAGTTTAGGTATTGTTAAACAGAAAATGGTGATAGCACTACATATCGAGATTCATGCTTGGGATATTGAAGTAAATGAGCCCTTAGGGTAGACACACATGATTAAGATCTCAAGATGTTGGCCTCCTTGTGATTCCAAGGATTAATAAAATAATGATTCGAGGTTGAGCTTTTAGTTACAGGGCCCCAAAGCTGTCGAATGGTCTACCTTCTATTATAAGAGGTGTCCCTCCAGCCTCAGCTTTTAAATCCAAGCTTAGGACTCTCTACTTCAGTTCAGCATACCCTGAGTAGAACTGCTGATTAGGTGTGCATACTGCATCTCTGTTGTTACTCATTAGTTCTAAAATATACAGTAAGTAATACAATATTAATAAACTGTTACTAACCCTCCCCTACTCTGTTTCTCTTCTGGGTATTTTCATGAAGCACTTTGCGCCAGTGCTCTACTGCCAAATTGTTTGCTTACCTATAGAAAAGTCATCTCAGATAAAGGAGCCCTGGTATCATCGAGTAGAAGGGTCCTTTAATTAAATTGACTGGTCCAGCACTGACTCAGCTGTAGAATGGCCAATAGTGGGGAGTTGGCTTGTTGGCCATGGTCTCCAGAACTCTGAGTGTGTCTGGCTTGTCTGACTGCTGTTCTACAATCTGGAAGTGGTTCTACAGTTAACGGAGGACAGATTTTGTTGTTTTTCATTTATGTTATGTTACTAAATCCTTATGTGTGATGTATTTAGTGAGCGATATCTATTCTTGCATTTTGTCTTGAGGGTTGTTGTAGTGCTCTGCGCCTGCACTTTGTGAGGAGCAGTGTGCAAGAACAAAGTAGTTTGTACTGTTGTATTGTATTTCTGAGGTGGCAATGATAGATTGACCATCTAGCTCTGTGAAGAGGATTACTTGTGTTGTGTTTTGTGTTTTGATTTACCCCATTTTTTGACACCCATTGCATGCCCAGACTTCCTGGAGGTGGTCTCTCTATGAATTGCCTTTCCAAAGACATCGTCCTTTTTTTCTACAAGGTTTTTTCTTGTCTTCTTAGGAAGTCAAGGCTGCAGAGCTGTCAAAAACACAGGGCCTGTTAAAGACCATTGGGATATTCCTTGTGTGATTTTGGGCTATACAAGAAATAAATTGCTCAACTGGAAGAATCTTAACTCATCTCTGTTATGTCAGTGGGTAAATGATGTTATATTGTATTTGAAATTGGAAAAAACTAATACTCTCTTAGAGGATCCGTGCAAAAATTTTTTAAAACCTGACAGGATCTAATTAATAACATTTTAGAATAAGCATTTAAATAGGTGAAAAGGATTTTATTCCCCCCTTTTTTCCTACTCTTAAAGTTTTAAGTTTGGCCTAGCTCTCTTTCTTATGGGTAGGGGTTGATTTGAGCTTAGTTTTGTAAAGTTTCACTTGCTTGTATGGAATGTTACTTGCTTTTAATAAATTCAATAAAATGTTAAAAAAAATTGTTGTTGTTGTACAGGTCTGGTGATTGTAGTGTTGCATTTATAATTAGAAAGAAGTCACCACTTCTGTTGATACACTGGGAAAGATAGCTGTCTGGTGCATACTGACTTGATGCATGAACAAAAGCAAGAGCACAAGAAGTGCAGTCCTTCAGCACTGACTTGAAGAATCGCTAGGTGGCTGGACTACAGAGCATAAGCTGCTCTGTAAAGTGCCACTAGCAGTTCAAACCTATTAATAATAATAATACCAATGATTCTTTACATTTATATACCGCCTGCGGTGGGCTAGCGCCCTGCCCAGGGTGTTGGCTGGGATTGGCTCCAGCAGACCCCCGTGACCCTGTAGTTAGGATATAGCAGGTTGGATGATGGATGGATTGATTTATATACTGCTTTTCTTATTACTCTTAAGATGAGGACCCGGATGATCTTAAAGATTAACAATAATGATGAGAATAAAAATATTTTAATAATAATTACTTCACTACTAACACTTAGCCTTTTCTTGCTCAACTGGAAGAATCCTAGCCCACCTCTTTTAAGTCAGTGGGTAACTGAAGTTATATGCTGTTTGAAATTGGAAAACATCAAATTCTCACTTGGAGGATCTGTTTAAAACCTTTTTGAAATCTGGCAGGATCTAATGAATAACATTTTAGAATATGCATTTATTTTTATGTAAAGCAATAAAAAGACACATTGTTCCAGTTTAAAATTTTATCCAGAGTAGCATGTTAATCAAGAAAAGACCTGGGGCCTCATGTATAAACGGTGCGTACGCACAGAAATGTTGCATAAGAACGTTTCCACGTTCAAATTGCGATGTATAAAACCTACACTTGGCGTAAAGCCACGCACATTTTCACAGCACCTTATACCCTGTCCTACGCAAGTTCTTCGCTCGGGTTTGCAGCGGCACCCAGCGTCAAAGTAGTGCTACTGTTCCTGTGTGGTTATTCTTTCTTTTCCTGAAGCGGCTTTACAAATACACTGAAATTAACTGCATATTGCTTATTAGTGTAATGCATCTGATTGTAATTAACCTGTAACAATATAATGGTCCAGGGAATAGCCATAGTATTCCAATTACCATAACTGCTTTAGTGTTGTTACTCTCACTGCACCTTTTTCTTCTTCTTCTTCTTTCAGCTACTCCCGTTAGGGGTTGCCACAGCGGATCATCTTTTTCCATATTACTCTCACTGCACCACTCGGAGTATTTTTATCACTGTATCTGAGTATCTGGGGAATCACAGCAGCAGCTGATCAGAAGGAGAATTATTGGTATACAGCATCAAGCACACGCTGCCTCAGCAACGGCAAAACGTTTTAAAGCCTTTCCTGTGCGAACCTCGCGGTTCAGAAACAGTTTCATCCCAAGAACTATAAAAGCACTCAATCAATTGCTCCTTGTAGAACTGTTTGTACTTATAAGTACAATTACCTCACTGTAAACTTGCACTACAGTTATAATATTGCACAACCTGTGCCACTTTATAAAGCGTGTATTTACATATGATGACGATATCATTTTTAAGATGAAATGCAGCAAAATATGTTGATTATATTATACAGATAAAACTTAAATAATCTGTATTGTTAATAATTAAACATGTGAGGACACGGTGCCGCAGCTCTAGCAAGTTCACGTATTGTTCCTGCCTCGCGCTGTACAGTATATTTACTGAGGCTGGAGCGACACTGGAAGGATAGAAGGATAGAATAATTAAACACGTACCATGAAGATATTTCAATGTTCCTTAAAAGTTTGAAGAATCGTCATTGTAAGCTTACAGATGGCTTAACGTCTATTACAGAGCTGATTGTGTGGCGATTGGGTATTTGGGGACTGAAAAGTAACGTCAGGAATTGGAGGTTAGCACGTTTGAAAGAGAAAGTACTGCTACAATAAATTATTTCATCGAAGGTCGCGCATGGCGCAGCAGCATCTTGTGTGAGACATGTACAATCACTGCGCCGTGAAACTCATGTTTAATAACATGCTTTCATTCCAATCATCATGAAAATTATATCACGTATACATCTCAGTATTTTAATTATGCAGAGAGCTGTAATATCACGAATGTAATAGATTCTGTGTCCTGTCGGAGAAAGAGAAAGAATGGAAGCACGTAGTGATTCACACACATAGAGCACATAGAAGATCAAATAAAAAAAAAAACATTTAACATCCTACTTTAGTTACAATGGGATTTGAGAAACTAGTAAATTAAATGATTTGAAGATGAAGTTTATGATGTTCTACTTTAATGACAAACTACGTGATTAAATTGGAAATTTCGAAATTTAAGTTGACATTTTGTGCTTTTTTCCCACTGTGTGCCTATTTTTTTTGTCTGTACCCTAATAAGCCTTTATATGACACCCAGACGGTGGGCTACAACTCGCCTTTTCATGGCGACTTCTTATACAGTATGTGACTTCTTTTTTATTTTGGCACTGTGCGACTTTGTGAACTTGAGCTTTCGAGTTTCTATGACACGCTAAGTCACTCGATCAGCTTCCTTTTGTTGATTATACCATTGTTTAAATCAACAAATAGTATGTTTTTCCTTTGCCTCCACTTGGTATTCGCTGAAATTCTTATATTTTCCCCTGTGCTTTTCCCATTGTCTTTTCACAGAACGCTGAGCTTAAGGGCTATTTACATTGATTTGCATATTCAAAGAGGCGTAATTCTGGGAGGAGTTGGGGCGGGACAGCACGCACCTGCATGAGCGTTACTTTTCACGCTGACCGGAAGTCATTTATGTAGAGGAAGAACGCAGAAGTTGGCGAATGCACAGATTCCTGCAACTGGATTTTTCTGTGTGTAAGCACATTTCGGCTTTTGTGCTTATGTTGTGTTATAGTGCAAATTCTACACACGGTGTTATGCATGAGGCCCCTGGACCAAATGTTGACCCCTGTGTAACCCCAGGGGAGACAAAATATGGATTTATTGTTTCTTGTCAGTAAGATAGGATGTGAACATCCAAAATCACTAAGGTGACATAATAAGATGGCATGGGAGTCAGGTCAAGCAGAACAAGCAGATTGCCAAAGCCTGAACCTGCAGCCATCAGAAGGTTACAGTATTTACAATCCTAACTAACACTGTCTCAGTACTGAGGTCATCTCGAAAAAACCAAGACAACAGTCTTCTCAAGCACCTTAGGCAAAAAAGGAAAGTTGCAAATTGACTGAAAATTTTATAGTACAGCAAAAGAAAAGTTAGGTTTTTTTAGCATTATTTTTACAACAGCATGTTTAAGAGCAACAGGTACTCTGCCAGAAAACAAAGATGTCATAATAATAGAACTTAAAAGTGGATAAACTGTTACAAGAGTCATTTTTAGCAGTTGAGCAGGAACAGGATCTAGGCAAAAAGAAGTATAATTTAGCTAGACAACAGAACAAGTAAAGTCTGTCTTAGAGACCTCTGAAAAGCTACCAAAGTGTGGAGGGACACAAGCAGGGCCAGGGTCAGTGAAAACTGCTGGCTAATTGTTCACTAATATTTGCAGTCTTTGGAAGTGCTGATGAAACTGCACACAGGCATCATGTGGTGGTGCCAGCGAGTTCAAACAGGCAGGCTTGGTCAAAGAATTAATTATAGAGAATAAATTCCTATTATTCCAAGTTAGGAGCTTAGAATAATAGCATGATCAGACTTTTCTAAGTACAATAGAAAACAACTCCTGATGCTCCCTATACAGGTATACTAGCAGATGAACAGTTAAACCTGATTTTCTCCAGCCCAGTTTTTTTTAAGGTCCTGAGCTCATCTTTGTACTATGTGGGATAAATGACTGAAAAAATAGTGCACACTTTCTCACAGACACATTTTTCAATTTTATTTGAAATTGTACAATTATAAAAGGCTACACTTCGTTTTAATGACCAAAAAGTAGGTTAAGAAGGCAGGGCAGAAGATATTGGAGTTGAGAAAACATTAGTATTGATAGCTTTTATATTATGAAAAGTTAAGAGTATGCAGAATAGCAGATGAAGGTGGAGAAGAGAGAACATTAACTCATAACATAGAATGATCAAATACTTGTGACCAGAAGGGGGTGTCTCAAAGCCCCCAGACACAACTATGAAACAGCAATCTTGAGTTCAAGTAAATAATTTTAATCCACAAAAATACATTTTTATAGGCTCTTGAAACAACTCACCCATGCAGCCCTGTTGGTGTCCATCCCTATACCAGAGGGATGCTGTCATCCAGTGTTTTTAGGGAACGCACAGCACTGGGAGGCAGTCACCCTCTATCTGTTCATTATAATGGTACCCACTAACCAGCCAGGCTGAGATGCCAGTCCACCCACATACTTCTTTGCAAACTCCAATATCTAATACTTGAGAATGAACAGAGACAGTATTAGTAGTTGTAGGAAAGTCCAATATAATAATAACTAGCAAAATACCTGCGCTTTGCAGCGGAGAAGTAGTGTGTTAAAGAAGTTATGAAAAGAAAAGGAAACATTTTAAAAATAACGTAACATGATTGTCAATGTAATTGTTTTGTGACTGTTATGAGTGTTGCTGTCATCAAGGATTTGATTATCATTATTTCTTTCAATCAGGTTCGTATTTGGAGGATGTGTTGTGTTCAAGTTATATTCCGTGTTTGTCAACCATTGTAAAGATAACAGGTTTCATTCATCGAAGTGATCACCACCCAAATCGGTACTTGTGAATCTAAGATGTTTAACAGGCATTCCCATTATTAAGTTGTGGATTTGCCTGCGAATATTTAGCGGCAGCGTGTCTATGAACTTAATTTAAACTTAAGCTTTACAGCTTGCTTTCCTATTGATACGTCTACAAAGGCTTGTTCAGATTTAGAGGGTTGTTCCTTTCTTACTTTATCAATAAACAGCTCGTCTTCCTCTTTATATGAGACATCACACACTGCATGCACGGGTTTACCTTTCCCAGTCCTGCAAACTTTAGTGAAAGGGTTCAATTTACCACATTTTTTACACTGTCTTCCTTTAGCTGGACATTGCCTTTTTCCACCGTGTGCTTTGTTTCCGCAGTACCTGCACTTATGAATATGCTTGTATGTGTCACACGCTTCATATTCTTTTGCTGCCTTCTCAATTGTGTAATGCGTTTTTTGCTCAGCGCTCTTTGGAGCTCTTGCTTTTTGTGTACGTACTGCGTTTACAGTCAGTTCACGTGAGCCGCTCGGAGTACATGCATCGAAGGTTCTCAGCTATAGTTGTGCTATCTTGTGTGATCTTGCGATATCCACAGCTTTATTTAATGTTAGCTCAGACCCGGCACTTAAAAGTTTCTGTCGCACTTTCACTGAGTTTGTGCCAAACACTATTCTATCCCTGACCATCTCATCTTCGTTTGCATAAGCACAGTCCTTCACCAGCAATTTTAACTCTGTTACAAAATGATCAAAAGCCATGTTTATACCCTGCGTCTTCTCATTAAACTTGTATCTCGCGAATATCTTGTGCGATCTTGCGATGTCCATGGCTTTATTTAATGTTAGCTCAGACCCGGCACTTAAACGTTTCTCTCGCACTTTTGCTGAGTTTGTGCCAAACACTTTTCTATCCCTGACCATCTCATCTTCGTTTGCATAAGCACAGTCCTTCACCAGCAATTTTAACTCTGTTACAAAATGATCAAAAGTCATGTTTATACCCTGCGTCTTCTCATTAAACTTGTATCTCACGAATATCTCGTGCGATCTTGCAATGTCGCTTGATGTGGAAACAACTAATTACCAGTATTCTCTGTTTTTGTAGGTTGCTTGGTTCTCCTCAAAATGATTTTGCACTATTCCTTTATCAAGCATCATCTTGGAGTTTTGAGTGTACTGTTGGGTCAGCTGGTACTCTGTTGCTGAAACACAAAAATGCATGTACACCATATACTGGTGCATACTAGCCTGCTCAATATTCTCTCTCACTGAAGTACCTGCATGCATTCTTGTTCCAACAACAGCAGGCAAGAAAAAAGCTTCTATATAGTAAAAGAATATAAGCAATCATTTGAGTTTTTTCAATTATTTGTCTCTCGTTGTTTATAAAACAGCAATTCACATCTGGACATCAACATTCAATGTCAAAAACTTTCCAATGTGAATCCACACCACTGGCACTGAAGGGTGCTGCTGAAGAAGATGAACTTGACAAAGTGAATTTTAAAACAATGGCTGGCTTTTTCCCTTTTTTTCCATTCTGAAAACCACATGTTTTGAATTATGTGTGTTTTCTCAAGATGTTGATTAAAACTCAGTAACATTGTTGTCTTGAAAAACTGGTGTCTTCGGTAAGTTTTAAGGTCTTTCTTTACATAGGATACTGGCACCCTTCACCTGTAATATAAAGCACAAAAGTGGGCTAGTTATAATTTTCTAAAATATTCTTCACTTATGAGTTCAATATGCAAACTAACATATAGTGTAATTTTGAAGAAATAACTGACTTGAAAAACACCAAACATACCCTTAAACAGCCCTAATAGCAGCTCCCACAGGAGTATGCTATGCTGAATGACAGGTCTTCATCCTTATTAATAAAAGTAAATGAAACAGCATTTAAAGACACTGTACTCTATATTAGAATCTTAAAAAGATGAAAGATCTCAAAAATAATACAACTCTAAACCTGAAAAGAATGGTCAGGATTGAAGATGAGGCCCTCACCCACATTGTGCGTGGATCCAGGCAAAATAAAATTAAAAGCTTTCAAATTAGCCCTGGCCTGGATTGATATACTTTTTGCAAAAAAAATTATAATTTATTGTTTTCAGAATTAAAATACATGTAATTTTCAGTGTTCCACTGCCTCAGATCACTTAAGAAGTTAATTACAATATTGACATAATTGAAATGTCATCTGATCTTACTGGTAGAGAGACATCAGCAAAAATATATAATTATTATAATTGGAAATGTCTCCTAATAAGAAGCACATTTACATTTTTCAGAACTGAAAATAAATTATAGACTTAGATCAATTTCAGACTGGAACATTTAGTTTTTCTTTAAATATGTGGACTGTTGCATGCAACTTTGTGGAAGCAGAAACTTTTCAAAGAATAAACTTAAGATACAAAAGCAAGAAACAGAGACTAAAACTTATGGAAGGGCATATTTAAACCTTTGTACAAAGCTCAGTACAGTATATGCCAAGTGTGATGTGTGTTGTTCAAGTCTCTTTCACTAATTTAGCATCATGCTCATTAAGGCCTGCATTAACCTTCCTTAGGACCTGCTCTTGCTCTTGGCTGGCCACATCAGTTTAGTTTAGGATGTTTTTTCAGTGCTCAGTACTATAAGAATATCATCTCTGAAAATAAAGCCTCAGCTTTTATCTTCTCTCTTATCTTAACTTTAGACATTCATAAAGCCTGGAGCAGATGGCAGAAAATTACAGTGAATAGATTAGATTAGATTCCCTGATTGTCATTGCACAAAAGTACAACAAAATTAATTGCCAATCTTATTGGTACATTCACACATTAAAAGAACCATTAACAATATACATATACAGTAAATATACACCCATACATACATACATACATATATACCCATAGACATACACATATACACACATACATGCATGTACACCCATTTTAAAAGAGCTAATAAGGTGTTGCTCCACAAATAAATGATCTCAATATTCTGTTTGTGTTCTAGTGCTTTAGTGATGAAAATCACCTTTAATCAAAACAGATAATGGTTAGTTCTGTTTGTGTTGTTCAATTCATGTATAGTTCTGGGATAAAAACTGTTCTTAAATCTGTTAGTCCTTGCTATACTAGACCTATAGTGTCTGCCTGAGGGCACCAGGTCAAACAGATGGTGTCCTGGATGGGATACTTCTTTTAATGTACTGGTTGCTCGACTGAACAGTGACTGCTGAATAGATCCTCCAGTGAAGGCAGAGAGCAGCCAATAATCCTCTGGACAGTGTTGATGACCCTTTGAAGGGCTCTCCTGTCTGCTGCTGAGCAACTGGAAAACCACACAGAAATGCCATATGTCATCACACTTTCAATAGAGCAGTAATTTCCCCTGCAGGTTGTTTTTTTCTGAGATCCCTCAGAAACTAAAGTCTCTGCTGTACCTTTTCCATTACTGTGATGGCATTATTAGTCCAGAAAAGAACTTTATCTATCAGCATGCTCAGAAACATTAAAGCCAAAACCCTTTCTACACAATCTCCATTGATGTATAGTTGGGTGGCCTCTGCATTGTTCTTCCTGAAATCTATTATGAGTTCCTTTGATTTTACAGAATTCAAGACTAGACTATTCTTCGAACATCACCTTGTCAGTCTCTGAATTTCATCCCTGCAGGCAGTCTCATCTCCTCCTGAGATAAGTCCAACCACAAACTGCAAACTTGATGGCATTAGTAGGGTAGGTTGAGACACAATCATAGGTGTAAAGGGCATAAAGGAGTGGAATTAGTACACAGCCCTGGGGGGCACTGGTGCTGAGTGTGATAGTATTGGAGAGGTATTGGCCTAACCTAACAGTCTGGGGATAGTTTGTCAAAAAGTGCTTAATCTTGTGGCAGATGGTTTGGGAAAGTCCAAGGTCTGCGATTTTGGTAATCAGTCTACCCGGGGCAACATTGTTGAAGACAAAGCTAAAGTCTAAGAAAAGCATCTTCAGGTATATACCCCAATGTTTGAATTGGGATAGTACTGTGTGAAGAGCAGTGGAAATGACATCTTCTGTAGTCCTATTTGCTCTAAAGGTGAACTGGTACGGATCAAAGGTAAGTGGGAGGTTGGATTTGATGTATTGGAGTACCAGCCTCTCAAAGAACTTCATTATAATAGATGACAGATAAAAGATAGAATTTTATTAGACAGACAGAACTTTATTAGAGAGATAGAATTACAGAAGCTATTTAAATAAATCAGTTCATAAATAGAGAGAATGACAAATATATATATATATATATATGTAGCGGTGCCACATAGTGTTTAAATGTCAGTGCTGTGTGTGTCTCGTTTTCATTGTCCCATTGACTGCGTTGTGTGTATCAGTTAATGTTGTCCCCGTAAAGGAGGACGGATGATGGGAGGAGTTCACAATCACTTACCTGGAAAACACCTGTTTATCAATTAATCAATTACTGCCGTCACGGATTATTTAAGGAGAAGAGGAGGAGACGAAAAGAGGAGGGAGAACAGCACGAGGAGAGAGAAGGAGAACAACCAACAACGCATTCACGATTTCAACCTGCCTGCCGTTTCATTCCATTGCGCTATCATCCAGTTTGTATTTCATTCACCCGGACTGCCTTTCAACCTGCTTACCGCTGAAGACCCCGGGGTCGAATCATCATTCGCCGCACGCCGAGGAAACACGGTGAGGTTATTCCAAACGCCGGGAAATACGAACATTACTATCGCCATTAATCAATACCCGTATTCAGGACATTTATTTCACGTACCGGACTCAAGTTCATGATCATTCCGTTTGCCAGCCATTTGTCGTTTGTGTGGTGTGTGTTATATGTAACGTGGACAAGGGAGGGGATTTGTATATATATATATTGTCGGTTTTGCTGTGGGATTGTTGGGGGTGTAGTAATATTTGAGTGTACATTTGTCTTGTGGCGTGTCTTGTCCCATTTAATACATTTATTCTTGTTTAATCGTACATTTTGCTTATTGTCTTTGCTTTTCAAACCGTCGATTGTGGGGAAAGTTAATCTGTGTAGGAGTACGGCTTGACAGGAAAAGGTTTCTCAGTCAATTATCCAGGCCACAGGTCTTGGAGGTGTAGCTGCCGGCTGGGAATAAGGGGTCGGCCGTTACATAAGTGGTGCCCTCTCTGAGGAATCTTTATTTAATTCGATCACTGTCTGCCTTTAAATTTTCCCCGAATTAACATGTCTTTAGGGCGTGCCGAGCAGGACGACACCATTGCTTCGCCTCGGTGTGATGATGGAGTAGCGGGCGCGCACGTCACGGTCAGAGCGTGTTCAGCGGTGCGAGAGGTGGTGGATTCTTTGCAGTCGCTGTACCTCGAAGATCACCGTGGATCTGAAGAGGAAGGCCTGGAGGACGTCTCGCCTCTGTGGGAGGATCTGGCGCAACAAATGACCCGGCTGGAGGAGAAGATCCGCGAGGTTGCCGAAAGTACGCTGGAGCGCGAAGCAGCCTTGCGGGCTCGCATCAGCAGCTCCCAGGAGGAAATGAAAGAATACATCAACGAGCAAGTTCAACTCCTGGGGCGGGAAATCGTGTTGTGCCTCCAGAGGCGGGATCGACGCTGGCAAGATTCTTTTCAGGGGGAAGTCCAAAGGTGTCTCCAGAAGATAAGACCGTCGCCCCGTCATTCAACGCCGTACGTATCTCGGGAGCGGAGCGCATGCCTCAATCGGCCATTTGTTCCTGGGGTGCGCCTGTCTTTTCCCAAGTTAGGGGCTCCCTATAATGTCAATGATGTAATGAACTTTGTGGAGGACGGGGAGGCGTACCTGGCCGTTAACCCTCTAACCCCGGAAGAGATAATTGGGGTGATAGGGACATCCCTCATGGGACCGGTGCGGAGCTGGTGGCTGACGGCTAAGAAGACTATTTTCTTGCTGCGGTCCATGGTGCAACTACCTTCACAAACCATCCGGAACTTCGCCTATGAATACCGGGCTTTGTGTTTGAAGTGGCGGCCGGCTATGGCTGAAGAAGAGGTGGTCCGCCGCGTCCTTAATGCCTGTAACCCGCGGTTAGCTGGGAGTCTCAGGGGGGTGGTGGGATCGGTGGAGGACTTGGTGAAGGTAGGCTCCCAAGTGGAACGGGACTGGGAAACTCAAAGACGTACTGGCACAAAGTCCAGGCCAGTACACGAGAAACCCAGCCCCTAAAACCACAACGAGCCAAACCTTGCCGGTCGGAAGCCGATCTCGCCATTATGCAAGCGAGCACGTCCCTTCTGATTGTCCCAGTGAGGCTGCGGGGGTGGCAGATGGATGCGGTGGTGGATACCGGGAGCCATCACACTCTAATCCGCTCAAGCATGTGGGAGAAGATCAGCCGACCGACAGACAAATTAACATCTGCCCCGTCCGTCCGATTTGTATTGGCGGATGGGAGTGAACACAAGGCCCTGGGCAGAGTCCCCTTGAGGTACAGTGTACTCGCCACCACCTGGGATATGGATACGTATGTCCTGGAGGACCAGCACCTGTCAGTTCCGTTACTCCTTGGGCTGGATTCTCTAGCCACCATGAGGATGACCATCCATCTCAGTCCCAGGGGGTATACGGTACCGGGGGAAGGGATATGCGAATTCATTTACAAATCCAAAGAAGATCTGGGCTCGGAATTTATCGGGTTTTACGCAGCAGAGAGGATCGGCGCAAGCACCTCGGCGGCAGCCCCAGTGGAGGGACAACCTGAAGAGGTGAGGCCGGTGCTGAAGAAGTGGGCGAGGTGTGGACGGAGAAGTTAGGAGTTGCCCGTGGGGTGACCCACATGGTCCACACCTTGGACAAAGTCCCTATAAGGCACCGAGCTTACCGGGTTTCTCCACTGAAGAGGGCGTCATTAAAGAACACCTCGATCGGATGCTCGCCGAGGGAATAATAGAACCATCTTCCTCCTCCTGGGCGTCCCCTGTGGTCCTCGTGAAGAAATCGGATAATTCCTATCGTTTCTGTGTGGACTACAGGGGGGTTAACGAAGACGAGCCTGGGCGCATATCCCATGCCCCTGGTTCATGAAATCCTGGAGTCACTGCATGGAGCTGCAGTGTTTAGTACATTAGATCTCCGCAGTGGCTATTGGCAGGTGCCGATGGGCGAGGGAGTAAAAGAAGACGGCAGTCATCACCCCTGAAGGCCTGTTCCAGTTCAATGTCATGCCTTTTGGGCTTAAAATGCTGGGGCCACTTTCCAGCGGCTCATGGAGCAGGTTCTGAGGGGTTGATAGGCAAGATCTGCTTCGTGTACATCGATGACGCCATTGTTTACTCCCCTTCTATAAATCAACATCTCCGGGATTTAGACACCATCTTCCAGCGATTTCATCAAGCGCACCTTACGCTGAACACGAAGAAGTGTACCTTCATTCAACCCCACATTCGCTTCCTCGGGCACATTCTTTCATCGGAGGGGGTCACTGTAGACCCCGAGAATACCTTGGCCATCCGGGAGTACCCCACGCACAGATTTGAAGTCGTTGCAACGTTTTCTTGGGTTAGTGGGGTGGTACCATAAGTTTATTCCCGGATGGCAGATATAGCGGCTCCCTTGAACCAGCTTAGGAAAAAGATGTCCCGTGGGAGTGGACCACAGAATGCCAGGACGCGGTCGACTAAAGAGCCACCTACAAGAGCCACCCGTTCTGGCCCAACCGATCCACAGCTCACCTTCCAGGTACAGACAGATGCCAGCAACCTGGGGCTCGGCGCGTGCTCACTCAAAGAATTAACCAGGCTGAACATGTCATCGCGCCTCACGAGTTTTGCGCGGCGCTGAGCTGAACTACTCGACAGCTGAGAAGGAGTGCTTGGCTGTCGTGTGGGCTGTGGAGAAATGGAGACATTATTTGGAGGGTTGAATTCAAGTGTACACCGACCATCACGCTCTGACCTGGGTGTTCAATCACCCGAAGACCTCCTCCCGCCTGACCAGGTGGGTCCTCCGCCTCCAGAATTTTACGCTCAGGGTGACTTACCGGAAGGGCTGTGGTAACATCGTGCCGGATGCACTATCTAGGGTATCGGAGCCGTCGGGATGGTGTGTTTGGCAGAGGCGAAAAGATGATCCTCCCTCTGCCAAGGAGCCTTGAAGACCTAGCCCAAGCACAAGCTACCAGTCCATTCTGCCAGAACATCAGGGAAGGGCTGGAGCAACAGCGAACTGACCGGTACACTTTGTGGACCTCCAGGGGGTCTTGTACAGGACTATTCCATCCACCCTTGGGGGTCTGCAACATCAACTTGTGGTCCCGGAAGAGCTCGTCCCCACTTTCTGAAGCACTACCATGACAGTCCTTTAGGTGGTCACCTTGGAAGGACAAAAACTTTATTAAAGATTCTGGGGTTGCGTGGTGGCCGTCTGTCCGAAAGACGTGTGCCACCACGTGAAGACGTGTGCCACCTGCCAACAACTAAAAAACCCACCTGGTAAACCGGCGGGATTACTTCAATCGACGATCGCAGATGGACCAGGAGAGACTTTGGGAGTCGACCTAATGGGGCCATTTCCTATCACCAGCTCGAGGAAGACCGTCCTGATGGTAGTAGTGGACTATTTTTCAAGTGGGTGGAGCTGTTTGCGTTAGCCGATGCAAGGGCTAACAAAATATGCTCCATCCTGAAGAACGAAATCTTCACCCGCTGGGGTGCCAAGAAACATCATCTCGGATCGGGTCCGCAGTTCACAAGCTCCATATTGGATGAACTTTATGCAGCCTGGGGAGTGAAGAAAAACCTCACCACCGCTTACCATCCCCAGGCCAACATGACGGAGCGAGTGAACCGGACCCTGAAGAACATGATCGCCTCCTATGTGGGTGAACGCCATCAGGACTGGGATAAATGGCTCCCCGAGCTCCGGTTTGCCCTGAACACCGCGGTGCATGAAGCCACAGGTGAGACGCCTGCTTTGGTTGCGCTGGGCAGACAGCTTAAGGGCCCACTCGACCGACTCCTTCCCAGCACCCCTAGTCCAGAATCCACCAGTTACAATAATTTGGTTAAGGTAGAGGGTTTACGGCGGAGAATCCAAGGGAGGTTGGTGAGTTCGACATCCAGACACGCCAAACTGTATAATGCCCGGCGGAGGGAAGCGCACTTCCAGCCGGGTGATTTGGTCTGGATTAGAGCTCACCATCTCTCAGATGCCAGCAGAAAATTCTCCGCCAAGCTAGCGCCTAAATGGTTAGGTCCAGCTAAAATCATTCAACAAACAGGTCCAGTCAATTTCCAGATCCAAAGGGGTATCGGCACTGCCTCCAAGTTAGACACCATCCATGTGGCCAACCTCAAGCCGTGCCGGCCTCCCTTGTCCAAGGTTGGGGGGGGGAATGTAGCGGTGCCACATAGTGTTTAAATGTCAGTGCTGTGTGTGTCTCGTTTTCATTGTCCCATTGACTGCGTTGTGTGTATCAGTTAATGTTGTCCCCGTAAAGGAGGACGGATGATGGGAGGAGTTCACAATCACTTACCTGGAAAACACCTGTTTATCAATTAATCAATTACTGCCGTCACGGATTATTTAAGGAGAAGAGGAGGAGACGAAAAGAGGAGGGAGAAAAGCACGAGGAGAGAGAAGGAGAACAACCAACAACGCATTCACGATTTCAACCTGCCTGCCGTTTCATTCCATTGCGCTATCATCCAGTTTGTATTTCATTCACCCGGACTGCCTTTCAACCTGCTTACCGCTGAAGACCCCGGGGTCGAATCATCATTCGCCGACGCCGAGGAAACACGGTGAGGTTATTCCAAACGCCGGGAAATACGAACATTACTATCGCCATTAATCAATACCCGTATTCAGGACATTTATTTCACGTACCGGACTCAAGTTCATGATCATTCCGTTTGCCAGCCATTTGTCGTTTGTGTGGTGTGTGTTATATGTAACGTGGACAAGGGAGGGGATTTGTATATATATATATATTGTCGGTTTTGCTGTGGGATTGTTGGGGTGTAGTAATATTTGAGTGTACATTTGTCTTGTGGCGTGTCTTGTCCCATTTAATACATTTATTCTTGTTTAATCGTACATTCTGCTTATTGTCTTTGCTTTTCAAACCGTCGATTGTGGGGAAAGTTAATCTGTGTAGGAGTACGGCTTGACAGGAAAAGGTTTCTCAGTCAATTATCCAGGCCACAGGTCTTGGAGGTGTAGCTGCCGGCTGGGAATAAGGGGTCGGCCGTTACATATATACACACACACATAACTGGTAATGAAGTAAGCAATGCAACAACATTTGTCTGCATTTAAAATGAAACTTTGCCATGAGAAACAACATCACCACATGACCAAAAATGTTGGTTTCAAAGTCACCAGAATAAGTGAATTTGCATTATTGGATGAAATTTGAGTTTAGGAGCTATGAATAATGGCTATTTCTTTTCAATGTAAATGGAGTATAAATTGAACTAAATATAAACTTTAGAATGCTAATGATATTATTAAGGTGGGTAAGTCAGGATTTTAAAATGACAAATGAAAAGCTTGTCAGCATTGAAAAGCTTAAAAGAAATGTATTTGTTCAAATATTCAAGTTGCCTCTCTCACCAAAGTCAGCAAAAGCAGCAGAGATATTTACAAAGCTGTTAAAAATTGCATACAAAAATATACTGAGTGAAATCATAACAGGTGGCGCAGTGGGTAGTGCTGCTGCCTCACAGTTAGGAGACCCAGGTTTGCTTCTTGGGTCCTCCCAGTGTGGAGTTTGCATGTTCTCCCCATGTCTGCATTAGTTTCTTCCCACAGTCCAAAGACATGCAGGTTTGGTGCACTGGTGTTTCTAAAATGTTCCTATTGAGTGTGTGGGCTGGCGCCCTGCCTGGGGTTTGTTTCCTGCCTTGTGCCCTGGGATTGGCTCCAGTGACCCTGTAGTTAGGATATAGTGGGTTGGATAATGGATGGATAGAAAATTAAATAAAAAGGGCAAAAACAACAGCATATCTTTAGATGACAATAGCTTGGTAATCCAGCATCAAAACAATAATATGCTTACTGCCAATTTATCTGTGTCACTTTTAAAAATCTTTAGATTTTTTCCTAGTTGAGGAACGATAGTCAAATATTGATTTGGGTCATGTAGTACTCTAAAGAGCTTTTACAGTTGACAGAAATTGAAAAATGGAATGATAGCTTTATTCATCTGTTGTTGTTAATTGGGTGATCCAAATGGCATCTTAAGTTTCACTGAGGAAAAAAATAAAAAAACCCTTTGGATAGTTCAACTTGAGAGTAATTAATCAAGCAAATATTTAAAAAGGACACTAAATGAAAATGAGGATTTGTGTTGTTCAGGAAGTTAAAAAAAATTGCAATAAAAAGAAATTGTAAACGCTAAGTAAGTCAAGCGGACCTTATATATTCTGAGATGCACCAATCATAACATAAAACAATACAAAAATAAAACAAAAAAATGATTTACCTTAACAGGTAAAATATGGCTGGAATCATATCCTCCATTGTACCATAACTTCAACTCATAACATAATCTAATTTACAATATCCAGTGTTTCCAGTAGTATTCAATTGTATATTTTGGAATGGGCACACTTTGGTGTTTGTTTGTTTACGTTTGTGTGATGGTCTTGTTCGCATTCTGCTGTTCTTTCTGTTTACTGCCTGCCAAAAAGCCCCAAGCTTTGTGGTACTCTTGAAGCACAGTATGCATCTTGGAGCCTGCTTGGAAATTCTGAAGCAATTCTTGTAATTTGTCACACAATTCACTCAAGATGTCACACGTGTGCTTGGGAGACAGTTTATGGGCTCAAATACATTTATGATCCTTCCAGACCAGGGATTGGTGCTGCACTCTAACTCTCTCTCCTCTTTCCCTGCAAATCAGCCGACAAACACTCATCCTAAACCCACTTGTGGTACTCAGAAAACAGCCAACATCACTTCCTCTTTTGGTCCTCAAGATCCCAGCCTCTTCTGATGTAATCTGCAGTTCCCAGAATGCCATTCTTCCATTACATCACTCCCATCTACCAAATATAAATGGCAGCCATTTTCTTTTTCCTTCAGTTCTGTTTTGAGCTCATGCCTGTAAAGACCAACCTAACCAACCTGTTTTCAAGTATACGGGGTGGACCCCCAGACCTTTCACTTTGTCGTGTGTGCTCTTTTTACAAAGGTCACAGCTCTAGTGACTGGATAGTGGCAAAAGTTTAGCAACTGCAGTCCTTAAAAGTCAAAGTGAACTTTATTGTCATCTTAACCATATACAAGTATACAGATAGATGAAATTGCGAAGGTCAGGGTCCACAGTGTAACAACATGATGTGCAAATATTACATTAAAAATAGAATTAAAATTAAAAAATTAAAAAATTAAAACGCAAACAAGACAAGACATTGTGCAAAGATAGGACAAAGAAGTAACAGCAATATTGATGTGTAAGATATGTAATATAATAAATAAATAATAAATAACAGATATAGATAATACAGAAATTATCAGTGTATGATAATAGATGTTTAAGACGTGTGTAAACAATGACAGGTCAGAATGTTTCACAGCAGAAGGATATCAAGAGTGTCAAAATACTTAAAGGTCAGTATGAGATTTTCAGTTCTTTTCTACATGCACACTCATCTTTGCAGGACAGTGGTTTTCATGTATAAAAGTTCTGTTTTTAGAGGTGGTTGAGGTCGTGTGGAAGGTCCCAGGGGGCAGCCTGGTGTTAAGGAGTCTAACAGCTTGGGGGTAAAAACTCTCCTGCAGCCTGGCAGTTAAATGTAATATAAAATTTGTTATGAGTTATTTCAAGAAGTAAATCTAACACTTCCATCCATCCATCCATCCATTTTCCAACCCGCTGAATCCAAACACAGGGTCACGGGGGTCTGCTGGAGCCAATCCCAGCCAACACGGGGCACAAGGCAGAAACCAATAACACTTCCTTTAGATGATACAATGATTCCCCCTTTTTAAATAGATGTCTTCCCACAATACTCACCGCTTTCAATAATTTTACCTTTAATGCAAGCAAATAACACATTTTTGATCTTCTTCTTCTGATTCTAATCAGTTTTAAAAAGATCCAGTTGCATTTGAAATGTTATTTCACCACTTTGAAATTTGAAGTATTTTTGACTTCTGTTTACTTCATTAAACAGGAAGGACACATTTTTATGTATTAAATCTTTTTGTAAAAATGAGTGATATTTAAAAATAACAGTAATGATAGACTTCAATTACATGTACTAGTACAAGAAACATATTTTTGAATGATATTCAATTAAATCAAGTACAGTCATTAAAAAACTGCCAAAACAGAATATCAACATGATGCCATTTTAAGCATTAAATGTTGTATAACAAGATCTGTATTCTATATTTATTACTAAATCCTCCCTTTCCTCAGATTCTGTTCTTGGAGGTTTGCTTATCTGGTACTATAAATATTTAACCCATGGTGTAATTTGCACCTGGTCACGAATAAGGTCCTCACTGTAGGCCACGGGATGTGGCGAAGATGGACATCAGGGAGTTGTATTTGCAGTCATGCACAGCAGAAGAACAATTCTGAGAGGTCTATTGTGCATGAGCAACACATGAAATTGACCAATAACAGGTCTGTGATGCCTGGCATTACCTATGTGTCTGCATAGGTAAGCTGTATTGAAACCCATTCATAAGAGGGGTTGGGGCTTGTAATTGTTCCCCATGAACAAGGAATTGATGGTTTAGTGAGGTTCTCAGATCAGCCCTGCTGTAGTAGGTTATGGCATCTGCTGGAGTGCTTAACAGACAATCAAACTTGACTATCAAGGAAGTAAAATCGTAACAAGTTTTCCATAGTGAATGTGTGGAAGGATAATTACTGCCAGTTGGGCCAAAGCAGAGGGCCAGCACTTATGCCATACCCTATCTACCCCTGCCAGCATCCCGTTGGAGCCAAACCTCTTTTTTCTCTGAGCATCAATGCTTCAGTATCTGAGTTTTCTGAAAATGACAATTAACTGTATATATTTAACTATCTGTATTGGACAGCCAAAGAGGTGACAATGAGTTTCCCTCTGCATGCCGAGTCAAATTTAAATTTTTTATGTTTCCTTTATTTGTTGTAAAAAAATATATATATATACTATTGTTTAATCTATCCATTGCTGCCACCTCTCTACTGTAAGAGGCACCTTCCCTGGTCAGCAAACAGGGGAAATGATGCTGTTAAAATAAAAACAAGTTTGATCATTAAAAATTCTCCGATCACATGGCCTTGAAATTTACATAAATTCAAAATTGTTTCTTTATTCCATTAATATGTCTGTATGTATTGTTGAAGGAACAAATCCAGAATAAATGCCAAAGTACAATAATGTGTTTTTTTTTGCATTAATATGTAAAATATGAACCTGAGAAAAGCACAAAAGAACACAGAAAAGTAAAATAAAAAATGTTGCTGGCAGTTTTGGCCTCTCTAGAAAGGATAATAAAAATGATACATAAATTAACCTGTGTGTGATGGATTTGATCCTAGTGACAATCTTAGTGGCATGAAGAATCATTTAACCTGCAGGCTAGTTTGGCTGCATTGGATGGTTGCTTTGTTATTAATGCTCTCACATGTCCCACAAATTCCATAGTGCCATGCAGCAGTAACTTTTCAGCCCCTGAATCATCCAAGCTCAGATTTCCTCTGCCTGATTTGCTGAAGAAGACTTTCTATGCCAGGGTTAGTAATCCCAATATGAATGAAGGTGTCAAAAATCAGTCAGCTACCCTCATCTGGTTTAACTTTCTTATCTATCAAAGCCATTGCCCAGGGTACAAGCACATTAAAGGTGTTATGAGAGTTAGGTGCTAGTGCAGACCAATAAAGGAAGTGTGTAAAAAAGCCACAACACCTGTGTGACATACTGAAGAGGAAAGGTCAAAACGCCTCCAGGACTCAATTCTTAATTTATATTAATGTATTAATTAAACCAAGCAAAGAAAATTTAAGGAAATTAAAATGGAGAATTTTATCTTCAATAAAGTAACTAAGGAAACCAAAACTGCCACATGCTCAAAAAAGAAAACCAATACATCGGTCCTCCTTAAAAAGGCCCATGGCATCTATGGCGGAATCAGAGTGCAGTATGGCATGCATGCCCACACCCTACACTAATTGAAAAATGTCTTTTCAGCCAGTAGATGGTGGCAATGAGCCAGCACTGAAATTAATACATTTCATCATCTGCTCACAGAGGATTAGAGGGCAAGTGGGGCAGAGCGGGACATTTTCTGAGTAAGTTAACTGTGGAGGAGCAAGCCACAGTTGAACAGCTATAGCAAACTTCTAATATTTTCATCAGTGTTCCAACATCATACTATACACATGAATTTCTGGTTTGTGGTTCGGGTTAAAATCGTCAATGCACCTAACCTGCATGTCTTTGGACTTGTGGGAGGAAACCGGAGTACCCGTAGGAAATTATTTGTGAAAATATATAGTAACCAAATTCAATGCAACCAGAAAAAAAGACCACAGCATGATGTGAGCAAGTTACCCAGAGATGCCCGTTGTCTCTTCTATGGTATAATAATAATATACACTAGACATATCCAATTACTGAGCAGGTTTTATCAGTTTCAGACATACTGCAAGCTTTTAGCACCATTTAGAATTTAAAACAGGGTGGGATTGATAGTCTACATACATTTCTTTAGAAGAAGGCATTTAAACTAACTGTACATACAACAGGAGTAACCCTTAGTGTTTTTTTTTTCACAACAGTGCTTTGCAAGCATGGATATGGTTGAAATAACAAACTCATACTGTACATGAAATGACTTTGCCTAACCTACCTGGGCAATGTAAATCAATGCTACCAAACAGTACACAGTACACAATGCTTGCCAAAGTACACAGTTTATCTAGCTTAAATAACTTATTAGTATCTCTTTAAGGCTAGCACATCCAGTCAGGTAGCACTTGCCTATCCCTCTTTGCCCATCTGATGTGAAGTGTTCATAGACTGGATTATTTTTCTTTGAGAAAGAAAAAAGAAAAGGCATTGTTGGGATGCACATTCCAGAAGAATCCTGAATAAATTACATAAAGATTCATTAATTCAAATAAAACAAAACCATTACTGTTTCATTCCTTGAAAAGGTCTTTCCAGTTTTGAGTTGATTTCTTTACATCTGAGAAATGATATATAAGATCACACTTAGGTTTTCCACATTGTTCAGCAGTCATGAAATGATTATGCTTACAAATGTGATTTGTCATTTCTTGCTAAAGCACTTGCACAGTAAGCATAAACTTTTCTCCTAATCCTCAAATGTTTAAATTCTTCTAGACCCCATTGATTGTTATTGGGGTATAATCAGCACTTTCAGTTATTTGCACAAGAGAAAACTAACCCTAACCCTAATTCTAACCCTAACACAGAATAATATAAAGCCCATTGAATGCTACCATTTCCTGCCTGGCAAACCATTTTACTCACAGATTGGGTTGCAGGGGCACCAGGCTTAGCAGTAATGTTCATATGTCTCTTTCCCCACCCACACTTGCCAACTCATATTGTGGGATCCCAAGGTGTTCCCAGGCCATCTTGGAAATATAATCCTCCTAGCAGGTCCTGTGTCTTCCCTGGGGTCAAAAGCCCTAAGGTTAACCAGGGGCTTAGTTGCTTGACTCCCCAAGGCCTAGCTCCATGCATAGGCCCCGGTAACCCCATACCGGACAGGATGCTCTTTTTATAATTGTAGTCCTGCATTATTAGAGGCTGTGAATCGTTCTTTGTGTAACTCCTCACCTCGGACCAATTTGTCTTGAGAAACTCTATCAGGAGCTTGAGCTCCAGACAACACAGCTCCCAGAGTCACACAAACTTTTGCACCACAATATGGTGACAGTTCATGTAGAGGTAAATAGAAATTGTGAGATAAATTAAAGGTATTAGGCAAATGACAGTGCTGGTATAAACTAGTCATTTGCTTCCTGCCTAGTGCCTCATGTAACTTGGATCTCTCAGCCATGCAACCGTGTAGTAGAAAAAGTGTATTAAGGAAAAAGACATCTGGCATTATAAATACCCCAATCATTTGCTTCCCATTTTGATTTTATGTATAGTTTTTATGTATTTTTTTAGGAAATATCTAACCCTAAGTTTAAGCAAACCATGCAAAGGCTGAGAACATGTGAAAATGTGGTATTTCTACTGTTTATCAAATGGGTCCTATAGATGAGGTTAAAGACAACTTAAGGCTTGGATGTAACAAAATAAAAAAATGAGGCACTCTATCTTGTTAGCATTATGTGCTAGTACATATATTAAGTTAGCTCTCCTAGCAGCTGAATTTATTTAATGACTGACTGTAAAGTCACTACACAACCACTACTTGAAATTTATACTCCCATTAAGCACTCAAGTGATTGAAAAACTATTATGGGATTAAAACCAACAATTGATTTTCTAGTCCATAACAAACAGAGTTTTATCTGATTTAACTAACCTCAAGTAATCCATCACTTTAATATGTTGTAAAACCATTTACTTTTACAGACTGACCTTAATCTATTTCTAATCTATTATCCATTCATAAATTATTGAACTTAAGTCATTTTTGCATTATGTGCAAAATAGCAAATGAGAATTATACATATTTAAATCTCGACGGGCAACTTGTAAACAATCATGCATTCAAGATTAATCTTTAATTAAACTGACCTTAGGACTAAAATAAGAACATTCACCTGTATGTCTTGCATTTACAAATGCCAAACTGAGATGTGGTATTTGTACAAGATTGATTCAAAAACTGTTTACCTGAACAAAAATGGCCTTGTTTTAATGTGTAGGTTTGTTATTCTTATATTATTACATAATTAGTTTCAAATCACATAACATACATTTACTTTTTAAAACTTAGGACAATGTTTATCAAATATCAGTCAGTCAGTCAGTCAGTCAGTCAGTCAGTCATTATCCAACCCGCTATATCCTAACACAGGGTCACGGAGTTCGCTGCAGCCAATCCCAGCCAACACAGGGCGCAAGGCAGGAACAAATCCTAGACAGTTTGCCAGCCTACCACAGGGCGCATACACACAGACACCCACAAACAAAGCACACACTAGGGACAATTTAGGATCACCAATGCACCTAACCTGCATGTCTTTGGACTGTGAGAGGAAACCAGAGCACCCGAAGGAAACCCATGCAGACACGGGGAGAACATGCAAACTCCACACAGGGAGGACCCAGGAAGTGAACCCTTATCAAATATCAACAAATTTAAATTTCAAATTCACTTACCGTAGATACTCGTGTATTAGTCGATTTCGCAGATAAGTCGAGTGTATTTTTAAACCGAAAATTACAAAATCTTTTATGACCCGAGGGTAAAACTTGGGTTTTTTCATGGCCCGTTGTCTTAATAAGTACGGTCTTCTCACCAATACCTGCTACAGTTCGATTCCCCGGCATATCAAATGTCATTGGTGTTTCATCCATGTTACCAATGTTACTGAGGTCAAAGTCATGCCTTTGTCTTTGCTTGATACTAAATTTATGAAAGGAATTGACCTTTTCTTCTAGATTTTTCGGCAGCTTCTGCGCGATTTTTGTTCGCTGACAAAGGCACAGCCAATATCTGTTCATAAACCGCGTACACCAACCAGCCGATGCTTGAAATTCCAACAAAGGCTTATGTGGTGTTATGGGCCCACAGCTCTCTTAGCAAAGGCCGTTTTAATTTTTAAATAAATAATTACCGCGCTCGCCTTGGGGCGATCTGTGATGTGGGCGTTTCTCACCTAGTGCACAGGTGAGGCACTGCCCACATCCGTGATTGTTCTTGTGGCTAATATGCTGCAGCTGCTATGTCCTCTCTGCATATAAAGAGAAGCGCGAGTCAGTTAGAAAGGAAGGGAAAACGGAGTAAAAAAAAAAACAAGGAAGAGAAAGAAAGACAGAGGTGGCTGGAGAAAACAGGAAAGAGTGAGAGAGATGGAGAGAGAGAGGGTGTGCGAGTGGGCGAGCGAGCGAACGAGTGCTCGCAGGCAGCTGTGTGGAAGCCAAAACGGAGTAAAAAAAAAACAAGGAAGAGAAAGAAATACAGAGGTGGCTGGAGAAAGCAGGAGAGAGAGGCGGTGCAAGTGGGGAGCAAGTAAACGAGCGCTCGCAGGCAGCTGTGTGGAAGCCTGGGCGCTAGGCCGGGTTTTTAAAGGATTGTTTTTCTATTTTATTGATTTTTAAACCTCCACGTTTGCTTTATGGATTATTTATTTAATGAAGAGTTCTTTTGAATCACTGCACTGTTTATTTTGAACACTGATTTTGATTGACTGTTTTAAATAAAAGCACTGTGCACTGTGCCATTACCCAAATTCTATAAGTCGACCCTGTTTTTTTTAATGAATTTTAAGGCATAAATTTTTCGACTTATACGCGAGTATCTACGGTAACTTTTTCATTAAAAGGCAAAAGGCAAATTTTATTTATATAGCAAATTTCATTAAAGATAATTCAAAGTGCTTTACACAAATATAAAACAAGAGAAAATTAAAATAAAGTAAGAAGAAAAATAAAAAAAAAACCTTGTCTAAATATTCAGTTGAATACAATGACAAAAGGATTAGTTTGTAGTTGTTTCGAAAGTGTTTGCTGTGCAAATCTTTCAGCTTTTGGAAATCTGTCCTGTTTTGTTACAGCATATAAAGTAAAAGCAGCCTCACCATTTTTTTTTTCGGTCCTGATAACTATAAGTGGCTGGTGGGTTTTTAATATAAGATCTAATATGTAATCCGTTTAATGATCTATAAACAAGTAACAGTATTTTAAAATTAGTTCTCCGGCATAGAGAGTGCAGGCATAGAGATCTGAGTATTGGGGTAATGTGTTCAGTTGATAAAGTCTTTTTTAGAAAGACCAGGTTAAAAGACTGCTACAAGCCTACTAGAAATAAAGGCATAAATAAGTTTTTCTAACTCTGGTTTTGATATAAAACCTGTAATTCTAGCAATGTTTATGATACTACACTTATTTTATGATTTTCTTGATGTGACTATTGTGGCCTGCATAAGATGCTCAGCTCCCCAAAGCCGACACAGACAGATGCAGGACACAAGTTCAGCAACACACATCTGTGATGGTGCGGGTTGGCTCCATGCTCCCACTTCCGTTTTGAGAGCCTCTTGTACCTGACACCGTGGATAGGCATGACTGGGATGAGGCGGCAAAAGTGGTAACTCACACACTCAAGCAAAGGAAAGGTGTAAAAGTGCTCAGTGCTTTTATTAAAAAAACAATTTGAATATCAAAGTGTCCAAAACCTACAGTGCTCAAAATGTCTATAAATAAATAATACAAAAAAATAAAGGTTTTGTGGAGGTTAGAATTTAATAAATAAAAAAATGAAAAACAATATTTGTTCTGCCCCACATCTTGTTAGTTGAGACTGTTATTTGTTGAACTGTGCTCCCCCTTCATCTTGTCATTTATTAACACACCAGTCAGTCACGTCCCACACTCACAGTGGTACTATAAAAGTCTATGAAACTAGCATAATGCACCTAGGTCCCATAATAAACATTTGAATACAATACACCCCATGTCTCTCACGTAGGCACCCCTTTTATCTCTTGTTTCAGTCACGTCCAAAACGTATCCTAAAGGTATATAAACCTCTGGGTCTGGTTAGTTGTGGTACGCAGTAATTTGAACCTCTGTCTACGCGCTTCTCTTTGTCTTGATCCATCCGTGGAAGTCACTCGCCTTGTAAGTGTCTTTTAAAGCTTTATTGTTTAATGTACACTGTCTGCTATGTATTGCTTTGTAAATCATTCTTTATTGTCTTTGATTGTACACATGTAAATGCCTGTATGTTTCTTTTGTATATATTTCAGTTTACAATGAAGTACGTCCAGTAAAAGCCTTCAAGATAGCTCACTCACCCCTTGTCATTTTTTATGTGGATGTGCTGAGTTGTTTAAGCTCTCTGCAGCCGCATTGCACGGACAGTGCAGAGTGAGGCAGAAAAAGGTTACAAAAAAAACGTGAAGGAAACTGTTGGTTCAAATCCACAAGCCCTGGTGCTTTCCTTTAAAACTGATGCCACTCCAACTTATCCTATTCATATCTTGCATCCCGGAGAGACATTGACCAACAGGTGCAGACACCCACTTCATCTAGCCTGTGTCCCTGCCACCAATCCAGTGGCATCCGCGAGCAACCACTGAGTCCTGCTCCGCCTGAACACTGCCAATCCTGGCTCTACCTGGAGCAAGTGCTCTGTACTCCCACCACTACGTTTGACTCCACCCGGCAAGAGCACCTCCAGAGGATGACACCGGACTTTGTCCTATATCCAAATGGTGCCATCTTTTGCCTTTACGGCTGGTGCAGCTGCATAGTTCTTATATGTGAGTGGACGTTTCTTGCAGGGAGGGCTTCTGTTCTCTTTCTCCGATCTGAGTTCACCTCTGTTAAAGGGCGTCTTTATTTGAAAATAGCAGTGTCAGATTGGGGCAAACGTGAATGTGACTGAGAGAATAAAACTGAATAAAAAAAATGCTAACCTTTACAGGTACCATACATTTACACTGTCTGTTACAGACTCAAATCAAATGTATGCTTTTATTGTATAATAGTAACAATAAGAACAGCTTACTACTCAAAACGTTTATTTTGGGAGACGTTAAGACTCGAACCCAGAACCTTCTGAATTGGAGTCAGCAGCTCTAACCAGTATACTACCCGCAAAATGTCAGGACAACAAGCAACACTAACCTAATTTGTTTTTCTTCGGTTATAGTCTTGGAAAAAAGCACATTTGTTCTGTTATACTTGTATCTTTTGTGAAAGTGCTTGTTTGATATTTGGATTTCAGTTTTCACACATTATACACTTCATGTCTACATTTTGTCGTTAGTACTAAAACATGAAAAAAGTTTGTCTTTTACGTATGTGTTCAACATTTCTGTCATCCAACACTTACACAGATCTTTGTGGACACGGTACACATGTTAAATGCATGTGGTCCGAATAACAATATATTTTTTAGCCTAGGTACCTGACTCACTGATAACCAAGGCTTCATTTGGGAGAGGTTTTTGCAGTTTATCTGGAGTTGTGTGGTATAGCAGGCAGCTTGCTGCTTGGGATTATCGACACATTTACAAGACAAAAGACGCTGAATGGAGACGTGTGAGTGGATTTAAGGTGGGCCGGATTTACGAGTTTTCTCATAAGCTTTGGTAATTCTAGTGTTAAGAAAGAATCCCAGCCAGGTAAGGGCTCTGGCTGTCTGTCACACTATATGAATTAAGTACTGATTTCATAACTACACTACAACTGACTTACCTTTTAGACCTTAAGCAAAGTGAATTTAGGTGGTGCACACCATTATACTTTCATCTTTAGCTCCAGCAACAATTGCTTTAGTTTTATCTTATAGGCTACATCCACAATACCATTTTTTCATCTAAAAACAGCATTTTTAAATGAAAACAATCTCCATCCACAATAGATTTTCACGTTACTTACAAAAGTAGTACCGTCTGCACTAAAACAGGTGAAAATGCATATGACGTAGACCTTGGCCTACACTGGGCATGTGCACATCGACAAAAATCCTTAAAGGGACAATGTAGTGAAAAATTCTGAGCCCTGTGAAAAGATTCCATTGTGTTTTATGTTTTTTCCTGGCTATCAGCGTGTTTACAGCAAAGAAAAAGAAATAAATGATTAAAAGAAGCTGCAGAAAATTCTCCCGCATTATATCAAAACACAGATCAAAGATGAAAGTAACAGTATTCGGAACTGGCAATGGTCATGTTGTCATTATTAAAAACAGCTCTAATGTTAAAGCAACAAAAAAAAGAAGAAGAATCAACTAAATATTTATTCGCATGAGGACTGATCATAAGCTGTCCACAGCATTTGGAGCACATCTTGTCAAACCAACTCAACAGAAAAAATAAATACAGTAAATAAATGCATGTGCGTGTGTGTCAATGTTTTCACTTTACTGTATTGAGCTTTCATATCTTTGTCCTGCTATATTCTGAACTCAGTTGCATTCTACATCTGTCCACTTTTTTTGGGCAGCTTGTTACTAGTTTTGCTGTGGAATGTGCTCTTTGTTATTGAACGGATTAAGTTTAAAGTAATAAATATTGATTACATTTATTTTTAATGTGATTTTCTTGGGACAGTGAATTTGTCACTACAACGACAATGCTGTGGTCCACAATTTTATCCAAAAACTGTAGCCACCGGTAAATGATTTGCCCTCTATACATGTATACAGCATTCAAACCATACAAATTGCAATTTAGATGCTTACAGGTAAACTGCACAACAAACGCCATGAAAGGCATCTCTTCTATGTCAGCTATGGTTTTCCTCGGTTCCAGGTGACCCATCAGTGAATGAGATGTTGTAAAGAACAGAATTCATTCAGGCAAGGTCAATGAAATAAGCACAAACCAATTGGAGAGTGATTAGAGTATCGTTTTTGGAAAAACTCCATTTTTGACCATCCATGACACAACATTGAAACTGCATTTACAAGAGCACCCATCTCTGGACAGCATTTTTAATAGTTTTCATTTTCAGAGGTTAGTTACAAAGGGTGGATGAAAGGTAAAAAGGAGACAAATATATGTATTTTTAAATGAAAATGTGCTGGTGTGGACAGGGCCCTATTTAATGAAATCAAATTTCAGCATGTCCAATTACTGATTTGTTTAATGGCCATATTTAGCAATTATAGTCAAAAAGCTATATAAATTTTAAAGTCATCTGCATAAAAATGATTAGAAATGCTATTATTCGGCATAATCTGAGCTAAAGGTAACAATGAGCATCACAATTCCCATTTTTAGTAGATTTTACTGTATAGAAATTATTTTACTAGGACTGGGCTACCTAAAGTTTAAAGATTAAAAGGAAGAAGTCTACGTGACCATCATCATCATTCAAGCCCTTCCGTGAGAACCCTAAATCCAAAGAGGACTGTTTAATTTATGTTAGGTAGAATGCCCAGAGGGGACTGGGCGGTATCATGGTCTGGAATCCCTACAGATTTTATTTTTTCTCCAGCCGTCTGGAGTTTTTTTGTTTTTTCTGTCCCCCCTGGCCATTGAACCTTACTCTTATTCGATGTTAATGTTGATTTATTTTTTATAATTATGTCTTTCATTTTTCTATTCTTTAATATGTAAAGCACTTTGAGCTACTGTTTGTATGAAAATGTGCTATATAAATAAATGTTGTTGTTGTTGTTGTAAAGTTTCTGGGATAATGACCAAAAAGGTGGTTTACAAGGGGGTCTGTTATTGACAGTCAAAGAGAATCCAGCAGTCAATGAGAAAATGTAACTAAAACTCTAAGTCATGGACATTAGCAAAGGGGCAAAAGATAAGTAAAGTAACAAAACAAGAATGTGTGTTTAACTTGAAAATCATGCTATGATGGGAATCATAGGAACATTTTTCCTGTTATCTTCAACTCTAAGATTTCTGGAGGTAAATATCTGTCTATTATAATAAAAAAAATCCTGGGACGAGACAAGACTTTTTAGCCTGGGACGAGATGTGACTTTTTCAGAGAGATACTTTCATGTCCCGCAAGAGATTTAACCACACCCGGGGCCGGAAATAAAAGACAAAGAGTAGATGACAAAGTAGAACGTTGTAAAGAATTGAAAAACGTTGGCAAGATAGACATGCAGAGCAGGTTAGAGATAATGTAAGTACTAAAATTGAAGTCTCAAAAAAATTATAGTAAAGATTACATTAGCGCAAACAAATGGAAATTATTACTTGGTGAAATAAAGGAACAGCGAAAAGAGGTTGAATATATTGTTCAGATTTAAACTTTAAGTCGGAGCCTTGTAGATCGTCTAATTCGTGTTGCCATCAGGGAAAAGTAGTGTTTGTTCCCAATGAGGATGCATATCTGCGAGAATTAAAAGATTTGTTGTTTGGTGAAAGTGAAGTCCACATATGCGAGCGGCAGAGATGTGAAGTGGCTGGCGCGTAGTACAGGCTGGGGGGTTGGCGAGCAAAGCTAGCAGGGGGCAAAGCCCCCTAGTTAATAATGTTTTAGTAAGAAATACACTCATTTTTCATGTTTTGACCATAAAAATGAATAATGGACATGTGGATTGTGCAACAAGAGTTACATGAGAATTTGTTTCATTTTTCCTTAAATGTTTTCACATTATTTGTTTTTGGATAGAACTGGTCACCAATTACATTTCATTACATCATAAGCTGTTTTCCCTCATTCTGGAAGAACACATTGAGTAAGTAAAATATAAAAAAAAACATATTTGGGAGAAGTATTCCTTTAAACAACAAAACTGCAGCACTTGTTAAAAAGTTTAAAATGTCACAAGGTTGAAATAAAAGGGAAAATAAATATATGAAACTTCAAAGGATCATGTCAATTGACTGCTATTAACTTGAAAGGTATTACATATACTGTGAATTTGCATATATTCATGGCCTGAAAAATATCCAAATTATACATTGTAGGCCAGGTTCAGCCAGTAAGCCATAGTTTGAGCAGTCCTGCATAAGGGTGATGTCATTCATTATTAACACAGTTTTTCTGGTTCCTTGCTACTAATAAAATATCCTCATTGGAAAGGTTAGACTAGCACTGTTTCAGGGATTTTGTTTTTAACACGGAGAGGATCTGATCATTTTTTATTGAATTGCAGTACTTGTGTCTCACACGCTACCCTTACTTATGTTCTCATGATGCCTAGGACGTTTAATATTATTGTTTCTGATAAATGTTAAAGTTATTGAACCTTGCCTTGTTTCTTGTCATTGTCATGGAAAAAACGTTCCTCCATCTTCAAATAAGGCAGTCACAAAGCCAAGATCAGAATACAGAACATTTCTTATACACAAATGCCTCAGTCCATGGAGTGAGCCATCAATTAAACAATTCATCTTCATTTATACTTTTTTCAAATTACATCACCTTATCTAATACATCACGTCATCTGACTCTTAATAAATTTAGAACTTTCCTACCTTCTGCAATCAACAAACAGCATCTGTAATTTCTGACTTGTGTCAATTCCTCCATTGTTCTCAGCAATCCTTCGTTAAGTGGAGTGTTTTGCACATTGTTCTATTGATCTCAGCACTGCTTCATAGGAGAGGCATATGGGCTTTCCCATCAGTTTCTCCCCGCTTTCTGGAAGGGTGTTCATTACTCGTTTACCTCATTCTAACCTTAAAATGATGTTGGAAATTTCTATGTGACAGGGCAGAGGCATCTTACACTTTCAGCTTTAAGTTACATTTGGTTAACCCTTGAGTTACATTCAATTGACTTACGTTCAGTCCTTTTCCTTGTGTTTAATAATTCGTTCTGTTAGGGCTTCATATATATACTTGTAATAAATTATAAAAAATTATTATATATTAACTACAAATTCCAAATTATAAATTCGATCTTGTGTTTAAACTATTTTGTTGCCATTTGAAAAACAAGCGTCATGAATACAGTGGGCTAAAAGAATGTGTCATTTTTTGTTTGGCCAGCTGTATTCAATGTACCTTGCTTCAAGGCTCATAGCTGTTATGATTTTTATATGTTTACTTATCTTTTCTGGGCTGAATTTTTTTCTGATTTCTGCTTAACCTTTCCCAAGTTTTTAAGGTAAGGGAATATCTTGGGATTATTGAATTGATTGAAGGTGTTCAATTTTATGTACCGTATTTTGCGCACTATAAGGCGCACTTAAAAGCCTTTAATTTTCTCAAAAATCCACGGTGCGCCTTTAAATTCGGTGCGCCTTATGTGTGCACTGAGTTCCAAAATCTGTAAAAATGTTGTTGTGCATTTTAGTAAGCGCTCCGCTTGATTGACTGTCGGACCATTTCCTGCCGACATAGGGATGTAGTAATACCTACACTACCAGTACGTACGCTGGCAGCGATAAACCAATTGCAGAACATTACGTAAAGCCACGTACAGACGTACAATTACCTCTGCCACGCCTACGGCAGGTAGGTATATTGTTCTACTGGTGCGCTGTGAAACAACATTTGTTTGGCTAAGGACCCTGAAAATGGCATCAGAGAAGAGACATGCTTACGATGCACAATTCAAACTACAGGCTATCAGTTACGCGGTTGTAAATGGGAATAGAGCAGCAGCGAGAGAATTCAAAATCAATGAATCTATGGTTCGGAAGTGGAGGAAGCAGGAGAATGAATTGCGCCAAGTTAAAAAGACAAAACAGAGTTTCCGCGGGAACAAGGCGATCTGGCCAGAGTTGGAAGACCAACTTGAAAAATGGATTCTTGAACAAAGAGCAGCCAGGAGAAGGGTCTCTACAGTCACCATTCGACTGAAGGCAATAACGATAGCACAAGACATGAAGATCGAACACTTTCAAGGAGGTCCGTCTTGGTGCTTTCGTTTTATGAAAAGGCGCCATCTCGCCGTCCGCGCACGGACTACCGTGGCACAGCAACTGCCAGCGGATTACAAAGAAAAGCTGACCATCTTCCACACCTACTGCAGCAACAAGATTACCGACAAAAATATCCAGCCCAACCACATCACCAACATGGACGAGGTCCCTCTCACTTTTGACATCCCCGTGAACCATACTGTGGAGAAAAAGGGGACCAGCACGGTGTCCATACGCACCACAGGGCATGAGAAGTCAGCTTTCACTGTTGTTCTTGGTTGCCACGGTAATGGACAGAAACTACCACCTATGGTCATTTTTAAGAGGAAGACGCTGCCAAAAGAAAAGTTTCCAGCCGGAGTCATCATTAAGGCCAATCCAAAGGGCTGGATGGATGAGGAGAAAATGAGAGAGTGGCTGAGAGAGGTGTATGTGAAGAGACTGGGTGGGTTTTTCCATGCATCACCGTCTTTGTTGATCTGCGACTCCATGCGTGCCCATATCACCGCTACTGTGAAAAAACAAGTGAAGCAAATGAATATGGAGCATGCCATTATTCCGGGAGGATTAACAAAAGAACTCCAACCACTGGACAAACAGGGCGTTCAAAGTGAAGTTGCAAGCGTCATGGGAGCGATGGATGAGAGACGGCGAACACACCTTTACTAAGACTGGGAGGCTGCGCCGGGTGAGTTACGCCATCATATGTGAATGGATTGTGGATGCCTGGGCTAAGGTGTCTGCTTCGACTGTTGTCCGAGCTTATGCGAAATCTGGAATCATTGCTGAACAGCCACCCGGCAACGAGACTGACTCCGACAATGACGAGAGGGAACCCGGCATGTTTGATGGCGAACTTGCCCATCTGTTCAATTCAGATACAGAAGGTGAGGACTTCGATGGATTTGTGACAACAGACTGATCAAAAAACAATGTGAGTGTATTTTTAAATACGTAGTAGAATAAGGTTTAACTAAACTCATTGTTTTGCTTCTGTTACCTTGTTTTTGCATGCGCCGAATAATATGGTGTGCCTTATGTATGGCTAAAGTACAGAAATAAGCCCCTCAATTGAGAGTGCGCCTTTTAATCCAGTGCGCCTTATGGTGCGCAAAATACTGTAATGTTATATTTTGAAATCCTTCATGATGCCATTTTGTGACTCTGTTGCTGTAAAACAAAAACCCATTGGTTGAGGCGTGGTCCTGAAATTTGCTTGGCATGAAATAATCAAAACAATAACTTATAAACCTTGACTGTGTGGTTAACTTCATCCAAGATTGTGGATTTAATATATGAAAAACTTCCTAGCAAGAATCTGTGAGTTTCAAAAATCTTTAGCATAACAAACCTCTGGCAATGACTTTGAGTTTTAATTAGCATTCTTGTTTTGTTGAAAGAGTTGTTTTGATCCCATGGTTATGACAATTGCCTGCCATTTGTTAGGCTTTTGTTAAAAGAAAAAGCCTCGACTGTTCATTGCAGGACCATTCTTTGGGATACATTGACTTTCCTAGTTTTTACAACATACGAAGGTTTATACTATTTGCACTTTTTATTAATTTTTAAAACCTTAATATAACAAACATAGAGAGAACATCTATCATATTTAAGGTAGTGGCATTTTTGGCATGAAAAGTCTTATGGTGCCATACCAGAATTTTCCTTTTTGTGTGCAATTATTCTCACATGAACATTTACTTACTTAATAATATCTGGGCTTTTTTAATAGGAACACATTCAACTTTACACACTTTTCACATCACAAAAAATCAATCAAACAATGAGATGATTGTGCCTGATCTGTCTTAATTGGCCTCTGATCATTGTGATACCCTTTGACATTGCCATTATCTAACAAGCCATACAGCCATATAGATTTAAGCATTAAGTGAAGTAAGAGCCTATCAACCACCTACTATTCACTAAAAAACTATATATTGGGTATGAACTGCCCAAATTAAAGGAGCAATATGTAAAGTTTACAATCAAACAGCCTTAAGGTGAAAAAGAACAAGCCACAAAAACATGGAAAGAATATGCAGATTACACACGCTGCATGACTCAAACTGCACATTGCATGCCCAGTAACGGCAAGAGACCAGCACACAAGTGAAAAAATGATTTACATACTGTCACACATGTGCGACAAGGAAGATGTTGTATGGACCAAGGTTTTGGATTTTTTGTTTTTCTTTGCTGGTGTACTCAAATGGGAAAACTGGAAGTGTAAATACACAAAGAATAAAACAACAAAAGACTGTTCTCATTTTAATAGGGCAATGACCTTTAGGCACCTCTGCTAAAATGGAAAGTTCGGGTTGTACATGTGCACCCACACCCATGGAGACAGAGAACACTGCAGGGCCAATTGGCCAACTCAGCCTAAAACAAACTTGAATCACAAAACACAAAGACAATTTCACTTGCGACAAGAAGCCATATTTTAATAGTAATTAGATTGAGCATATGATATAAAATTGAAAGAAAAAAAATCCCTGCTTTACAAGACAAAACTGAAGGGTAGTTTTAAACGTTTTCAAAAATTTCATTACTGAGGGAAACTAGTTATTTTGCACAAGATATGGTGGGGCTGTGCCCTACTGACCCATAATGAAGAAACACCACTGTTCACAAGGCCAAATGCTTATGAAGGGAGAACATTGTTTTTATAGCCGTTGCCCCTTATCTAATGTGACATACGCCCTGTCAGTGCACCTGAAAAAATTATTATATTTGGATTCAGAAAAGTTACTTATGTATCACAACATATTTCTTGATTGGACTAAATATCATAGCCTGCCCAAAACTGATATATTCAAACCTGAAGGATTTTTTAATTCAAGTATTAATACAGAAGCTAACCCAGCCACAGGGGATGCACAAACCAGTGTGTTTTTGTGGGCCGGTCCCAAGCCTGGATAAATGGAGAGGGTTACGTCAGGAAGGGCATCTGGTGTTAAATTTTGCGAAATCAATATGCGGACAACAATACAAATTTCCATACCGGATCGGTCGAGCTCCGGGTTAACAATGACTGCCACCAGTACAGTTAGCCAACAGGGTGCTGGCAGAAATTGGTCTACTGCTGGCCGAAGAAGAAGAAGGAGAAGAAGAGGGGGTAGATGTGTCTAGAGGCAGGAGGAGAGGAGGAAATAAAAGAGAGTGGAACTGAGGATAGGAACTTTGAATTTTGACAGTATGACTAGTAAGGGTCAGAGAGTTAGCAGATATGATGGAGAGAAGGAAGGCTGATATATTGTGCGTGCAAGAGACTAAATGGAATGGGAGTAAGGCCAGGTGGATCAGAGGTGGATTCAAATTGTTCTATCATGGTTTAAATGGAAGGAGAAATGGGGTAGGATGTTATTCTGAAGGAACAGTAGGTCAAGAGTGTTTTGGAGGTGAAAAGAGTGCCAGACAGAGTGATGATTATGAAGCTGGAAATTGGAGGTGTGATGATGAATGTTGTTAGTGCATATGCACTGCAAGTTGGGTGTGCAATGGGTGAGAAAAAAGATTTTTGGAGTGAGTTGGATGAAGTGATGAACAGTGTACCCAAGGGACAGAAAGTGGTGATTGGAGCATATTTCAGTGGGCATGTTGGTGAAGGGAACAGTGGAGTTGAGGAGGTGATGGGTAGGTATGGTGTCAAGGAGAGGAATGAAGAAGGTCAGAGGATATTGGATTTTGCCAAAAGGACGGACATGGCTGTGGTGGATACTATTTTAAGAAGAGGGAGGAACATAGGGTTACGTACAAATGTAGAGGAAGATGCACACAGGTAGATTACATCCTATGCAGAAGAGTTGATCTGAAGGAGATTGAAGACTGCAAAGTGGTGGCAGGGAAAGTGTAGTTAAGCAGCATAGAATGGTGGTCTGTAGGATGACACTGGAGATCAAGAAGAGGAAGAGAGTGAGGGCAGAGCTAAGGATCAAATTGTGGAAGTTGAAAAAGGAAGACTACAAGGTTGAGTTTAGGGAGGAGGTGAGACAGGCACTGGGTGGCAGTGAAGAGTTACCAGACAGCTGGGAAACTACAGCAGATGTAGTAAGGGTGACAGCAAGAAGGGTGCTTGGTGTGACATCTGGAAAGAGGAAGGAGGAAAAGGAAACCTGGTGGTGGAATGAGGAAATACAGGAGAGTATACAGAGGAAGAGGATGGCAAAGAAGAAGTGGGATAGTCAGAGAGATGCAGAAAGTAGACAAGAGTACAAGGAGATAAGGCACAAGGTGAAGATAGAGGTGGTGAAGGCTAAAGAAAAGGTGTATGATGAGTTGTAAGACAGGTTGGACACTAAGGAGTGAGAAAAGGACCTGTACCAATTCGCTAGACAGAGGGACCAAGCTGGGAAAGATGTGCAGCAGGTTAGGGTGATAAAGGATAAAGATGGAAACATACTCACAAGCGAGGAGAGTGTGTTGAGCAGATGGAAAGAGTACTTTGAGAGGCTGATGAATGAAGAGAACGAGAGAGAAAGAGGTTGGATGATGTGGAGATAGTGAATCAGGAAGTGCAACGGATTAGCAAGGAGGAAGTAAGGACAGCTATGAAGAGGATGAAAATGGAAAGGCCATTGGTCCAGATGACATACCTATGGAAGCATGGAGGTGTTTAGGAGAGATGGCAGTGGAGTTTTAACCAGATTGTTTAATGGAATCTTGGAAAGTGAGAGGATGCACTGAGGGTGGAGAAGAAGTGTACTGGTGCCGATATTTAAGAATAAGGGGGATGTGCAGGACTGCAGTAACTACAGGGGAATAAAATTGATGAGCCACAGCATGAAGTTATGGGAAAGAGTAGTGGAAGCTAGGTTAAGAAGTGAGGTGATGATTAGTGAGCAGCAGTATGGTTTCATGCCAAGAAAGAGCACCACAGATGCAATGTTTGCTCTGAGGATGTTGATGGAGAAGTTTAGAGAAGGCCAGAAGGAGTTGCATTGCGTCTTTGTGGACCTGGAGAAAGCATATGACAGGGTGCCTCGAGAGGAGCTGTGGTATTGTATGAGGAAGTCGGGAGTGGCAGAGAAGTACATAAGAGTTGTACAGGATATGTACGAGGGAAGTGTGACAGTGGTGAGGTCTGTGGTAGGAGTGACGGATGCATTCAAGTTGGAGGTGGGATTACATCAGGGATCGGCTCTGAGCCATTTCTTATTGGCAATGGTGATGGACAGGTTGACAAACAAGATTAGACAGGAGTCTCCATGGACTATGATGTTTTTTGATGACATTGTGATCTGTAGTGATAGTAGGGAGCAGGTTGAGGAGACCCTGGAGAGGTGGAGATATGCTCTAGAGAAAAGAGGAATGAATGTCAGTAGGGACAAGACAGAATACATGTGTGTAAATGAGAGGGAGGTCAGTGGAATGGTGAGGATGCAGAGAGTAGAGTTGGCGAAGGTGGATGAGTTTAAATACTTGGGATCAACAGTACAGAGTAATGGGGATTGTGGAAGAGAGGTGAAGAAGAGAGTGCAGGCAGGGTGGAATGGGTGGAGAAGAGTGTCAGGAGTAATTTGTGACAGACGGGTATCAGCAAGAGTGAAAGGGAAGGTCTACAGGACGATAGTGAGACCAGCTATGTTATATGAGTTGGAGACGGTGGCACTGAATAGAAAGCAGGAGACAGAGCTGGAGATGGCAGAGTTAAAGATGCTAAGATTTGCATTGGGTGTGATGAGGATGAACAGGATTAGAAATGAGTACATTAGAGGTAAGCTCAAGTTGGACGGTTGGGAGACAAAGTCAGAGAGGAGAGATTGCATTGGTTTGGACATGTGCAAAGGAGAGATGCTGGGTACATTGGGATAAGGATGCTAAGGATAGAGCAGCCAGGGAAAAGGAAAAGAGGAAGGCCTAAGCGGAGGTTTATGGATGTGGTGAGAGAGGACATGCAGGTGATGGGTGTAACAGAAAGATATGGAAGAAGATGATCCGCTGTGGCGATCCCTAACGGGAGCAGCCGAAAGAAGAAGAAGAAGAAGATTAATACAGAAGATGCTGCTCTAATTTAGGAGATAAGGCATGGCTGCCTTGTTTTGTCCTCTCCTTTTTGTCAGTGTTACTGAACTGCTCTCTTTCTACATGACATGACGAATGTCTGCAGGATTCAGATGGGAGGGGAAGTCTAAATAATTGGTTCCATTTTACAAATGAAATGCAAGTCTTCAAGTCTAACCCATACATTTTGATTCCAATTTTGTTACAGATGATGAACAAATATATGAAGATTTCTTAGTTTTGGGATAATTGAGTAAAAGTATTCTTAGTTTTGGGATAATTGAGTAAAAGTATTCTATGTCCTCTTAACACTATAGTTCATTGTTCTTCTCCTAAATGCTCCTTTTCATTGGGTCATAAAAATGTACACAATTCTTAAGATACTTATTTAAGCAAAACTTTATTTCCCTCCTGCAGGCAGGGCCTTTCCAACTAGCCTAAAATGCATGTGTCACTAGTAGGAACAGTAAGTACAATTAATATTTTTCCACACTTCCTATATTTTGTAATGTGGTTCCATGGATAGAATTGCTATCTATCTTTTATTATTTTAAATGAAGCTACTGTACAGTATAATCTCATATACTTGCAGTAAATTGTGGTATAACTGAAGGAAATACCGTACAATATCTGTTTCAGAACTGTAACACAGAGGCCTTTGCTATGAGATTTGTCTTTTTGAGTAAAAAATGCACATTATTGGAACTCTGGAATGAATCTCTCAGACTGCACTGGCATAGATTATTAGGTAAAAGACTTTTCGAATTTCCTCTTCAATGCTTTCTTTCTTTTGTGCTTTATCATCCACAAAATGTTACTGTTATAGTAATAATTTAAAGGTTAAAAACACCTTGATAATAAGGTGTTCATTATTATTTCTGATTGTTGCACTCTACAAAAGTATTTAATTTCTGGTACAAGCATAGTATGCAGACCTGTAAAAGATAATTTTGCATCATTCAAAAAATCTATGAAGAATACAATCCAGATTGTTGCAAACACATTATTTTACTATAACAAAAAAAATTTGAACTGTCATATTTGACTGCTCTAAGGTCACAACCTTGCAGATAAAAGAGTCATCCCAAATTCACGTTAGTGCTCTGTAAAACAATTTTTGAATGCTGTTTTCCAAAGAGTACCTTCCTCCTTATTATATAACAATCCAGACTTTCATTCATTTTTAAATGGTATAGCTGATTCCAATCTAAACAGTCAGGCTAAACTTAATATCAATCTAACTGACTGATACAATCTTTGATTGACACAACCAAGCATTCATTTCCCTTAGCTGCATGTTTAGCCACAAGGCTTCATTGTCTTCCAGTAGAAGCTTTAAATAGGGTCCAGATTTTGAATGCAGACTCCCACTTAATGTCAGTTTTATGGCAGAGGCATGATCATTTACGGATTGTTTATTGTGAATTTTCTGAATTAAATCTGGGAACATTTACTGCCTTTCTGTAGTACAGTAATCCCTCCTCGATCGCGGGGGTTGCGTTCCAGAACCCCCCACGATAGATGAAAATCCGCGAAGTAGAAACTATATGTTTGTATGGTTATTTTTATATATTTTAAGCCCTTATAAACTCTCCCACACTGTTAACATTATTAGAGCCCTTTAGACATGAAATAACACCCTTTAGTCAAAAGTTTAAACTATGCTCCATGATAAGACAGAGATGACAGTTCTTTCTCACAATTAAAAAAATGCAAATATATCTTCTCTTCAAAGGAATGCATGTCAGGAGCATGTCAGAGAGAGAGAGAGAGCGCGAGAGAAAAGCAAACAATCAAAAAATCAATACGTGCTTTTGGGCTTTTAAGTATGCCGAAGCACCGCGATAAAGCGGCATTTTTTAGAGGAGCGTCCGTATCCACTAGGCAAACAGCCTCTGTGCAAACAGCACCTCTGCTCACACCCCCTCCATCAAGCGCTGAGAATGTCAGAGAGAGTGAGAGAGACAGAGAAAAGCAAACAATCAAGCACCGCACGGGAAGCATATCGTATATCATTGAGGAGTTTTAGTTAATACGTAATACATGCTCTGATTGGGTAGCTTCTAAGCCATCCGCCAATAGCATCCCTTGTATGAAATCAACTGGGCAAACAAACTGAGGAAGCGTGTACCATAAATTAAAAGACCCATTGTCCGCAGAAATCCGTGAACCAGCGAAAAATCTGTGATATATATTTAGATATGCTTACATTTAAAATCCGCGATGGAGTGAAGCCGAAAGTCGAAGCGCAATATAGCGAGGGATCACTGTATGGTTATTATTTTTTAAACTGTTTTTGTCATGGTTAGTAATTTGATCATTTTTTTGACACAATGGCATTTTTTTTATCATTTTTTTTCACTCTAGTCTCCATTTTGTGATTTTTGATGTTAGTAATGATGTCCATTAGTGGTTCACAGTCAGTTTTATGCATGGCAAGATCATGCCAAGACTGTTTAAGAAGGCAATGCGCACCACCCAGTGTCCACCAGTTTCAATTCACTAGACTTGGTTTCTTAACAACTTATACATTTTTATTTTTTTTTCCAGAGCATTGGGAGTGAGGGATTTGGGATGGTATTGTGACAGGAATTTTGAGGTGTCATCTGTTATTTTTCTTATTTTTACCTAAAAACAGGGGAAGAGCGACTGGTCTTCCTCTATTCAGAAGCCAGTTCCCCCACCTGCTTCAGTTTGATCTATGTAAGTCCAAGGGAGGCCCTCCACCCTGGACCTTTGATCAATGGCTATTCACTTCCCATATACTGTAGTTTGGCAATGAATTTAGCTTCTCTTTTCTCGAAGGGAGACCGCCAAGGAACTTGCCTCCAATCCACAAAATTATTTCTGATTTTAACAAACAAAACTGATCAAATGTTAGCATTTCATTTGATAAAGGATTATTAACTTAAGGTTAGAACTTCAACTATAGGTTTTGATCTGTGTTATGGTTTTGTCACTATTACTACATCAGATTCCCTGCCTGTGTTCTTGCAATCCACTTCTTTAAGCCTTAAAAGGTCACTTTATCAGCTGGTCTTTGGTTTTATTTTTTGGAATATGTTTATTATTAAAACATTATTATGAAAAAGGCAAAATCCGGCCACAAATCTTGCCCAACTCAACATTTACATTTCTTCAAATAATTTGATAAACAAAAATAAATTGTTCAAAATACAAATTTAAAACATTCAAAGATTAAATAAACAATAAACAATGACAAAAGTATTTTAGTGAAAAAGAAAGAACAAAACAAAATTTCAAATCGGGTTAAATACTGTGATACAAAAATCCTAAATACAAAAGTATAGAGCAAAAAATACAAAATCCAAAAAGCCCAGGTCAATCAAGAGACTTTGTAATTTTGCAGGGGCATTGAGGAATATTATTTAGAATAAGGAACAGGAAAATATAACAAAAACCGCACTGAAATTTTAACACTGAGAAAGGTTAATTTAAAAAAGATTATTATAGCTAACAGAAACATTCACCAAAAGCTATGGTAATGGGGATAAAATGGTAACTTTGTACGCTGACAGAGTTCAAGCTATTTTATGATCAGTTTTTAAAATGATCTCATTAGTGTTATATTACTTAACAAGCAAAAAAAAAAAAAAAATAACAGTGAAAGAAAAGACATTGCTTGATTGATTGCTGGCCTCTGAAGAGTAAGCATTATCGTATATATTTTCATGGTTTTTGGCACAAAAAAAAGCAAAAATACGTATTGTAAACAAGTTATGGTGCACGTCACATTTACCTTGAAACTTACTGCAAAAGACATTCCACAGAAATGTTTCATTATCTTTGCATTTAGAAGGTATGCTTGAAAAATGGCAATAAATTCAGCACCTCATAAAGGAGTCATCATTTTTTTCACATCCTAAAATCAATTTCATTGAGGTTCTGGAGTCTTCTGCTCTAATCCTGGGGCAGGCAGCTGTCCGCATGGTCTCCACACGTGTCCTTGGCTTATTTTCTTAAATTCAGGTTCCCCTTATTTCCCAAAAACATATTGGTTAGTTTAACTGGCAAGTGTAATACATAACTAAATTTTCCTTATTTGAGTGCACATGTGTGTGTCAGTGACATAACTGTACTCTACAATGCTGTATGGAGTCTGCCCAGAGCAGGTACCCGCTTTGTGCCCAGTGGTGCAGATTCCTGCCTCCCCAAACTTTGTATTTGAGAAAGTGGGTTTGGAACAAATGAATGATTCTTTGAAGGCCTGGTGTCAGCTCCAGTGGAAGCATAACATGTATGTGAGTAGCATTTTTGATACATGATCTTTAAGCACTGAGGTGGGCTGGCGCCCTGCCGGAGGTTTGTTTCCTGCCTTGTGCCCTGTGTTTGCTGGGATTGGCACCGGTAGACCCCCGAGACCCCTGTAGTTAGGATATAGCGGGTTGGATAATGGATGGATAGGTGGATCTTTAAGCAGCTAATTTAAAGTTTCTGGACTGCTTTAATCATATACTGTACATTGCAGAATGGCTACAGAGGGTAAAACAGCTATAAATTGTCATCAAACATCATCATTGTCCTAATATAATTTTAAAAACTATATATGTACTTACTGGACATGTAATTCTTTACTACAATCTTTATTGCTCTGAACATCACAGCTACAATGAAATACTTGACTATACTCTGCCTTCTTAATTTTTAATCTTCCTTTTTAATCTTTTGCTTTTTTTAGAAGTCTATGAGTTTTATTCTATCTCACATTTCTTTCTTTTAAACAATAAAAATAACATGATCATGTTTGTGATAGCTTTTTTTTTCTTGACATTTCTTTGATAAGACCTATAAGATTAAGAAAAAAATCTTTGGCCAAATCATAAAAAGAAAAAACACTGAAACAAATAGTATAATTGGCAACAAGGGAAAAAATACCACATTAGAATATCAAATGTCAATGTGACAAAAGCATCCAGTATGAGTAGACAATACACTTGCTTCATTTAGCAATTATGATTTCATGTTTGCTCTTTTTCTCAATTGGCTTCAACAGAAAACTCAAGATAATAAGTGTCAGCAAATTTTTCTTTTTAAGATAAAAGAAAACAAATGAAGTTACACATCTGGAAATGACAGTAAAATGTCACACTTTGATACTCCCATTTGCAATATACTGCAAATATTTGTATGCATCCATATCACACATTGAGGCCTGATTATCAATAAATATATTTTGGTTTAAAATCCTGTGTTCTAGTTTAAAGTGTTCAATTAAATGTTTAAATTTAGAAAAAGAAATGGAATAAGCACATGGTTTCTTATCTTCAGATTTTACTGTAAACCAATTAAAATATTATTTATGTCATGGAAAGGTAGTAAAGTCGTCCAACTCTGGGAGACTGGTATTCTAGCTGGGTCAGTGTCTGAGTCTGACTAATGTCTGACTAAACTGGCTTTTTATGAGCGAGTGTGGTGTGTGAGTGTGCCCTGTAATGGACTAGCATCATGCAATGTGTTAGTTCTGTCTTTACACATGAGCAGAGGCGTCATGGCTAAATGAACCACTAGGAACGTACACTTTAGAAAAATGGACAGTGAGATGGATATATTAAGGTACAGTATGTACTTCTCAGTTGTAGAGAGGGTTAAAAAACTCCAACAGTTCTTCAAAATCTGCTGCTTCTGGAGATATTGACCAGAGCCTACAATCTAGTGCCTGTTCACAGGCTGTCCACAGGAGCCTTAGAATTATGATTCTCTTGTCACTGGACTATCTGATGTTGATGCACTTTTTATAAAATGGGTTCCCACCTCAGACTGAAGATATTGCTCTTTCTAACATCCAACACTGAAAAGCCATTTTAGTCATGATACCTCTGTTATAAATAACTAGTATAATCTGCATTCCATTCACTCCTGCAACTTTTCATCTATCCAGTCAGAGTTACAGATTTTCCAATACTCTAAGGAAAGTTTAAAATCTTTTAAAAGTTTCCCTTACAGCACTATCATCATCTGCAGTCACCACTTCTACAACCTTTCTGAGAACAACTTGGGTGATGCCTCTCCTACCCATTAAGCCATAACTTTAAGAAATGACTTCTGAGTAGGTTAATCTCAGACTGGAGCATCTCCCATTGGACAGAAAAAGAAGTATTTCAGTCCTTGAAAAAGAAATCTACCTCACATGCCAGAGCTCTGCATTGACGTGAGTCTGACTACTTTTACCTTTCCACACAATGGGTCTCCTCACCATCACAAGCTCACCAGCAAAAGCAACTCCCAGGCTCGATTCAAAGACTAGCTCTAGTATTACTGTTCTAGGCAAAATGTATTACATGAATTATCACAAAAGTTTGCTTTGTCAAGACCCTTAGACAAATTTGGTAAGGGTAAACATTCCAGAAAAACAAGGCTTCTAGAAATGTGGTTGAAACTGGAAGACCGCTGTGCACATGTCACGTAGACTGCTTAATAAAACCTTATATACAGTGTGGCATCCGGCCAGGGCTGGAGCCTGGCCGGGACATCCAGGAGGACCAGAGGAGGGCTCCTCCAGACCGCGAGGGGGCGTCCGCTCTGGTTGTCTTGGAAGCCCAGCCCTGTAGGGACCCGTGGCCACCGCCAGGCGGCGCCCTGGTGCCTGAATATCCCTGGAGCCTAGCACTTCCACCACACCAGGAAGTGCTGGGGAGAAGACGATAGGGGACACCCGGACAGCTTCCGGGTGTGCAGCCGGCACTTCCACCACACTGGGGCATGGCTACGGAGGAGTGCCGGGGAGCAGCTAGAGCCCATCCGGGTTCCTATTTAAGGGCCTCCCTTCAGTCGACGGCGGAAGTCGGGTGGAAGAGGACGGGAGGCGTCCAAGAGAGAGGCACAAAGACTGTGAGGCCTGGACATTTAGGGGAACGGTGCTTGAGGCACTGGGGTTTGTGGTGCACGGAAATTGTAAATAGTATTGTAAATAAACAGTGTGTGGTGGAGCCAACGATGTCCGTCTGTCTGTGTCCAGGTTCGAGTCCACAACAGTGAAATAAGATTCTACCACTTCTTCAATTTGTCATTTTCTGTTAGACAATTTCTTCCAATACATCCATTATCCAACCCGCTATATCCTAACTACAGGGTCAGGGGGGTCTACTAGAGCCAATCCTAGCCAACACAGGGTGCAAGGCAGGAAACAAACCCTGGGCAGGACACCAGCCACCAAGCACACACTAGGGACAATTTAGAATCCTAAACCTAACCTGCATGTCTTTGGACTGTGGGAGGAAAACAGAGTACCCGGAGGAAACCCATTGGGAGAACATGCAAACTCCACGCAGGGAGGACCTGGGACGCAAACCATGCCGCCCTTCTTCCAATACAATATTTTTAAAATAGGTTATTTCTGTTGTGAAAGAAGTGAATACATTTGCTTTATATATTTTTCATAAAACATATTGGCGCTGTTGCTTTGATTAGCTCTGTATCTGTGTTTGATAAGTGGTATGGAGTTTAGAAAGAAAAAATGATCACTGATCTGTTTCATACTTGAAAGTTTGTTGTTGTTTTCACCAAGAAGTGTATATAAAGAACACCTGAACACCTTTAGTTAGATTGGGAAACATCTTCTTCAAAAAACTTTTCAGTTTTCCCAGCCGTTTGCTTGGTGGTGATGTTTCTGTCTGCCAGTTTCTGGTAACTTTTTAGCTCTCTCTTCCAATAATACTACTTCCACAATACTATTGACCACTTAAAACTCAAAATTAACAGTGTGATGTAACACTGCTAGCGTGGCAGCACTGACTGCACTGGAGACCCGTGAGGGAGGGACGTACATCAAAGTGCTGAATGTACTGATGAGAGATGAGGTTTTATTTTTCTGATACAAAGCTATCATGGTCCTCAAGGAACCAAAGCCAACACCCATCTTACACTAATACTTGATGATGCACAACACTCTTCATGTGTTCATAGGTCTGGTGATATTCAAAGACAGATAACAACAGAATTTTGAGACAAACTACAAGCTATATCTATTCACCTTTACTAATCTTGTGATATAGTTAGAGAGTCACAATTGGCAGATAGCATATGCTCTGTCTGACCGAAATTAAAAAAGAACCTAACAGTTATGTTTTTCCAGGAAGGCATAGTCAGGCAAGCTTTTTCTTCCCATCCATATCCAATGGCCAAATACCCCCGAAACAGCATTTAGATTGTGGTGATTTCAGACATGGCATAAAGTACAAAACAACCAGAAATAAACTGTATTAAGATTAAGCAAAACATGAAATAACATTGTAGTCATAATGTTTATGGAAGAAGCAGAAAAACCGGCTGTTCACATTACTATTTATATGGAAAAAGCACAAGCAAGACTTTCAGGTCTCTATCACGAGGCCTGTTACATTTTTAAGCAAGCTTCCAGCAGCACTTCATATGAAGGATTTTTCTGATTGACAACATTGTATGGTCCTTTAAGGATTTAGAAAGAAAATATTAGACGTTTGATGCATTGAACCATCAAACTGTTCCTTTTTTTGGGTAGAATTCAACTACTCAAATGAATCAAAATTCAGGCAAATTACTTGGATCCTAGTAGTTTGGTGCAATGAAGACACAAATGTCCAGACCCCTGACAGTTAAAGTGCAAGACAGTCACAATCGCACAGATTATTTTCAACTAGTTTAAAAAGTTTCCTGTAAACACGCAGGTGCCTTGTGTAATGCTTAAGACATGAAATATGTGGTATTAAGATCATAACTACAGGTGCTGCAGCAATTTCCCCTACAACACCATGAGCTGCTGCAACATACTGGCTGGTTCATTAAGCTAGGATCGTAAATTCAATACAAACACCTTCAAAGAAGGAATTTGCAATTCCTGGTCACTCAAATTTATGGTCTACTACCTGTGTAACTAAGTGCTGTAAAAGGCCCTAGTAGAAACAATGGATTCTGGCGTTTCAATCAATCAATTGCATTGGTTGTGCATTAGCGGCTAAGTGAGGTTCTCTTTCCTTGGAGGTTTTGTTTTGCCGACGTACTCGCCTCCATTGCCTATCAACAACTAAGCGAGTTTCTCTTTTGTCTGCAGTTTTACTTTGGCGACAGAGTCGATTTCTTTGAGCTTCATGCTGTACCCTCACACTTCCGGGCCAGGCAGACAGACACAGACACACTTTCACGCATAGACATGTATATATAGGATACTTAAGCTGTACTTGTGCAAATGAGCACAGCATAGATTTGTTTTAAGGGGGAAGAGGCCTTCACGGTGATCTAAAAGAATAGCCAGGTAAGCTAGGTCAGTTAAAAGTAAATTCACCAAAACTATAAAAGAAAAATGGGTAAGCAAAAAGAACAAAAGAACAACAAACCTGAAAACCAATCAAAACTCAACACGCTAACCCTATTATGCTGATGAGTTTTGTATTTGAAGAAATAAATTGCAGGTGAGTGCATAGGTTGCTCTTTTAAAGATGGCGACCATAACCATTTGGCATGCCACTGTCTAATTGGAGATTTCCTATTTTAACTGTGATTATATGGGTTTGCCAAAGATAGTTAGATTTCTTCTCCCAGCCTGTAGACTAGTGTTTCAAATTAACTGGTATCTGTACTAATTAGTAATTGTGTGTGCATGTGTGTTTTTAAGCTTGTTCTACAATTACTTGGTTTCATGTATATACTCAATTCCTGTTATGACTCCAGTTCCAAAATATCCTAAAATCAGATTTGGTTGTCTAAAGGAATACTCTACCCTACAATTATATATATTTTTATATGTTACTTACCCCATGCATGCTCAAAACATGCAAAGCACATGCAGTTTTGACTAAAATATTGTAAATAAATTATCCGACAAGAGTAATGTGAGATTTTTTTTTCTTTTTTCTGTGAATGTTGTTCACATTGCTTGCCGCAGTGTAGCATTGGTCACCATGGGGTTCTATTATATATTAAAAAAAAGTCTCCGTTTTGCATGAAAACATGGGATTCTTTTTTTTCTAAGCCATCATAACAACCTACATGGAGTATTCCTTTCAGGAAATGGATAGATGTCTTAATGGAGGTACCTGGAAGAGAGCTGCTATTCAGTTAGCCACGTATCAACTTTATAAATTGTGCCAGCTTAACCCTCTTTGAAGAAAGTACTATATGGCAGAATAGACTTTTAAGAATATCCCTGCAGTCTCCTATGAATATATAGGACTGTCAAAATAAATGTTGCTTTGTAGTCTTTGTAGTACATGAGATTTATGTATTTATATTCACAGAATAAAATGCAGACATTTGATTAATTAACAATTTTTTAAGGATTTTTTTTCTGCTATAACAAGTGTTTTCACATTGTAAAAGACAGCGTGCACAAATTGCAACACCTCTGATTGTCTGTTCAATTTTCTCAGGGAATATGCCAGTGCAGTAAGTCCAACTGATTTTTACTGAAGCCATGCATACAGAATTTCAAAACCCTCACCTGTCATCTGTGGCTTCTTACAAAATGTAAACTCCTCCCATATTTTATTATTCTACTCACATCAAACGTAGGAAAATACAATTTTGCAAATGCTAGCTGATTCCTTCAGTTACCTTCTGAAATCCTCACAAAGATACAATGCCAGACACTTTTAGCACTTTAGCCATGCTTTTAACCCCTCTGAACATTTCTTGACACAAAGCATTATTAAGGTTTTCCCAATAGTATTAGTGTATTTCCCCAGAGCAATTTCCTTGCATCCAATACTACCATGATGGTCTCAGGCCCCTGGCAACACTGTGTTGAAATATGCAGACTTGGAAAATGAATAAATAAACGGATGCTTATGAAAACCAGAAGGAAAGTTTTAAATAGTATGATTTTGAAATGTATTTATATTCTACATTTTTTAAATGATATTTTTGCTTGTATATGCAATACCTCCATCATATTGCTTATTATGGCCAGCGGCATCTTTGCTGAGAATAACTGTTCTAAATTAAAGCCAGCATGGATCTTAGTTTGGGGGTTAGGGATCCTGCCAGAAAAACGTAGCTTTTTCAAACAGGTAACAGCAATACTTCCAAAAAATCACACCATACCATTTACTTAGTCATTCATAGAGTCTTTGATATGGTTCTGGACAGAACGTTAACTCTGAAGCTGGAAGCCATTTGCTCCAGGTGTAGCTTAAAAATTGTTTTTATGGCTGGTCACTGGGCAGAAAATAATGAATAAACCAAGCAGGAAGATGCAATTTCTAATGCAAATATATGCATTCCAAATCAACACCTTTGTAAAGTCTATTTATTTCATCATAATTTGGAGCAGTGCTTCTTTAGCTAGGCCTGATTAGTATCCCAATGATTGTGTAGTAATATTATCCAAGTGCATCCAAGTGTGAATTCTGCACTAAGGGATGTGCCACACACTCTATTTAAAGAAGTAGTGAAACAACACTGTTGATGCATCACAGCAAGTTTTAATATCTATGACATGTAAATATAATGAATATTTCCCACGACACCATCTCTCTCTCACAGCCAGTGAGAATGACTAGCAAAGACATTTATAAGAAAAGAGGGGAGAGGAGGGAATGACACCTGCAAGCTTGTAAAGTGAAGATGATTTTCGGAATGTTGTGTGGAGTGAATCAATAGGGTGGGGATATACATTCTGTAGTGCTGTGGTAGTGCTGTATGTTAATTGCAGACCAGACAACAGGTCCATGCCTTATCGTGTATGGAGGTTTACATTGAATATAAATCTGAGGTGCAAAGAAGAATTTATAATAAGTTTAACATGGGCAAATTCCTTCTGTTAACACTATTTTACAACAGTTCAATAAATTTCATCAACTGGTTGTTTGAAGTATGTGTTTGTGGAACCACTAAGAACTATAAAATCACCTGAAAACGTCAAAAGGGTGAGAGAGCAGATACTTTGTCATTTAGCATGTCAGTGCGTAGAATCAGACTATTCAGACTTAAGTATTTGCCAGATTATTCATCAAGGTTGATTCTATTTCTTGCATTAAATACAAATAGAAAAAAAATATTTTATGAATAATTAATCTACGAGACTCACCTAATTTATACTGTTTATTTAATAGTTAAATGAAAACTGGTATATATAACTACTTGTAAAATTATTTAGAAGAATGTGCTGCTAAAGGTGGTTCTCATTTGAAAAATCTTTTTCTTTAAATTATTTAAGACAAGCGTTAGGGTTAGGGATAATATTTTTGACTTCTTTAAGTTAAATGACTATGCCTTGCTGATTCTTCATCCTCCTCAGCCTCTCTTAGCTCTGGTGTTCCACAAGGCTCCATTCTTGGTCCTGTACTTTTTACTCTTTACACACTGCCTTTAGGTTCCATTATTTGGAAGTATGGCTTTTTCATTTTTATTCTGAGGATATACAGCTTTATTTGCCATTTAATACATTACAGGGAGGTTCAGCACACCTATTACATGAGTGTTTAATTGAAATAAAATCATGGATGGCAATAGAAATTATTCAGCTTAATGAAAAGAAAATATTAGTTTTTGGAAAGACCTGTCCAAATAATGCTCTTGGCCCTGGCATCATATGATAGGCCTTATACCAAGAACCTGGGGATTATTTTTGAGAGAACTTTTAAACTTAATTAACAGATCAATGTTGTAGTTAGATCCTGTTTTTATCAATTGACACTTTTATCAAAGATCAGAGCCTTTTTATCTGAACATGATCTTGAAAAAGCAGTTCACGCATTTATAACCTCAAGGTTAGATTATTGTAATAACTGTACCTTGGGGTTGATCAAGCATCTTTACATCGCCTACAGATGGTGCAGAATGCTGCGGCCTGTTTTTTTAACTTGCACTCACAAATATGACAGTATTTCTCCAGTACTCGCCTCTCTTAACTACCTTCCAGTTTGTTTTCAAATTGATTTTAAATTTTTGTTATTGATTTTTAAATGCCTAAACAGACAGCCGCTTTCTTACCATTCGGATCTTTTAAAAATTTACATCCCAAAGAGGGCACTTAGGTCATCTAGCCAATTGCTCCTAGTAGTCTCTCGATCAATGTATAAACAGAGAGGTAACTGGGTTTTTTTGCTAGCCGTGGAACAGTTTACCGGAATATATCAGAATGGACTTCAGTTTTCACATATTATACTGTATATTTCACATCAAAATTGTATTAATATTGACTATAATATGGAAAAAATATCTGTTTTAGTCATGTGTTCAACATTTCTTGCCTCACATTTCCTGTCATCCTACATTTACCCAGATCATTGTAGACACGGAACATATGAAAATGCATGTATTCCAAATAACAATATATTATTTACTCAATACAACTCCAGGCATCTCATACCCAGATAAACAGACTAGTAGGCTAAAGAAGACTTCTACTGCTGATGAGAAAAGAATCCCCACTAAGGTAAAGAAAAAGCCCCAAACGTCTGTCTGACAGATCAAAAACAATCTTCAGGTGGAAGTTGTGTATGTGACTGAGACTACTATCGGCAAAATACTGAATACTGAACAGAAATGCAGAAGCCACACTGCAAGATGTCAACTACAAGTTAGCCATAAAACAGGATGGCCAGATTATAGTTTATGAAAAAGTATTTAAAAGAGCCTGCAGAATTCTGGATAAAGGTCTTGTGGACATACAACACAAAGATAAACCTGCAAGAGTGATGGCAAGACTAAAGTGTGGAGATGAAAAGGAACTGCCCAAGGTCCAAAGCATACCACCTCATCTGTTAAATATAATGGTGGGCATGTTATGGTTTGGGCATGTATGACTGCCACAGGTACTGACACACTTCTCTTCATTGATGATGTAACTGCTGACGGCAGTGGCACAATGAATTCTGAGACGTACAGAAACATCTTACCTGTTCATATTCCAGTAAATGCCTCCAAACCTAGTAGACGGTGGTTCATTCTACAACAATATAAATGATTCCAAACAAACTGCTAAGGCACCAGAGGAGTTTTATAAAGCTAAATAATGAAAAATTCTTGAATGGCCAAGCCAGTCACACAATTTAAATGCCTTCTATACACTGAAGAAAAAAAGGTAAGTGGACAGGCCCCCAGAACAAGCAGAAGCTGAGGATGGCTGTGTAAGAGGCTTGGCAGAGCATCACCAGAAAAGATACTCGGTACCTGGTGATGTCTATGAATTACAGACTTCAAGCATTCATTGCATGCAAGGAATTTGCAACAAAGTACTAAATATGATTGCCATTGCTGTGTCCCAAACATTATGGTGCCCTAAATTAAGGGTTACCACATGGAAACAGTTGTAATTTCTACATGGTATGACTGAAATGTATGCAAATACTCTTGAAGTCTGCAATGTGCTCTTTAATCATGTCTGAATGGCTTGACTTGTAATTTTACAATATGAAGCAGAGTGGTAAATGGTAAATAAAGGAAAAACATGTCTTTGTCCAAACATTATGGAGGGCACTATATACTTAAGGAATCTATTCCCTGTTTTGAATGATAATTATTGCTTTATTAACCATATGTTTGCTTCCAAATTTTCTCTTATAGTAATTTTCATATGAGAATTATGCTTGAAAGGAAAAAAAAAACTTTGAATGTGTTTTGTCATATGGCCATTGTTATTTGTCTATGGCGCTGCTGTCATTATGGTAATAATACTCTAACTGACTGCAAGTATTGTAATGACTTTGATATTTGGGTCCTCAGATTAAAAAGTTTTAGAACCCCTAATGTGGAGAATGCAGCAAAATAATTTAAAATTACGCAGATTTAAAAAATGTTGTGAAGTGAGGATAAAATAATTTAAGATCCATAATCTTGGGTCCATTTCTTAGGAACACTCCAAAATAATATACAAATGTGCAGGAAATAGCCAGTGACAATCAGGGGGTTGTATCAGAGCTCCAGTGTTGACCAAACACTGAAATCATACTCTGGTGCCATGTAACCTGCAATAAATTAGCACTGAACGCATGAATACCCGTTTTTCAAACTAAGCCATGCCATCTTGTTCTTTTGAACAACAGAACAACTACTTTATTTGACAACGTATGTGCAATATTAAAATGGCTGTCACACAGATTTAAGGTTATTGCAAGCTATGAACCAATTTGCAACCCTAAAACACATTAGTGCAATAGCTATATTTAGTTAGGAGCACAAAAGGCAAACTCAAATTAATAAAACCATGTTCCCCTGAAATCTGAACGCCTTCAGTATCACAGTATTAGCAACCTCTGTCATTTCCTGCTATCTACCAACACACTCTTCACCATCACTGAGACAAAGGGAAGCACTAATGGCGTTGTGGGGCTCCTGTTTATCCTTTTCTGTGAATGTATCCACTGTCTTTCTTAAATCCTCTTGAGTTTTTTCAAATGCTGCTGGATGGCTGCAGTCACTTATATGTCTAGCGTTGCCCAGCCAATGAAATGGTTGCTGAACCCTGCCTTCTCTGTGTGACAGATGCAACAATACTTTCTCGCCAACCTGGAATTTTCTTACAACTTTTACTTGTACATGTTTAACAGTGAGTCAGTACAAATATGTGAAATCTAAAATTTTAACTTAAGTTAAATAATTTTTCCTAGAGATTGAGGAAGAATAAGCTTTATGTAAGGCCAATGTCCACTGATAATATGAAATTCAACTTAAAAGGTCATGATAACAGCACTCTCAAATTGTCTTGAGGTGGTTGTTTTGAAAACACTGCTATAGTTTTAAGATACTTACGTCCCTTGCCTGTAATACAGATACAGAGTACAATGTCGTCTGGAGATAGTGGTTAGTGGCGGCCCTACATTTTTGGGGCCCTGAAGCTTGAACTGTTTAAGGGAGCATGTTCGCAACGGAACAACCACTGTTACCTTCATGAGTGAGGTTATTCCATGATAGATCACCACAAATCTTTTACAAATTTCATAAATACATCTCAGATTTTGATTAAAATTGCTGTCTTGGATTATCTCACTTGTCAAAGTCACTGGTGTGTTTAAAAATTCCCAGTGACATCATTTTGGAGTTATGGGGGGATGAAAATTAGGGAAATGTTATATACATGCATGATGCATCATAGAATGAAGAAATAAAACATAGAAAAGACCACAGTCAGTATAATCATTTATTGTAGACACCTGTGAGAAAACATAATACATATTTATGTACAGTTTTGTCATTTTTTGTTATGTCTTTGTCTAGAGTGAATACACATAAAAATGTTGAGCACTTTTCATTCATGGTAGACTGAAATTTGTTCTTTATAAAGGATAGCTTTGAAAAATTTCTTTATGCTTCACATCTTGGGATAGGCATAAATAATTTGAATAAATACTTTAATTTGTCCTAAATTTATTTATTTATAATCTTCTTATATAATACACTTCTATGGCTGTTCGTTTGTCTGTCCAGGATTTTAAATCACCTGTAGCTCACAAACCGTTTGAACTATTGACATGAAATTTGATACACATATACTACGTGAAGTCTACTATCCGCTTTTGGCAGATGAATGACCTCCAAAGTTATTCCTGTTTTTATTTTTGTATTGTTTTTCTATTGTAGAATCAACTCTTGGCAATGGCCAGCAGGGCGGCCATGTGGTGTATGTGTACGGGCGCCGTTCTCATCCCTACCACCTTCGCCATCACTTCCTCTACCTCTTCATATTTTAAATCATTCTTGAGGCAGATTGAAGACTTAAGTGCCAGCTTAAGTGCGCAATTAAGGAAAACGTACTAAGTAATTGCAGTACAAATACTGACTTAATCAGTTTTAACACGAAAAGATGGCGAAGAAAGAAGAGAGGAAGCGGGCTGCTAGAGTGGAGAAAAGAAGAGCTGCTCAGGAAGCAGCAAGCGCATCAACCTCTGAGCAAATGAATGCTAAACAGAGACAGAGAAAGAGTATGAAGACTATAAATGCTCAAGTCAAGTGTATTAACCGCACGTTATCGTGCAGTGCGCTGTTACTGGTTATTTTATATTAAATATATTTAAAATGAAACATCCTAAATTTGAATGGTTTATCATTTACTGCTAGCCTACATGATATCTTAATAATTAAATTTTTATTTTAACTATTATTTTGTATTGAATTACACTTTATTATAAATATTATTATTAAAAAAAGACAAATTTTCATACAGTAGAGACCCAAAATGTTTCAATCAATGTGGACTAAAGCTGCTTTTTCGGCCCCTCTGGGTTTAGTATCATAGTAGATCCACCCCTAACAGTGAAAAGTTAGAATTACGAAAGTTTACTGCTTTTTAGTACAATTTTTCACTATGAAAACACGTAATAAAAATAAGTGAAAATGGTTACATTTTTGTTGAGTGTGACACAGTACTTTGTGATAGTGGACCATTTTCATTAATTTTTACTTGACATGAAATATAATATCTTGATCTAAGCAGGACTTGTTGCTACCACAAGCATTTTTACACTAATAATAATAAGTGTATCTGTGGTGCTAAAAAGGTATCTTTTTAACAGCAAATTTCAAGGCAACAGTGCTGGCAAAAAATAAAGCTTTGTTGTTTCTTTATGTAAAATATCTTCAGTCATTTTATTGTTTTACTTATGTGGCACTTGAATTGTTGTAGGTGTTATGGTAACAAAAACTGCTGTAAACTCTGTGAAACAAAAATTATTTTATTTATGTTCTGGATTCCATGAATATGTTCTGATTGTTTACAAAAAATCCCAAACCTTAAAAAGAAAAAAACTTTGTTCAGAAATTCAGTTGCCTCTCATTGACTCCTCTTGCATCTTATTATCATCATCATTATGTAGCAACTTCTAATATATCTCTATCTTTTCTATTTCAACATTAATGTAATTAGATGTAAATTTTTGTTATTGTCATTTAGAAGATAATATGTGTTTTAAGATATTTTAAATTTAAAAATAATGGTTCACTTAAGCTTCTTGAGATTCAAAAGTCCCCTAATTATCCTTTAAATTGCATTGAATGTATTTATTTCTGAATCATTTATTTTTGAATCTATATAGGACAAGGCATCTACCGTATGCCAGTATTTGGATTAGATGTACACTATTTACCCATTGGAAGATGGCAAAACTCATTGTTAAAAAAAATAATCTTGCATCATATAAAGTCTTTCCTACACTTTGGTCAAATGCATGTGGTAGAATTTAAGATTAAGATGTAAGAAGATTTTTTAGCCTACTGTGATAAAAAATCAACTTTTTGTCTGAATGATAAACAGAGTATAATGATGTATGAACCTGAGAACATCACTCCTAAAACAAAAGTATAGCTATGGTAGAAATGTGAAGAAAAAAAGGGAAACTGGATGTAGTAAAGCATTCTGCACTCCAGAAAATACCAGGATTCATCTTTTAGCAGTCCGATGAACCAAAACTGTCTGATCAACACAACCAAAGCCACACTGGTGTATATTAAAAATTAATTCTTTGTACCGGAGTGATTCATTCAAAACAGGACCAAACTCTAAAGTAAATATAAGCTGAGTGAAAATTGCTTCAATAAAGTTTTCCAGAGCAGCTCATGAGAACTTCAGTCATTTTGTAGTGAATTTTTAAAATGTCAAAGATGTTGAATAAACCTAAACAACTTTTTTTATTTCATCATTTTTAACAGCTGTATTCCCATGTCAACCTTTAATTGATGTAGTGTTTATTCCAGTTAGCAATGTGTGCAAAGGAGGAAATCAGCCTGAGCGGTGCACCAGTCCCATGCTTACAGACATTTTTACACATGTTCTGTGCCTGTAGTAGGGCAATTAAGCATTATCAGTCATCCAGACAAAATATCTTTTCATTCCGAAAGAATAAATTAAAATCCTATGAGGAAAGTCTCATCAACACAGTTAAAATCTCCACACACTGCAAATTAGAACCTATCGGGACAAGTTACAAGAATCTCCACAGTTTTCTGAGAGTCAGTAGTACTGGCAGGTAGAAAACATAAAAGTATTTTAGAAAGAATGATTAATGATTAGTTATACTTCTTTATGTTCAATTATCTTTTCTTTCTGTTTAATATGTACAGTGTTTGACTTGTTTGTACTTGCAGAATCTGTTGCAGTATCAAGCAATCAGGCATATTGCCTTATATTGCTCATGTCACATTGCGGCCTTGTTAACACAAGTTTCATTTCTCAAGTGCTGTCATAGTGCACTTTTTAATAAGTGTTAAAGGACAGTTCAATTACAAAGGTAATTTCTATGGTAAATAAAGAATGAAAAATGACTTTTGCCTTCATACTGCTGAGATTCAATAGATACTTTATACTGACAGTAGTAAGTCTTGCAGGACATATTCAAATAGAGCCTCACATTCTAAATATACAACACAGGCAGACAGATAGTCAAGGTAGTGAAATTTGATTCAGTACTTTAGTATTAAGGAACTCTTGCATTCAATGACCATGCAAACAGCTTATACACAGAAACTCAAGTTAAGTCAGCTAATCCTTCCACATAGTAAATTATAGTGTCTGTTGAAGGGCAGATGCTAAAATGTGTGATGAGCTGGATGAGAGGGATCTTTAACAATTTTTCTTGCTTGGCTGATAAAATAGATGCTTTAAATGAATAGATGATTGCAGCTGTTGATTTTTTTTAATACTCTTTCCTGTTTTCATACTTATATTTTGTTTCCGATTCCCCATAACAGATAGTTATTGATGCATTCAATTATATCACTATAGAAGTGAAGTGGCAATATTTTCTCACTCTTAATTTCCATAGATGTCTGAGAAGAAAAATAGTTCCTGTTTTGCTTTATTTAGAAATTCAATACAGTAGTGGCCCATTCTAAGCCATCTCTAAATGTTTGATATTTTTTAACTCAGAGTTATTTCTTTGCAAGCATCTATATATATAATTTACTAAGGCAAGACAACCATGGAAAGCACGCCGGAAGGGGCTTGGATTCACTAAGCTGCCGACAAGTGAGATGCCCATGGCGCATGCAGGAAGGAGCCACGCCCACCAACTTTAAGACCATTGGATACAACGACAACTCGCAGAACCACGCCCACCAACTCGGATGCGACGGCACAGGAAAAACGGCGTCATTTATGTTCGTCTGCCGTAGAGTCCACATGCAGCTCTGAGCCACGTTGCCTGTTCATAGAGGCATGTTTCTCACGGAAGTGAATCGCTATATGCAGCGTGTAAAACAGTTTGCGAGGGGTATCCCATGGGATCCTTAAAACAATCCTTTAAAACTGAGGTTAAAACACAATGAAGGAAGCAGTTTTTAAAAACCAATAAGCTAAGGTAACCAGAATTTTTTGGGCCAATCCAGGGACATGAGTGGGCTAGAGGAGCGAAGACTACTCCCCTTGTGTTCCGTGATTGAAGTTCTACCACCACTACCGATGGAAAACTTTGAGTCGCACACGCTGCAGATCACAACAGAAGCATCCGGGGTCGGACGCAAATACGAAAATTCACGCTGGAGCCCATCATTGAACTGACACTTCCTTTTAGCACTCATGTTGAATCACAGGGATCACCGTGCCAAAATTGCAGAAACAACAGATGGAAGAAAAGAGCTTCCACGCCGCTCTCGCATCCAGAAGCAAGCCACGCGTAGACACAGGCAGAGCATGAGTAGGGACTCTAAACACTACAGAGTACAAAGCGAAAGCTTATCACGTGATTTCTTGCCAAAGTTGCAGAATGCATAACCTCCGTCAAAATACCAATGTTTGTCGCGGATGTGAATCGTTGTATGCAGCGTGTAAAACAGTTTCTGAGGGGTTTCCCATGGTCTTAGACTCGGTGGCCAAGTCTCTGTCAGTTGCTCTTGCGACTGGGCACATGACCAGGCAGTGTGTATGCTTTGAGTGCGAGGGTGGACGCGACAGGACCATCTAAGAAAAATCATGTTGTGGCTGTGAATCGCTGTATGCAGTGTGTAAAACAGTTTGTTTGTCACAGATGTGAATCACTGTATGCAGCATGTAAAACGCTGTATTGTATGTTGCCCTCTCCAGAATTACATCTATTCATTCACCTACAGTCGTATACACAATGAAGTAACTAGTCTTTAAAAAACGAGTTTTCGGTTACGACGCACGACCGCATGCACCATAGCAAACTGTTTTACACGGTACATACAGCAATTCGCATCCGCGACAAACATGCGTCTTCTTAGATGCTTCTGCACTTTGTACACACCGCCCTCCCACCTCGCTACCACTGTGGTTGGGTGTCTTGGTTGATTATATATAGAAAGGCAGCCAAAACCGAACAGAGCAATGAAAAGTCTACGCGAGTCACTGCTGCATCTGGACTGTACAAATACGACAACGACTCGAGTGACAAGTTGGAGGTGGGCACATGAGCAGGCAGTGAATACTGAATGAGAAATCAGCAGACTAGCATGACGGAGGGAGCGGAGTGGACATCCTTCTCCTCTCCTCCCGTTCCACCCTCCGCAGTATAATCATTATATTCATATTTATTGTTATGCATATGAATTACAATGTTACTCATACATTTTCACTACCACACTACTACATACTTCACAGGCTATGTGAAATAACAACACAGAATGTAATTGGCGAAATGTTTAGGAAAAAATAATCATGATCTGAGCAGACATCTATCTGCTATTTCTGTATTAGCCATGGCAGAACATAACCGTGAAAAAGGCAGAATTGAAGAATTAGGATAATAAGCATAATATACAGTAACTTGGTGAAAAGGGTGGTTGTTATAACTTTACCCATAGCACCCACTGCAAGCAGACAGGTGAGCAAGAAAGTTATCCTTACCTTAAGAAAATACTACCAAGAGTTTGTTTTAAAACAAATCATTTCCAGTTTACATTTGTTGTCACAAACCCACCTCAGAAATACAGAAGGCACATTTTCTTATAATGAAACCATTTCTACTACAAAGTGGATGTAATGGATACATTTTAAGGCTTTTTTTCACATTGGGATTCTGGTACCTATGTGTTTCATTATATATTTTTTAATTTAAAAAAAATATGCTTCACATCACAATGCAATTTCATGTGGCAAATTAGTATATTAAATGTAATTTTTAATTTAATTAACCATAATTGAAGAAATAACTTTGGCTTTAAAAATTCCAAACTTAATCATTTAAGTACAAAGGAGTGTATACTGTAAGGTTTTATTTTCAGTTATGACTGGTGTCATTAGGAATAGTGTTTTCCATTTCAATTCTTTATTCAAAAAGACCTAAGGTCTAAAATGTGAAAAAGGTAGAGTGGAACTTCCCAACTCCCTGGTCCAAATAAACAAGACATAAATTAAAGAAAAGCTAAAAGAGTTCATACATTGCTAATAACTGGATATTGCAAACAAATCTGAATTCATAAATCATAAAACTAAACTCAGACAAAATACAAAAACAGCAGAAATTCTGAAAAGAACCATAAACAAAGTAAGCAACTTATGTAAAAAAAGTCATAGCTGTAAATCTTAATTCTAAGGCGCGTGTCAAAATCAAAAAATCCAAAAACAAGAAAAAAGAATCAAAAGCACAAACCAGGAACAGGAAAGTAAAAAAGAAAAGCAAGGAGAAAGCTAACAGCAGAATATAGTATGTAGCTTTTATTATTATTATTATTATTAGCTGGAGGCAGGTAATATCAGGAGTCCCCATCCTTTTCAGACTAGCAAAAAAACAAACTAAACTGATATTATAGAAAGGCAGAAAAAATCACATAATGATTGAAAAACAGTTAAATAAAAGCAAATAATGAGAAGCATAATAGTTAACAAAAACAGCAGAACAGTTCACAAATAAATAACTAACAAAAATCTATGACCAAGGGTGTAATAGTTGTCTAATTCTTCATATGAGATAAAACCCACAGTTGTGATCTAATCAGTTTACTCCTTGGTTTTAAAATACCCAACTACAGACACAAGGTCATTAGTAGACTAAAAAGAAAGAAGAGGAGACAGTATACAGCTGCATTATATTGTGGTATATAACTTCAGATATTGTTCCTTAAAAAAATCTTTGATCCAATGAGTTTTGTAGATTTTGTGTCTATAGCTTGAAGTCTACTCAGCAGTGCAACATTTTAATTAATTCAGAGGTAGTTTCAAAGTCTTTCATAGCTAAAGATATCAGGGTAATAAGATGATCATTATTAAGGCAAATTATACATTTTTATTTTCTCAAAGGCCATTATTTAACCATTATGGCTGGATATAGGTATTTGGGTTTGTTGAATCAAGTTTTGACAATATTTCCTAGTTTTGAAGCTGTTTTCTAATAATTACAGTATACATTGTTGTGAATTTGATAAAAATGGATACCTACTGTGAATTTTATGGATTCCCCACATTTGATGCATGTTTGAATGCTTTGTTCCTAATGTGATTTCGATTATTACCAACATTACTCCTCTGAATTACATGCTTTTTACTGTTAAACCTGTCTCTCTACTTATTTCCATGGTACAGATGTACATGAGCACAATGAGCCCCAAAAAATGTTAAGAGCTTATATCTGCAGGATGTGTTCTAGAGTAAGAATCAGACCAAGAAGATACAGCAGTACAGTATATCACTAAACAAAGTAATACATTGGTGAAATATCACAATCTTAATTGTAAAATAAGGCAATTAAGTATTTGTAGTATCAAAGGAAAAATCTCTTAACAAGAACAATAATAAGAGGCTTCACAGCAGGACTTTGCTTTTATCATACTTAGCAGTTACAGGAATCAATTGTCCATATGGTGGTCAGTTTTGATACAGTAAGAACCATAAAAATCACATAGAAAATAAGATGACTTGGTGGAGAAAGGTTGTGCAGCTTTGGGGGAAGATGTGGAAAAGAGCAATTAAAATGAGGACAAATCTATGAGCAGTACTCCAACTTCACTGATCCTTTATAATTTTCACTATCTCCAATTCAAAAGGCAGAAATTTTCTTTATCTCCATTTTTTCTTTATCTCCAATTTTTAATGAAGGTGTTAAAAGTAGACATGTTATTATCTTATATATAAACGTCTATGCGTGGAAGTGTGTGTGTGTGTGTGTCTGTCCGGTCCGGAAGTGAGAGGTGGAGTCAGGGTAAGGGCTCCGCCTCCAAGGAAAGAGAAAACTCGCTTAGCTGCTAATAATACAAGCAAGGCGAGCACGTCAGCAAAACGAAACCTCAGTAGAAAGACAAAGTCACTTAGCCACTAACATTGTCAAACCGGTATCCCTTTTACTTTTCCTCCCGCCGATAATGCACAAGCGATGCAAGCACGTCGGTAAAATGAATCCTCCTAGGAAAGAGATGCCCAGAGTAGTTCCTTTCAATTACCTGACATCTCTACATTTAAATTTTTTTTCTGATGATCTCAATAGTTTCTAGGATCCCAGGCTTTTTAGAGCCGGGGCTTATACAGCTAGTAGGATACTATGATCTTAGTAGGTATCCAGCTCTCCTCACAGAAGTTAGTATAAGGCATATAAAGCATTGCTGGGTCTGCATCGTGATCTAATGTTGAATCGAACATATCCTGATTAAAAAAAAAATGTAACAAGTTATAGCAAGATTAAATTAGATTAGATTAGAAATACTTTATTTACCTGCAAGGGGGAAGAGGGAGATTTGAAATTATAACATTCGGAAACACTTCAAAATTATCATGTTAATTACACTCAGTTTAATAGTAACACAAAAGCAAAAACATTAAAGAACTTTAGAAAAAATGTGGAAGAGGACAAGCCATTAAACTGAAGGTAGGTTATCAATTTCTATTATCCAGTGGTCACCAAGGTTTTCCACCCTTGCCTCTCATTTCATAATAATTTACAAATTACTCCAAAGCATTTGTTTTTAATGTTTAGATGACAGCGGTATGAGCTCTAATGCAGAAATCACTGTCAGAGTGTAGTTCATAAGCAAACGTTTGGCTGCCAAAATCAAATTAACAAAACAAAACATTAGTGGTTAGGATATCACAGAGGGCTGTCAGGCTCTTATCTATGCACACTACTCAAATTAAGGGAACACTTAAATCACACAATAGATCACAATGAATAAAATATTCAAGTGCAAATGTTTACTGAGTAATGCTGTGTAGTTCACTGAAAACACAATGATGCAACAACAGTCGATGGAAAATCTCAAAAATGATTTGCTTGAAACTTGGTGACGTTATAGAAACAAGAAAATTAGTCAACCTGTTTTTTTATTTATCGATACTTGTTGGTAATAATGCTGTAGCCAGTGGGAAATTCTAGGGGACCACCTCCTTTTTTTTCTGGAAACACTGAGAAGGAATTGTGTGTTTAAGTGGGGCTGCTGCATAATGCAAATGAAGGCCACTACCAGAAGTGAAGGAAAGGAATGAAAATTCAGTGAAGCTCAAAGAAGACGTAGTGACATCAGCTTATAAAATAAGGTTACAATGTTTCTCTGTACACAGTTTTATTTACATTACTCATTTGCCTCCATTATGGTGGTGATCAGGGCAGCCAAGGTTGCATGGTCACTGCTTATGTGTCTAATGTTTTCATCTGTTAACTTTGTTTTTAGTAATATAACATGTTATTTAACTTATGCTATTTGTATGTGATTTTATGTTCTGTAATAAGCAGTTACCAAGTTAAATTCCTATACATTAAGTACTGAAAGAATAAAAGAGATTCTAAATCTGATTCTGAACAGGGATGCCTTGAAGGCACTGTTACTTACACATACCACTTAAAAGTGGCGACAGTGACTTCACAAATGGGAGTCTCTAGAACCCAACACTGTCGATAGTTATGACTGACAAATGGGGACAAATCTCAGTGTGGAGGGCACCGCACCATCACAGTAACATGTTGCATAATGATTAGCATGTGCAAGTAAGAATTTCTCTGTACTCTGTATACATGACAATACTGACCCCAGAAACTTGTGCAGTATACTACTAAAACATATTATGGCAAGCCAAATTAACATTTAGAGATATCTCAAAATAAATTTAAGCTATCTTAAAATGTAATTTACTTGTTAAGATATCTGAAACTCGCTTTGAGATATCTTAAAATAATTTCCTTTACATTTTAAGATATCTGCAATACATTTTGAGATATCTCAAATGTATTTCAAGATATCTCAAATACAGTTTCAGATATCTCAAAATAATTGTGTCTGCATTTCAAGATATCTCAAATGAATTTTCAGATATCTTAAATTGACCTTTCATGCATTTTAAGATATCTTAAATGCATTTCAAGATATCTCAAAATCATTTCCTGTAAAATTGCCTATTATTTCAATGGGACTACTTGTTTATTATAAGATATCTTAAAATGTATTTGAGATATCTTGAAATGTGCAGGAAGTCATTTTAAGATATCTTGAAATGTATTTGAGATATCTGAAAATGGACAGGAAGCTGTTTTAAGATATCTGGAAATGTATTTGAGATATCTTAAATTGTATTGTAGATATCTGAAAATGCTATTGAGATATCTTGAAATAATTGAGTGTCCTTTTAAAGATATCTTAAAATGCATTTTAGACATCTTGAAATACAATTTGAGATATCTTGAAATACATTGTTAGATATCTGAAATGGAGCAGAGACCCATTTTAAGATATCATGAAATTAATTTTAGATATCTAAAAATGTATTTCAGATATCTGAAAAAATGAATTTCAAGATATCTGGAATGCTTTTTAAGATATCTAAATTATATTTCGAGATATCTCAAAATAACTTCCTTCTCATTTCAAGATATCTCAAATTCATTTTGAGATATCTCGAAATAGACAGGAAGTCCCATTGAAAGAATAGGAAATGTTACAGGAAGTGATTTTGAGATATCTCAAAATGTATTTGAGATATCTTGAAATGCACAGGAAGTTATTTTAAGATATCTCAAAATGTATTTGCGATATCTCAAAATGCACAGGAACGTATTTCAAGATATCTCGAATTGCATTAAAGATATCTTAAAATGCATTTCAGATATTTCAAAATGTACAGCATATCATTTCAAGATATCTTGAAATCTATTTAAGATATCATAAAATGCTTTTTAGATATCTTAAAATAGATGCATTTTTAGATATCTGTAAGTCAATTTGAGATATCTAAAATGCATTTCCAGATATCTTAAAATCCATTTTGAGATATCTCTAAATGTTAATTCGGCTTGCCATATAACCTGCACTGATTGTCTGCCAACATACCTGTTTTACTGAATGACAAACACATTATAACAGTGTGGTAATAGTAGTTAGCATTGCCACCTCAGATCTCCAGGGGTTATAATTAAAATCAGGTCTGTGTGGGTTTTCTAACCTACCAAAGAGTATTTTACTTTGATTGGTGATTCTGTATAATTTAATAATAATATCCTATCCAAACACGATTGCTGCCTTGCACCTGATGTTCCATGGATAGGCTCCAGAGCACCACAACTCTATAATGAAATACACAGGTGCAGGAAAATGATAAAGAAATGAGTGGACAAGCCAGATAAAGAAATGATTCAATCAACAACAATTAACCCAATGATTCAAAGAATCTTGCATTGCTTTTATAATCCTTAAGCCCAATTAATGTTAAATGAATGAAAGGAAAATGGTAGGTGTATAAGCAATTTACATTATGACAGAAAACATCAAGGCATATTTGGAAAATCAGTAATATGATTTTTTTTGGTCTCGGGGGGGTTGCATCTCCTGCATTAACTAAAGACTATTCTTTTGCTGTGCTCAAATCAAGCATAGCCATAAAAAATATTTAAAATCCCATGACGTGTACATTTTTCCTTTTACTTTTTGATAGTGTATAAGCTTTTGTGTCATTAAAATGCCAGTAATCATTTTGCACCACAGGTAGATCATTTGCCTTCTATTATGTAGAAAAAAAATCTACATTTACCACTTTTTTGATGTTGAAGTCTTTGATTTTTTCCAGTGTGTACTGATTGCTGGATTCAGTCACCAGGGAATCTATTGACTTCATTCTTTATAACCTTAGGAAATATATGAAAAGACTGGTCTGCTGGGACTTTCTGTTACCTGTGTGGTAGTCATGGAATAAGAACAGATTTAGATTACACAATATGCTAGCATTATGGGGTATTAGAGATAGATCCTATAATTTATGGCATTTCTGTTTAATGCAGTTTGTTTTTGCATTTCTAAGTCAAAGCAACACAGTGTACATTTTTTAAATAAATGTACTAGTTAAAGCAGTTTAAAATGTTCTTTGATAAGATATATCAAAAGATCTAACAAAGACATTGTCTCTTTTTTTCTAGATCACTTTTAATAATGCTTAACCTTGGTAATTTCTTTTTTTTGTGTGTGAACCAATTTTACAGTTATGCAGCATAGTGGATGATGCTGCCTCATAACATTTTAACTCCACTTTAATTTTAACCATAACTGATTTCACCGGTAATATCACATATCCTCACTGTGTCTGCATTGCTTTCTTTTGGAGAGCCCAGTTGTAATGCATGTGGCATTGTCTGCTGTTGGCATTAAATCTGTGAATGAATCAGAATGAATGAGTGGTGTGCCTACAGAGGTACCTTTAGATCCAGGTTTGATTCTGATTACACGTTTGAGCTCATTTCGATTGGAACAGGCTCCGATTCTTCACAGTCCAAACCACAGAAAATGGATGGATTGTGTCTAGTTAAATGAATGCTGTTTATTATCATCCAGAACAAGAGTGACCCAGAGGACACTGATGTTTGTGGGACTTGATTTGGAACTGCATCTTTATAAGTTCATATTTTCTCCCCAAGCTAATAAGATATCTCACCCTAACAATCAACTTGAATTAACCAGTAAAAGTTGTAATAGGACAAGGTAGAATAGACAGAATACAAATGAACCAATAAAATAAAATAACAAACTTCCAATTGTTCTCTACAGTGTTCATTAATTCCTTTTAGGTGATATTGAATGAAATAATTATTTTCTCAGAAAAACTAAAGGTAACATTTTTAACAGCTGTTGTTTCTGTCTCTGTGCCACTTCAGTGAAATGCGGCTAACCTGTACTTTCAAACAAAGAAAATCAGCAGCTGGGGGTCATGGAGAGACTCATTGTCTAAGCCAGGATTTCAAGGAAAGGCATCTTGATCCCCCCTCACTCTTTATCAGCAAAGCACAAAAGCTCCACTTTCTACTTGATTTGTTTGAACTGGTTGCCAAATGTAGTCTGCTTGGTAGTGAAATAAAGGAAACTCTAACATAAATATCCTTAAGTTCAAATATTGATTTAAGATTGAAGGACTTGCTCAGCAGAAGGACTGCATGAAGGCAGATAGGCAGCATTGTGTATTCATAGCTCTGTCTCTACAGTAGGTTCATTTGCAGCTTTGAAGTATCATGGCTTGTTGCAGGATTGGATTATAAGACTGATGTCTTTAAACAGATCATCAGACATCATTCTTTTTATGAAAGTATTGCATGCCCTGATGCATACTTTCCTCCTTTATGACGGCTAAGGCTTGTTACCCTGAAGTCTTATACTCCCCGTGTTCCCTCTTGTTTCAGTGTAGCCTATTAAAAGACATGCTGTCTGACTCAGATCATTAGACAAGCTTAAATCCTTTAGAACAATTTTTCAATGCTGTTTACACTGGGGACTCACTTGTATAAATCCTCTCCACACAAGACAAGAATAACACAGGAAGGAACTCCTATTTGTCTCTGATCTCTGTGAAGAAAAAGAGCAAACCCGAATCTCCAGAGAGCTTTTCATCACTTAAACTAACCGGGAGGGGATTAGGCAAATATAGCTTTGGAGCACGATGTGCAGCCTGCTTCGAAACCACAATCACGCTGATGGATGTACGGTGGAATAATAATAGGGATTTTGTTGCACAGAGTAGTCAATGACTGTCTTCTGTGAAACTTTTATAATGAATTAAATTGAATTAGTTGCTTTCTTAGTTGATCCAAAGGAGAAAGAAATCTACCAAATGTCTACCAGTTAACATTATCATCTTTAATATTAATGAAATAAACATGAATAGTTGGTATAATAGGATTATTGGCCATTCCTTTAATATGTCCTTAACAGTAAATATTCTTTTTTTTTAGGAAAACTATATTTCCATGTCTTATAAACAAGCAGAATTAGAAATATGGTTGTTAATTCAATGAACAGTTAAATGAAAATTGTAAGGGAGATAGTCGGGAAAAAGTTACTTACACCTTTCCTTATCAGTAAACATTTTTAATGAACTCACAAGCAGCTCTTAGTAATATATTTTCATCTGAATGCCAGGATGTATTAATTACTATCTAAAATCACATGATTAGAATGCAAAACAAATACAAATTTTTACTTTCCTCATTTCAAGTTCTTAAATATCCCTAAAATATGAACGTGGTTTAACCTAAGAATAAGAGTTCTGATTAGACATTTTATCCTTTCTTATCCCTTCACAGTATTCTCGTGCTGTAAAAAAAATCCATTGTACAAATTTGTGTTAGACCAAATTTTATTAAAAGACCTTCAGTCGAAAAAGTGTGTGCAATTTTATGGAATAATTCATGCATGGCACTGGCACCTAAAACAAGCATGCACTGGGGGTATAAATATATAAAAAGTTCTGTTTTCTGTATGCAGATATATAGGGTGGTCCAGATCTAATTATGCAATTTTCATTACACTATAACTTATTAAGTTTATTACATAGAAAATCACCCGAAAAATCACGGACCATCAAGAAATATGTGAACTGATGACATGAAGAATCGTCTTTGCGCCGAACTGGAATCATCCCCGCAGAAATCAAAGTCATCCAGACGATCTGGATCTGCATAATTAGATCTGGTCCACTCTGTACTTCCTGGAAGCACTGCTATACTAACCCAGCATCACCAACATGGAATTCAGGATCACAATGATTGAGAAATGATTGCATCAATAGAGATGATGCAGTGTCAGACCACCATACGACTCTACCACAGTTACGGATATGTTACAGGTGTTGGTAAGGCTGGCAAGCTATGTATCTTTGTATAAGATAGTATGTCATACCTAATAATGCAGTTGCTAAAGGTTGTATTTGGGGAACTCATTTTGGAGATGGATCAAAACTAGATAGGTATAGATAGTTTCTGCTTGCACTTGTTGCTGTCTAAAGTGAAGAACTGACTGTCAATTGGACATATTAGGAGATTTCCTAGTTAGTCGTGATTCTGTGCCATAGACTGAGAAAAAGTGAGAGAGAGTGAGGTGACTTGAGTGTTCCTCACTACAGTGCACAGCTCCAGTCACATAGTACTGCTAAATTTTATTCTATCCCTTCAACCTAAATTAAACAAAGAAGTCACAGATAAAAGGAGAGATGAGGAAATTGTATTGAAAAAACAACAGAAAGGCTGTGTAACTAAAACAAAAGGAAAAAAAAAAGAATTATTCCAACAAGGAGTAGCAATGGACTGCAACAGGGTCAGCTTGTTGAGGTGGTCAGATCAGTAGCCAATTTACTGTGATGATTTATAATGGCACTTAGGTCAAGACTCTTCATTGGAACATTCAAAGTAATGGAAGTTTTAAATGGTTTAACATTAGAATTACCAGAGCCTACAAAAAAACTCATAAATCTGGCCCACCTTAAATCCCTTCACACCACTCCGTCAGCCTCTTTTGTCTTCTAAATGTGTCGATAAGCCCAAGCAGCCTGCTATACCATTCCCCCCACCGCCTCAGAACGGGCAAGAAGTTCTCCCAGTTCCTGCCTTGATTATCTGGGAGTGAGCTTTCTAGAATTGTAAGGGGAAATAATTTCATGTGTGTTCTGTGTCTACAACAATCTATGTAAACACATTGTTAAAACAGAAACATTTTTCATGTTTTAGTAATAAATGACAAAATGTAGACATGAACTGTATAATGTGTGAAGGCTGATGGCCAATTATCAAATAAACACTTTGACAAAGGGTTCAAGTACAATACAACAGATTCTGTGGTGCAGTGGATAGAACTGCCGACTTATAATCCAGAGGTTGTGAGTGCGAAACAAGCTCACCCGCAAATTTACCATTTTGAGTAGTGAGCTGCTCTTATTGTTAATATTATAGAATAAAAACAAACATTTGATTTGTGTCTGTAACAGCCAGTGTAAACTTATAGTACATGTAAAAGTTAGCTTTTTTTTTTTCACTTTTATTCTCTCAGTCACGATCAGGATACAACACCTACCCCCGCCCGAGATCTAAGGTGGTTACTTTTTATCTGAAAGTGGGAATAACTGTAGATGTGAGTGGTGTTTTGAGACAATGGAACTGGAAATTCTCTGATCTGGAGAGATAAAAGCTGACACACAAACACTGGTGAATCTGCCATATTCATATCTCACCGTCACTTGAATTTTTTTTAATTCAGTTTTATTGAGTGTTCCTGCTCACACTGAATTAGTATGCACCTTATGATCCATGATATCAAAGCCGCACTGACAAAAAAACAGAACAGTCGAAGTGTTCTGCAGACAAAATGCAGTGGTGGTCGCTACTGCATTGGCCTGGTTTAGAAACTCTAGTCTAGTCATGATGGGGCTTTGGTTTCCGGATGTGTGCATCAGCACTCAGTGAAGAATGCTATACAAAAGTAAGCTGAAAAAAACTGAAAGTTAGCAAGCTATGAATAGAAGTTGAGATGCCTAGAGCTTACTGTCAGAGCTTAACTGGGTAAATAAAAATAAAAATAAAGCAGTGGAAAACTGGTTGATGGCTAGCCATTGTACAGATAAAATAAATGACAGTTATCTAGGGTTAAACTAGTTAATTTAATATAAAATTGCTAGACCTGTAACTAAAATGTTGTTCCCTGTTAGATGGCCAATTGCACATACCTGTATAGTCAAGGGCTGCCATTGCGGAATGTACAACCTGACAGAAACACAACAGTCAGTGAGTGTTAGACAGTTCTTAACAGTAGTTAACAGAATCAAAAATGTAGCAGGTCACAGTACTTCTGTCTTCTCCAAGCAAAGCTTAACAATAGAGCTAAGCATGCCATTGGCATTTCCAATAATGGCATATGTAAGGTCATATGGGTGTGTCAAATTATTTAAAAAAATCAAAAAGCTAAGCACTAAAACAAAGTAAATGAAAAAGAAAAAATCAAGGAATTGACACAAAAATGTGGCCAAAGGCATTAAACTCCTCGTACTCAAAGGATGTTACTGTGTAAGGATTTTCTTGTTAAATCCACAATTATTCCAGCTCCTTGTTCAATTTCATTTAGGCAGCTTTGTAGTATAGTACATGCAGTTAAAAATAGGTTAAATATGATCAAAGTTAAAATAATTGTTTTATTTTGTCACTTAAACAATTGTGAGTCAGTTTGAACAAAATAGAAGACTCAATATAATGTTATGTTATAACTGATTATTGGTGTGCACTGTGATGAACTAGTACCAGGTGCTCCTGGTGTAGGGTATGGTTCTCAATGGCAATTTAGGGGCCAAGAGCAAAGATTAGGCATTGTACAGTATTTGAGTTAGTGATTATAACCATACTATCTTTAGTGTATCATTATTTTATAGAGGTTTTGTGTCTGATTCTTTATAAGGTACAGTGGATTCATCACTTCAGCTTGCCATACTGTTGGCCTTTGGTTTTGCTTACTAAAGTCGTTATTAGTGCAAACCTTAGATGTACTTTGCCAAGAAAGCTATCACTGTTCTATTTTGAATTTGTAATTGTGTTATTAGCACCTTCTTTGATTTTAATTCTCTGGATGTCCACTTTTATTGTAATTTAGGATTTTTCAAAAGTGGGATTGTGACCCTACTCTTTTTGTTAAAAATGCTTTTCTCTCCTCCTTAGGTACTGAATGTGAAATTCATTCAATAACTGAAAAATACAAAAACTTTCAGCAGTGACAAGTATATAAACAATGAAAATAGATCATAGTGTTAAAAAACCTTGACAGTCCCAGTTGCTAGCCCTGAAAACTAACCTAATGTCATGAATGCAAAAGTGTGTTTCGCTTAATTAACCCTCTAGAGTTAATATGGAATCCTGCCCATGTTAACTAGCTCCTAATAAGCACAATAGCCACTGTTACTAAAGAAGAGCAAAACAAAACCAAAAAGAAATATGACAGAAAAAACATCAAACTGACAGAAAATATGCACACAACAACTAAGATGTAGGTAAACGGAGAATGGGTAGCTGCTGGTTGGTTAGGAGACAACAATATGAAAAAGACAAGAGAAAACAGTATACCAACAAAGAACAGACAATGGCCAGCTAAGCTGAAACTCAATTAATAGAGGTGGATAAATGCTTCAGGATATGGGAAAATATGTAAACTAGAAAGTAAGAAAAAAGTCTGTGATTTTTGGCAATTATTTTACAGAGCATTTCTACATATGGACCTTTTAACAATAACATAAAATCATCCTGGGCTGTGCTTACAATAATATTTACATGACTATTTTCTTACAACCAACATTAAGTTCATTTTTGAAGCCAAGCAAATAATGTGAATATTTTATGTCTTAAAAACAACAACAAATACTAACATTTGTGATTTTTGACAAGTCAATACACCAAAATTAGTTTTGAATTAGTTTTCATTGGGAAATCTTTATCTTCTCTGCTGGGTTTCAGCTGGCAACAGTGACAGTTGGCTGATTTTACAGAAGTATAAGGTAGTAAAAAAGAAACTAGAACTGGCCCCACAATGCTTAACACCATTTCCAAAGCCTCTCGTAATCTCTCAGCATGCTAATTTAATTAATCTGAAAATGAATAAAACTGAACTCCTCTGACAAGGACAAAACAGTAAACTTAAAAGCCTAGGCATTTTTAAGCAGTTGCTAGAAATGGGTCATATCTGTGATACTTATATTTCATCCACATTCAGATGTATCTTTGATCATAGGCAAAACAATGTAAAAGTTCATTCTTATCTCTCATTTGCAGAAACCAAATTCCTTTGCCAAAGCTTATTAATGCAGTTGATATTTCAGCTAGTGACAGATATTTTTATTAATTTGGTTTCAACTTTGTGAGCACTACTGAGTTTTAAAAATTAACCCTAATTAGGCAGCACTTGTAAGAACATATAGCTATTTTCTAAGCATACTGGGGGCATTACTGTATAGCACTACTTATAACAACTTGTGCAAATCAGAGATAGAAATGTCCATGTAAAGGAGAATCATGGCTCTGTAGAGCATTTTAAATATACACAAATAAGCCTAATTACACAAAAAAGCTATGAAAGCTAAGACCTGTTTCCAGTACAAGCATAATGGATTACATGAACAATGGTTGGACACACTTATCATTTAACATGAAATATGACCACTACATGTGTAATGTTATACATCAGCATGTATTAACATTTGTCAAGCCCCATATGTGTGCTAGTTGTAGAGTTACATATTGTAGAGGCATCAGTTAATTCCAAAAACTTACCCAGGGCAGAGGACCTATACATAAAACAGGAGAAGTGTTATTTTGGAAAAACTGTCATTTCTTCAATCAATCAACATTTATTTATATAGCACATTTTCATACAAAAAAAATGTAGCTCAAAGTGCTTTAAAAAATGAATAGAAAAATAGAAGACACAATAAAAAATGAACATAAGTCAACATTAATTAACATAGAATAAGTAAGGTCTGATGGCCAGGGTGGACAGAAAAAACAAACAAAAAAAAAAACTCCAAAGGCTAGAGAAAAAAAATAATATCTTTAGGGGTTCCAGACCACGAGACCACCCAGTCCCCTCTGGACAATCTACCTAACATAAATCAAACAGTCCTCTTTGTATTTTGGGTTTTCATGGAAGGACCTGATGATGATGGTCACGTAGACTTCTGGCTTTCAGTCTATCAATGTTGGTGCATCATGATGCTTTGAGTAGGTGGTGGTGGCGCAGGCTGCCACCACAAAGAAACCGGAAAAAGAAACAGAAGAGAGAGTTGGGGTCAGTACGGATTTTAGAGCCACTATGAGTAGTTATTATGATGAATTGAACATACAGAGTATCAGTATTAAGTTAAAGTGAAGTTATAAAAGGCCATGTTAAAGTAATGTGTTTTCAGCAGTGTTTTAAAGTGCTCTACTGTATTTGCCTGGCGAATTCCTATTGGCAGGCTATTCCAGATTTTAGGTGCATAACAGCAGAAGGCCGCCTCACCACTTCTTTTAAGTTTTGCTTTTGGAATTCTAAGGAGACACTCATTTGAAGATCTAAGGTTACGATTTGGAATATAAGGTGTCAGACATTCCGATATATAAGATGGAGCGAGATTATTTAAGGCTTTATAAACCATAAGCAGTATTTTAAAGTCAATCCTGAAAGACACAGGCAACCAGTGTAGTGACATCAAAACTGGAGAAATGTGTTCAGATTTTCTTTTCCTAGTTAGGATTCTAGCAGCTGCATTCTGCACTCGTTGCAAGTCATTTATGTCTTTTTTGGGTAGTCCTGAGAGGAGTGTGTTACAGTAATCTAGTCGACTGAAAACAAACGCGTGAACTAATTTCTCAGCATCTTTCAATTATATAAGAGGTCTAACTTTTGCTATGTTTCTTAAGTGAAAAAATGCTGTCCTATTGGTCTGATGAATATGCGATTTAAAGTTCAGATTACAGTTACCCCTAAGTTTTTTACTTCAGTCTTAACTTTTAATCCTAACGCATCAAATTTATTTCTGATAACCTCATTGAATCCATTATTGCCAATTACTAAAATTTCAGTTTTCTCTTTATTTAGTTTGAGAAAATTACTATTCATCCATTCAGAAATACCAGTAAGACATTGTGTTAGTGTATCGAAAGAGTCGGAGTCATCAGGTGCTATTGATAAGTACAACTGTGTGTCATCAGCATAGCTGTGGTAACTCACGTTGTAGCCTGAGATAATCTGACCTAATGGAAGCATATAGATAGAGAAAAGTAGCGGACCCAGGATAGAGCCTTGTGTAACACCATATCGGATATCATGTGTCTTAGAGATTTGATTACCACAACTCACAAAGAATTTTCTACCTGCCAGGTAGGATTCAAACCAATTTAAGACACTGCCAGAGAGGCCAACCCACTGACTAAGGCGATTTCTAAGAATATTGTGATCAATGGTGTCAAATGCAGGACTCAGATCTAAGAGGATGAGAACAGATAAATGGCCTCTGTCTGCATTTACCCACAAGTCATTTACTACTTTAACAAGTGCAGTTTCTGTGCTGTGATTTGTTCTGAAGCCTGACTGAAATTTATCAAGAATAGCATGTTTATTGAGGTGGTCATTTAATTGCAAAATGACTGCCTTCTCTAGAACTTTACTTAAGAGAGGCAGGTTAGGGATGGGTCTAAAATTTTCAAAGGCAGAGGGGTCAAGATTATTTTTCTTGAGCAGGGGTTTAACTACAGCAGTCTTAAGACAGTCTGGAAAGACCCCCGTATCTAATGACGAATTAACTATGTCCAGAATATTGTCAATTAGCACGCCACGTCATTTCTTCTAGAATGTACTGTTGTGACACTCTTACTATTGACTATTGACTGCTGCCCAGCAATGAGCCCAGCTCACAACAGTCAGTCAAGTTAACTTCCATCCATCCATTATCCAACCCGCTATATCCTAACTACAGGGTCATGGGGGTCTACTGGGGCCAATCCCAGCCAACATAGGGCACAAGGCAGGAAACAAACCCTGGGCAGGGTGCCAGCCCACTGCACAAATTAACTTATTGAAACTGATTTTTTTCACACTGGTGTTCATTTAATGCACTCACATGTAAAATGCTTTTGCTTGTACAGAGCTTGCACTATATTAATACCTCCCTCCCTTGACCCTCTTCAGTTTGCATACCGCTCAAACAGGTCAACCGAGGATGCCATATGCTCTGCCCTTCACCTCTCCCCTACGCATCTGGATAAAAAGACACATATGTCAGGATGCTATTCATAGACTTTAGCTCTGCCTTCAACACAGTCATCCCTCAACAGCTGGTTGTAAAACTGAGCAGGTTGGGCCTGAACACCACCCTCTGCAATTGGATCCTGGACTTCTTGACAGAGAGGCCCCAGTCAGTTCAGATAGGCTGCAACACCTCCAGCAACATCACACTGAGCACTGGAGCACCGCAGGGTTGCGCGCTTAGTCCACTGCTATTCACCCTGCTGAATCACGACTGTACAGCTACGCACAATACCAACCACATCATCAAGTTTGCGGATGATACGACTTTACTGGGTCTGATAAGCAGGGATGATGAAACAGCATACAGAGATGAGGTGGAACGGATGTCTGCATGGTGTGAAGACAACAATCTATCTCTCAATGTTGACAAGACAAAAGAGATAATCGTGGACTTCAGAAAATCACATCCTGCCCACGTCCCACTCAGCATCAACAGTTTAGATGTGGAGACTGTTAGGAGTACCAAGTTCCTTGGTGTGCACATAAATGAGGAACTTACGTGGACACATAGCACCTCATCACTAATCAAGAAAGCCAAGCAGAGACTACACTTCCTGAGGCGTCTGAAGTGAGAGAGTCTTCCCCTTCCATCCTCACCATGTTCTACAGAGGCACCATTAAGAGTGTTCTGACCAGCTGCATCACTGTCTGGCATGGCAACTGCAACATATCCGACCGTAAGCACCTGCAAAGGATAGTGAAGACACCAGAGAACATTATTGGGGTGCCTCTCCCTTCACTACAGAACATATTTTACAAACGCAGCGTCTGCAAGGCCTGCAGCATTGGTGCAGGACCCCTTACACCTCTCACATGGACTTTTCACACTTCTGCCATCCAAGAGAAGATACTGCAGCATCAAAGCCAGATCTTCCAGGTGGCAGGAGAGTTTTACCCCCAAGCTATCAGACTCCTTAACACCATGCTGCCCCCGGGATCTTCCACACTGCTTCAACCACCACTAATAACAGAACTTTTATACATGCAAGCCACTTGAGTGGGCATGTAGAAAAGAACTGAAAATCTTATACTAACTTTTAAGTATTTGGACACTCTTGATATCCTTCTGCTGTGAAACATTCTGACCTGTCATTGTTTATACATGTCTTAAACAACTATTATCATACACTGATAATTTTGTATTATCTATATCTATTATTTATTATTTACTTATTTATTATATTACATTTCTATTGACTGATGCAAATACCATACATTGCATCAATGTTCATATTGCTAACTACACATCGATATTGCTGCTACTTCTTTGTCTTGTTTTTGCATAATGTCTTGTCTTGTTTGTGTGTTAATTTTAAATTTAAATTTGAATTCTATTTTTAATTTATTATTTGCAAGTCATGTTGTCACTCTGTGGACCCTGAGCTTTGCAATTTTGTCGATCTGTATACTTGTATATGGTTAAGATGGCAATTAAGTTCACTTTGACTTTGACATATGTACTTTGAAGGGATGATGCAAGATACAACGTGAATAATGCACACAACACAGTAGTAAGCTAGTATATCGAATGTATGTAGTATCTGATTGATGTGGAGGTACCTGGCATACTTCATTATCAATCCAGTAAAACGTTTGCATAGTGGAATAGAGTTTTCCTTTTTCCTTATTTCTGAATTACAGGCAACAATTGAATTTGGCTTCATAGCACCCTCTAGAGACCACAACTGACACAAGCAACAATATCTCTAGCTAAAATTAAAGAGAAATTTTGTAGCCTGTTGGAATTCAGTACTTACATGAACACAGTTAGCAATTTACATATCTTGGTAAACACATTTTATACTAGGCTGGAGATATCTGCAGACACAGTAGCCCAGAAAAGGTTGTCAAAAATTAGGTAGTACGGTTCTATGAAAATGTACAACATGTGCGTAAACTCAAAAGAGATTACTGTAAAGCAGAGTGTAAATTGAGAATGACTAGACAAGACAATGCTGGAGTAGCTTTGAGACAAGTCTCTTTGTGGCCTAGCCAAAGCAAAGCCTAAAACCCCATAGAACATATGCGGAGAGATCAGAATATGCAAACTTACAGAAACTCCCCATCCAATCAAATGGAACTTGGGAGGATCTGTCAGGAAGAATGGAATAACCTGCTCATATCCAGGTGTGCAAAGCTTACCCAAGAAGTCAAAAAGCAGTAATTGCTGCAAAAAACGGTTTCTACAAAATAGTTAATTATGAGTCAGAATACTGAATGGATGATTTCAGTTTTTGATTTTTAATAAACTTGCAAACCTATCCGAAAATATCTTTTTACTTTTTCATTACGAGTTATTGAGTGTAGACTGATGGGCAAAAATGGGTAATTTATCCATTTAAAATTAAATCCACAAACAAAATAAAGTGTGCATAAAGTAAAGGGGTCAGAATACTTTCTTAATCTGCTGTAAATGTTCATTAATACACTATATTTATTTTTGAAAGTCCTCATTCAACTAGATGTTGATCGAAGGTAGGAAATGTTATGTGGAAAATATCACTATGCTTTTATTCCTTAGTCTGTTTGTTCTTTTAACTGCCTCAGTCCATTAAAAATCATCCTGTAGTCTCTGGGTACATGCTGGAGTCAACATCACTGACTTTTTATTTTACTTCAATGTGTTATGCTAAACTAATTAGGCTAATTTTGTTAAAGATGGTAATAAAATAAATAAAATAAAATGGTTTCCATTATATGTCAAATTACTTCATTTCTTTAAACAGCTAAAAATGTAGTTATACACAAAAACAGGAGAAGATAGGATAGGGATGCATTCAAAAATTAATTATTAAATACAAACTCATAGAAATACACAATTATAAAATATGTGCAGTACATAAGTTACAGTACATATCTTTAACCAAGTACATATCTTTAATAAACATTTTATAGAAATTCATGTTCACAAAAAAGTTCAACTACTCAAGAACAAATGAATATGACAGCATAAATCATTTTATGCTACTTAGTTGAAAATGCTTTGTTAGACAGTATTTTCTTAACTTTGCTATTGTCATGTTGTCAACATATGTTTATCTAATTTTTACTGAATTTGTAGCTAGCTGGAATCTCCAAAAGGTGGTACAAAGGTTGAAATTGTTGCCTGGGTGCATATCAATTCCCACCAGGTGTCCATAAAAATTTGGGGTTTAAGTTGACTGGTACCTGTAAATTGGCCCAGAGTCATTTCTTGCCTTGCACTGTGCTTCCAATATAGAATTATGCTACAGACCACCCTACAACCAAAAGAAATGAATCTGGTAAAGGTTGCTTGAATATATGACATCTCTGAACTCCAATGGTGGGCCGTGGCTCCCTAGCAGGGTGCGGCGTCGAGCCTCCCTTTGCTCCATCTTCTTCTACTGCCTTTCCCGGGCTTACACGGGAGAGAGCCTCATGTCACTCCACACTCTCATGAAACACTCATTGGGAGTGACCCTCTGCAGTCCCAAGTGTTGACCTTGTGCTTCTCCAAGGGACTCTCCTCTTGGCTGCCTGCCTCCTCTCCTCCGCACTAACCGTTTGCCTGTCCTGCCTTCTTCTCCCATCCTTTAACCTCAGTCTTTCTCTTCTCTATCTGTTCTCTTTCTTTCTCTCTCCCCTCTCTTCCATGCAGGCTCCCCTTATACATGGCCTTCCTAACTGGGTCCAGGCATGAGGCACCGCTCCCTCCAAGCCAATATTGAGGCACCTCAGTCGTCCCCAGAGTGAAACATGTCTGCGCACACCCAAACCCATTTAGAGTCTGCACCTCATGGGGTGTGATCATTTATTTAAAATCAGCACAGTGCCACAGACCACTTATGGTACTGTCCAAAGCAATAATATTCAACTCTTTTAAATACAATGTATGTTTTCTGTAGATTAATACGTTAGATGTTGTTTTCTGTTTCAGTTTTACCTTTTTCCAGTTGCTACATTAAACAAGTTAAGTAAACTTCTCACTTGTGGTAAAATGGGAATAAGTTCAAGCTGCCTGTCAAATTATACAATGGGTTTAATAAGGACAGAACAAGAAAGTTCTGCTGTTCTAATGCCAACCAAAAATAAAGTACATAATGGAGCTAAGCTACACTGCACAAGAGCCTTCCACTATGATGGTCTGGTCCAGGCATTTTATTTTTAATTTTCTAAAAATGTAACCTACAACCTACTATATATTTTGAACAAAAAATCTCTCTTTTTGTTCTAATGACCCTGAACTGAATAGACAAGAACAAACAAATGCAACCAGAGTACATACTAATAAAGGATATGAAGAAATTAAGCAATCTCCACATAATAGTGTTCATGCTTGGATTTTAACCCAGGATTCTGAAGTTATGATGCAGCAGCACTAACAGCTGTAATAGAAATCATTATCAACAATTTTTTCTTTTAAAGTTAGAACAGACTTATATATTGGTGGACATTTCACTCAGATATAAACCTGGTATACAGTTGCTTGTTTTTGCTTTCCCTGTTAAAAGCTTCTAACCACAGGCTCTACCTTTTGTGTTGTTTACACAATTTTGAGACAAGAATACTTTCTGACACATTTTCCACAATTCATAGTTAGTTCTTTGGTATGATAAGTCTAATAATAATGAAATAATTAAATGTGATGCTCACATTTGCTTGAAAACATCTGCTATTAGAATTTGTGTTTATTGATAGGTTAAACAAGGATTAAATAAGGGCAAACAGCAAGAGCTTTCAAAGCTTATAATTAAGAAATGGTCTGGTGATCTTGCTAAATAGCAAGAGGAAATTGATCATTTATCTCTGGAGATAAGTTTCAGACATACCTCGTTAAACTCTTTAATGAGATGCTAGAGAGATAAAAAGCCATTCGCATGTTAAAAAAGATAAAATAAGTTAAAAAGTCACCCAGTTTGTAAGTGCCACTTTGCTTTGAGTGAACAGCTTTACAGCTTATGGGAATCAGATTGTTAACCTAGTTGGTAAGCTTAGTGTATTGTAGAGGATGTACAAAAAGCTGTACCATATATAGTATGACGATTACTAGCCCTAGATTTCAACAAACTACTTTAGTTAAAGCATCATCAGTGCTCTCCTCCTTGAACCGTCACCTTATCGTGGTGGAGGGGTTTGCGTGTCCCAATGATCCTAGGAGCTATGTTGTCCGGGGCTTTATGCCCCTGGTAGGGCCACCCAAGGCAAACTGGTCCTGGATGAGGGATGAGACAAAGAGCGGTTCAATAAACCTCCAATGAAAAATAAAAACTGTGGACGTTTTCCCTTGCCCGGACGCGGGTCACCGGGGCCCCCCTCTGGAGCCAGGCCTGGAGGTGGGGCTCGATGGCGCCCTGGTGGCGGGCCTGCACCCATGGGGCTCGGCCGGGCACAGCCCGAAGAGGTAACGTGGGTCCTCCTCCCCATGGGCTCACCACCTATGGGAGGGGCCAAGGAGGTTGGGTGCAATGTGAGTTGGGTGGTGGCGAGGCGGGACCTTGGCGGTCTGATCCTCGGCTACAGAAACTGGCTCTTGGGACGTGGAATGTCACCTCTCTGAAGGGAAGGAGCCTGAGCTGTGCGCGAGGTCGAGAGGTTCGGCTAGATATAGTCGGACTCACCTCGGCACACAGCTTGGACTCTGGAACCAATCTCCTTGAGAGGGGCTGGACTCTCTACCACTCTGGAGTTGCCCCCGGTGAGAGGCGCCGAGCAGGTGTGGGCATACTTATTGCCCCCACTGGAGCCTGTGCATTGGGGTTTACCCGGTGGGCGAGAGGGTGGCCTCCCTCCGCCTTCGGGTGGGGAAGGGTCCTGACTGTTGTTTGTGCGTATGCCAACAGCAGTTTGGAGTATCCACCCTTTTGGAGTCTCTGGAGGGTTGCTAGAGGGCATACCTTCTGGGATTCCCTCGTTTTGCTGGGAGACTTCAATGCTCACGTGGGCAATGACAGTGAGACCTGGAAGGGCGTGATTGGGAGGAATGGCCCCGATCTGAACCCGGCGGTGTTTTGTTATTGGACTTCTGTGCTCGCCACGGATTGTCCATAACGAACACCATGTTCAAGCATAAGGGTGTTCATATGTGCACTTGGCACCAGGACACCCTAGGCCTCAGGTCGATGATGACTTTGTGGTCGTGTCGCCGGACTTGCGCCATATGTCTTGGACACTTGGGTGAAGAGAGGGGCGGAGCTGTCAACTGATCACCACCTGGTGGTGAGTTGGCTTCGATGGTGGGGGAAGATGCCGGTCAGACCTGGTAGGCCCAAGCGTGTTGTGAGGGTCTGCTGGGAACGGCTGGCAGAGTCCCCTGTCAGAAGTAGCTTCAACTCCCACCTCCGGCAGAACTTCAACCCGTCCCGAGGGAGGTGGGGACATTGAGTCGAATGGGCCATGTTCCGTGCCTCTATTGTTGAGGCGGCTGACGGAGCTGTGGCCGCAAGGTGGTCGGTGCCTGTCGTGGCGGCAATCCCGAACCCGTTGGTGGACACCGGCGTGAGGGATGCCGTCAAGCTGAAGAAGGAGTCCTATAGGACTTTTTGTCCTGTGGGTCTCTGGAGGCAGCTGATAGGTACCGGCAGGCCAAGCGAACGCGGCTTCGTTGTTGCTGAGGCAAAACTCGGGCATGGGAGGAGTTTGGAGAGGCCATGGAGAACGACTTTGGACGGCTTCGAGGAGATTCTGGTCCACCGTCCGGCGTCTCAGGAGGGAAGCAGTGCAGTGTCAACACCGTATATGGTGGGGATGGTGCGCTGCTGACCTCACTTCGGGCGTTAGGGTCGGTGGGAGGAGTACTTCAAGACCTCCTCAATCCCACTAACATGCCTTCCAATGAGGAAGCAGAGCCTGGGGACTCTGAGGTGGGCTCTCCCATCTCTGGGACTGAAGTCACCGAGGTGGTCAAAAACTCCTTGGTGGCAGGGCCCGGGGTGGATGAGATCGCCGGAGTTCCTTAAGGCTCTGGATGTTGTAGGACTGTCTTGGTTGACACGTCTCTGCAACATCGCATGGACATCGGGACAGTGCCTCTGGATTGGCAGACCGGGGTGGTGGTCCCCCTCTTTAAAAAGGGGGACCGGAGGGTGTGTTCCAACTATAGAGGGATCACACTCCTCAGCCTCCCTGGAAAAGTCTATTCGGGGGTTCTGGAGCGGAGGGTCCGTCGGATAGTCAACCTCGGATTCAGGAGGAACAGTGTGGTTTTCGTCCTGGTCGCGAACAGTGGACCAGCTCTTCACCCTTAGCAGAGTCCTGGAGGGTGCATGGGAGTTTGCCCGACCGGTCTACATGTGTTTTGTGGACTTGGAAAAGGCATTCGACCGTGTCCCTCGGGAATCCTGTGGGGGTGCTCGGGAGTATGGGGTACGGACCCCTGATAAGAGCTGTTCGGTCTCTGTACAACCGGTGTCAGAGCTTGGTCCGCATTGCCGCAGTAAGTCGAGCCCGTTTCCAGTGAGAGTTGGACTCCGCCAGGGCTGCCCTTTGTCACCGATTCTGTTCATAACTTTTATGGACAGAATTTCTAGGCGCAACCAGGGTGTTGAAGGGGTTCGGTTTGGTGGACTCAGGATTGGGTCACTGCTTTTGCAGATGATGTTGTCCTGTTTGCTTCATCAGGCCGTGATCTTCAGCTCTCTGGATCGGTTCGCAGCTGAGTGTGAAGCGGCTGGGATGAGAATCAGCACCTCCAAATCCGAGAGCATGGTCCTCAGCCGGAAAAGGGTGGAGTGCCCTCTCAGGGTTGGGGGAGAGATCCTGCCCCAAGTGGAGGAGTTCAAGTATCTCGGGGTCTTGTTCACGAGTGAGGGAAGAATGGAGCGTGAGATCGACAGGCGGATCGGTGCGGCATCCGCAGTGATGCGGCTCTGCATCGGTCTGTCGTGGTGAAAAGGAGCTGAGCCGTAAGGCAAAGCTCTCAATTTACCAGTCGATCTACCTTCCTACCCTCACCTATGGTCATGAGCTATGGGTAGTGACCGAAAGAACGAGATCGCGAATACAAGCGGCTGAAATGAGTTTCCTCCGCAGGGTGTCTGGGCTTTCCCTTAAAGATAGGGTGAGAAGCTCAGTCATCCGGGAGGGGCTCAGAGTAGAGCCGCTGCTCCTCCGCATCGAGAGGAGTCAGATGAGGTGGCTCGGGCATCTGATCAGGATGCCTCCTGGACGCCTCCCTGGTGAGGTGTTCGGCACGTCCAACCGGGAGGAGGCCCCGGGGAAGACCCAGAACACGCTGGAGGGACTATGTCTCCCGGCTGGCCTGGGAACGCCTTGGGATTCTCCCGCAGAGCTGGAAGAAGTGGCGGGGAGGGAAGTCTGGGCCTCTCTGCTTAAGCTGCTGCCCCCGCGACCCGACCTCGGATAAGCGGAAGAGAATGGATGGATGGATGGATGGATCATCAGTGCTTTAACTAAAATTAATGAAAATGTGGGTGATTATATACAGGAGCAACCTGAGCATTTCACACTACTGACAAATGTATATTTAAGATTCTGCCTTTTGCCTCTATATTATAATTATTAATGATGCCTCCTTTTGAAAAACTGGGGGAAACAACTATTAATGTTGTGTTTCATATGAGAATAGTTTCACATTCTGATGCCAATGCTGAATGCACTGATTGTTCTATGGAAAACACAGTTAATGAAAGCATCCCAAAAAACAAGAACGATGAGACGTCCAAATTTGGGTGATTTTGAAACAAACAGGGAGAGAATAGAGAATAATGTGTGAAATCAAGTTAGATTTGAAGAGGTGGGCTGTAGAATTATATTGCTTTTCTTTTTTGTCAAAACCAGCAAAAATGTGCTCACTGTCTTAAACTGCTGTTGTTCCATTTTAAAAATATACACAACAACAAGAATTCCATAAAGTAATTAAATGCATTTTCTGAAGGAAATTAGGTATACTGATTGTTTGGCAGAATAACCTGTCCAAAGGACCTTGGGTTAAGTTTTTAGCAACTGGAAAATTAGTGTTATTGATAGGGCAGTGCAAAAGTGTAGTGAAAACTGGGGCTTGGCCATAACACTATGATCTTTTAAATACCAAAAAAAAAATGACAGTCAAAAACCAGAGCAGAAAATCCCATCCTTAGTCATATACCAAAGCATATTTCCAACAATGATATTCAAATGCTGTAAAGAAATAACAATATGCTATGCTAATGCATTTTATGTACTTTTTCTAAACTAATGAGGCAGGCTGAGCTATTAGTGTTTTTTATGACAAGCCCCTTTTGCAGCATATATTTCACAGAACTTTAAAAACATGGAAAGAATTAAAGTTGTTATATTCAACATAAAAAATCAGTCTCACCCGTAGGTTTAAGATGAATAAATTATAACCGTGTATATTGGTAGAAAATTAAAAGAAATTACAGCATTAAGAGGTGGTGTCCACAAATTATAATGGGTGATGCATGTAAAATCAACATGGACTCGATGTAATAGATAAGTATAAATTCAAAAGGAAAGAAGAATGCTGGTGAGATGGAAGAACTAGCAGTCACTCCTCAGTCAAACTCTGATGTCAGTTCAGACTGGAAAAAGTTCATCTTTTTTTTTATTTAAAATTTTTGGATGCATTGGATAACTATGGTCTAATATATATATTTTTGCACATATATACAGTGTCATAGAAATGAGCCAGAGACAACAAAAAAAGTTTGGGACAGCCATCCGTATATTGTGCCCTGTCTGCAAATGGGTAAATTGTTGAATTCTTCACTGAGCAGAGTCCAAAACAGAACTGATTTTGAGATGGAAAGATAGCGGCTTTAAAGGCCGAGGCAGGAAGTGACATCATCGGGACAGGAAGTGATGTAATCAACGGCGCCAGAACCAGAAGTGACATCATTAATAGCCAATAGCACCGGTGCCGGAAGTGACATCATCATAGGCACCAGAAGCGAACAGGATTTCCCTTGGATGGTCTGCAGAGGATTAAGAGAGGAAGTCAGTGCAGCTCACCACTCCCTGGTCTGGCATGGTATTACTATTATTCAGGCCCTTTAGCTGCCTCCCAATAACAAGTGTGTGACAACAGTATATACTATTCAATATATATATATAGTCACACACGCATGTATGGGAAACAGTCAGTGGGCATGACTAAATATGGTATGCTGGATCAGGAGTTGACGGGGTGCACTAACACCTTTTCTCCTTCCTCTGCAGATCCTCAGAACAGAAGCCTGTCTAATCCTAGAACAGACTCTTCCAGTTCCAGTTCCCGCCCTACTCCTGACCTCACTTCTGACTATAGCCCCTTAGACACACCTCTTCCTCCTCAACAGCTATACTGCCAGCCACTTTCCTTTGTTCATTAGTCCCATCTTGGACTCGGTCCTACATGATTACTCATTTGGCTACAGTAATTTTTTCTTTTGCAAATTGTTGTGAATATACAGGGTGGAAGCCCAAAGCTTTTTTTGCCTCTTTTGCTCTTTTTGTACAATATATATGGTATATATGTGTTTGTGTGTGTGAATACAGTCTTTTAATTCTGTAGCAAATACAAACAGATATGAACTTATTATATGATTTTTGCAATATACAGTGGATTCAGAACCCCTTCACTTTCTGCACACTTTATTGTGTTGTTTTGATAAATTCACCATTTTTGTCCATCAATCTACACTCAATAGCCCATAATGCCAAAGTGAAATAATTTTTTCAGACAGGTTGGCAAATTTATTAAAAATCAAACAGTGAGCTCTATCATTTATTAAAGTGTTTGGACCATTAATTCAGTACTTTGTAGAATCCCCTTTGCCAGCAATTACAGTTTTGAGTCTTCTTGTGTAAGTCTGTATAAGCTTTGCATACCCGGATTTGGGCAGTTTATCCCAATCTCCCTGGCAGATATCCTCAAGCTCTGTTAGACTGTACAGGAAGTGTCTGTAAACTGCCTTAGGTCACTCCACAGAAGTGCTTTGGCTGGGCCACTCCAGAACAGTCACGGACTTGCCTAAAAGGTAATCCTCTGCTAACAAATTCACAATTACATGATCCAGATATCATAAACCAAAAACAAAGCAGTGTAATATCAAAAAAAAAGAACAATACAACTCCAAAAGACCTCAGTGCACCATGCCTAAGCTCTTCTTGTTCTTAATTTTTATGACAGGTGGCAGACCAACGTAATTACATTACAACCACCTGCTGACCTGGAATAATAAATAATATCAAAAAGCCCAACACATTTTAAAAATTCAAATACGCATTTTGCTACATTATATTTCCAACTCTGTCTATGGCAATTACCTCCTGTACCAAACATTACAGTTTTCCATAAAGATGTTTTGTTTGCAGATCGTATGCAGTACATTTCGGCAATATATGCATTGTTTCAGGAAAAATGCATTTTCTGAATATCCCTGTATCATGTTTATTTATTCTAGACAGTGAATAATTCAAGTTTGTGTGTCCAAGATGCAATCGTGTGATAATGACTTCTTCCCTCCTAAAACTATCTTGTACTTTAATATTTCCCACCACCTTCTGAATTTCATATGAATCCCTCCTTTCCTTTCTTCATCCTAGCTCTGTTGCCAAAGTGACTTAACTGATGATAAGACTTTTGCTTCTCCATTACGTAATGGCACCATTATATTTATATTCTTACTACTTAGTGACCACTTAGCCAAACTATCATCTACTTCATTTTCCAAATTGTGTACATGAGCAGGAACTTATAGGAAAAAAAACAGCTATGTCAAGTATCATCAGTTTGCACAGATACTACTTTATCTATATTAACATATCTGTCCTACATTGGAATTTCTTGTTTTAATACTTTATAAAGCAGATAATAAGTAAAAACAAATGAGCACATACTCTAAGAGGACCTGTTATACCCATTCTAGGGCAATAATTTTTGCCACAATCTCTGTGGTGAATACTAACAGGTTACTTGACAGTCTTCTGCTAATGTTAATTTGAAACACACGAACATTCACTGGATCTTTTGAATTTCTGTATAGATTTGTATGAAGACATCATATTATTTTTATATATTTATTTATATTTATTATTATTATTATTTTTTTTTTCCCCATCAGAGTGGCAGCCTTTCCAGCACCTCCGTATACGACTTTATCTTTTTACCTTTTTATCTCTATTTTTCTCTATTTCACTGATCACTTCTACCACTTTCTTTTATGTGGAATTGCTCCCTGGACACTTTTTACTATTTTTACTATTTTACTATTTGACATGGATTGTTACACTCCAGAATCGCCTATTCAAGTAGTCAGCTTAAAGCACTGAGAAGAAATGCTTATGCGGTGTGGTTCCTTATTTACCTGACGAGGTAAGAAGACGATATCGGGCAGCCGAGCGGCAAAGATAAAAATAAGATTAAATCGAGACAACTTGAGAGAAAATGGCGTTATAAACCGTCGGTGCCTTCTGTGATCCTGGGAAATGTAAACTCACTACCAAATAAGATCGACGAACTGGCTGTGCTGGTGAAAATGTCAGAACCTACAGAGAATGCAGCTTGCTGTGTTTTAGTGAAACGTGGCTAACGCCTATCATCCCAGATGCTAACGTGGAGCTACCGGGTTTAGCACAGTTAGAGCGGACAGAGACGCAAGTACCTGTGGAAAGAAGAAAGGAGGAGGACTCGCTCTCTATGTCAATACAAAGTGGTGCAACTCAGGACATGTAAACGTTAAAATCTCCACTTGCTGCAGGGACATCGAACTGTTGGCCGTAAGTCTGCGCCCTATTACTTGCCCAGAGAGTTTGGACACGTGATTGCTGTTATTGTTTACATCCCCCCTCAAGCGAACGTGGAGATGGCGAGTGACATCATCCATTCCGCAGTTGCTAAGTTACAAACGCAGCACCCTGAGGCACTTGTGCTAATCGCTGGAGACTTTAACCATGTAACGCTGGATAAAACATTACCTGCCTTCTCCCAGTATGTGGATTGTAACACTCGGGGAAACAGGACTATTGACCTACTATATGCAAGCGTTAAAGACGCATACAGCGCCACCCCACTGCCTGCGCTTGGGAAAGCAGATCATAACCTGGTTCTGCTTCAGCCTCAATACAAACCAAGAGTGAGGCGCTACCTACAACCACACGCTCATTCAGGAAGTGGTCCCTGAGGCAGAGCAGGCTCTGAGAGACTGCTTTGGAACTACAGACTGGGATATATTGCTGAGATCACATAGTGAGAACATTGAAGAGGCTGTTGAATGCACAACTGATTACATCAACTTCTGTATGGACATTGTAGTTCCAGTAAGAACAGTATGCTGCTATGCTAACAACAAGCCATGGATTACAAGTGACATCAAGGGCCTTTTGAACCAGAAGAAAAGGGCTTTTAAAGGTGGTGATAAGCATGAGCTGAAGTGCGTGCAGAAGGAACTCGAGTCCAGCTCAGGGCGAAAGAGCAGTACAGGAGAAAGCTGGAGCAGAAGTTGCAGAACAACAGTATGAAGGAAGTGTGGGATGGGATGAAGATTATCACTGGCTGCAGCTCGAGCGGGTGCCGCCATCGAGACAGACGTGGAGAGAGCAAACCAAATGAACAACTTCTTTAATAGGTTTGATCACAGTAACCCACTCTCACCTCGAGTACTGCATCCTCCAACCATCCTTCTGCTGATACCAGCATAGGTGAGACATCCCCACCCACAATTACAGCAGCCCAGGTGAGCAGAGAGCTGAAAAGACTTTGTGCCAGCAAAGCAGCGGGTCCAGATGGTGTATCGCCACGATTGCTGAAGGCCTGTGCGTTGGAACTGGGGAGTCCTCTACAGCGCATCTTCAACCTGAGCCTGGAACAGGGAGAGTCCCAGGCTTTGGAAAACATCTTGTATCACTCCTGTCCCAAAGGTATCACGTCCTAGTGAGCTGAATGACTTCCGGCCTGTTGCTCTGACGTCACATCTGATGAAGACCATGGAGCGGCTGCTGCTTCACCACCTGAGGCCACAGGTCCGTCACGCCTCGACCCTCTGCAGTTCGCATACCAGGAGAAGGTGGGAGCGGAGGATGCCATCATCTATATGCTTCATCGATCCCTCTCCCACCTGGACAGAGGCAGTGGTGCTGTAAGAATTATGTTTTGGACTTCTCTAGCGCCTTCAACACCATCCAACCTCTGCTCCTTAGGGATAAGCTGACTGAGATGGGAGTAGATTCACACCTTGTGGCATGGATTGTGGACTATCTTACAGACAGACCTCAATATGTGCGTCTTGGGAACTGCAGGTCTGACATTGTGTGCAGCAATACAGGGGCACCGAGGGGACTGTACTTTCTCGGTCCTGTTCAATCTATATACATCAGACTTCCAATATGACTCGGAGTCCTGCCACGTGCAAAAGTTCGCTGATGACACTGCTATTGTGGGCTGCATCAGGAGTGGGCAGGAGGAGGAGTACAGAAAGTTAATCAAAGACTTTGTTAAATGGTGCGACTCAAACCACTTACACCTTAACACCAGCAAGACCAAGGAGCTGGTGGTGGATTTTAGGAGGCCCAGGCCCCTCATGGACCCTGTGATCATCAGAGGTGACTGTGTGCAGAGGGTGCAGACCTATAAATATCTGGGAGTGCAGCTGGATGACAAATTGGACTGGACTGCCAATACTGATGCTCTATGTAAGAAAGGTCAGAGCAGACTATACTTTCTGAGAAGGTTGGCATCCTTCAACATCTGCAGTAAGATGCTGCAGATGTTCTACCAGACGGTTGTGGCGAGTGCCCTCTTCTACGCGGTGGTGTGCTGGGGTGGCAGCATAAAGATGAAAGACGCCTCACGCCTGGACAAACTTGTTAAGAAGGCAGGCTCCATTGTAGGATTAAAGTTGGACAGTTTAACATCTGTGGCAGAGCGAAGGGCACTAAGCAAACTCCTGTCAATCATGAAGAATCCACTGCATCCACTGAACAGTGTCATCTCCAGGCAGAGGAGTAGCTTCAGTGACAGACTTTTGTCACTGTCCTGTTCCACTGACAGACTGAGGAGATCGTTCCTTCCCCACACTATGCGACTCTTCAATTCCACCCGGGGGAGTAAATGCGAACATTAATTTTATTTTAATTCTTTTCATTTTTATTACTATTTAATTTAATATTGTTTCTTTGTATCAGTATACTGCTGCTGGATTATGTGAATTTCCCCTTGGGATTAATAAAGTATCTATCTATCTATCTATCTATCTATCTATCTATCTATCTATCTATCTATCTATCTATCTATCTATCTATCTATCTATATTACCTTTGCATATATTGATTGACAATTTGCATGAGTGAAATACAGTCTGCCTTTTCTTTCATATCAGCCAGAGTGAGTGCTAAGATGTGGTAAAGTCAGGGTGGCCCCACCTCTACAGGTACCACCTTCAAATCACCAGGAACACAGTTGAACATAGAAACTTAATCATACATAAATGGGACACTAGAAACATAAATAATTGAAATAGACATATACAAATGTTTTAAAGAAGACAAATAATGATACCAGAAGACATCACCAAAATAACAAAATAAATAAAAATCAAAAAGAACTAATTTTGTTATACTAAATACCATTAGGAATAAAACTAAATGCATCATGACCCAAATTATGGCAGTAACCTTGTGTATGTGCTATCTGTGCAGGTAGCTGACCCATAAACTGACAGCTGAGCTGTTTTGTTCCCATAGACAACTGTATCTATATGATCTACTATGCCCATGAAACTGTAAACAGGATCTTTTTTTTAAATAATGAACAATGGCTTTAAAAAAGGGAGTTGTGAAGGTATTTAATGTCTTACAACAGCTCATTTCAATGCTACTTACTCTACATACAGGATCCATGGAAAAGTATATAAGTCAATATTTCAGTGAATAATTACCTTGAAATATAATAATAACAAAACCTGTCATAATATCAACTCACCACAAATGCCATCCTTACCAGCAGTATTGCTCCTTTATTTAATGGCTGTGCTCACCCGTATAACTTTTTTTGTCACTTATATTTTAGTACATCTGTTCTGGTATTTCATAGGGTTTTTGTAGATGCACAGGATATTGCTATATAGGATAGGCTGTACTAGCATTACTGTATATTTGACATATGCTTTATATTTCTGTTCATTCATCCAGTTCAGGGTTATGATGAGCCAGTACTTAGTCTGTCAGTATTAGACTCGACCATGGACAGGGTCTTGCCCATCTAAGGGCACACTTACTCACACAAGTGGTCAATGTACAATTGCCAATCAATGTAATCTGCATATTTTTTGCAATATGGGAATGGGGGACACGTGGAAGTAAAACCCCATTAAAACAAATGGAAAATCCTCAGATTCCAAATTCAGTTAAAATATTAGACTTAGGGTGGCATGGTGGCACAGTGGATAGCGCTGCTGCCTTGCATGTTAGGAGACCCCGGTTTGCTTCCCGGGTCCTACCTGCATGGAGTTTGCATGTTCTCCTCGTGTCTGCGTGGGTTTCCTCCAGGTATTCCAGTTTCCTCCCACAGTCCAAAGACATGCAGGTTAGGCGCATTGGTGATTCTAGATTGTCCTTGGTGTGTGTGTGCCATGTGGTGGGCTGGCGCCCTGCTTGGGGTTCGTTTCCTGCCTTGTTGACTGGGATTGGCTCCAGCAGACCCCCGTGACCCTGTAGTTAGGATATAGTGGGTTGAATAATGGATGGATGGATGAAACAAAAGTAAAATTATTTTCTTGAGCACTTTGTTTCTGAAAGTATTAAAGATCAGTTTTGGAACTGATTAAAGTGTTAAATTTAGAGTAATAAGATTTTTCAATAAAAGATATCAACAAAATGAAAGTATAGGATCTTTTACAGAGAGTAATACTTTTTTTAGCATATATTTATTTCATTGCATTGCATTAACCATGCTTGACAATAAGTTTGCATTAATTTCGGACTAGCTGACTGATTCTCATGGGTGTAAGGATAATAATTTAGATTACCATTTTAATCAGTTCCACCTTTGAAGTAGAATGTGTCCTTAAATTTACAAGATTACATTTTGCATTGCAGCTGTTTTGTTGGATGCCAGACTTTTCTTTTTTACCATTAAATTTTATTTTCTGTTATAACACTGAAACATTTACTGTTGCTGCAGATGTTTACATTCACGCAACACAATACACTTTGTGAAAAATTCAAAAACATTAGAGCACTTAAAATGTCACAATTACCTTTGAACAGCGATTTTTAATTCAGCAAAAATACTTTATTAAAAACAGAGAGTTGAAACCTAATTCAAAATAAACAGCCTTGATCCTCTGTGAGTTCTTAATTATATCCAAGAACTGTACTCAACAGCTGGAGGATGGAACTTTTGTTAGGAACTGATACTGAATTAAATCTCTCAATTAAACAAAAATAAACTCATTTTATACAGTGAAGAGTTTGCCACCAGAGTACATACAGTGAAAATCCTGCTTGCTTGTAAAGTATAGGTCAGTCTAAAAGAAAAACAGAGAAAAGAAAGAAAGAATCATTGAACACTTGAACAAAAAAAAAATCAACTCAGAAACAAGTGACTTCAGTATCTGATGCTAGTCTTGTTACAGTCTTCATCTTACATGGAAAACATGGTTTACCTTCAGATCTCGTTAGTTTTGCTTTCCCTTTCTTTTTTTCTGCTCTCTGATCTCTTTTTTGCTTTTCCCTTTCGGGTCTAAATCAGTGCATGCAGAGAGCAGCCACAAGCTTATATTCCATGAACCCAATTGGGGATGACATGTGTGAGGAGCATAATCCAAATTAAGAGAACTCATTATAAAACTATAGGGTAAGTAAAGTTTCACTACACTTAATGTGTTGACATTTGTCAAAGGATATTTTAGGTATATAGACTTATTTAGGTCAAATATATAAAAGTCATGTTTAAAGGCAATCTCTACACAAAAATGAAGTCTATCAAGCAGTGTGAGGGAAGAAAAAAAAGCAAATGTGATCGCATGTGATGCCCTGGCTTTGAATTTGTTTAACCTTTGAATCTTCTACGTTGTGACTCACGATGTTTCACTTTGTGCGAACTGCCACAAAGGGGTAATGAAACTATGCTGAACTCCTTTATCTGCTAATGTTTATTATTAACAGGCTGAAATGTTAAAACAGAAAACACATGAGTGCTCAAACTCTGCCAGTACAATTCCTCCTCACAGTTACCACAATGAACACTGGGTGACGCTCACACTGATGATGTAACATAACACAGATAAAGAAAGCATTCATGAAGCTGTTAAAGGTTCAGAGCCTATACAAGCAACAGTAAAAATGATACAAAGTAATTTAATAAAAAAAATTAACAAAACATTTATAGGAAATCTACATAAAGTGCTAGGAATTATGATAAAAAAGGACATAGAACAAACAATATGACTTATACAGTACTATACATAGGATCAGGTTTGACCACATAAACTGGTCCATCTTCTGTCCAGATCGACTTATGACTGGTCTGTCAGCACCAAAAGTCGCCGTAGGTTGACGACTACATGTAAATATTTAAGAAAGCATAAATAAAATAGATGGCTTGTTGAATAATTGAATCATTGACACAGCTTTCAATATGAAATGTAAACTTTGCTGCATGTATGGCCTACCCTACACAATATGTCAAATTCAGAATCATTGGCTGAACCATTTTGGCATGATAACAAGGTTTTGGTTTTGCACCACCCATCAGCTTTATTATACATGCAAAATTTCATTAAAGATTGCTATTTTGGAATAATGCAGTTTTTGAGTTTCCCCACATTACATTATGACATTTTTTAAACACCATAATGCCTGTATTCCAAGTTGGATAAATGCCAACCTACATGCAAAATTTCAAAAAAAATTGGTTCAACTATTTTGGTGAACAAGCATACAGATAAGATGTGATGTGAGGGTTAAAATTAGGTCTTTAAGTATGGAAAATGAATAAATAACATCAAACGAAGATAAAAACAATTTAAAAGACAGGCAAAAGGTATTATGATTTTATTTAAATAGATTATAGTTGGACTTTCTTATATACCCTTCTTGAATATGCTGGCTTTCAGATATAGGGCAGGTTTCTTAAATGTTTTGAATTGCTCAGAAGACCCTTATTGACCTTTCGTAAACTTAATACACAAGCTACATTGCTTGAAAACAGTGCATTGTGTCTTTATACGCGTAAATTGTGTATTTTTTCACTTTTTTTCAAATGCAGAGAAATTATGTAAAACATTCAAAAGAAAATATAAAGAATGATATAAAATGAAATTACCAATACATCTACTGTAAATCTAACTACTATACCAAACTACTAGCAATAAATTATATTAACATTTCAACTTATTATTGATCCCTCTACAGTATATAAAAGGAACCCAGTTATTCCAGGTCAAGGCTGTGGGGAGCCTAAATGTACCTAAAATTAAACTAAAATTCATGTTTTAAAATTAAATTGCTTGTGAATTTAAATGTAAAAGCAAAATGACCTCTTTGAGGGGGTGTTGCTGTATGAATGTGCTAGAAGGTGGCTTGGTATCCCTTCCATTGATGGTTCTTGCCTTGTTTCACATACTGACTGGAAAGGCCTGGTTCTCCACATGGTCGTATGTAACACCAGAACAGGTTAGTTTAAAGCACATATTAACTGAATGAATGGGAAATAAAAATTTTGATGCAATTATACGCATTGAACAGTAACTTTTTATAGCTGTCAACTTCTGTCAACAATTAAACAATTTCATTTTCTTTACACACTTGTTGGTTTTATGTCTTTCTTTAACTTCTTGTGACCGTGTGTATATTCTCTCATTTATAGTTTTCTCAGGTGTCACTGTTTTATTCAGTACAAATGCAAGGTAGATTTATTTTATTTTACTGCATGTTGAATATAATTCACTTATATTGATGCTATTTGCATTTTGATATACAGAAATTTTTATGTTTCTGCTAGATTAGGCTCTGACTCTCTGTGGTTGAGATTTGGATGAAGTAGGATAGAAAAATGATGGTTGGTTAGGTAAGAAAAATTGATTCACTGTTTAAAATGCCTTGCGTCTGCTCAAGTACAACACTAGAATTAAATTTGACTATTTAGTTTTTCCTATATTTTTAAATATGTGTAATCCCTTGTGGAACTACTGCTATGGAAACCCTATGTTCTTCACTACTTTGAATCAAATTGCTATATAAAAGAAAGATTTCTTTTATAGTTTCTCACCTAGTAAGCATTAATCTTGTAAGGTATCAGGGAGGTCAGGTGAGGTCAGTTGGGGAGCATGTAATGGTGGAGCACATTGCCGCACCCACCAAATGACAAAACGGGATCCTGTTTGGCAGCCCCACCAGTCGGATACGCGTTCTGATGATGTTCAAATGATGTTCAAATGATGATCTATCTGCAGCAGCCAGGTGTTACATGGCATCCCCTTGATGAGAAGGTAATGAGAAAAGCAGGCATATTGGTCTTGCCATATGTTTTCAGGAAACCCACCCATTATCCGAAACATGTTAACCAAGTGGGTGGCAGAGTGGAAAGTGGATGGTGCTTCTGCCACATGACACCATCATTCTGGGTTTAAATCTACCACCTGGTCGTGGACTATGTTGGTTTTCGTACAGATACTCCACTTTTCCTCCCACATCCCACAAAGTCATGCAGGTTATGTTTACTGGTGGAAAAACAATATGGCCCTGAGGGAGTGTGTTTGTATGTGGGCGCTACAAGGGCTGTTTCCTGCCTTGAACCAAGTACTTCTGAGATTAGGTCTGGTCTGCTGCAACTCCAAATTAGATAAATCGAATTTAAGAAAGTTGTGTTACTAAATGAAATTCTTTGTAATGAAAAGCAGTGCTTACTAATTGGTAAAATGAAGTAAACAGGAACAATATAAGTTTCAATCACAAGCATGACATAGAGTTTTAATGTAAACTTTTACATGTGGACTACTTCTTTAAATGATATTTTTCATTGGCATTTTTAACAGATGTTGAAATATGTATTTTGACATGATTAGAGGTCCTTATATAAACTAAAATATTTATTTTAGTTTATATCCTATGATGATCATTTTACTGGGATGGAGTAGGTCGGTGAACTAATTTCAAATTCCAGGTCAGATGTAATAAAGTGTAATAGTGATGAAAGCTCTAAAATGCAATAACGTTGACAGCTCTAAGAAGCATAGCCAATGTACTGATTTTTAAATTTAATCCTTAGAGGCTTAAATTTTTAAGTAAGGTAGATTCAGAATTTCTCTGTTATCCAACAGATTAGTGATATTTGCTTTTTCTGTTCAAAAAGTCTAAGATCAGCCAACCATTACTTGAGCAACTGAAGTGACTAAAAGCAAGTTAACCTGCAATTTTTTGATAATGTCAGATTTCCTGCTGCATTAAGCCTGCATATATGAAATGAAAACAACATAATTTATTTAAAGCACACATTTGCCAGAAACAAAGTAATAATAAGTATAAAGGAAAAAAGACAAGAGTAATAAGTAGAAATCTACTAAAATAATGTTTATAGTTTTCGTTGAGTAAGGAAATGTTTGATATATGGTAATGGATTTGTCTTTAGTAGTGAAATTCAATTGCAGCAGTATTCTGAAATAGTAAAGACAAGCATTCAAGTTAACTTTAAGTATATTTTATAAAAGTATATCTTACTGTATAATTGTAAGTGAAAAATAACAAATTATAATTATTATAAGCAGAAGTAAAATCCATATCTGGAAAGAGGCATTTCAAAAAGGCAAAATTATGCACCCAAACCAAATTACACATATGAATTATTAATATTCTAATAGTACAGTACCCTCCCGGCTTCTTTCTATACCTAGAATAACACCAAGAAGATTCAAAACTCACAAATGTTGTAATCATTTTTAAACAGTTAAGCATAGTGTTTAATACACTGATGCAAAAGAGAAATGCAACAGAAAGAAAGCCATAGTCTCCGTTTAGGCTGCACTGTTATAATCACAGAACCATGTCTCTGCCTGTCAGGTGAGGTGGTTATTTACAGATATGCCTCATTAACTTATTATATTATGGGGATCACTTAAGCTAATCTATTACACTATATGTACCACTGGGCTGTCATCATACTAAAACATATAGAGGGATCTTTTCCTTGAATCTATGATATGAAATCAGTGTTGCCAATATTGTGTGGTAATGAGGACCCTCAATGTTTCATATAATTAAAATCTTATGTATTTCAGGGTAATTGCATATATAAATAGTTTTCTGCTTTGTCTAATTAGGTAGGACAATGTTTGATAAATAATGACAGTCTTAACGATATTAAATTTAAATTAAATTTTCAGATGAATCCATCCATTATCCAATCCTAACACAGAGGTCTGCTGGAGCCAATTCCAGCCAACACAGGAACAAATCCCAGACAGGGCGCCAGCCCACTGCAGGGCACACACACACACCAGGGACAATTTAGGATCGCCAATACACCTAACTTGCATGTCTTTAGGCTGTGGAAGGAACCTCACGCAAGCACAGGGAGAACATGCAAACTCCATGCAGAGAGGACCTGGGAAGCGAACTCACATCTCCTAACTGCGAGGCAGCAGCGCTATCACTGCGCCAACGTGCCACCCTATTCAGATTAATTCTGATGCAAAACAATAGACCAGTTCTGGTTTATATAAGAAGCTTGATTAGTAATGAAGCCTTTTAAAAGATTTTAGCACTTCTTATTCTCATACCTTAACAGCATATGTTGCTACAGTTTTGTTTAAAATAGTACCATTTTGCTTATCTATGAAAAGTGTTGCTGTTTTGTGGATCTTTTAAGAAACAGGTGTCCTTATTATTCTAATGTTCTGTAATAGTTGCTGGAGAATATAAGAAAGTTTATTCACATCTGAATTCCCCAAATAGATGGTATTTAAGTTGTTTCAGGTTTAGAAAATCTGCATTTGTAGTTTTCCAAAGATACACTGAAAAGTCAGATTTTCTCATTTTTCACATTTTCTTATTAGATATGTCATCTTTCTTAATGAATGTGTTCTTAAGCCCAGTGACCACATTAAGTATTTTGCCTAAATACAGCACTCCTCACTTTTACAACCACTACTGCTAAGAGTACTCACAAGAGGATTCTTCCTTCCTTTCTGGTTTGATGACATTGTCCAGAGTAGATATTTGAGCAAATAAAAATGATTAGTTTTGTTTAATTTCAGGTGACTTATTCAATGTTTATACATCTACAATGTTTCCAATCAGATCTGGGAAACCATAGAAGATAAATGGGTGGGACATTACATGAGAATGGTTGAATATAATAATTATTTAAATTTATATTGAGCTTTTCATTCTACTCAAAGTGCTTAAATAGACAGAGAGGAACCACTTCAACCACCACCAAGCACCCACCTGGATGATGCAACGGCCACCATTATTGCACCAGTTTGCTCATCACACATTAGTTATTAGACTGTGAAGGGGTGAGAGAGAGAGACAGTTAGAGACAGGGAATAGTTAGGTGGCCCAAATGGATGAGGCCATGATGTGCAATTTAGCCTGGACATTGGGATCAACCCTACTGTTTTTTGAAAGTTGTCCAGAGTTCTTTAATAACCACAGAGAATCAGGACCTCTGTTTTATATCTCATCCAAAAGACAGCAACATATTTATAGCACAGTGTCCATGTCACTGCACTGGGGCATTGGGATCCACACACAGACCACAAAGTAAGCACCCCCTACTGGCTTCACCAACACCTCTTTCAGTAGCAACCCAAGCTTATCCTAGATGGTCTCTCATTGAACTACTGGCCGGGAGCAAACATGCTTAGCTTCTGGTGGATGACTTGTTCTGAAACACAGGTGGTATGGCTGCCGGGAAGGGAGAGAAATAGAAAGTGAGGGAGGTATGCAGCACCTTTTTTGTATATTTTTGTTAACGGAAACATCTGTGGTTTTGTAACCTACTCAGTACAAGGCACTAGATCAAGGGTGCCCACACTTTTTCGGCTTGCAAGCTTCTTTTAAAATGACCAGGTCAAAATGATCTGCCTACATTAAAAATTACTGAGTATACTTTATACATAAAATGTATGTAGTCGTACCTTGCATAACTGAATAACCTTTATGGCACAATAACAATTCAATACATTTATTGTCACTACAGTATTTGGATTTAATAATCGTCAAGTGGGAAAAGACTGACTCGCATAAATAAGTACAGCCGAATAATGCAGTCAAGGAGCTTTTGAATTCAGCCAAATGAAAAATGACGGCTGTCCAATTAACTGTGATTTAGTTCCCTCTCCTTTCTCTTTCTCAGATCGCTTTTTGGAAAGACGTCAGTTTCGTACTTTTTATGAACAGTTCAAAAGTGCCTTTCCACATTTTCCTTCTTTGGAATAGCAATGATAGATTGACAGATCAGACAAACGCACTTCGAGAAAAAAATCCTCTTCCAATTCCACATCCAGTCCATACCCTCTCCAAACATTTTTTTTAAATCCCTTCTTTAGTCGATATAAATTGGAAGGCTAACTAGATCACAGCCGGAGTTTTGCAGTAGCTCGCACGTTTGATTGTGCATGCGGGATGACCAGTATGTTAGAAGAAAAGAGATCTCAGACTTGCCGCCCTGTATGTCAATCAAGTGGCAAATGCCATATTGAGGATATATGATAGACTAACATTTAAAAACATTTTTTTTAATGCAACGTGATCTACCTGCACTACCTTTGTGATCTACCGGTCGATCGCGATCCACACATTGGGCACCCCTGCTCTAGAGCATATATTTGTTCTTGACTATTTAGAGGAGGAAAGGGATTTGGATGACATAGTGCCAAAAGACAAAGTGGAAGAAGACTTTTCTGAAATATGATCCAGACCATGAAGCAACTAATGAGGAAGAATCATCTGATAAAGTATCCTGCTGAAATTAAATTTGTATTTTAGTTAATGAACGGGAATTTGTTGCGGGATTCATCCCCTCACTGAGAAATAAGATGGCATCAACTGAGAAAGTTTTTAGGATACCTTGGGGCTAACAAAGGAAGCAGTGTCCAGTGCTCAAGATATAAACTCCAGCTTTGACATGCTTCTGACAAAGGCTGTTTGGAAGGACAGTGCTAGATAAGGCAAACATGGAGGGGAGACATGGGTATTTAGTGATAGATGTAAGAGTAGGGTGGAGCTCTAGTGACTCTTCTTATTCAAATTTGCCAGTAGATTCCCCACACACTAGCCTCTGTCAGTTTGGTAAGGGATGTACAAGGCAGCAAATAATAACTTCGTAACAACTGCCACAAGAAAAAAAAAGACAAAGTGTAGGTGCCAATTCGGTGCCCCAGGTGATGTATAAACCAGCATCATGTGTGACAAATATAGTAAATACATTTGCAAGACACACACCATCATTATCACAAGCTGTTACTCATGTGCATAAATACACACTGAAATGGGGATGTTTATTTTATCTCATAACTTAATTGAACTTGTGATATTTGCAAGAAATTGGTCACCTGAAGAGAGCTTCATCTCTCTTTCCTTTGCGAATAAAATTGTTTATAAAGCAATAGGTCAGTTAGTTTTCAAAGAGAATACAAAGATAAAATTATCTGGCACCACTGCAAAATTTGAAATGCTACTAATACAAGCATATTGGCCAAACATTAAGCTGTCTTAGTGTTTGATATCTACTCAATATGCTATTCTCTGGTGTTTAATATAGTCAATATAACACATAGATTGTGCTTATTCTACTCCAGAACAAGTAGTAAATCTACAGGTTAATGAGGTCTTTATATTAAATTTCGAAACAAAGTGCATAGCTTAAAGTAATTACTAGCAACTGAGCTGGTAAAGATATAGCACAATATTAGGTGATAACATACTGTATGTTTCATAATTGCTGTCACACACGTGCGCATGGTAAGCAACTGAAGGGCTCAAAAAGGGTTATTTCCATGCCGGAAAAGGGGGTGGCAGAGTTCACCGTTCCTTTCTCTTTTTCATCTGTAGACCAACCATGGGAAATTCCTCATGTACTCGACGATGGCACTTTCAGACCCGGGTCTGATGATGTTACTTCTGTTTTTCCGGGCCTGATAACTTCACTCTAGGCCCAATGACATCACTTCCGGTTCCGACCAGAATTACTCCATTTCCTCTGCCCGACTTTAAAACCGCCAAGTCTCTCTGTCTATTCTGTTTTGGATTGAAGTCTGTTAAGACCATTTCATTTTGAACCAAACTGTCATATTTGATCATTTTTTCTCAATTCAGCACATTAAACGGGATGTCCTGGCAGAAACCTAACACTTCTTCTTGTGTCTTGTACATTTTTACAATATATAATAGCTTTGGATAATTTTTTTTACATTACTTTTATCTTCTAACTGAATTTTTTTATGGTTTTGCTTTAGCCCTGAAAATGTTTAAATTAATGAATGCTACACTTTCAGTTTACTTTTCATTTAATCAAAATAAATGTTAGAAAACTTAATATTCCTCCCAAAGAAGTTAACTTGCTTTTGCCTTAAAGCAGTTAATTAATTTGAATAGTCTGACAATAAATAAAATAAATGTAACTCATTATTTACCCTACTCTGTTACATCTGTATCTAAACTAGGTGTATATTTTGCTGAAGTTTCCATTTTATTTTTAAAATTAACTATTGTTAGAATCCATGTGTGTAGTTCTTTCTTTACTTTGAGCTGGTATGATTTTTACTTTTATTCTATCATCGTGGCCATGGCCATACTATTTATAGCAATGGCATTGTTGCTAGCTATGTAAAATGGTGGCCATGAGGCTGGTTACAGTAATATGCTAATGCTTTGAATTTCACAGGCTGCATAGCAACTGAGACTTTTTTGTTTGGGTATGTTAAGGGTTTGTGCAGATGCAAATTAAAAAAAAACAATGAGGCAGCATAGACAGCGTGTGTGGAAAAGTTGTGCGACTGCAGGAATCTTGATGAAGAATGTTGATGATTAAATTTAACTCAATCTAGAACAGTGTTTATCGATCTTTTGGTTCCCCTTAGTGAATTAAGCATGATTGTCAGAGTATCCCGTTAGTGAAATGAGTGTGACTGAGTAGGGTAGGGAAGGTGGGTTTAATGGAGGTTAATCGTCAGAGTGAAGAGTTGGGGACAAGTGTGATCATTGGACCATCTATCTACAGGGTGGTCCAGATCTAATTATGTAATTATGAAAAGGTGAACACATCACACCCGCTGTTTGACTGACAACCTTCTCCCCGCCATTTTGGAATGCAGGGCAAGTGCTGCCATCTATCGGCAACAAAAAGAATTTTTTGTGAATTCTCTATGTAATAAACTTAATAAGTTACAGCATAATGAAAATTGCATAATTAGATCTGGACCACCCTATACTTGTAACCCATTACCATTTTAAACAATAGTAACTCACGATTAAAATTGGGACACAACCTACTGGTTAAAAAAATACTACTCTAGAGCTGTTAATGTAGCCTTCTCTCATCAGGGTTTCTTGGGTCATTTGTTGCACCTGCTCTGACTTAGGATAAAGTAGGTCTGTCCATAAGCAAGAAACAAGAGAAAAGGAAACGAATGAAGGATGGATGTAAAATCAAAAGAGAGGTGAGAGACACGTAAAATCAAGAGTAAGAACCATATAAGAGGAAAAGCACAATGTGGACCAGTGGTGCTCTGGGAGTAGGGTCGCTCCTACTGAGCATTAAATAGGATCAGGAGCAGCCAATTGCTCTGGTGTGGTCCCAAGGATGCCAAGGGTTGGTGGTTGGTCGAGGGAGCAGAGCTCTTGGGGGACACCATGGAGTTAGAAGGATGGCATAGGGGACATGAGCCAAAAAGAGTTGACTGAACTTGGCAGTGCCTTGGTTGGCTGAGTAGACCCCATGAGTGAGCAGATGAGATAAGTGTGAAAAAGGGCGCCCTGAGGCTTATGGCTTTTAATGAACTGATCCTGACTTTGTTTTAAACCTTGGTTTTAACTTTTTTAACGGGTTATTTATTTATGGATTTTAACTTTGCAAGGACACTGTTTTATCTGGAATAAAATTTATGAAGAATATTTATTAAGCTGTAGTGCACTTTATTTATCCATCCATCCATTATCCAACCCGCTATATCCCAACTACAGGGTCACGGGGGTCTGCTGGAGCCAATCCCAGCCAACACAGGGCGCAAGGCAGGAAACAAAACCCAGGCAGGGTGCCAACTCACTGCAGGGCACACACACACCAAGCACAATTTAGAAGCACCAATGCACCTAACCTGCATGTCTTTGGGAGGAAACCGGAGCACCTGGAAAGGAAGCCCACGCAGACATGGGGACAACATGCAAACTCCACACTGCGCCACACTTTATTTATTTTGTTTTAAATAAATGACACAATACACTTTGTGCGATCTCTTGTTTATGTGTCCATCATTGCACTATTCCACGTTAGTACATGATCACTTATGTCCGAGTTCAAGAAGGAGGCATGACAGCAGTGGGCGACCCAGACATCATAGTCATGGATCCCACACAGAGAATAAAAAACAAAATGAAATGCTGAAGGAAAGCTAAAATAGTAGGAAAAAATAAAAAGATGACGGAGATGGGAATTTGAAAGAGCACCTTAAAAACATTTGAGAAATTCTGAAAAGTAAAAAAAAAAGAAAATGGGACTTTAAGATATAAAAGGCTGCAGGACTGTGGCTGGATTTATTTAAAAAAGATTTCATGACTACAGATGTTCTTCTGTAGCCTCTGTAACTTTGTTCAGCCCTTCAAGTCAAACACTTTTAACTCCTTGTTTTCTGACCAGCTCAAGTTCACAACCATTGAGTACTTTAAGAAACTGGTAAGTATGAAGGTGCAGAATCATATGGCATAAGTGAGAAATCACTGTATGAGATATGGTGAAAAATATGTACCAGGAATGTTATGCTTTGAGGAGACTCCAGGCAACCTCTTCACACCCTGGAGGCAAAATCGTTATTAACTAGCTTGGAAGTGCCAGTGAACTGTTTGGGATTTGATAGAGATTGAGACAGGGAAATCAGGTTTGCCTGCTCAAAAGTAACTACTCTCAGCAGAAAATGTATAGTGAAAGTGTGAGAAAAATGTAAAAATCTATTCACAATAAATGAATAATTAATTACAAAAGGTGTAATGAACCTCAGGTTTTATGTGCGACAACGCGGCAAAAGATTTGCATAGCCAAAAAAATACTACACTTATACAACAGAAAACTGCTTGAATTCTGATTATATCTTTTGGACCATCAAAACAGAGACAGTGTTTACAATATGCCAAAACAAAGACAGAAACAAGCAAATGTGAAAACTAAACCTATACTTCGTCCCAAATAAGCCTGTTCATGTAAAAGGTGAAAATCAATCTAGGTTTGGGTTATTCAATAAGATGATGGCTTGCATTCCCCTGGCAAAACAGCATCCTGAAGGGTAAATAACAGTCTGTCCTAACAGTAATGGAGTTTGGTTATAGTTCAGAAGAAGATTAATAATGGACAGATAAGACAATAACAATTGCCTCCACTGTTCCTACTAGATTATAGCAGGACTGGGTGTTTGGCACTGGAGCAGAGCTTTACCAGTAGCAAGTGTCCAGCAATCATCCCCATTAATGTATGTATTATAACAACTAAATAAACACAAAGCCCCCTCTGCATCCTGCAATTTTGTTATTTAAGAGATAATGCCCCATCTTTTTTTGTTGGTTTTCAACAGTAAACACACACCTTAATATAGGACATATTGAAATGACATAAACCTTATATGTGGTGCTGTGATATAGCGGGTCCATTGCTCCGAAAAAAAAGTCCAGTTTTGAAATAGATAATTACTGCACTCGCACCTTATAGAGGGGGCATGGTAGTGTGGGGTTAGCGGTTCCTGGGTGCTTTGTGATGTGGGCATTTCCTTGCTTAAGTGCACAGGTGAGGAGTTGTCCGCATCTGTAATTGATGCCAGGAACTGCTAATTGCCACACCTGAGCCACGTCCCCATTATATATAGTAGGAGCGTGAGTGCGGAGGGAGAGGAAAAAAAAGTGAACAGAGGTTAAGGGAGAAGAAGGTGGCAGTAATCAGAAAGCCGGTGCATGATGGAGCGAGCAAAGGTACACTCACTGTCGAGAGCAGAAGGAAGCCGAGAAATGAGCTCTAGCGGGGTGTTTGGCCAGCACCCGGGGCAGTCAGTAGTGGTTGCTCCTGCTGAGCGTTAGTGAGGAGCAGGTCTGACTGGAAAGAGAATGGCTTGCCACGGGAGGATTGAGAGGTGGATGCCCCAGTGTGAGCGCCCTGGTCGCTGGGGAACCCAAGTCTCGGTGTGGGGATAGCAGAACGAAGCCAGGTATTGTGAAGCCACCAGACCAGAAGGCAGAGAAAGTAGGCTACAGGTAGGATGACTCCCCTGGTGCAAAGCCTGGATGGGAGAAGCAGGGGAGCCGCCAGTAGAAAGAAGGCACTTGATTTTGTTTTAAAGGACTTCCAGCCATTGTTTTTAACCTCATTTCAGCTGGATTTATTTTTGGGATTTTAACCTTGCCTTGCAATTAGGAGACCCGGGTTTGGTTCCCGGGTCCTCCCTGCATGGAGTTTGCATGTTCTCCCCGTGTCTGCGTGGGTTTCCTATAGGTGCTCCAGTTTCCTCCCACAGTCCAAAGACATGCAGGTTTGGTGCATTGGGCGATTCTAAATTGTCCCTAGTGTGTGCTTGGTGTGTGTGTGTGTGTGTGTGTGCCCAATGGTGGGCTGGCACCCTGCCCAGGGTTTGTTTCCTGCCTTGCGCCCTGTGTTGGCTGGAATTGGCTCCAGCAGGCCCCCGTGACTGTATAGTTAGGATAGGATATAGCAGGTTGGATAATGGATGGATGGATTTTAACCTCCATAATTTCACTTGCTTTTAAAGGATTATTTATTTAATGACTTTGTGATGCACTGCACTATTTATTTTGAACACTGCTGTTGTTTTTGCTGTTTTTAAATAAAAGCACCTTTGCACCTTTATGCACCATCCCCTTGCTTCGTTGTGTCTTCGCTGTCCAGTTCATCCGGTGACATTACCGACGGTGTTGGGTTCAAGAGATCTTAAAATGGAGATAGGAGCATGAAGTGGAACCTGCATCGTCACAGGCGCCACTACAAATGAAATAGTGAATCTCACTACCTTCTAAACTGCTTCCCATATACTTTAATTAGTTTTTGTTGACATACACTTCACCAGCCAAGAGATAATTTCTTTTAACCTGAATGAATAAAAAATGCAAACACATTATTTACTGTTTTATATTTTTTGACTAAATGGTTCCAGGGAGAAAACTGGGGACATAAATGATGCTGATGTTTCCACAGTCCTCATATTTTTTTTGTGGAATCATTTCTTCTGAAAAATGAAGTAAAATATGTGAAAATGGTGTATATTTCAGTACATAATGAGTGAAGTTATACTACACAAGTCCTGCTGATAAATACACAGACGCACACACATGTTCACAAATAGCATTTCTTCATTAAACATTTTTTTTTACACTCATATATTTTCAATGGCAATGTTAACTTTATTTATATAGCACATTTAAAACAACATAGGAATGCTGTCGCCAAAGTGCTTTACAATAATGGAATTAAAGAAAAACATACAACTAACATGAATAACATAAATAGAAATAAAATAAATGAACATAAATAAAATACATAATAAATAGAAGTAATGTTACATAATCACAATGAGGAAACCATCAGTATTACTGAAGGTCACGGAATGCAAGTGAATAGAAATGAGTCTTTAATCTTGTTTTGAACAGTTCAATTGTAGACGACTCCTTTATGTGATGAGGTAAAGAGTTCCACAGGCGAGGGGCAGCAGCTGTAAAAGCCCTGTCTGTCCCCCTTAGTTTTACACTTGGTACGAGGGACAACAAGAGACAACTGACCAGAAGATCTAAGCACTCTAGATGGCTGGTGTAAAACACACAATTCAGATAAATAGGCAGGAGCAAGCCCATGTAAAGATTTAAAAACAAGCAACAAGATTTTAAAATTAATTTGAAAACTGACAGGCAGCCAGTGTAAAGAAGCTAATATTGGAGAGAGTCATACTTTCTTGCCCCAACCAGTAAGTGAACGGCAGCATTTTGGACCAACTGTAACCTGCGTATCAGGAATTTGCTAATCCCAGAATACTGCGAGTTGCAGTAATCAATGCAAGAAAAAATAAAAGCGTGAGTAGCTTTCTCAAGATCCCCAGAAGATAAAAAAGGCTTGATCTTACCTAATAGATAAAGCTGGAAAAAGCAACTCTTAACTACAGAATTAACTTGTTTCTCAAAAGAGAGGTTACTGTCAAAGATAACACCAAGATTACGGACTTGAGGTTTGCAAAAGACAGAGAAAGAGTCGAGAAGTCCAAGATCAATTTGGGCTTTAGCTGATGGACCCACTATAAGCACCTCAGTTTTATTTCTATTTTATTCTATTTTTATTTTATATTCTTTAAGTTGTATATACCATTAAATCCATCAGAAAAGGTAAAAAAAAAGAATGTGCAAGACACCTGGAATATATAATAAAAAAAAGTGACTGCACATTGGCCTAGTCCATCTGGTAATCTCTTTCTAGCCCATTTTGTCTGATCGCTTTCTAATTGTCAGGCAGTTAAGCCTCTGCCCTGATAGCACCTATTTCACATCCTGATGGAGCCTTTTGTAGTTCTCTATTTCTCATTTCTTAAAGCTTTAAGAGGTAGATTTTTTATTGAGTCAGCATGCTCCACATTCTCAGCCTTGCAGCTTAAGTTTATTGCTTACACAGACAAATCAGTGGAGGAGTCTCAATGCTTCCTAGAACTGCTGTATTGCTCCAAAGTTAAATTTCTGAGAGCTATCTTATGTGGCCTCAAGCCAGTAACTGCAGTTTCTTATTCCTGTTTGTCACTGTACACCGATTTCTGATCCCACTGTTATTAATGTACATATGTGATCCAACACATTACACCCTTAAAGCTTTATTTGCTTTTGCTAGAATGGTGGATAATTTATTTCCACATTCAAATATTATCAATTTGTATTTATGATGGTCATTTTCAAAAAATGTATAGTGGGCACTGCTTCTACTTTTATTTAAATAATTTGATTAAATTATCATATCTGCTTTGAAAAACTTTTTACATGTATATATTGTTTGAGTGACAGCTAGCACAATGTTGTAAGGTGTATGGAAACTACTTATGAACCACTTAGGCAGGAAGATATGAATTCTTCATGAAGCTGCAGTAAGATAATGACTAGAAGTGGCATGCTCACAGTGAAACAGGTAAGGATTTGGATTAAGAACCTGAGAATAAATGCTAAGATTCAAGAGGACCGGTGTCTCACAGATACCAGCTATGCTTGATCATCTTCAAAGAAAGAAAGGCATTGGGTGAGGCCACGAGACATCCAGACTGACAAGAAACAGAATAGGGTCAATAGCTGGAGAAGCTGTGAGCAACTGAGTCAATAAAGGATGTTTCCAAGGAGGACTGGCAGGAGGTTTGATCTTTCAACTCCAGGACATGGTCCCTTGCAGAGTCCCGTGGGACCTTTAAAATGTGTGTCCCTTTAGCTGCTTTGATAGCCTAGCCATTAAAGGTTAGTGGTACAGGTAGCTACTAAAGGTGTTTTAAAGCTGATTTGCTTATAGTCAAAAAAGAAGTCCTCTGACCATGAACTTGACTAAAAGTGACTATAGAGGCAAACTGAAACCTGCCTCAGACCAGAGAAATGAGTCAAGAGTCAAGAAGAGAGGTGGGACAAGGGTACAGTGACAGGGAAAAAATATTAATATCACAAACACACAGCATATCTTTAGGATGTTGGACTATCCTGTGAAAAACTCTGGTACAATGTTCAGACTCCACATAGACAGTCCCTGAACCTTGATTTGTACCCAGAGTTCTGGAACCATGAGGTAGTAGTGCTAATCACTGCACTACCCCGATGTTTAAAGTAACAATCATAGTGAATTGCCCTGGTATTTCCTTTGAGACCAAACCTCAAGAAAAACTTTAGCGTCAAGTTCTGCTGTTTGACTGCTAATGCTAGCCCTAAAGTACACCAAAAGGCCTAATATTTAAGGAAGCGTTCAAGGTGCCAGTCCTCTTTTTAGGGTAGATTGGGTCTGTTTTATCCTCAGTTAAAAATTTCTAGCTGTCATTTCCAAGCGCTTTAATAAACTCTGATGCATTCTAAGTATTTCATTCCAAAGTAGCATCAGAGTTACAGAATATAATGCTCTATGGTCTCTCCAGTGTACCCAGTCAGGTGCTGTCAGTTTCTGTTTTTCTTTCTTTCTTAAAAACATGACAGCCATTACCAGTTTCTTTTTCACGCAAGTTACAAGGAGTCTGAATAATTTCTAAATTCACTGTATGTATATACAGTTCTCTTTAGTTTCTTACTGCTTATAAATTTTTTAGATAAATGTTTCTTGCATTATGCATAATACACTTCTCAACTTGCCCCACATCTGTCTTCACACATAGCCTCCTTAAGGTTATGTTGACCCTATGAAAATACAACCCAAACATATTGAATTTATTTCAAGAAGAAAAATTGTTATTACTTGTATCAGAAGCATGTCTGGTGTCCGTTGCTCTACTGATGCAGATTTAGTGCATATCCTTCACATAGTATGTTTTGAAACAGTCACCAACACATAGCCCAGTGCTACAATTGGAACAGTAGAAGCAGGTTTCTTTGCGCACTTTTCTTATAATATTATTTTTGTTGTTTGTAGATTAGAGGGTAGAAGGTTGATGTCTGATCCTCACAATCAACACGATCTTTGTGTTACTGCAGGCTACCACAGCGCAAGGTTTACTGACTTTCAGATTTCCCCTGACACGGACATTGACAATTGCTGCACTGTAAACAGTGCTTAGGGGGCTAACGTCTTTCTTGTCCTTGCACTTGATTGCAATTATTTTGCCTTGTTGTCACACAACTATTGTCACACCATGCTAAAGTTTCATACAACCAAATTCACCAGGCATATCATGAAGGTTTGGTTGTACAGTGCCGTATCATGCATCAATTTCACTTTCTGTGTTAATGTCTGATGACCAGGTGCGTAGTCATCACTATCATTCAATTCAAGCAATGGTTCAGTTTCAGTTCATTCTAAAAGTGCCTCATTTAGCATTGTGTTTTTGTTGTATCGTACAAAGCATTTTTCAGGGTTAAAAATAATTAGCGGATAATTACACATCACCTCGAGCCTGACTTCTGGTTAACCATAATTGCATAGCACTCTGAGCCGAGTCATGCTTGAGGTTAAAATCTTATCCCAATTAATCTTACCCAGACTCTGCCTAACTAAAATTAAATTTAACTGTTTTATCTTTTTGAATATGCACTATTCCAAAACAATGTGAAATGTATTATATATTGGTTATTTTATCCTAATGGTTCAACCCCTTGCATTCTATCCAGATTATTACAGAATACTACATCTAGACAGGCTTTTACCCTCATTTGTGATTTAACATACTCAGCAGTTAGTGATTACCTTCAAAACCTCCTGTTATTGTGATCCACTATTTCTAAGACTAGTCCAGTTACTTTATGTGTAACTAATATCTCCCTGACTATAATATCCACTCTAAACTTGCCTTTTAAACATTACTAAAAAGATGTAAATACAAACTATTCCCTGCATAAGGGGGCTATAACATACTCTTGATATGAGGGCTCAATCCCTAATGCTGTCAAGTCAAATCCAAACATCCTCACTAACATGAAGCTTACTGTCTAATTGGAGAAGATTTTCATTCAAGTTAGGTTTTACATAAATGGCAACTCCCTCATATTTTCTGTGTTATACTTCAGCCCATCTCTATTATTTTACCACATTTCTATTATTCCTATATGTGCATCTACTTATAATTGAAATTTATTTATTTTATTCTTGACACTCCTATCATTAAGGCTAGTAATTTTAATGAATTGTCAAGAAACCAATGCACCCTGGCCTAGTAGTGAAAGCTTGGCCTAAAAACTGAAATGGACTGGAGAGACTCAGATAATTAAATAATGAAACTGGCTTGTGAAAAATGTGTCTGTCAGTTTGGATAATTTGAAAATGGAGCAATAAGCTGAGCTTGTGGGTTACAATGTCAACTAGAAACCGCACAATGAACTGACCTACTGAACTATCATTTTTATTTAAAAATCTTTTGTCAAATACACCACAGGAAGCTAATCATTTAAGCTAATAAATTTTGAAATACCTAACTGAATATTTACTCATAACAATACATGTAAGTAATAATAATTTTGAAGCAATGGGAAAATAGAAATAAGAAAATATTACCCACACAAAGAAAATAATTTTTGATGTTATGGATATGAAAAGAATCTGTTCATTTCAAAAGAAGTATTATACCATCTCAGAAGGGAAAGTCCAGTATGGAGCAAAAGTTAGCCAAGAAGTAGGATAATCAGTGAACCTGTACACAAAAAAATTAAAAATAAATAAAATAAAATCTCATATAAAAGAATGAGATTTGTAATAAAGAGAAATCATCTAGAAGGTAGAGACAAAGGTCACCATCTGTGTCATCATTTATGAATTGGTATAAGAATGCTATGTCACACACGTGCGAATAGGGGGACATTGTGTGGACCAAGTAAAGGTAATTCCACGCCAGGCCCGGGTACACTAAACCTTCTCTTGTTATCTCTACAGACCAGCTGCGGGAAAACCTATCTGAATCAAGAATGACACATCCGGTTCTGGTGCCCAGAAGAACGTCATTTCCGGTTCTGGCGACCAGAAGAACGTCACTTCCAGTTCCGGCACACAGGCTGATGTCAGAAGAACATCACTTCCGGTTACCCTACATCACTTCTGGTCTGATCACTTAAAGCCACCATCTTTCCCAACCCTCAACAGTTCGATCTTGAACTCTGTACTGTCAACAGCTCTATATTGAATGGAAAAACCATTTGCAGCCAGGAACATTATACGGGTGGTTGCCTCAAAACTTTTTACGTGTGTCGAGTCTGTTCATTTTCACAGCTATTTTTAATATTACTGTATATTTTGTAATTCTTTATTTTTTATTTTAGAATTTATTTGTGTGGTTTGATAATACATTAATCTCTTTTAATATTAATTTGATCTAGATTCTTACCTTTTTCTGGTCTCAGAAATTCAGATGGAGGATGTCATCTTAGTAGTTTCACTGAAAGGCTAAGCAGTGTTAGCAATTTTATGTACAGAACTATGAGACAATGGCCTACAACAGGTAACCAAACCTGTTAAAGTCTCAACACCAGCATGGGCCTTAAGGTCATCACTGACTCCACATCTCCCACCTCTTCAAAAGAAATTGATAACCTGATAACCTGGGTATCCCTACAGGAGCAAATTAAGAGAGTTTCTTACTTTGGCTTTTTAACAGTGTAGCAGCACTTTCAAAGTTCTATGTTGTTATTTATACTGCTGTCTGACCCTTTATGTGAAGTCCTAAACTTGGCCTATTCTAAACTGCTCAAACCACCACCACCACTGTTACTGGTTTAAACAATCCTAAACTAACCTGCTCATTCACTTCCCCCAATACATTGATACCTCTTCTGTTCAAATGTAACCTGGCACGGTAGAACAGATCTTCAGCTGAACCATAAACCCATGGCCCTCACAGCAAGATGTATCTGCTGGCCATGAAGGGGCAAAAGGATAAGTTGGAAAGCCTGAGCATGAACTGTGTTTTCTGATCCTGAAAGGCACTGTGCAATTAAGGCCAAAGTCTACTCAATCAATACACCTAGGTCATAGACTTGTATACCCTCCAACATTCCTAGTTTTCTGCAATACCTAACAAATAAATTATTTATTTTAAAAGGTCATTTGAACTTAATCAACAACCATACTGTCTCTAGTAATCTCCTTAATGCCGTTTGTTCAAGCAGAAAAGTGGACAACTGAATGAGGCTCCTTCCCTCTACTAAATATCAGATGAGGCATGTTTCAGAAACTTATGTCATTTCTCAACCCTCAATGATTGCCAGCCAAGAGATGATCTAATACCAAGAAAGCATTAAATCAACATTTCTGTTCCTGTGAAGGTAAATGAAAGGAAAAAAAATCCACACTTAGTTTCAATGTTTTTTTTTTCTTTTTTACATTTGACTTCATGGCCTAAATAACCATTTTAAACTTGTCACGTTTGCACAATCACCCATATCTGACAAATAGAGTACATCTATCTGAAACACTAGATATCTCATACTTAGCAACAACTCTAGTGTTGTTTAGAAAATGAGAGCCATCTATCTCTTATGAAAAGCAAGTAAGCACTGATAATTTGCTTTGAATATAAAAAAGAAATTGCTCAGTCTTTATGTAATCATGTTTTATTACTGGAGTATCACATCTCATTATACCTGACCTGTAGCACCTAAGGGATATGATGATAAGCAAAAAGCTGCTTCTTTTTTCACAGCTCATTCTATGTGTTACACCGAGTCAATATTTAGAGAGAAAATCTGTCCGATGAATTACAGGTGTTTTCATATTTATTTTGTTCACATACTTTCAATAAAATGTAAATATGGATAAAGCTAAATAGTTCAGTTAACTGTGTGATCAAAGCCTGGCGTATTAAGCCCAGTAGGATTTGGGCTGCTCTCATGACCCTTTTTAACTTCTTCCTAATGCTGCAGACTGCAAAACATATTTTATGGGCACTCTTCCACTTACATATGAAAGGCATAATCCTAAAATGTCGTGGCTCGTTTAACTTTAGATGCAGTTATGCATACATTATTTTCAAGCATTTCACAAAAAAAATGAAATAAAGAAAAACAATCCTTCTAAGTAACATATGCTTGTCCTATAAACTGAGATGAAGGTATTTTAATAGTTTGGCTTTATCTTAATAATTGTTGTACCTCAGAACTGTCCAAGGGGATTTAAAGTGTCATCATGGAGTGAAACCATCTCAGTATGAAAAGGCTTATACTGTCTGTGGTTCACCCCATGTGGGCTTATCTGTTGAAAGTGTCAACAATTCATGCTACAAATGAGCTATGAAAGAAAAAAAAAGAGAAGCATACTGAAAACAGCTTTCTAATTCAAAACAGTTTTCATTTGAGTGTTTTATGGATTAACTTTAAAGGTTAATTTTGCATAATATATGCAAGATTAGTGTAAAAGCACACAAATAACAGTGAATGTTAGAGCTCATATTAAAGGATGAGCTCTAACATTGGCAGTTAACATAATTCATGACTCAAGCAAAGTCTAAAGACAAACTTTTTCAAGGTTATACAGTATGTCTAGTTCTTTAACATCTTCAGATCATCCAGAAATGATGAATAGATGATGTTGTTGGTGTTTTGTGAGAAACTAGGATCATAATAATGTACTATAGGGTAGCAGTGTGGCACCTAGGCTGTGACTGTCTAACAGCTGTAGCACAGAATCACATTACACGTTTTGCATTGCTTTGGCACACAAGTCCTTTGCTTAACACACTGACTGCTGACCATTTATTACCAGGATGCTGCAGTATTGGTCCTTACATATATGATAAATATTCTCAAAGCTCGTAAAAAATATAAAGAAATGTATTAGGAAGCAACAGTTTTTATTATCAACATTACAGTAACTTTGCCAAAAATGTAAGGCAACTGATAATTAGTTTGTTTTGTACTGAAAATATGACTAATAGTCTCCATTTGAATGAGAGTCCTGGAAGCATGGCACCATGCAGAGAGCAAGCTTAGAAGCACATGTGCCATAAATATAACACATTTCTTTGCACTGCCCACACGTGTTTCACATAGAAACCTGGTTGTTTGTGACTGTTTGTGCTCAGTGGGTGGTAGAATGTCCATGTAGTGCTGTCCTGACAGCTATGACGAAGCATTGTGATGAAGAATCACTTTTGGGGCAGTTATCTGGCATCAACGCCACAGCCTGCAGGTTCCACATCATCCAACTTATTGTCACTATCTCAATCACTGTCATTATCATCAAATATTCATCTTGCAAAAAATCTAGTTGTTTCAAAAATCAGCAGTTTTACAACCTTTTTCATTATGACATAACTACAGACTGTTTATTTATAGCACTATTTTCCACAAGCTGATGAATCTAAAAAAATTCTATTGCTATCCACTAAATGGCAGCACTATAGAAGATAACATAGAGGTGGCAGCAAAGTTGATTGTGTTTATAGTGGCTATATACTGTGATACGAGTTATATCATACATCACGCCTTGACAGGTTTAATGAGATACGATTTAACTCACACCTCGTTTACTTTGGGTTTTTTCAATAACTAAACAGGACTCTTAGATGACAAAATGTGCAAGTCCATTATGGAAGCTTTACACGTTTTTGACATTTCAATGCTGATGATAAGCTTTTAGAAAACAGTCTAAAATGCAATGTGGACAGAAAACATTTTAAAATAAAAATACTGTTTTCAAATTTATGTGTTACTATGGACTAGTGTTGATCAGAGAAAATTTGCTAAAGTGCTTTTTGCAGAGAATATGTTGTGTTTGCTAGTGTTTTTGTTTGCAGCATATTTTCCTGGAAATATGCTGTGAGGCAGGCTTAGATAAACATTTTTTTCCAAGAGCCCCATGATGCTTTGTTAGATCAGGGTAACATCACAGAGCTAAAGCAACCATGCACAGAACTTTCACACATGAGCACTGTAAGATCATTGGTGACCTGCTTCACTTGTCCCGATCAGTACTCCAGCTTTTCACCCCTCTTGTGTTTAAAAAAAAAAAACGTATTTTCATTTAATGGATACATTAGCTGACCATACTGAGAATATTATGCGTACTGCCACCACCGGACATATAAATCTGATTTCTGTGCATTCACCGCACAGAACCACTTATCTAATTATGCATGCATAATTACCCATGTGCCACAACAATGAGTCAAAACAAGCCTTAAAGGAGCCCTCACCATCCTCGAATCAGAAAACACAGGAGACCCTGGGAAATAATAACAGTAGTGAAAGATTTATTACTATTACTTTTACTTGATGGAAGAAAAAAAGAGCAAAGCATATGCACAGAAAATGGAAAACAAAATTGATGTTCCAGCTCCAGCCCGAGCTGGGATAACAAACAAGGAACAAACCAGGCCCACACTGCCACTTGGTGGCACAGCCAATGTGGGCTCCAAGACTGAAACTATGTGAGTTCAATAATATATTTTTTTACTTATTGCTACTTTTTGGCCATTTGCTGTATTTTGTTTGTGGTTATCGTACCAACTGCATCTTTTATTTTTTGAGGTGAGGTGTCACAGCACTGCCGCCTCACAACGCAAATCACATTTTTGGCCACAATAATTATACCAGCATAGTTGGTAGCTTAAAAACCATCACATCATTATAACCCAGTCAAAGTAGTTTATTTTTCTTTTTCACATTGACTTCAATGCATTTCACATAGTTTGGCAAAGCTCACAAACATTTCTGTGATTTCACTGAAAGTTCCATGAAGCAAAACTCTATGGGGTTTGCTCATCACTATTGTGGATTAAGACTCCGGCTGGCAGGTGAATCATAGAGTACTTTATTGATTAGCTTGTTGACAAGGACAGATGATTAATATTATTATTAGTGCTCTATAAGGATAATTCTGACATCACTCCTATGTAGCCAAATGGACACTCGATATGTAAATCAAGCACCCCAATCCTAATTAGTCATCATAACTCCTAATGACCTAATCCCTATGATTATTAGTCACATTTGATTAGCTTTGATTGTCGCTTTATTATGTTGAAACAGAAAGACAAACAAATGAGTTATGGTAAGACAGGAAAATATCAACATAAGGTAACACAGTTCTTCAGACTATAGCCTTTTGAAGTGCTTCTCTATCTCTTGTATTCACTCTCTTACACCCAGACCCTCTACACAGAAGCACTTGTCCCCAATCTACTGTATATATATAATTCACTAAGGGCACGCACGACAGTGAGAGCAAGTAAGATAGAGCCACGCCCACCAACTCACAGAGCCCCACCCACCAACTTTAAGACCATGGGATACGCTCGACAGAGTCCCCCATAGATTTAAAATAATTACTTCTTGGCTGCATTCTTTCTGCACGCAGTGTCTGTCTTGATTCAGGAAAAAAAGGACATTTTGCTTCTGAAGAAACAGATAATAAAATTGGCATAAACATCTCGGTGAAGCAGTAATCAGATTATTTTTGCCTGTCTCTTCCCCCTGCTCAGGCACTTCCCTGTCATTCCAGTTCGTTTCACATTCTGCCTTTGTCTGTTTCAGTGATTTTTCCTTTACTTTCATAACGATTGGTGTTTAGGTTTTATTTCTATTTAGTCTAACTAAATCCCACTGTGTTTTTACTCGTTTTTATGTTTCCGTGAGGACATGAACCTTTTTGAAAAGGCAAGGAGAAAAACATAATTTTTAAGAGCCTTTTTTGCCATGTGGACTGGGCCTTAGTTGTCCGTGACCATGACTTCACCATATTATTATTATTATTATTTTTCACAGATTTACCTTTAAATTATAATCTACTTTGTCAATCTTTATTACGTTTCAGTAAAAACATGCTGGTTCAGGCGAAGCACAACCAACAACAGACGTATGTGAAGTTGGATGACAATGAAGGGCAGTTTGACTTTCTGCAGTTCCATGAAAAAGGTAATTATACATTGCTTAGAAAAATAGTTTATAAATACATCCATATATTTTTTTAAATTCATTCTGAATGCTCCTTTTAGACTCTGATTTCTTTACATTTCTTTTGCAAACTATTTCATAAATGGGTGTAAATTGCTAAACATTTTAAGTTCTGCAACATGTGCCTCAGAGTAAAATATAATATACATCAAAAGTCAACTAAAAAGCGATTTATCAGCTTTCAAATTGGAACTTACAAGGGAAAGGGTAGTGATGTCATAAAATATTGATATATTGATTAATCAACAAGTTGATATATCAATACATTCAATTTTAAATCAGATGATTAATATGTACACTTTCAGTTAGCCTTCTGTTTAATGTAGTCTGTAATAACAGCTTTTGGAGACAAGGGGCGATATAAAATCTATAGGCCTTGTGAAGAGACAATCTGACCTGACAACTGCACATTCACAGTCGGGCTTCATCTAGTGGTACTTCCTTAAATGACATTGAATACAGATAAACATTGTAACTTGGATAATTAAGATTTTAGCCTATTTTTTTCTATCTGAAAAATTTTGATATATAGATAGATATTAGGAAAATTTTCTGAATATCAATGCATGTAAAAGGCATCAATCCCTAGCCTAGGAATGGGTTTTGGGAGAGAAATTATACAGTGGCTGATGAGTATATTTAATGTGAACAGTCACTGGCCAGGAGGCAAACAGTGCTGATCTCAAAAGCACATTCATTTTATCTCACTGTCTTTTTCAGTCATTGAGAAATTTTGCCTGCCACCTGATGCTAAAGTTATATAAAGGGATGCAACAGGGACAAACATTGATGCAGAAATATTCAGTGAACTTGTTGGACAAGGCAATGTGGTGGTGACAGTTTTCTGTGATGAAGATAAGAAGGGAAGTCAGGTATATTGAAGCACTTTACACCCTACAGAATATTCCTTTATATTCCCATTCTATTCCTTTAGAGTTTTCTACATGTTCCTTGTATTCTACTTCTGAGATGTCTGATTCAACCTTAAACTCAAATGCATCAACTGTAATAGTAGATGAGGTCCCTATAGCAAGAGACAGAGAATTGTGGATGGTGCATTGTCTTCAGGTTTTAACAAAGCTTGATTTCTCTGGAGTTTCTTAACACATTTTTCACTCTGTCTCTAGAAAAGCTGTGTATCACCATGTTTTGCATTTTAATGCTTTTCTTTTTATTAGTTGATAGAAGATGTGCTAAGAGCCAAGTCTGGTGGTGAAGAAGTACTACAGGAGTACCAAACAACAGAAACCCTAAAAGATAGCACAAGAAGACAAATGGTTAACATACTGGTGACTCACATAATTGATAATCATGGGTATATTTTTATATTCTTTTTATTTGTGTCGAATAACTGCATGTCCACTGCACAAATTTAGATTACTAATTTAATAATCCTCTCTCAGGCTCCATCCCGCTAAAGCAATCCGAGAAGAGTATGCTTTTGGGATATTGACACTGTTTCCTTCCCTCAAGGATCCATATACCAAGAGAGGCTATGTAATAATCATTATTAAATAATAATTACATAATTACATAATTACTGCATAATAATAATTGCATGATATTTTCATGTCATACTTGCAAAGCTGTGTGCATGACATTCACATTTACATTTTCTGAGATTATTTACAGTATGAGCCAAGTATGACAATGTATTTCATTTTGTTCTTTATCTTTCAGGAACACTTCTATGATGCTGCAAGTAGCACAGGTTACATTTCTTGGTGTCTGAAGACAGTCTGAAGGAAGATTTGTAGAGAATCTGCACTCCCAACAAAAAGCTTTACAGACTTTTCTCCAGGAGGCCCAAATTTCCAAAGGATGGTTACTGTTGAAAGGCAGCTTGATGGGGATGCTTGCAAAAAGGCCATGTCTTTGCTTAACCATACCACAGACAATTCCCTGATTTTTCAGAAGATGAGAGAGACCTTTCAGAACCGTCAGAATCTTATTAATGACCCAGGCAGAAGCATTGATACCCTCTCCGCTTTCCCAAGATTCCTGGATAAAATAGGACTGTTAAATTTGTAATACTGTGTTTAGAATGGCTTGACATTTGAAATTATTTCTTGTGGTACTAGTTTAATGTCTTGTTTCTTAAAGGTGGACCGAGATGTCACTCTCCTATTCGATGATGACAGGTCCTCTAGGATGTTTCAAAAATGGGATCTGTTCTTCAAGCCAAGTGTCATAAAAGAGTTGCACCACTTGTTGCAGTCAGCAGAAAGTTTCCCAGGTAGTGATCTTGATGAGGCAACAAGTGAGTTGGATTTGTTTTGAAGAATTTTCTGTTACAGTTGCTTTATTTATCATTTTTATTACTAAGTGATTAAAATTAGGAAGCAACAGAAAATATGATTATTATTTTTTTACTAGATTTGTTTATTCAGTACATCTCTGACAGTTGAGATGATATTTTGGATAAATATGAAGAATACTGTTTAAAAATTTCACATTGTCTCTTTGTTCTTTCAACTTGTAAAAAATTAAATTTTAAATTTTCATTTAATTCTTGTGAATCTTTGTGCTCAGCTTACAACCACGAAATGGCCTCCCTGTTGTTGCTGATACATCTCCTTCCACCACATCTTGGAGGACCAAAGGCTCCTAAAATTAGTGCATGTGACGCGGTTGACAGACTTGTAGTCTTTCATAAGTTAATTGATATTGTGGGGATTATAATAATTTGTCATGTCCCTTTCTAAGTAGAGCTGGGCCATATGCCTTGGAATATTTTGACATCTTTACCTTGGTCATAATTAATACCCTTGTCAAGAACTCCTCATTTCACTTCCAAAGTAACCCCATTGGGAGTCTCCATGCTTACCAAATCAATTTTGAAGTGGGACCATATAGCTTTTATCCACTGTGTTTATTTTGTTTGAAGTGTGATGAGAAGTGTGTTGATGAACCTGGGGGCAGCCTGTATTCTTATTCATCAAGTGAGTAAGCTACTATAGAATGAAAAACAAAAATCACCTTTATCAGGGTTTTCCAAATGAGGCTGAGGTGGTATTATCCTGATCATGAGCATGTGTGTATGTGGAAGTACACTGTGCCTTCAACTGGCTGAAGCAAACACTTTTTACAAACAACTTAGTTTAGGAGTTCTGAGTTCTAAAAATTGTAAATTTCTTCAGTTATACAATTATCACATATATAAACACATGAAACAGTATTTGCAAGTGGAAAACCATTCAAGCTCAAGGGCGGATTTCTGCTCTGCATGCCCAAACGTGGACTCGAGAGCACAGAGCTGTGACGAGTACTCATCAAATGCATTAACCAAATACACTGACTTGAGCGCAATTACATCAATAAGGAATAGAAAATCACTTTTGGTTAATTGCCAACTTCAACTTCTAAGCCACATGTATAAATGAGTATTAAAAATTTAATGAAATTGTCTTCATATGCACTGACATCTGGCCAGTGAGGTGTTTGAATAATGACTTTAAATATAGTTTTGTCCATGGCTGCACATTATTCTTGTCTAATGTTCCGTTTCCTTGTCTCAACCCTAGCCATGCTGCAGTTTGGAGGTGCATGTGCACAGCCAGCACGGTCGGCAGCCATACCTCCTCGCTGTTGGGCGTCAGAAGAGCAAGATTGATAGCTTCTACATGGATAAGCACCTCGTCCTGTGCCAGGCAAACCGCTTCCTTGGGGTATTTGATGAACTTTTCAAAGCACGTTTTGTGTTTAATTTGTCTTATGATGCTGCATTAGTGAATTTTTATACATTCCTGCAGACAACAGTATATAACATTGATGTGGGGAAGATGAAGGAGTCACCCAGAGTTAGGGAATTGAGAGCCAGACTGCTTAACCAGCCAGTAGAGTTTTCACTCTGTGAATAAGATTCTAAAATGATGCTGACCTGTTTCATGTGACAGAAACTGTATCCCAGCAGTCAGCAGTTGATTACACATTTAAGAGTTGCACATTGTTACTATCCTGGACCCAAGTTCAAATTGTTTTGTGCTCAGCAAGGGTGTAAGCGTCAGTTCCTAACCTTTGCAGGATTTCGCAAGCACATTAATAATGTTCATAGCAATGTTCAGCAAATTCCTCAAACTTCAAAAAATCAATGAAACTTTTCTAGTGCTTCTTCTGAGAGCATTGATTCAGGAGTTAAAGATCCAAACAAAGAAATGTGGGCATCCATTGTGGCCAAATTACAGGGTAGTGGAATTTCTAACATGTTGGTGTCCTCAATTGTAGGAGATTTGGAGAAACTAACATGTGAGCTCTGCTCACAAGCAAAGCTATTTCTTCTATACCTATTAATGACCCCAACATATCTGAGATAAATTAATCTTTTGAAAAATTAGAAAACCCATTTACAAATCTGAATATTGAATGGAAACTAATTAAATACTTCAACCTAAAATGGGGAGTTGTCGAGCCAGTTGAAATAACATTGGGAGTGAGATAAGACAACAGGCGAAATCAGACATCTGGTACTTACGAGTACCACATTAAGTACCAGTAAAGGATACTTTTATATATGTACCAGTTTTAGAAACATTGAAGTTCATGTGCAGAAATCCAGAAATTTGTGCTTTCCTAAGAGAAGAGTGTAAACCAGAGCCTGACACTTAACAATGATTTTTTTGATGGAAGTTATTTTAAATTCCACCCTTTATTTAGTACAAAAAGACATACCTCCCAAATTCAAGCGTACTACGATGATTTTGAAACTGCCAATCACCTGGGCTCCAAACGTGGCATTCATAAAACTGGCTGTCTTTATTTTGTTTTAAGAAACTTGCCCCCAAAATTTAATTCGGTTTTGATGAGCATTCATTTGGTATTGGTTTTTCATGCACAAGATTTGCACAAGTTTGGTTTTGATGTTAAACTGGAACCATTGATAAATGATTTGAAAATACTGGAAAACCAAGGGCTGAGCCTTCCATTTTCTGATGAGCAGATATATGGTACAATCTCACTGGAGATAATCTAGAAATGCACACAATTCTCAGTTTTATTGAGTCATTCAGTAGCCATCATTTCTGTCACTTTTGTTTGATTGAGAAGAATGATTCTCAAACAGTATACAGTGAGGATGACACTAAGGTGATCCTTCATGGAAAAAACATATTTGAAATGCATTGCAAGTCTCTAAATGAAAACCCACGATTAGTGTCACTATATGGTTTGAAAAAAAATTCAGTACTTAATTCACTGAATTATTTCAATGTTTGGAACAACTATTCATTTGATATAATGCATGATCTCCTAGAAGGTGTGGCTCAATATGAAATCAAATTGCTTTTTGCATATCTTACAGAACACTTTATTTCAGAACAGGACTTGTTCTCCAGAATTTATGATTATGATTATGGATTTTTAGAACGAACAAAACCATCCCACAAAGACAATTTTGGATACCGCTGGCAATGGCATTGGTTTGAATTCTGTTCAGACATTGTGTCTTGTGAAAAACATCCCACTGTTGTTTGGTGACATCATTAATGCAGGGAACAAAAACTGGAATTTGTTACTGTTGTTACTTCAAATATTGAACAAAGTTTCTTGACCTTCTCTCACTCTGGGTATGACAATATATTTAAAGCATTTGATTGTTGACCACCACAAGCAATTTAAGGACTTGTATCCATATAGAAACCTATTTACCAAGCATTATTTTATGGTCCACTACCCATCTTCTATAAGGAACAATAGTCCCTTAATATATTTGTGGTCTATGAGGTTTGAAGCCAAACAATAGGTGTTTAAAGATTATTTTAAAACTTTCAAAGACATTACAAAATCACTGGCTAAAAAGCATCAGATGGCCATTGCCTATCACTGGGAAACCTTCAACCGCAAACAAAACGATTATTGGCCAATGAAATCTTTTTCTCTCAGAGATGAGAATGTAGTCATCAATGTGGTCATCAATGAAATGCTTGAAATGATCTTGTCAAAAGATGTTTTCTCAACTAGATGGGTTAAAGTTGATGGTGTAGAATATAAACATGAACTTGTTGTTTGCAGTGCAGTTGATGAAGGCATACCAGTGTTTTCTCAAATAAGTGAAATACTTTTGATTGATCACATTTTCTTCTTGACAAAGAAGCTATTCACAGAGAAGTTTGATGATTGTCATCATGCATTCGTAGTATTATGAAGTGAGAAATTTTGTCTAATAAAAATGTTTGAGCTTAAAATTCATAAACCATTTGATATTCAAAGTTCATACAATGTTTAGATGAAAGATTGTACATTATACCTTCATTCACAATGTTTTAATCAAATTGTATGAATAAAAAGGCAAAAGTAAATGTTATTTTTGAAAATGATTTTGTTTTGTTGAAATTAATTGTTATTACAACATTTTTTTCAGTCTAGATAACTTGACACTTTAGAGAGTGAAACTAACAATTAAATTAGTAAACAAAATTAACTCTGAGCATTGCTGTTTGTCTAATCCCTTAATGTTACTTCAACTAAGTTTTGTGAGTTAAAGAAGGAACTCTGACATAGTGTTAAATATTTAACACTTTTGAATGTGTTAAACTCTTTCAGGGCTGATGTCAACGTTTGTCAAAATTCAGGATTAGAGGACAGTAATCAGCTGTAAACTGCAACAAAACTCACCCTTACATTTTAGTTTGACTCTCTTTGCTAGAGATAAAGTTACATAGCTTTGTTGATTTAACCTCGATTCCCTATGTGTACATGAGTGACGAAGACCAAACAACCTCTAAAATGGCACCGACATCCGTTGAGAGACCAAAGCGAATGTGGAAAGCAAAATACTCCATAGACGTTTTATGTAATTTTGTTGAATAGGACTCTGATTTGTCAGACTCCGAGTTTGATGCAAGTGATCTGGAAATGGATATCAGAAATGAAAGTGAGGTACTAGCATCATCTGATTGGTCCCCAGTTGATCGTGGCAATGCATTCCTGCTGGCCATCGAGGTGCTCCCATGTAGCCACTGCCGCCAGAGACGCTGAACGTGCGCCAACAGCAGCCACAGCACATACATAGCAACAGATGTTTTATGTTGAAGTATGTGTGAAACCATTGCTTTGTATGCTTTTCAGAAAACAAAAGTTTTTTGGAAAACATATACAGCCCTCAAAGAGTTAATTTAAGTGTGGAGAGTGTGGAGCTATATAAACCCAGAAAAAGTGTTGAAATCAATTCTGTGGGAGTTAATTCAGCACTGGACTTTTTGTTGTGAAAGGCCATGCAGAAATGGAGAGAACATACATACTCCACATATATGGTACCTGAGCTGGGATTAGAACCCTATATTCTAGAACTGTAGGCCATTAGCATAAACAACAACAACAATGAAGATCTTGTACAGTGCAAAATCATACAAGGAATGCATCAATGGCCTTTAACAGGTCTTGTTTTCTGACAGCCCTTCAGCTTTGACTACCTAAGAAGACAAGAAAAAACTCCCCCCCAAAAAAAAGGAAGAATCTTAGGAAAGGAATTAACCAGTGCATCACTGTGCTACGGTGCAGTTTATCACATTACTCACATTTTCATTATATAATTAGTCCAATTAACTATAAAACAAACACAGGCATTTCTTCTACTCCCTCTCTTCTACTGATTAAATAAAGTTCACTGTTTCCTGTTGTCTCCTAATAGAAGTTTTTGGCATATAAATATGTTTCCTTAAGTTAAATTCACTCTATTCACCTGAATGTTTATTTTAAAATGTCGATTGCCTTAGTCCTCTATTTTCTGAAATTATTCTCATTGTTTCATCCCATCCTCTTATATCTAGCATAGTTTAATATATATAAAAGTTATATAAGATAAAATCAATATATATATAAACATGCAAAAAGCATACAGGCCTGTAAATAGTAGCATATTAATTATTAATTATTGATTTTTTTACTGCTTGTTATTGCTTCTTTTGCCATAAAACAAACTGGAGGAGAAAATAGATAATAAATAAATAAATAAATAAATAAATAAATGTAAAACAAACTAAGGAAACAGTGACAAACCTAAAAAAAATCATGGAGTCTTACACCACAGGGTTTTCAGGCTGAGGTAAATAAGTAGCCCATGCTTCCTTACATATTATTAATTATTGCAGATATTCTACCTCTGTTAAAATTAATTTCTAAGCAAATAATCAAGCCAAGTAAAATGGCACTATGAAATAGTGAGTGCCATGACATAGAAGATTTTTTCAGAGAGAGGTATAAGGAGAAATGCCATCTGTTTGTTTTGATTACCATACTGCCCAGATGGAAATCACAAATAATGTAACACTTTCAAACATTCATTAATGGTACACGAAGCAAAATTAAATCTCTTGCTAAATAAAATTTAAGTGTGTTGGTGTGTGCATTTAATGCAGCTCTTTAACTACTACTACTTCATCATCAAGCCCTTCCGTGAGAATCCTAAATCCAAAGAGGACTGTTTCATTTATGTTAGGTAGAATGTCCAGAGGGGACTGGGCGGTCTCATGGTCTGGAATCCCTACAGATTTTATTTTTTCTCCAGCCGTCTGGAGTTTTTTTGTTTTTTCTGTCCCCCTTGGCCATTGAACCTTACTCTTATTCGATGTTAATTAATGTTGATTTATTTTGTTTTATAATTGTGTCTTTCATTTTTCTATTCTTTAATATGTAAAGCACTTTGAGCTACTGTTTGTATGAAAATGTGCTATATAAATAAATGTTGTTGTTGTTGTTGTACTAGAGCCTATGCTCGTGTCCAGCTGTTCAATGTGCCAAATACTGTCATGAAGTAAAGGACACTGCTTTGATCAGATTCATGTCTTTTCTGAGAAATTTAGCTTTGTCAAAGAACTACAGACCACAAAACAATATTCTGTACTCGCGAGTCACTGTGTGACAAATGATAAGCAAAGAAGTAACAGAAATATGTTTGATACTCAGTTATTCATTTATATAGTAGGACACTGATGAAAAGATTGAATTGATTTACATAAGACTCATTTTAAAGAAAATGTTGACAATGATCTCAGTCATTATGTTTATGCAGAATATTTTCATTGTTTGGCTTTATCCACATATTCAGATTTTTGAAGTTTTGCCTTTATTTGATTTTTTTCTGATTTTTAAATTACTGTATATAAGCCATGTCAAATTATAAAGATAAGCAATTCATGCTAAGCATCTAATTTAAAATATCATGTAAAGGAATGTGCCTCTGCTAGTTTGAGTTGCTCTCTGATATTGGTTTAGTAAATAGTGATAGCTGACCATCTCAGAAATTAGGCATGTGCATTTTGTTAATTCAAATTAATTATAGTAAATCTAAAGACTAAGCATATGGCTATGATCTTGATAATGGAATAGGGTATCTATAATGATTAGATGCATTTATTTAAGTTTTGCATGTTTTTTGCACTGGCCCTAGTGTGTGGTGTGTATTCCCCATGAGATGTAATGACGCTCTTTCCAGGGATTGCTCCTGCCTTGTGCTCTATGCTTACTGAGAATGGCTCCATCTTCTTCACAACCCTAACTAACCAGGATAAAGTGGGTACAGAAAATAGATGGAGAAATAGATGGATGGAACAATGTTTTTCTCATCTTTTTTGATATCTTCTCTCATTTAGGGGATTTTTTGAGTCCTTAAATTTGTATTGAACATTATTCTTACTTGTGCAATTGTTAAATATTTAATACTAGGGTGCACCACTGAGCCCCAAACCCCAGATATACAGCAACTTCCACAAACACTGATTTAGGGTAAAATAAAGTGTTTTATTAAACAACCAGTAATGGCACAGTGAATACACTTGACTTCCTAGTTTTCATCCTCTTTCTCTGTACGTTTAGCATTCGTTTGCTCAGAAGTAGTATAATGTCAGGCGGCTTCTGTCAAAATTTAATCCGAGTTTGATTGATGAGATTAAACCACGCCCCCTTTTAATCGAAGACCGGAAGTCCCCCCCACCACCATCTGTTGTTAGTTGACCTTGGATGACCTTTCAGGAAGTCCCTCCCCACCACCGGTTGTTTTGTTGACCTTGGATGACCTTGATCCGGGCCCCTGTTGATTAATGACAGGAAGTCCCCACCCCCAACCACCGGTTGTTTGTTGACCTTTAGCCCAGCCATCTGTTTTCCCCAGGAAACTGTCAAGGGCAATTTGATGGATGCCCCCACCCTCCTTGAACCCCCACCACCCGCCCCTGCTTGGCCACCTGCATTGCCCATCTCACTAGGGCAAGTTCAGACATGCCCAAGGGCTGCCTAGGCCCCCCCCCCCTTGAACCCATCACCAACCCCACCACTTCCCAGCCCCCACCCCGCTTCCAAAGACAGGTTCAGGCATGCTGCAGCCGGTCCCTGGACAAGTTCAGGCATGTTCCTATCCATACCCAGACTGAATGGCCTGCCTAAGCCTCACTGCAGCACATGATGTCTGGTCCCCTTCTTCCTGGGACATACACACACAGGCTCCGTTCGGACCGATCTAACTTGTCGCCGTTCCTGCCAATATTGCTTTAGGTAAGAATCCCTGTATCTATGTAACAATTATTTTAAAAATATCTATCTATCTAATCGTTGCTATATCATTTGTAAACTCCCTTGTATTTTATCTAAGACAAAACAGCCTTTTCCTTCCCATCTCCGTGAAAATCCTTTCACAGACAGGCTCTGAGTTTAAAAGCATTCAGCAGCGCACAGAAAGACAAGCAGTCTAGCTTTTAGCAGCCCCGCAGGCGTGTGCTTGTAGTTCAAAGCACGTTGAAATACAAGCTGCCCGGCACCCTCTGCGCAGCCTGGCTTTTAGCAGTCCCTGCGCGCATCCGCGAGCTGGTCATTCCCAAAGCACACAGAAAGGATCTTTCTCTCTGTTCACACTGAGTCCGGAGCGCAGCTAGAGCCGTCAGTGCATGCCATATGGGTGGAGCTGTGTGTAAGTTCACCTCCTCCCCTGACAGCTCCGCTGATTCAGTCCAGGAGCGCAGGCTTGTCAACAGCTGAGCGTAAGCCCCCGTTCTTCCATCCCCATGCGCTTAGCACGCAGCTACTTTTTCTCCCAAAGACGGATGGATGTTGAAAAGTTAAAGGCTTTCATGATAACGTGTAAAACACGTGATAACTAGTTCGCTAAGTCCTTTAAAAATAACACAGTTAAATAAGATGCAGCAGTTCCCTTGTAAAGCACCTTGGAGACGTCTAAATGCTAAATGAATTAATATATTTATAATTTGTATTTAAATCGATCTAAAACAACCCTTTTTCTACCCCTGTTAATCCTCCCCCATGAAGAAATCTGGATAGTTTTTTCTAAAAGTTTGAATGGCTTAATCAGAGCGGATATCTCGGGCTGTGGTCTTTGGGGAATCGGTGGCACTTCCGCAGTTAGGCTGGCTCAGGACGTTGATGACCTTTAACCTCGGAGCAAAACAGAATGCGTCTGTTTAATCAAATTTATGAGTTACAACGGAATCTATTAATCAAATTCCGGATAACCATTAACTTTGTGACCGGATCAAAATTTTTGCAAAGGTGAAAAGGTCTTGCGGAGATACGTACAGATGTTTAAACAAATCTATTAGGCGAATTCCGGATAACCATTAACTTTGTGACCGGATCAAAATTTTTGCAAAGGTGAAAAGGTCTTGCGGAGATACGTACAGATGTTTAAACAAATCTATTAGGCGAATTCCGGACCACACTGGACAAAGGGCATTATACGGATGTCCGATTTAAATGATTGGGGCACATTGTAAAACACCCCGCTTCTTGGATCTATAAATAAGCGCGTCGGACCCCAAGCCCCATACATCTACGCTTGTTCAGAACTGCAAAGATGAATCGCTCCCAATACGGTTTGTCAGCACGAATTTATTAGAATAATGTATTGTAATTTTAATGACTGCATCTAAATGAAATCTAATTATTCTTGATACAGACCAAACTGCAACAATCGTCACAACCGAGCACCCAGGTAAGACTATTTATGATTTTATTAGCGTTAAATGAAAATGTTTTAAAACTGAGGTGTGAATTCTTATATTTTTCCTTAGAGCTGTTCATACCGTCGATTCGCAAAATGGTAAAACCTTTTTAATATATCTTGTTTAATACGCGCATGGCTTGCATATCAGTATTTAGGCTGCGCGTATATCGGCAGGACCGGGGTTGGGCTAGGTGATCGGTAGCTCGCGTGCATGTATAAGCGCTTACGTGTTTGTCAATATAAAACTGTTTATAACATGTTTCTTCTGGGTTGATCCGCTCATGAAATGGGCTGAGGAGTCTATAAACGTATCTTAACTAACCGCATGAACGAAGTGCGTGAGTGAATATTTGAGTATAATTACTGGGTTGTAATGGAAAATGTCTTGGAATACAATAAAGTTATTTCAAAACGTGCGGTTGATTCATTTATTTTCTTTTCTTTAGAATTATTTATACAGATAGAGTCGCCAATCGATTTTAATCAACCAGGTGAGATTTTTTATTAAAATACTAAAATGTTTACATCGTTTCTATGTGCTTACGTGTGCGCACGCGCACTCTGGTGTGTGCACCGTCGTGCATGTGCGCAGGCGTGCATGTAATTACTAGCGTTGAAGCCCCGAGCGTTGCTAAAATGAAATGTAAGACGTACTAAGGTGCTTTAGACGTATCAAAAGTATTGTTGAATCATCGGGTAAATGAATATTATAACGTGTTTCTGTATTTATGAGATTATATTTTATTACCTTGAGACCCGATTATTTTGAAAATGATTTACCCAATTTAGTTTAGGGATTGCTCATGCAGGTTGTTAAAGCCTATCGGGTTGAATAGGGGTGATGCATATTAAAACGTTGTGTGATAATTAACCGTTTGAGGGGCGTGTGTGGTGTGGGTGTGTGGGTGTGTGCGTGTGCGTGCATGCATGCGTGCGTAAGCATGTGTAGAGCAGCTTGTGTATGTATGTGGGTTTCTGGATTGGTGCTTGGTCATTTGGTTCAGCTGCTGCAAGAGCACGTGTAGAGCAGCTTGTGTATGTATGTGGGTGTCTGGATTGGTGCTTGGTCATTTGGTTCAGCTGCTGCAAGAGCAGGGATTGGGAAATGTTATTTTAAATAGGGGTGTATTTTGTTTTGTAGACGAAAATTCTGTACAAAACCAAACAGATTCTCAAAGGGATTACGCTGATTTGTACAGTCACGGTAAGTGGCCTTTTCAATTTATGGATGAAACTTTGGGGATCACACTTATCTGCAGATTTTGTGTAAAGAGTCCTTTAACTGAGAAGGTTATAATTTTATTTTCAGATTCAACTTTCCCGGGTGTTTTAACACAATTGCTGCAAGGTTCAGACAATCTAGAAGTCTACAAAAACTGGGAGGATCCACAACCAACCACAACTTCTCAGAGCATCAGGGGGTATTCTCCAACAGCCTCTCAGAGCAGCCGAGGGCAGCCTCGAGCATCAGGGGTATTCTCCAGCAGCCTCTCAGAGCAGCCGAGGGCATTCTCCGCACCCAGCCAGAGCAGCCGTGGGTATTCTCCAGCAGCCTCTCAGAGCAGCCGAGGGCATTCTCCGACACCCAGCCAGAGCAGCCGTGGGTATTCTACGCAATCGTCGGCGTCTTCTAATTCTAGACGCCGTTCATCCCCAGGTGGGGAACTTTACCGACATCGCCTCACTCTGAGCGAGGATCTCGGCGAAGAAGTCGTTATTCACCCCGATATTCCCATCAGCCTGACCACGACCGGAGACATCGCGAAAGACTGGTGCTGTTGGGTGACGTTCTTCGCTGGGCATTTGAACAATTTATAGAATTAGAGTCTCCTGGGTACAATTCCGCACCCGACATGAGTTTACATTTGCTGCATCTGTATACTTTTTCCAAGGTTCTACCCAGAAATTAAAGAATAGGTTTTATATTTACTTTTTTTTCTTTCAATAAGAATAACATTGAATGCAAATTTTTATTTTCTGTGCTTATAACTGTAACCTTTGCTTAAATTTAGGTCATGCCTGAAAACGGGTCTAGCGCTAGCAGCAAAGAACGCGACAGCAGTGACAGCAGCAACGACAGTGGAACAGACAGCTTCCGTGAACATCCTGTAGGGCGCAAAGGTAGGAAAAGGCCGTCCAGTGAAAACCTGAGACTATTAAAAGAGATGTCTGATAACCTTGAATATTCTATAAAACCCCTAAAATACCTACCCTCCGCGATCACCTGAAATTGTTCATTCACCAACCCCAGTGACACATCCTATTGACAATTTTGATCTCATTGATACATCGCTCCAGGTTCTAAATTCTGATGAAATAGCCGTAGTTAACGCTCTGTTGGAGCTTTTGAAGAATACCTCTTCTCAGGACAGAACGTCATCAGGCCCTTCACAACAACCAATTGCCCTAAACATGTATGTAGAATCCCCACAGCCTTCTACCTCAGGAATCTCGGGACCTAGTAAGGCCAGTCTTCAACACCCACCTGTTGACGACTTAAAAGAGCCGGATACTTCCTCCCCACATCCTCAGACAGGATCAGGAGTGACTAATTCGTCCGGGGTAAACTTGAGTCTCGAAACCAACTCTCCACAGCCATCTACCTCGCATACGGTGAATCCATCGTCTCCAGAGCCGCCAGTAAGTTCCCCACAACCCTCTACACGCACACGGTGAATCCGTCAGTAATTTCCCCACAACCCTCTACCTCTCGATTAAATAATTTGTCTATAACGGATCGTCCAAAATTTAACAATATCGAGATTAGACACCGCTTCAATTTTTCAGAGGCCTACACACTTGATTCATTCGCAAGTTTTTAATCATATACACGAGACCCTTCAGCAAATATTAGACAGTTTTACGAACACTTTGAATCCTATGGATCTAGTTCAGTTAGAATTACGTGCCGAATCTCTCAACCCCAGTGTTTTCTCCCTAACCCCAGCTGGCCTGCTTTCTGTTGAAGACTTTTTTAATCAAATTGAATTACTTCTCCAGAGTCACGCTACTATTTTAGCCGATTCCAGTCTGACGTTAATCGTTCAGGTGGTCAGGGTTCCATCTGGTGGCGGCGGGCTAGGCGTAAAGCCTGTTCCCTATTCAACGATGTAATCCTTCAAAAGAAACGGAAGCACCTATGGAACTCCTTTAACCGGGATGATCAGTGCTGTTTTGCCAGGGGTTTGCTGGCTGTATTAAACGATAAGTTCAGAAACAATCAGAAATTGTGTGAACAAGAGGCCCGCCGTCTGCACGCTGGGGTCGGTTTATCAACGGATCAGAAAGTAACGTTTTCAGATGTCGAAAAATTTGAGAGGCTACTAGGAATTAAAATCATCGTCTGGTACAGGGAACCGAACACCGCATCTATTAAAATTTGAAGCAACCCAGGTTAGAAAAACAAAGACTGCGTTCCTGTTTTTGCACCAGGATCATTATTACGGTATTTTGAATCTAAAAGGTTTTCTGGGGTTTTCCTACGTCTGCGATTTCTGTTACACGGGATATTCTATACCGTCACGGCATCGCTGCGAACAGCACTGTGATGTCTGTTTATCTACAAACTGTCTATTAGTTGACGAGGAGGCTTTACGATGTCCCGATTGTCGTCGTTTCTGTCGATCAGGGGTTTGCTTCGAAATCCACAAAACCCCGAAATGGAATGAAAAGACGCGTCGGTCTGAAAGTATATGCGACGCCCTTAAAGTCTGTGTTCTCTGTTACGAGAGATACAGCTTGAAAGCCGGTTCAAAACCTCACAAGTGTCGACCCAAACACTGTCGCGTTTGTAGAGCAGTCGTAAAAGAGTCGGATGAAAACCATCAGTGTTTTATTCAAAGCTTACCGCAAAGACCAAACCATGAAAAATACGTGTTCTACGATTTTGAGTGCCGTCAAGATGCTGGTACACACATCCCCAATTACATCCACTGCATGCATTGGAACGGTCGATCATGGAGATGGGCCGGCGAGGACTGCGTAGCAAAATTCTTTCACAGATATCGATGTCCGAAATACAAAGATTACACGTTCATAGCTCACAATTCTAAGGGGTATGACGGATATTTCCTCATGAAATATCTCATCGAAAGCGGCAAACTCCATTTGTTACATCTCAGGGTTGTAAATTAATGTGCTTTATAGAAGAAGATTACAACTTGAGATTTATCGACTCGTTGAACTTCTTACCTATGAAATTGAGCAGTATGCCCAAAGCCCTGGGATTCCAGGCTCAAAAAGGGTACTTTCCCCATTTCTTTAATACCGCTGAAAATCAAAATTACATCGGCCCATACCCTGAGCCTAAATATTACGGCATTCAACACATGATGAGCCAGGAAAGAGAGGAGTTTTTGTCTTGGTACGACTCTATTAAAAGCGGAACCTTCAACTTTAGACAAGAAATGGCGTACTATTGTCAAACGACGTGGTTATTTTGAGAACTGCCTGTATGAAATTTAGAGATGAATTGATCGGGATCGGTAATATTGATCCTTTTCAGTGTATGACCCTAGCTTCTCTCTGTATGTCCATGTACGACAAAACTGCATGCCTGATAATGCAATTGGAATCATTCCTACTGACCATTACAAAAGCACTCACAAAGCTTATTCTAATGCTTCTATTCAGTGGCTAATGTTTCTTTCCGAGAAGGAAAAAATAAACATTCGACATGCTCGGAATCACGGTGAAGTCAAGATGGGGTCCTTTTATCTAGATGGTTACGCCGAAGTTCAGGGTGTCCCGACGGCCTTTGAGTTTGCTGGCTGCTTTTATCACGGATGTCCAGAGTGCTACGATGCGCAAGCCAAACACCCTCTTACGGGGACGTCTTATGCAGAATTGTTTAAAACGCTTTACGATAAACTCATTAAATTGCGGGAAAACTTTAATCTGACGGTGAAAGTGCTTTGGGAACACGCTTGGGAGCGCATGAAAAAAGAGGACGCGGAGCTTCAAGATTTCTTAAGACGCTTTGAGTTTCCTGAACCTATCAATCCCCGTGATGCCCTTTATGGAGGGCGCACCAACGCGATCAAATTATACCATAAAGTCCAAGGTGACGAGCAAATGCAATATTACGATTTTACAAGTCTGTACCCCTACGTCAACAAAACAAAAACCTACCCGATCGGCCATCCGACCTTTATTTTTGAGGAGTTTGGCGATCTTAAGCAATACTTCGGGCTCATTAAAATCACCATGCTCCCCACGCAATTTGTATTTTCCGGTCCTCCCTTTAAGAATTTGCAATAAATTGATGTTCGTTTGTGCCGTCGGTGTGCAGAAACCCAGACAACCACCGGCCTTTGCCATCACAATGATCGGGAAAGGTCTTTAACAGGAACCTGGTGCAGCGTCGAAATACTCAAGGCCTTAGATAAAGGGTACAAAGTTTTAAAATTCATGAGATATGGCACTACGAGCAGAGTACCGCAGATTTATTTTCCGAGTACATCAAAATTCATCTGAAAGGCAAACAGGAGGCCTCTGGATGGCCATCTTGGCCGTGGACGAAGCGTCCCGGCGGCGCTATGTTGACGACTATTTCTTAAAAGAAGGCGTCTTATTGGAGCGTGAAAACATAGCCTCCAACCCCGCCAAGAGACAAATTTCCAAGTTATTTCTGAATTCTCTTTGGGGAAAATTCGGTCAGAAGCCTAACCAACTGACCACGACGTTTGTTAAACACACCCAAGAATTCTTTGATTACCTGTTCTCAGACATGTATCAGGTCTCCTATTTTGGCTTTGTCAGCGAAATCGCTCAGGTGCAGTGGAGGTATGCGGATGACCGATACGTAGTACCCGGCCCTGTCAATGTGGTGATCGCCGCTTTCCCCACGCCTATGCCCGTCTAGAATTGTATGAATTGCTGGATCGTTTAGGACCGAGGATTCTGTATCATGATACAGATTCCATTATCTTCACAGCATCGCCCGGACAGTACACACCGCCACCGGCGACTATTTAGGCGAACTCACCAGCGAACTAGATCCTGATGACTACATTGAAGAATTTGTTTCTGGAGGTCCAAAACGCGCTGCGTACAAAACGTTCAAAGGCAAGGTCTGCATGAAAGTAAAGGGTATTACTCTCAATCACCAAACGGCTCAAGAGGTAAACCTATATTCGTTAATGGATCTAGTGCATAGTTTTGTAGAAAACGATCTCACAAAAGAAATAACCGTTCATGGTACGCAGATTCATAGGAACAAAAAGACCCTGACGTTGCAAAATCGCCCACTCAGAAAGAGATTCAGAGTGGTGTACAACAAAAGGGTTCTCTTGCCTGATTACACATCTCTACCCTATGGATACTAAAGAGGGCTTTGATGTAAGACTTCAACACCCGTTCTCAAAAATAGTCTCGGGACCCTCCTGTTCGGGCAAATCGCATTATGTGAAAAAGCTTTTGGAACACACAGACCATGTGCTTTCTCGCCCTGACAATATAGTCTGGTTTTATAGTTGTTGGCAGCCTCTGTACGACGAACTATTAGCCAGATTTCCCAAAATCAAATTTTTGGAGGGATTACCCGCTTCCTTAAACGACGATGAACTACTACCGCCTGATCGAGTTAACTTGGTGATCGTCGACGATTTGATGGAACAGGCGAGCCATAGCCAAGAGATAGAGAGGGCCTTCACAAAATATACTCATCACAGGAATTTGTCCATCATTTACTTGGTCCAAAATTTATTTTTTCAAGGCAAGAAAAGTAGAACGATAAATCTGAATGCCAATTACATCACCCTTTTCAAAAACCCGAGAGATAAGCTGCAAATCACTAATTTAGCGCGTCAAATGTACCCCGGTAGGGTGAAATTTTTCTTGGAGGCCTTTGAGGACGCTACGCGACAACCTTACGGTTATCTGTTGGTGGATCTGAAAGCCCAGACGCCTGACGAATTTCGTTTACGTACCGGTATGTTTCCCCCCGGCTGGCCTGTGGCGTACGTCGTGAAAAGATAAAGAGGCGATTTTCCGGTATTTGAAAACAGACGGCATGTCGTGCAGAATAAAAAGAAATCTCCCTTTGCTCAAGACCCTGCACAGGGTCTCCTGTCGCCGAAGAAAAGCGATGCTGAGCGAGGCTCCTGACGATTTCATTTATGCTCTGGCCGAAATAGCTCTCAATACTTTAAAAGGCCATGTCCCCCTGACTTCTAGGCAGTTCAAGTTGCTGAAGAAGCATCGTTGCGCCGTTAAAAAACTCAGCGATAAAAAACTGCCCGTTAAAAAGAAAAAAGCCCTTTTAAATCAGAAAGGAGGTTTTCTCGGGCCCTGCTAAGCGTGGCCATTCCTTTTATTACTAGTTTAATAGCTTCGAGTATAAATATGGAATATACGCGTAAGATGTATCTGGTCCCTCAACAACAAATGGCTCAGTGGCATCAGAAACCCCAGACTTCCAACGACATTTTAAGCGCTACGGAAAGCGAACTGGATAAACAGATGAAACACATACTTGAACGCGATGATTTGAGCGTCGATGCAAAAGTAAATCTTTATACGGCCGTCTTGCAAAGATACCTTACCTTTGTGAAAAAAGCGGATAAAGAAACCGGTTCTCTGACATTATTGATGCCTGTCGAGAACCAGGAGGTGCCGCCAGAGGCACTCAAAGATGCACCTAGTACCCCAGAAGAACGGGTGTACGACGAGATTTTAAAAGTGCTCGGATAAATCAAAGAAATATACTGAAATAATTTTACAGAAAATGACGCATCACCCTAATACAACCTATTGGAATGGCTTGGGAGAGTTTGTGTTTCGTGGAGACCGTTACCGGAACGAATATGGTTGATCTAATGCGGAACTTAACAGCCCGTCATAACATACCATCCTATCGGAGACCTAGGGGTTGGAAAGAATTTATTAAGGCCCTGGCCGCTTGAACATTCCGACCTCGGCCGTACCAAACATGGACACTAGAGAACTTCTAGAGAGTTTCAAACCAACCTCCCCAGACGGAGCTTCTGCTGTCTCTGCTGCCTCTGCTGCCGCGCCTGCTACCGATACACCTGTTGGCAGGAAAACCAGATCTCAAAAAGAATGAATGGATTCCTTATTGAAATGTAATTATATTTTTTGTTTAATAAAATATTATTTTTTTACACAGTTTGCCTATTCTTTATTAAGATAATTACAGGGTCCAGAACTTTGCATGCAGGGTTGATCCTGAAAGCTTCTTAAAGTGTTCTTAGACAAGGTGTTGACAAAATTTTGAACCATATCATCGTTCTTGGTGACTTCATTAAAATACAGGTTCATGACCTCTTGATAAGAGCGTCCTTTTCCTCTATGGTGCAGGAAAAAAATACAGTGTTGTCCGCAGACGGTGGAAAACCAGTTTTGAAGCTGCGGGTATGGTGAATAATTTCTTTACAGTTTCTGTTTAAAACTGTATATTTCCTCAGGAAAATAGATAAAGTCTGGTGGAGCTCCATAGGAATCAAAAAATTCTCCAATTCCGTCTTCTCTGAGATGTATCGCCAACCAGTGTTCTCCGGGTTGTTTTTGACGGTGAGTATTGACGATGATCATGGTCGGAGCTCCGTAAGTATCTTTTAGGCAGTTCGTCAAGCCAACACTCCGTAAAACAGATTTTCTGTGTACGGATTACTGGACATGAGTTTGTTGATCTGCAGGGTATTCATGCTTTTTAGTAATCATAAAGTATATTTCTTCTCTGGTTTATTTCAATAATGTTGTCAAAGACCGCGTACACTATTAGATTCACAGTATGGGGTAGGGGCTGCCGAAAGCGGATTTCAAATCTCATGTTCCCTGTTTTCATCAATGAGAAATGGTCCCCGCATTCTTGATCTGGCGTCAAATCAAAGGCAAACAGGGTGTAACCTTTAGAGAATTCAGAACGGCTGATGGCTAGAGGCTGGTCTTTCAAGTGTTTTCCGTGGCCAACACCAGGTTGTAATATTCTCGGCGGTGGTGTCATTAGCAAAATTGGGCTGAAATGGTTTGGCGGGAATCTGTTCTCCGTCCAAATACAAGGCCAGGAATTCCACATGGTTATGTTTGAAATTGAAGGGGTTTCTGGCGTAATCCCCGGAAAAGGCGTCATTATCCACCATGCCTAGGACCACGTACTTGGGTAATTGTCCCAAGAACAAATTCTCCTGATTGCTCACCCGAATCCCGGCCGGTAAACTGAGAACTTTCATATTCACTCTTTCCAAGGGGTACTTGGCGTTGGCGTTTGTGAGTGCGTGTCGTGCCCCAATTTCACCGCCGCTGAAACTTTAACTTTCTTGACAAAAGAGAGGCGGCTAAAATGTTTACTTTGTAACGCTTCGGCATCTCCGGACATCAGACAGAATTCATTTTTGCTACGCACCATTTTTATTCTGACGTCCACTCCGTTTAGAATTAATTTTTCTTGAAAAAATAGGTCAGAATGAATAGATCCAAGGAGTTCTACTGTCTTACCCTGGGCCGTATAACCGTTTCTTTTTTTGAACCCCTCATTCGGACCGTCCAAGGTTGTGTTTTCATGTTCGTCGCCGAGTCTTTGTAAAAAGACCCGTACCAAATTGGTACTTGAGAGTTTCACTGCTGTAATTTAACAATCCCTCAAAAGGGCCCTATACGGGTAAAGGTTGGAACTCTGGGATATTAGCGATCTCCCAGGGTTACATCCACTTGTGAAATAAAGCGGCTATCGGATAATTAACAAAGGCTACCTTGGCCACGGGGTGGATTAGTTCCGTCGGCATTGACGATTTTGCAGCGGACGTGTAGAAGCGTGTTATTCAGGTCCAAGTAGTCTTCCCCATTCCCGGTAATCAGAAACTCCAGCGGGGCGACTTCAGATAGAGCTGAGAGAGGGGGGACCTCGACATAGATGCTTTTTTCTACACTAGTCTGAGTATAGGGTACCGTAAACAAGTCCAGTTCGGATTTCACACACTCTTGAGACATTCGATGAACGAAAGACATCTTGAGTTAAAAAATGTTTTTCGATTTCTTTTTCTGGGCGCTGGACTTATCCTTGTGGCGGAGAGAAGAAAATGAAGTAAAAGCTGAACGCGCGTCTTTTGATGATCGGGCTGGTCGTGACCGGGAGGCCTCTTACGCTTAGTTTTCCTCATCACCATTAGGCCAGCCCCAGCTTGATTTTCTTCGTTTCCTCGAGTCATCGCTCCTGACACGGCTCCAGCCACCACGCCTTTGACAATATTCTTAGCGGCTGATTTAATGTGTGGCTTGACAATTTCGAATCCTCTTTTCAGGAGAGGCAAAGCTCTTCTAAATAGCCCTCGAAATATCCCTCCGATCCCAGAGCCGTACATCACTGGGGACCCAGAGAACCCGGGGAGTCCGTTACCGGCTTGGGCTTCATAATAATGCACGTAAGGGTTGGGGTCCAGGTAAGATCTCATCTCAGTATTAGTCGTGTATACACCTCTTGGAGGGTCTGAAATGTAACTTGACTAGGACCTTGCCAAACTGAAATGGAACCGCTTTGTTCTGATCCGTCTTTATTTCAATGGTCAAAGTATCAAACTGATTCTTGCTAACCGGAACGTAGTGCGGTTTGTCGTAGGTGATTGTGGTAATCTTATTCATCTCATCCTCAATATGTACGCATCTCAAGAGAGGGACGTAGCTGTCTCCGACTCTTTGGTGAGAAACAATGTCGCTGTAGACGTACAAGGAATAAAACCCCGCTCTGATATCCAGGGGTAAGGAGCTTCATTCACCAGACCAATAGTTTTGTCCGGATGAGCTCCTAGAATCCTACCTAATTGTCCCTTGACATGCAGAGTTTCATCCTTCACAGTGTTTGAGAAATAGAATCCGCTTTAGAGCTATAGCGAATTTCGCAGGGTCTGATGAACGGGACTCCAAGAATTTCGAATCTTTCAACACCACTTCATTCATCTTGTCTGACACTTTCGACACTAGAGTAATAGCCCGATGGAATACTATAAAATTTAGCTATTAGCGGATTCACCAACATAAATTCATTATCCGGTTTGTCTAGGGTATTCCAGGTGTGCGGATACTGAATTTCGGCCAATCCAACTTCCCAGGGGCCCTGTAGTTCGATTGGGGCGGATAATTTGACGGTAAATTCGCGATGGTATTATTAGGGAAAACATCTTGGGAAGAATTGCTGGGTAGTACAACGTAAAAGCTTTTCTCTCCATTGTGATCAGACCGTGAATGAAATACTAATTTTGATTCTCAGTATTTAACGCCTTGCGTAGCTTTCAGGGATCCAACTGTTAAACTTTTCGGCCACCGAACCATTTCACCAAAATATGCTTTTTCTACGGATATTTTTTCGCCAAAATCTTTTCAATCCTAAAGACGTCCGTACCTCGAATCTTTTGTAACTCGGCGTAAAACGAACCTATAATGTCTTCACCGTCATAATCCTTGAGCTTGTAGACGGGCGGATCCCTGGGGACTAGTTCAGAAACGGTAAATACCTCGTCTGAAAAGGTTTGTTCGTAGCCCTTGGTAAAAGGATTCCGGGATTTTGATACTCTGACCGTATCGACTTTGAATTTATATTTTAGATTTCTTTTGGTTTTAGTTAGGCCGTATAAGTTTTTAAAGACTTTCCAAGAATTGGAACTACTCACCTCAGCAGGGGCCATTTTATACCTCGGTGATAGCTGAGATTATAAGATTTCACCAAGTCCTGTAGCCCGGCAGATAGGACCGGTATTCCGGGAGCTGAAATAACGCCACATTTTGGTCTTCAGAGTTCGATTGAACCTCTCCACCACGAAGCCTTTAATTCACTAGCTGTGGTGAAATGTTTTATCCCGTGTTTGTTGATCAGGCTTTGAAATTCCCGATTGAGAAACTCTTTACCGCTATCCGTCTGAAGTTTGACGGGTACTCTACCTTCCTCCAAAATTTCTCGAAAAGCCCTGGTTACTTCTTTACCCGTTTTGTTTTTCAGAACCCTGACCCAAGCGTATTTAGAAAGAATATCTATACAAGTCAGTAGATACTTGTAACCTCTGTTATACTCGGACAGGTTTGTCATATCCGCCAGATCGACCTGCCATTGGCGTCAATATTGGAAACATACACCTTATTCCTTTTAAAATGGATTCTGGCGGTTTATGTATCGTGTAGGTGTATTGCCCAGATAACCAATCTGACACTTCTTGGGACCCAATATGGTGACCCGCTTGAGAGAGCTCTTTTCAAGGAATCCTTACCCCCCAAGGATCCGGGATTCTCAGAGTTATAATATGTTTTTTCCAAGACCTGCTCCATCGCCGGTGATAAAACAGACACTGACACCAGTTAAAAATTAGAAAACCTTTATTTAAGAGTCTGAATTTTTTCAGGCGTTTGTGTTTTCAGGCTCAGAAAGACCCATCAGCTCTATCATATCATCAAGTTCCAGGTCATATTTGGTCCACAGATTCATATGACCCTCATGATTAATATTTCGCTTACAAAACTCATTTGCCACACGGGGTTACACAGTAGGAGTATTCATCCATTTCATAAAATGACTGCATTACAGTATCATGAATAGAGCTGGTACTTTCAAATTCATCTACAGTCTTTTCAACCACTACACATATTTTGGGAATCGGCAGTAGAATATTAAAATACCGAGAACTTTAACAGCTAGTCGTTTCAGCCAATATTTACGGAAAATATTCAGAATCTTCTGAAAGCGACCTTGACGGTAGCCGATTTCAGGTTCAAAGAGGCATGTATGCCTTACCTGGGCAGGGTGATTTATACCACAGCCTTGACATTCTTTTTTCTGGTCGCAGTAGACAATAATGTCCAGCAGAGAAGTCATCAGACCTTTAACAAGCTGCAGGGCCTTTTTCCAGGTTTCTGGCAGTACCCCATCGGGGCAATCCATATTTGTCTCAGAAAGTCCTATCAACATCGGCTCCTGCGGAACTTGTTTGTGCACCCAAGGCTGTCCTGGAGCTAGGTAAGAGGTTTCTGTCTGATCGCCATTAACGGAGACGCCAGTGTCCGGCTGATCACCATTGGCTGTGACGGGTGACGCCTACTAGACCAAGGAAACTGGAATCCGCTGTCTGTCTCAAGGTCTCTTGACCAGAGAGTGTAATCAGGCCGTATAGTAAAATAACGCGGGTCAGATTCTTGGTGGTCCTGAAGGCAATCCATCCGCCAGAGTTATAGAAATGGTAAGATTCAGGTCTTGAAGCTGCAGTCTTTGGAGTCTTAGGCGGAAACCCGAGGCTGTTACGCGGCATCCGTCATTTCAGAGTCCGGAGTTGACTATATGCCGAGAGCTTTTAAAAGCTTCAAAGAATTCTGAAACGGTCTGATCCTTTGTCTGGATCCGTTGACAGCCTGAGTATTTATGGTAAGAGGGATGGGGCGTGGCGTAAATAAAGGGGTTTTACAATCGCGTCGCCGATTCGAACGATGTTTCAACCAGTTAGTCCTTTACCGGCCCGTCGCTTCAGCTTGCAGAATTCAGTCCTTGAATACTACAGGCGGATGACATTTTTCCTTATCGATCGCGCATGATTCTACCATTGTTTCGCACAACTTGACCCGTTCCTCGTCGGTCGCTCCAGCTTGAAGAAACTCAGGAACCAAACATCTTTTAACCTTTTTCAAACGATCCTTAGAATAGAGCCTACGGAACTGATGCTTCACGGGTCGGTCATAGATTCCATTTTTCTTCACAGAGTGTTTAGAACTGAGGAAAATGCACGACTTTTTATACAACAGTTTCAGAAGTGTCCCAGGAAGCGGAGGGGCCAGACATCATGTGCTGCAGTGAGGCTTAGGCAGGCCATTCAGTCTGGGTATGGATAGGAACATGCCTGAACTTGTCCAGGGACCGGCTGCAGCATGCCTGAACCTGTCTTTGGAAGAGGGGTGGGGGGCTGGGAAGTGGTGGGGGTGGTGATGGGTTCAAGGGGGGCCTAGGCAGCCCTTGGGCATGTCTGAACTTGCCCTAGTGAGATGGGGCAATGCAGGTGGCCAAGCAGGGGGGGGTGGTGGGGGTTCAAGGAGGGTGGGGGCATCCATCAAATTGCCCTTGACAGTTTCCTGGGGAAAACAGATGGCTGGGCTAAAGGTCAACAAACAACCGGTGGTTGGGGGTGGGGACTTCCTGTCATTAATCAACAGGGGCCCGGATGAAGGTCATCCAAGGTCAACAAAACAACCGGTGGTGGGGGAGGGGACTTCCTGAAAGGTCATCCAAGGTCAACTAACAACAGATGGTGGGTGGGGGCGGGACTTCCGGTCTTCGATTAAAAGGGGGCGTGGTTTAATCTCATCAATCAAACTCGGATTAAATTTTGACAGAAGCCGCCTGACATTATACTACTCTCAGAGGTTGATACACTTGCTGCTTCGTGAGCAGCTCTTCTTTTCTCCATCCTAGCAGCCCACTTCTTCTCATCTTTCGTCGGCATCTTTTCGCTTTAATACTGATTAAATCAGTGTTTGTGTTGCAATTACTTAGTACATTTTCTTTAATTTTTAAGCTGGCACTTAAGTCTTCAATCTACCTCAAGAATGATTTAAGATATGAAGAGGTAGGGGGAGTGACGGCAAAAGTGGCAGGGATGAGAATGGTACCTGTACACATGTGCCACATAGCTGCCCTGCTGGCCGCTTGCAAGAGTTGACTCTACAATAAAATAAAATAAAAATAAAAATATGGATAGTAGATGTCATGTAACAAATGTGTACCAAATTTCAGGTCAATAGTTCAAAGACAGGTGATTTAAAATCCTGGACAGACAAACGAACAGCCACAGTAGTGTATTATATATAAAGACTGTTTTTACTACCATTGTGTGCTCCCTTTGTTTGAGTAGCTTCCTGTGTTGTTAGGAGCATGTCTTCAGAAGTTGCCACCTTTGGATAATGATGCAACATGTCAGAAGGTCATCCTTAAGAGCACTTTCCTATCTGAGTTTGCAGATTCTAAATCTGGCTTTGGCAAACATCCTTTTTCCAAAAAATATCTTTGCCAAAATACCTTAAGGCTTTTGATTTGTGACTTTATTTTTAAACTCAATTTTTTTCTCTCATTTTAGACCAGTTCATCTCCCAGTTTCAACCTTTTTTTGTTTTTTCTTCCAGCTTCATCTTTCTTGTTAGTTCGCTACCTTGGCAGCATTAGGCAGTCTTTTGTAAATACGTAGTTCCAGTATCTATAATAATAATAATAATAAATTTTATTTATATTGCACTTCATATTTTAGAAATCTCAAAGTGCTACAGAGTAAAAATAAAAAAAATAAAAATAATAAAACAAGAAAATCTATTTATACTTTAACAAAATATCTTTCTAAAAAGATGAGTTTTTAGATTCCGTTTAAAAACATCAGTCGACTGTGGGGTTGTCAGGTAGTCAGGGAGGGCGTTCCACAGTCTCAGCGCCACAGATGAAAAAACCCTATCACCCATACTGCGAAGCTTGGTTCTAGGGACTTGGAGAGTGTTAGTGTGTACAGAGCGGAGAGTGCGTGAGGAGGTATGAGTGGTAAGGAGTTCCTGTAAGTAAAGGGGGACATGTCCATAGATGCACTGATGGGTGAGGAGAACAACCTTGTACTCAATTCTGAGTGGGACAGGGAGCCAGTGAAGGGTTTTCAGGATTGGGGTGATATGGTCATGCTTTCGCACTCTCATCAGGATCCTGGCAGCGCAATTCTGAATATACTGAAGTCTCTGAATACTCTTGCCAGGAATCCCGATGAGAAGCGCATTACAGTAATCCAGCCATGGAGGAGACAAAGGCATGGACGAGCTTCTCTGCATCTTCCAGGGATAGAGTTGGTCGGAGTTTAGCGATATTCTTGAGGTGGTATGGTAGAAAGAAGACTTACAGAGGTGTTTGATTTGGGTGTCAAAGGTGAGTTGAGGGTCCATTTTAACACCCAAATTGGTCACAGAAGTGGAAAGGGGAATGTTTTGGCCAGCAAAAGTGATACTGGTGATGGTAGAAGAGCGGAGATGGTGTGATGTGCCAACTAAGATGGCTTCTGTTTTGGATCTGTTTAGCTGAAGAAAATTGAGCTTCATCCACACCTCTATCTCCTCTAGGCAGGTAGTCAATGTAGATATTGGCAGAGGAGCAGTAGAGGAGGTGGGGGTAGTCCTGAGGTAAAGCTGAGTGTCATCAGCATAGCAATGAAAAGATAAACCATGTCTGCTAATGACATTTCCAAGAGGGAGCTTGTAGATGGTAAAAAGGATGGGGCCTGGCACAGAGCCCTGTGGGATACCACAGGTGATGTTGTGGGTATGAGATTTTGCGCTTCCCAGGGCGACATGCTCAGTTCTGCCGGTCAGGTAAGATGTGAACCAATTGTGAACATTTCCTGAGAGTCCAATGGTGTATTTCAGGCGGTGAAGGAGAATGTTGTGGTCTATTGTGTCAAAACTAGCTATCAGGTCAAGGAGGATGAGTAAAGAAGGGGAACCAGTATCTGCTGTTATCAGAAGATCATTGGTGACCCTGACCAGGGCTGTTTCGGTGATATGGCCAAGGCGGAAACCAGACTGAAACTTTTCAAACAGATTATTCAGTTTGAGGTGATCATGAAGTTGTGTTGCAACTATTTTTTCCATAACTTTAGAGAGAAATGGAAGATTGGAGATGGGCCTATAATTGGAGAGAACTTCAGAATCCAGGGTGAGTTTTTTCAGTAAAGGTCTGATGACAGCAGTTTTTAGTGAAGAAGAAATATGGCCAGCCAAGAGGGACTGGTTTATGATCCTGGTGATAAGTGGAGAGATGGCAGAGACGTTGGCCCTCAGTAAAGCTGAGGGGAAAGGGTCCAGGGAACTGGTAGACAGTTTCATTTTCCTGATGACATCCTCCACCTCTTCCTGTGTGGCAATAGAGAAGGAGCAAAGGGGCTGGACAGTCTCAAACAGTAGGTCGACAGTTGAGGGGGGCAGGATATCCGTGGTGGAGAGGTGTAAGCGGATGTTATCAACTTTTTGTTTGAAGAAATTGATGTGCATATTGCACCTTTCATCAGTAGCCTCAGAGTGGGCAGGTGAAGGAGGTTTGAGAAGTTGATTTATAGTTGAAAAACGTTTTTTGGGGTTCCTGGAGCTGTTGCTGATGATAGTGGAATAGAACCTGGACCATGCAACCTTCAGAGCTTCTGCATACGCCCTCTTGTGTTCCCTGTAAGCCTGTTTGTGGACAGTCAGCCCAGAGGCCTTGAGCTACCACTCAAGGACACGCCCAGCCGTCTTCATTTTTCGCAGTTCGCAGGTGTACCAAGGTGCTGAGCATGAGAATGAGACGGACCTGGATGTTAAGGGGGCGTGGAAGTCCAGGAGACTGCTCAGGGACTGGCTGTAAAAATCCAAAAGGTCGGCAACAGAGAGGGAGCTGATAGGGTCAGAGGAGAGAAGTTTAAGGTCTAGGGCCAAGGCATCCACATTGATGTTCTTCAGATTTCTGAAATGGATCTGTCATTTTAGTTTGGTATGGGGGGAAAGAAAGGGCAGCTCCATTGACACTACTTTATGGTCTGAAATACCAAGATCATATACCTGTAGGTTACTGATTAAGGCAGAATTTGAAATGACCAGGTCAAGTGTGCGACCCCTGGAATGTGTGGGGACATCAACATGTTGTTGTAGATTGAGAGAATCTAGTAGCTCAAGGAAATCAGCAGTGAGATAACCTGTGGGATTGTCAACATGAATATTTATATCTCCTAGAATTATGATGTTGGCAGAGGTAGTACAGAGTGTTGTAAGAAGATCAGTCATTTCCGGGATGAAGGCAGAGTTGGGTTTTGGAGGTCGGTAGATAAGGAGAACAGTCATGGGAAAAGGAGGCTTACATTTAAATGCAAGGCACTCGCAGGAAGATGTTGCAGGTATCAAGATATGGGACAACCCCAAATCCTGACGGTGGATGATAGCTAAGCCACCACCACGCCCAGTGCTGCGAGCTGCCTCCAAGTAACTGTAGCCAGGAGGACAGGCTTAATTTAGGGCAGAGTAGACCTCTGACTGGTGCCATGTTTCTGTCAGACACATGAAGTCAAGTCCTTTCTCCCTGATGTGTTCTTTAATCAATGTGGCTTTATTACAGATGGATTGAGAGTTAAACAGTTCAAATTTGACCAATGACTGTGGGGTAAATCTCTGTACTGGTCGTAAAACATTAAAATCCACTCCATGCAGCTTAGAATTGACTCCACAAAATAAATCCAGCCGGGGATGTGAGAATCTCGCGGTGTTTTTTCTCAATAGCTTGGGTGTTTCCCATGCTGGAGTGCAGAGATCTCATAATACTTTCAGAGTTGATAGTAGTTGGAACGACAGTGCTCTGATGATGCATCAAACGTGCGACAGGTGACCAGAAAGATGGAATATTGGGAGCAGAGCACTTTGGCTGGTTATGGAAGATGAAATTTCGACCGGAGCCTCTATGAGTGTAACGAGGACGGCAAAGGAGTCCAAGTTCTTTAATGATGGGGATGTTAATTTCAGGAGATGTTGCGGGATTAAGTCGGCGGAGTTGTGAGCTGGAATAACTGAATGCCATTCTGACCGAAGAAGAAGGGTGAGATGCTATCCAGACAGCGCCATAAAATCCAAAGCAGACGGTAAAACAGAAAATCCGGGCATCAGGTGAGTAGGCAGTAAAAACTTTATAAAAACTTGATTAAATCCGTAAAATCCACAGCAGACGGTAAAACAGTAAAAAAAAAGTATGAAACTTTCTAACTAAAAACTAAACAAAAAACTAAAAGTAAAATAATAAATTAGTAATATAAGACTCAGAGGGAGAAGCGGTGAACATTCAACGCCAGCGTCCTCTCCACTCGCACTAGATAATTGATTCTTGATCTTCCAACATTTTTCAGTTGCAGGGGATGGATACTCTTAAAAGATGTACACAACAGTACTCCATCTGTTCTCACAAACCTCTACAGGTAGACAATGGAGTCCTTCTTCAATGGCTGCATCACATCCTGGTACTGTTATGTTACAACCAGTATTTGTTCAATGACTTATGTTTAATTTTTCTTTTTTGTGCCTTCTTTGTTTATTTAAAAGTATTGTTTGTAATGTGTCTAATGCAATTATGTATTTTTGTTAACATTATTGTTTGCACGATATTTAGTATCTATTCGTATGTATTGTGCTTCTGTGTTCTCTTAAGTTCCTTCTACAGTATATTGTGGGAGGGAACTCTCCCAAGAGGCATGACCACCCTGATATCCCTGCTGAAAGACCACCCTCATCCTTTATATTCTGAACTTAGGAACAGATCCTTCTGTGGCTGACATTAGAATGTGCTTTTTTCTTTTAAGTACTGATTTTTTTGGCTTTCTCTTGTTTTACGAATGTGGACTTACTCGCCTTGGATCACCTTTTAAGTCAAATTCTTTGGCATTATTTTTCCATTTTTTGTTATTCTTTTGTTTGTGTGAATTCTTCAGACAAAAACAAAGTTTTATTTACGTGTTTTACTTTCTCTTGATAGACATTTTAATATATTTTGGGACATTGAAAGTAATTTGAATTTTAAAGGCTTTTTCCTGATTTTGGGGCCTGGACAGACCTTAAGTATTCCTGTCGAGTTGGGAGGTCAGATTAAGAGGCATTTTGATATATTTTAGGGGGCATTTAGACTAATTTGAATTTTAAAAGCCTTTTCCTGATTTTTGGTGCCTGAATACGCCTTATGCCTTCCTGTGGAGTTGGAAGGTCAGACTGGCTAAGGTAAGGTCTATTCTGGGTTGGCTAAGAAAAGTCCTGGACTAATTTTTTGGGTCTTTTTGAGGCCTCTAGCCAATTTTCTATTTTTGTGCTGCTCGAATACAACAGGTATGGCACTTGTTTGGCTCAAGATTGTTCAGCACTACAAAGGATGGTCAAGGCAGCTCAGAATATTACTGGCACTTTACTTCAGGACATATTGTTGCATTCTGGGTTCTGAGATTAAATAAACCCAAATTAAATAAACAGTTCTTTTTCAATCACAATTATTTTTATAATTGCCTTAACAATTTTAGAGTTTTTCAAGAACAAATGAAAAGTAAAACTCAATAATTCGTTAATCAAAATTTGATGCCTTTTCTGTCTTCTAAGATTTAATAAAATTCAAAGATGCCTTCTATGGAGCTGCTCTCTTCAAGAGGGATGAGGATTCTGTGTTCAAAATGGACCTACACACAAAGCGGCACTAATAAAAATAATTTAGTTCCTATTCCAAATATCAATAACGCATATACTACTCATCTCTGCCCATCCGAAACATTAAATATGGCACTATTAAATGTTAGAGCTTTAACTAACAAAACGTTTTTTATCAACGATCTTATTAGTGATAAAAAAAATAGATTTTATTCCACTAAGTGAAACGTGGCTTAACTCAGACGGCGCGGCTGTTTTAATGGAATCTGTGCCTAGAGGATTACAGTTTTACTTGTGCAGACCGCCAGGGAAAAAGGGGGGAGGGCGGCTTGGCAAACATTTACTCGAGCCGGTTAAAATGTAAAGACGTCAGTTTTGGTAAGTTCAAGTCCTTTGAGTATCTTGCCGTTGTTATCCATGGAGATTCTCACGTTCTAGTATTATCTGTGTATAGACCTCCAAAATTCAACGCGTCTTTTTTTGAGGAATTCTCTGACTTAATGTCAATTTTAATTACGAACTATGACACACTCCTAATAGTTGGCGACTTCAATTTTCATATCGATAATCAGTGTGACCTAAAAGTAAAAGAATTTATGAATCTCCTGGACTCTTCTGATTTGAGACAGCTCGTTAATCACCCTACACATAAAGCAGGTCATATGTTAGACTTAGTGATTACTAAAGGACTTAAAGTTGATATAAAGCAGGTCATTGATATCGGTCAATCAGATAATTTTCTTCTACTTTTTAATATAGACAATGATAAAAAACACCCATGAGAAGCATATTGTTAAAAAACGCTTCTTTGACTCAGCAGCAGCTTTAAAACTTACAAACATTCTAAGCAATCAGTCCGTTTATAGTGCCAACTATAATAGCGAGGATAATGTAAATAGTAAGGAGGAAAGATTTAATACTAAAATGAGAGCTGCTATTGACATAGTTGCACCTGAAAAGACAGTTAAAAAATCTTCTAGCATTATTATACCATGGAAGACCCAAAGAGTGTCTGATTTAAAGAGTACATGCCATAGAGTAAATGGAGGAAGACTAAACTAACTATCCACTATGAAATATTAAAAGTTAAATAACAGAATACAATAACACTGTCCGTCTTGAGAGGCGCTGCTATTTCTCTAAGATTATAAGTAACAATGCTAGTAATCCCAGAGTCTTATTTTCAACAATTGATCGTCTGCTAAACCCAGGTAACTCAAAGGAATGCCTCCTAAGTACTTCCAGTAAAACCTGTGAGGCTATCGCTGTATTTTTCAATCAAAAAATTAATGATATTAGAAATAACATTATCTCCCCAACAATAAGGATCCTCCTAAACCCCAACATTCTGTTATAAACAAATTAAACTCTTTCACTAGGATAGATTTATCTGATTTACAAAAAATAATATCTCAATTAAAACCCTCCACCTGCGTCCTTGACCCGATACCAACAAGGTTTTTCAAAGAAGTATCAGATGTGCTAATTGATAATATTCTGGACATAGTAAATTCGTCATTAGATACGGGGGTCTTCCCAGACTGTCTTAAGACTGCTGTAGTTAAACCCCTACTTAAGAAACATAATCTTGACCCCTTGGCTCTTGAAAATTTTAGACCAATCTCTAACCTGCCTTTCTTAAGTAAAGTTCTGGAGAAGGCAGTCATTATGCAATCAAATGACCACCTAAATAAACATGCTATTCTTGATAAATTTCAGTCGGGTTTTAGAACAAATCACAGCACAGAAACTGCACTCGTTAAAGTAGTAAATGATTTGCGGGTGAATGCAGACAGAGGCTATTTATCTGTTTTCATCCTCTTAGATCTGAGTGCTGCATTTGACACCATTGATCATAATATTCTTAGAAATCGCCTTCATCAATGGGTGGGCCTCTCTGGCAGTGTCTTAAATTGGTTTGAATCCTACCTGACAGGGAGAAAATTCTTTGTTAGTTGTGGTGATTACAACTCGAAGACACATGATATCCGATATGGTGTTGCACAAGGCTCTATCCTGGGTCCGCTGTTATTCTCAATCTACATGCTTCCATTAGGTCAGATTATCTCGGGGCACAACGTGAGCTACCACAGCTATGCTGATGACACACAACTGTACTTATCAATAGCACCTGATGACCCCGATTCTCTTGATTCACTAACACAATGTCTGACTTCTATCTCAGAATGGATGAATAGTAACTTTCTCAAGTTAAATAAAGAGAAAACTGAAATCTTACTGATTGGCAATAATGGATACAATGAGGCTATTAGAAATAAACTGGATACATTAGAATTAAAAGTCAAGACGGAGGTAATAAACTTAGGGGTAATTGTTGACTGCAATCTGAATTTTAAATCGCATATTAATCAGATCACTAGGACAGCATTTTTTCACTTAAGAAACATAGCTAAAGTTAGACCGCTTATTGAAAGATGCTGAGAAATTAGTTCATGTGTTTGTTTTCAGTCAACTAGATTACTATAACGCACTCCTCTCAGGACTACCCAATAAAGACATAAATCGTTTGAAACGAGTGCAGAATGCAGCTGCTAGAATCCTAACTAGGAAAAGAAAATCCGAGCACATTTCTCCAGTTTTGATGTCACTACACTGGTTACCTGTGTCATTCAGGATTGACTTTAAAATTCTGCTTATGGTTTATAAAGCCTTAAATAATGTCGCCCCATCTTATATATCAGAATGTCTGACACCTTATATTCCAAATCGTAACCTTAGATCCTCAAATGAGTATCTCCTTAGAATTCCAAGAGCAAAACTTAAAAGAAGTGGTGAGGCGGCCTTCTGCTGTTATGCACCTAAAATCTGGAATAGCTTGCCAATAGGAATTCGCCAGGCTAATACAGTCGAGCACTTTAAAACACTGCTGAAAACACACTATTTTAACATGGCCTTTTTATAACTTCACTTTAACTTAATCCTGATACTCTGTATGTTCAGTTCATCATAATAACTATTCATGGTGGCTATAAAATTCGTACTGACCCCTACTCTCTCTTCTGTTTCTTTTTCCGGTTTCTCTGTGGTGGTGGCCTATGCCACCACCACCTACTCAAAGCATCATGATGCTACAACAATGATGGATGGATTAAAAGCCAGAAGTCTAAGTGACCATCATCATCAAGTCCGTCTATGAGAACCCTAAATCCAAAGAGGACTGTTTCATTTATGTTAGGTAGAATGCCCAGAAGGGACTGGGCGGTCTCATGGTCTGGAATCCCTATAGATTTTATTTTTTTCTCCAGCCGTCTGGAGTTTTTTTGTTTTTCTGTCCCCCCTGGCCATTGGACCTTACTCTTATTCTATGTTAATTAATGTTGACTTATTTTATTTTCTTACTGTGTCTTTTATTTTTCTATTTTTCCTTATGTAAAGCACTTTGAGCTACTTTTTGTATGAAAATGTGCTATATAAATAAATGTTGTTGTTGTTGTTGTAAAATACAGTTGCACCCCAGTTTTCTAAAAGACTGCCATCAAACTAGCATAATTTCTTTTAATCTTTCAATACTCTGACTGAGGCTGTTTTTAATTTTTGATGCTTTAGATGACTTTTTAATTTCACCCTCCTTGAAATTAGCTATAACAACAACATTTGATTGATTATTCAAATGAATGAGTGTTTGCTGGAATACAGTACCAATTCGGGGGCATATTTATCAATACAAGGCCCTTGAATATTCACCATATTGTTGAATTTTTCAAAAAAATAAAAAAAAAACCTTAAACTTCTTGCAGGAAATAGTTTTATCTGATATTCCCAGATTACAAAATCATATTTATGGTGGATTCTAACTTGTTCTGCCATAAACTACTGCGCCCTGAAACTGAAAATCCTTTCCATGACAGGTAATTGTTTTGTGCAAACTGTTGCGAGGATGAGCTCAAACCTCTTATAAAAGTTTACAAAATAAAACAGGTTTAGAAAACAGATTAATTGAACTAAAACAAAGTACAGTGTGTAGATGGGTGCAAAATTGTCTTAAACACTTAGAACAAAGAGTTTTGGTGAAGTAAACTTTTTCAGAATTAGAAGATGTTAAAATGGGTTTCCCCTCAAAGATCAGTTCTGGAGCCACTGTTTTTAATATATGAAAGAAAAATATAAACACAAGTTGGGTAAGTTTGCAGATTATACCAAACTAGGTGGAATGGCAGATAATATAGAATCTGCTGAATCACTGAAGAGGAATCTGGACAGAAAATAGGCTTGGTTAGATTTATAGCAGATGATGTTTAAAGTAAGCAAATATAATGTCTTATATGGAGGAAGTAAAAATGTTACATTTGAATACACAATGGGAAATTTGAAACATGGTAATACTTTTTTATGAGAGGGATCAAGAAGTTATAGTGTACTTGCCGCTGTCAACATCCAGAAGCCATGAAGATCAAAAGGATATTAGGCCAAATAGCACAATGTGTGGAGTAAAAGTCAAGGGACATTATACTTATCCAACCTAATCCTAGTGAGGCCTCATCTGGAGTTCTGTGTACAGGTTTGTTCATCATATTAACAAACTATCTACTAGCAGCACTACAGAAAGTCCAAAGAAGAGCAACTAAACTGAATCCAGGAAAGTGGGGTTTGAACTATGAAGAAAGGTTGAAGGAGTTGAATTAATACAGTGGTCCCAGTTATTACCTTTAGAGTGGAACCTTGGTTTACGAGCATAATTCGTTCCGGAAACATGCTTGTAATCCAAAGCACTCGTATATCAAAGCGAATTTTCCCATAAGAAATAATGGAAACTCAGATAATTTGTGTCACAACCCACAAATATTTATATAAAAATGATTAATAGAAAGTCTTCACTCTAACTGCTATCTGTTGGCACACTGGAATCTTTTTCTTTTTTTTGCGACTTTTAACAAGGAAACCTATCTAATGACAAGTTGCTTTTGCCTGAAGGGTCACTACACTTGGAAACAACCCCTACCCCCCACCCCCACAATCAATTACCCACAATCCCCATGTGATGCTCGGCGGACAAAGCGTATACGTACTACTTGTATTGTAAGACCTCGCTCGTTTATCAAGTTAAAATTTATAAAAAATTTTAGCTCGTCTTGTAAAACACTCGCAACCAAGTTACTCGCAATCCAAGGTTTTACTTTAATTAAGTTTTTCAACAAGAACACAGGGACACAGATGAAAACTTGTTAAGGGTAGACTTTGTTTTTTTCCACATATAGGAGAAACACAAACACATGGAGTAAATAACCAATCAGCATAGTATAGAGGGACTTTCAAAACTCAACTTGATGTTATTTTGGGAAAACTAGGCAAATTTTATTGGCAAGTTTTGTTGTACTGAATGGCTTGATCCTCATCCTAGTTCTAATGTTTTAATATCAATGTGACTAATTGAACTACATGATATTTACAGCTGAGTTTACAAAGAATACAAGAGTGAAGTCTTGATGCAACCAACAACCGAGAAAAGACGTGTAAAATCAATCTTTTTGACATGCAACAAAACACACTAAACATCTTCTAGTCAGTGGTAATTCAAGTATGTTCAGAGAAACATGGTATATGTCTAAATAAGTTATTGTAATCAAATGCAAATCATCACTTTTCTACATCTTAAACAATGTCATATAACTTCACTCTTTATAGTTTTGTAATGTATAGTGTTGCCTCTGATGTACATCAGTGTTGTACTGTACAATAATAACTGACTTAACAAATTAGATGAATTCAACGACTTTAGCTTGTTTGTCATTACTGGAGGTAGCTATATACAGTAATAGGATGAGTATGGATATACAATACAAAACCAAGTGTGGGGTTAAGGGTTGCTATCAAAACTGCTGCCATTGTCCTATTATTGCACAGCTGATTCTATGCTGCTCGTGAACTCTGATCTGCCTTATCATATTCAGGCCACCAGCTCAGCCTCACACCACTCACTTGGGGCCAAAAGAACATCTACCATACTTTCCCCAAATCCGTGAGCCAATTTATGCCAGGATCCCTAAGGAGACCTGCCAGTGGCCAACAACCCAGGCCAATAGATTTTCGCAGAAGAAAAGCATCTTGTCTTTGTAGGGAAGTGTGGTTTGTAGCTGAGCTGTCTCTTCTGTGCACTGCACTGGCTTCTTTTATGATCAATGATTCTGCTACATACTGTAGTATTTCTTCTGTCCAGCTTCTACCTTTTTGATATTTGAATTTTGCTTACTAAAAATATTGTACTATATTGTTATATACTTGACAATTTTTTTAGCACTATATAAAAACGTGAAGATAACTATAGTACATGTGCAATTCCTGGACACTCATATATAATATCTTCACATCACAGTAAGCATGATTTTAAGGACAGAAAATGACTATTCTCTGTGGGTATATCATGCAATACTTCCTCAGTGGTGTAGCTGACAGGTACTTGAACTTGTGTATGCACCATAGTGCGATTTATGCTAACTTTGTTATTGAGGAAATATGTTCTTAGAGTATTCGTCAATGGAGGTATTTCAGTCGGTAGAATGGCCTAAAACATTTTTTCATCCTTGAATTATTTGTTTATTTGGCTTTATTTTCAGATGGGCAACTATTTTGTACAAGTTTAATATGTATACGTTTATCTTATTGGCTGTGTCAGACTAACTGTGGCGGAATTTGCTGCAAGTTACTACAAACTAATGCTTTGTAAGTTTTATGAAAACCCAAGAAGTGTTTGTTAAGGTCTTTAAGAGCGTCAGGAGTAATTTGTAAAAGACGGGTATCAGCAAGAGTGAAAGGGAGGTCTACAGGACGGTAGTGAAACCAGCTATGTTATATGGGTTAGAGACGGTAGCACTGACCAGAAAGCAGGAGACAGAGTTGGAGGTGGCAGAGTTAAAGATGTTAACATTTGCATTGGGTGTGACGAGGATGGACAGGATTAGAAATGCGTGCATTAGAAGGACAGCTCAAGTTGGACGGCTGGGAGACAAAGTCAGAGAGGCGAGATTGTGTTGGTTTGGACATGTGCAGAGGAGTGATGTTGAGTATATTGGGAGAAGGATATTAAGGATGGAGCTGTCAGGGAAGAGGAAAAGAAGAAGACCTACAAGAAGGTTAATGGATGTGGTTAGAGAGGACTTGCAGGTGATGGGTGTAACAGAACAAGATGCAGAGGACAGAAAGGTATGGAAGATGATCCACTGTGGCAACCCCTAACGGGAGCAACCAAAAGAAGAAGAATTCATTCTTTCTTTTATTTATCTCTTGTAAAGCATGTATAAAAAAACGTGGATGTTGTTGTTAATTTGCAATGTAAATAACTCCAGTAACTATCATTATTTTGACAAAAAAATTCTACTCAAACACCAGTAAAATTAGTATCTTCTCAATTACTCAATATGTGCTTTTCTTTTAAGTGGCAATAAGTCTGGTTTAGTTTTATCCCTTTAGCATTTACAAATCCTTCTGCTTTTATCCTCACGTGTAATCATAAAATATGTGTTGATGTGGTTAAAATGACCTCCTTAAAATTTTAACTTGGCAATGCAGCTGCTGTGCTAATATTTGTAAGAGTAATACTATTTACTTTAGTATGAAATGCTGTCATTTTTCATATCTGGACAAGACACTTTACACAGCCTGCAGCCGAATAATTGAACATGAAAGCAATATTAGAATGTTTTCTATCTAACATCTTATAGCTGGTTGCTTGCTTGACAAACATCATTAAGTCTCACTATTGAAATTTATCTGACTAAAAATTGTCAAACCTTTCCCTTGGGGTAAGTATTTTAATGTTCTCTGGTGACACATAGAAGGCTTTTGTCTTTTTAGGCTGAAAATGTTACTGATAAAAAAATGAAATGATTTCTCTGGTTTCTAACAGTCTTGCAGAGCATTTTAGAATTGTTCTTAAGGAACAAGGATTATATTTAATTAGTAGAGTCACCCAAACATATATTTTATGAGCTTGTATGCACGGTAAGGTTATTGCATTCTGGTACCAAAAAAAATAAGCTAGGATAGACACTAGCTTTCTGTAGCCATCAGCTACACTAAGCAGATTCATGAAGTGGATGAATGAACATGGTTTAGCTACTACTAGCCATTAGTGCAATAAACAAAGAAGAAATTATGATACCATTAGATGCTGTAAAAAGTAAAGGTACATAAAGAGTGCTCAGGGAGCCACTCAGGGAGAGCAGTGAGATGGCAACAGGTTTTCCCCTTTTAATTAGTGAGATGCTGATTTATTGTTTATTTGATTAGTTCACTCTCCCTCAGTGTTTAAACTTTCTTACTTCATTTAGCAATTTTGGAATTCTGAATTAAGTAGACCTGTCCAAAATTAAATATATCTTAATATTATATTCCTAAATTAACATAATGAAAATGGTTATTCTTATTAAAAAACAATCCTAGCCTCAACTGCCAGACTTTTATATATATTTTAGAAATAAAGAAAAATATATGTTGCTGTATACCACATAACAGGCTGTATGTGACTAAAACTATGATTCTGAAAGAAGATTACTTAAAAGAATCCTTAGCCTTAGTTAGTAAAAATGATTATAGTTAGTATTACATTTGCTTGATTATTGCCTAATGCTTATGTTTCTGACTTTCATTTGTGATTTGCTCCTTTAACAAAACAAATAAATCATTTTTGATAAACCGTTTTATTGCTATCTTAGTTTTGGCCTGTGCCTGTCCTAATTAAGCATTGTTTGTCTGAGCCCCCAGGTCTATCTTGGTATCTTCTCTTCCTCTCACTAGGCAAACCCTTACAGTGATCCAGTTCCAGCTTTCCATCTCAATGAGTGTATGGAATTAAAACTGCTTTAAACCCCATCCCAATGGCGCTAGCAAAGCCTTGGAATTGCTTCCAGAGTTGGGAACAACACTCCCTTTGCAGCAGGGACACCAGGCTAGAACTCTTTTTCGCAACTTCAAGCCATCAATTACCTGTCTCTAGAACATCCATCTCACTAATTAAAAGAGGAAAACCTTTTGCCTGACTCCATCTCACTGCTCTCCCTGAGTGGCTCTCTGAGCGCCCTTGATGTACCCTTACTTTTTGCAAAGCCCTGAAGACATGCTTTGGCCTAGTCAGTAGATCCAACAGCTAACTTTTAAAGGCTTTGCTGGTGAGCTTTCTTAGCTTTCTCTGTTGTTATGTTGTTGTTGTAGTGACAATGTGGATGTGTACTAGTGGCTCTTGGGGTGGACTGGTATACTGTCTAGATCTGGCTACTTCCTTGTGCTCAATAATGCCAGTATAAAGTTAGATTAAACAGCTATAATATTGAAAGTATTCTGGCCAGATGCATCGTGGTGTGTGTGGTTTGGTAACCTGACTTGCCATAATTCCAAACTCCTCCAAATGACTGTCTGTACAGCTTCTAATATCACTGGGGATAACCTTTGACTGCTTCGTACCATATTCTCAACCAGATGTCTATGGAGAGCTGAATCCATCATTTCTGATGACAGTCATCCAGCTCATCCTCTGTTTTGACTTCTGTCTTCTGGGAAGCGCTACTGGAGCCTCACCACTCACTTAACATGCTTCAGGAACAGTTTCATCCCCTGGCCATAAGGTCACTGAACTCCCAATAACCTGATCTTACCTGCCTTGCACTGTGTACTGTAACCACCTGCTGGTTTATGTGTAATTGTACTTTACATTATTTATTTATTTTTAGATCTTATCTTATTTACTGTATTTATTTTTCTACGTTGCTTATTGATTCGTTTACCTTCTGGTACTGCTACTTGCATTTTTTTACACATAACCACAACTGTAGCTCAAGAATTTCACTATGCTCTTGCAGTGTATGTGACAATAAAGATCCCTAATCTAATCTAATTCGAGAATGTTTTATTTTGTTACCAGAATGTTAGGAATTAAACCTTTAAACATTTATCTTAATTTGTCTAAATAAATTTAAACTAGACAGAATGAGAGAGAAATAGAAATAGATGGCTATAGGTGGGAATAAAAGAAGCAATATGGAGTAGTTCTATTTGTTATTTTAGAAACCTTGAAGTGCCTTCAGGTCCAGGAGCAGCCTGATTTTAAGCAGTACATATGCCTGAATAAAGTACATGTATCACCTGAATAGGGACAGGATTCTTTTGGGCATTTTCTTATTTTCTTCAGTTTTTCCAAGAAAGCTAATTTTGTGTAAAAGTCTATCAAGATAAATTCTACATATAATGTAGGTCACCAGAGGCCCTGTGTTGAACAAGCTTAACCCACAGAAAGTTAATTTTACATGGCAGAGTCTCTTATCCTTTTTGAATTTACACTTTGTATATGAACCTGATTTTAAAAAAGTAAAATCTAATCACATAGAAGAAATCTAGACTCCAAGAAGATGCAGATAGCCCCTGGTTACTAGAGCTGTAATTAAGTAGTGTTAACCATTGAGCCCTCAAAACACATCACAGAAAAGCAGACAAAATTTAGTAGACTGAATTAAATGAAAAGTGTTACAGGCTTACATTCTATGAAATGTATTAAAGCATTATTTGATAGTGAGTAGTACATTAATGGTTATGGATTGTCATGTCCTGTTTTTTTTTTTGTTGGAAAAGGACAGTGTAGTGGATTTGAGAATTTCCACAGCATAAAATTGGGTACCATACTATATAAAATTTTAACTGATTCATTATCACTGCTCTTGGTTCTCAAAGATATTTTGATTTGCCCTTTGTCGTTCTGTTCAAATGGCTTTCTTTTAAATGAAGGCTTCTGGGCTTTTTGAGATTTTCCTATGATACCTCAAGAAAAGAAAAACATGCAAGTTTTAACATAATACAGCTTGGCTATTGTGTTCATGGCCAGGAGGTACGTAGAACTGTGTAGCTTCAAATCACTCTTACAGTAAGCTGGGCAAGATGAAGCAGACTCCAGAGTTAATCTGTAGAAAGTATAAGTTTCTTTTCACAAAATTCACACATTTGACAAGGGCTTAAAAGATACAGATTCTTGGTTATAAAGATCCTACAAAACTCTCCCACCTGTACTCCACAAGCCATGAACGGAAACAATCAAATTACCTTTATTGGATATGTTATCTTTATATAGTGAAACACCACCATGAGGTGCTTCTGAAGTTCTAGGATCTCAAACAAATGCCTACATTTTCTATTTTTTTTTACAGTACACATTTCAGTTAACTACAAACACATTCAAAAGGTGAAATTCCTATGTCTTTATTTTCATGATTGCTTCTACAAATTCTATGATAGGAACGATAGCTAACAAGTTAAACTGGAAGTCATCAATAATATTTCTGAATTCTTGATTCACCCTTTCCATTATCACATTTTCCTCTGAACATTAGATTTTGTTTAATTTACAACAAAAGCTCTTCCAGAAATAGGAAATAAACTGTGGACTACAATTAGACACTATTAATTTCACAAAGCTATGCAATCAGAATATTTCTATTATCAATATATTAGCCAATTCTTGAGCAAAGAGTAGTTTCTTTAATGGTACAAAATGTTCTTTCAAAAATCCATCAACAATAATTTATTCTTAAAAATATGTCTTTGATAGACACCAAAACAAAATATCCCTAGGACATCCTATAAATGTTTTGGAAAACATGATCCTAAATGGCTTGACTACATATATTCTTAGAGCACACATTTCCATTCATCATTACTTCATAAATCTAATGTTTAAATATTGTAGAATAATATATTTAGTTTAAGAGAAATTAGATCATGGTAATTAATAAATATTGTAAACATTGATTTATTAAGTTCTCTATAGTCAAGACAGGCAGATTGTGCTATCCATTTTCTCTACAAAACAAAACATTGCCCCTACAGGGCTGTTTGTTGGGTGAATAAATCTGCTGTCCTTAAAACATTTCTCTATTGCGTTCTTGTCTGATTCTGGTAAAGCATATAATCTTATTTTTTGGCAAATAGGTCCTGGGTAAAATTTTGCTTGCACTATCATAGTGACAGTGAAGGAGCAACTCTAATAATTTCTGCTTGCTAACAAAATCAATAATGAAGTCTGAATACACTTTAGGTATAGTGCTAACTGAACAGCAGATTAAACTGGGAATTATTTTTTAATTTTGAAGATACAGCTAAAGAAATGCTTCCTTTCCCAGAAATCAAATTCATTTGATTCCTAAATTGTTTTTCAGGTTACTTTAGAATATCAAGGGAAACACAGAACCAATTTTGTACATTCTCAATTATTTAGCAAAAATCGAATTATTTTCAGATTGGCCAGACCAGTAAAATTTCCAGAGGTGTGGTTAAAATAGGAACTCTACTGAGAATTTTAATTTTTATTTTGTGTTTTGCAGGGTAAAAAAGCAAATTATAGGAGCTATCAAAGAAGAACTAATAAAGTTTTCAGCAGAACTAGAATCTACTAAAGTTTTATTGTGTATCCTATTTTTGATAAATACTGAAAGGGTAAAGGAACTGTGACTCTGGAAGTGAAAATAACAACTCACCCTAAGAACCCAATCATACAGTGAGATTATCAGCTTCTTTAGAGCTCTGAACATTAAGTTTCTAAAATCCTAAAGTCCTTTGAGGGTAAACCACAACTATCTCTTGATGGATTGATGACAGATTTGTCCAGTTTCATGGCCTTTTCCAAATCTTAATCTTAATGCAGGGTTTAGAATATGGACAATTTTCTTTTTCCATTCAGAGGTTCTTGTATTTTAAATATTGCAATTTACACATGGTCATTCCAGCCTACATCCACTAGAAAAGATATATATATATATATATATATATATATATATATATATATATATATATATATATATATATATATGGGGTGCCAAACAGAATACTTGAATATATAAAGTCATTTCCGAATATATAAAGTCAAAACTTGATTATATAAAGTCAGCATCGGAATATATAAAGTCAGCACTGGAATATATAAAGTCAAAACTTGAATATATAAAGTCATCGTTGGAATATATAAAGTCAAAACTAGAATATATAAAGTCAGCGTCGGCGTTTTGACTTTATATATTCCAGCGCTGACTTTATATATTCAAGTTTTGACTTTATATATTCCAGCTCTGACTTTATATATTCAAGTTTTGACTTTATATATTCAGAAACAAGTTTGACTTTATACATACCGATGCTGACTTTATATATTCAAGTTTTGACTTTATATATTCGGAAATGACTTTATATATTTAAGTTTTGACTTTATATATTCTGACGCCTACTTTATATATTCAGAAAATTAATGTATTTGCCTGTTTGGCACCCCGTAATATATCATAGGTGCCATGAAGGAAGGACAGGTGTCCTGGCCGGGATAAAGGAGGCATTCTTGCCCAGCCAGGAAGCCATAATGGAGCAATTAATTCCCCAGTTAAACAGATGGCAGTGTTCCTGAAGGCTGAACACGATTAAGAAACCCACAGGGTGGCATGGGAGTTGGAGTCCAGAATCAAATCCCTGTCGGGGTCTTTGGATACCACCAGAGGATACTGCTGGGGGAAGATTGCCCTGGTTTCTGCACAACCTAGAAGTGCTCTGGACAACCTGAGCATAACACCAGAAACAATTTTGAGGATGGATTTAAAGAAGAACCCGCCACCTTACTTAATTCAGTAAGAGTCAGGAGGCAGCAGGCAACTTTCTTGAAGGAAGAAAAGGAGGGATGAAAATGACATTTGTTTTCGGCTATTGATCTTTTGGCTGGTGATTACTGGAACATGTTGACAAATAAATATTCTTTATTCGATCCCGGAATTGTGTTGGGTTACAATGTATTCATAATTTGACCTAATTTAGATTTTTTTTTCCTTTGATGTTATTACTTTTCTACCAGTATTATTAAACTCCCTAAGAAACTTTCTAGACTCAATCCCAACCTGACATAATCGTTTTTAAACTATGTCATGCATAGGCTACTGCTACTTGTATAGCATCATTAAAGAATGTTCTGGCTAATTCTGCAGGGTCTGCCTGAGAAGCAATTTTTGATCCACATCTTCATCTTCAGGTTAATGTACTTTGCTAACTCAATGGAAAGACTATTATAAATAAATACAGAAAATTCCTAGAGAAAACTAATTATAAATATCTTTCGAACTAATACAGTCTTTTGGCTGATTTTTTTATTTTTTTTTTTGCTTTTTCATTAAAACAATTGACTCTAATGATTTCTTTTGGTAAAAACCTCTTTGGATTGTGACTAAAGTCAATCTATGCCAATTAATAAAATCAATATCTAAACCTATTTAAAGGATGTTTATGTAATGATCAGTTATCTCATGACAAGCACGGAGCTTTTGAAGTACAACGCGTCTGTACACCAGAACAATTTGATCTTATAAAAATCCCTGTGTACAAACAAAATTAATATATTTTTTTCACTCTTGTTTATTTAAATAGTATAAGTAGATAGACTTTTGTACACAAGTTTAATTATTATGTTTGAGTGCACCAGTTTTTTCCTGGCACACTTTTGGCCGGTGTACATACAGTGCATGCACATGGCTATGTCTTTTCCAGGTAAGCAACATAAAATAGATTCCCCAAAATAAAAAACAATTCTGGTAAGACAATCTGAGTACAACAGGTATGTACAGCAACAATATGTAATCATTTTCATAATCATGAAAGTTTTTTTTGGATCAAAAGTACCTACCGGGTGATAATTTTAGTACACTTCATTTTCCTTTAACTTTTTTAATGAAAATAGAATATAAAGTGCATATAAAGGAGGATGTACTTCAGGAAATTTTGTGTTGGATTCACAATGTCAGAATATGCACCAGAAATATTACACATGTAATAATGTAAAATAAATGTCAGAAATTTGTGCTTAAAAAAGTTTAAAAAGTATATAAAACCAAGTTGTAAAATTTAAACAATGCTTTAGATATCAATTAAACATTATTTCACACAGTTCATTTTATAGAGTAGATGGCAGCCCCCCTGGGTTGCAGTGGTGCCTTGGACTCCTTCAGGGCTTCATGGGAGTTGAAGTTTGGTGCAGCCCTGTTGGGAACTGTGGGTGCCGCCAAGGGGCGCTACAACTGCTGTTGAGCCCTGAAGAGCAGGTCTTCCACCACCGGGTGCCTTATATAAGGGGTCAGCAGACATCACTCAGGGAGCCAGTGTTGGAAGGAGGACGATGAAGCTTGCTAAGGAGAAATGGAGGAGAAAGAGAGAAAGAAGGACTGAGAGGTAAAGAAAGAGAGTGAGAGACAAGGAAAGAAGAAAAGGGGAAAAGAAAGTGTGTGTGTTTGTGCTGTTGGGGTCACTGAACTGTAAATAAATCATGTGTGCTTTTTATACGTATGCCTCCAGCGTCTGTTTTGGGTTAGTGTGGTCTATCGGCCACAATACTTTGAGTCTTTTTCGAAATATTTTGATCACAACTCCAGCAATGATCACTTCTTTTGTATACAATGAAACTTAATCTGCAGTATCTCATGAACAAGTCGTGTCAGTTTTCTGTGCAGTTATTGGTAATGTATTATTTGATTAGCAAATGTAATAGTAATTATTTAAACTGCTGCAGCAATATATATAGAATAAAGAGCTACAGAATGAGGTAATTAAGTCAAAAAAATTTTTTCTCCCATCTATTTTACCAAAAGAAACCTTAAAACTTGTATTTCTCTATTTTTGACACTGAACATTAAGCAGAAATGTATATCACATCAGTGACATCAGCAAAAGGGCTCCTTAGAATGGTCAACCAAACTTATCCTTAGGATTTTAGCTATAAGACTGTAACAACATTTGCTGTGGTCATCAGGCGTTCTTGAACTATGTGTTCCCAAGCATATTCTGATATGCACAGCAAACTGTAATTAAGTGATCTAACACACCAGAGATTTGTAAGCATGCTCATATTTTTCATTTGAAAGTTTTATCCAAAGGAAATGTTATTAGCATTATTATATTTTTTTCCATTTCATATTTGTTAGGGTGCTACCATGTGTTAGCTTTGTAACTCAAGGGTTGCTGGGGTATCCTCCCAGACTATGTCATCAGCACAGCAATATAAACAGCTTTCTTTCAGGTTATTCCAGTGTCCAGCTTTGTGGATAACTAAATGCATTACAATTACCATATTTTTTTTTTTTAGGGTATTTGGTTTTTGACAGAGATGTAGTGTCTTCCACTGTTTTTGACACTACTTGTTGCAACCCTGTTGTTTTGACTATATTCACTTCCTGCTCCCTTTTTTCTTTTCAGTCTGCTTACAAATACTTACCTATAACATTCCATCCATCCATTTTTTAACCTGTTTGAAATGTGGTGAAAAATGGAAGTACCTTCAAAAAACGTTCAAAAAACTCCCACACAGGGATAGGATTAACAAACAGGTGAAGCTAAGTTTTGGGAGCTGAAAAGCTAATTCCTAGAACTATAAGGCAGCATTGTTCATCACCATGCTGCCAGGCTTCTCTAGTGCTTTTATTCAATTTTATTTAATTGTTGTTAATCATAAAAATAATTACAATAAAGATAATTAAACACATTAAGCATATGATCTGAGAAAGAGTAAAAGACCCATAATCAATGGCACTCTCTGTCAAAAAACTTTGGGGCTTTAACCCTTTAGATTCAGCCTATTTATTTTGGAACCACCGATGGGACCAAACAATAAGTACACTTTTCAAAAAACTGCAAAAATCATTAATTTCTTTATTATTACTATAATTAAAGCATAACTCAATGCCACAGTGCAATGTTTTTCTCTTTTCCCTCAAAGATGGCTGAATTGCTCTATCACAGCAACACCTGCCGCCAATGCCTCCACCACCTTGTATCCTGATTCAATTTCACAAAGAGACTATCATCTACTAAATGAGAGGCGTGTTTCAACTTTTAACTGACACCTTATTCCATTCTCTATGGTTTCCACTCTCTATTTTTAACAATTTTTCTTTGTAAAGATGTTTTTGAATCTTGAAACTCTTGGTTTCAAGAGTTATAATCTGGATAAACACTATAATTTCTTTACCAACAATATATATTCTGATAGTGTAAGATCTGCCCTTTAAAATATGTAGGCTTTGGGATTAGATATTTACTATATACTATGGATACTTATTTGAAAACAGTAAAAGTGGAGAAAAACAATCCAGGTTTGTGTACTGCTTTAAAACATTCAAACTAGAAATATTGCTTATATATATATATGTCATAACAATAGTCTTCTTGGTGTTCCTGACACACTTACTGACACATTTAAAGTATCTTTAACCCTATTCCAACACCAAATGAAAATAAGAATAATGGTGCAGAATGTTTAAGAATAAAGTGCATTATTTTTCTGCAACATTTGTGTACAACACAACTAACTCTCCAGGTGTAAATAATCTAAAAGAGAAATGTCTGACCTTTATTTTGAGGAGCAGAGCATGAATATTGAGTGAAGGATGATGAAGTTATAGCCAGTTAAATCAAAGTAGCAGAAAACAGATAAAAATTAGACTGAGCTTTAAAGGGTTAAACACACTATTTAGGAACTGCTTAGTTAAAAAATATTTCATTTCACCTTTTACCATAATAGAATAGAGTAGAGATGTCACTTGAGCCAACATGGCACAAAACTTTCACAGAGCACTTGTACACCACTTGGTAGAAGCCCAACAGTTTACTAAATAATACCGTATATGTAATTCAATTTCCTTGTATACCATGAGTTCTAATGAATGTTACAGCTAGTTATGTTGCTGTCTTGAATTTATCGATATATATTTTTAAATAAGTTTTCCATGTGATTGTCTCTTATATCATGCTGCTTTGCTGAAAGTTATGTTCAATAATAAAATGGCTGACCTTCCATTCTGACCTTTTGTGTAATAATTTAATGACCTTCATTGATTTCAGCAGTTTAGTTTATTCATCTTTCTAAATTCATTTGTAAAAGAGATTTAAGAGTGTAAGTAAAAATTGCAAAGCCAAGAATGAGTTGGTTTTTTTAATTGTTTTAAGTATAACAGGTTCATGGACAATTAATAAATCCAGTCGATGATTGTAATGACAGTAATGTGAGGCTTAAAATAATTACAGTCTGTTCTCTTTTTTCATTCCCTCGACAAAATGCAGATATGTCCTTTTTTTTTGTGCTTCATGCCAAAAATCTGTTCACTGTTTTAGCCACTGTGCCGGAATAATATTATAAAACAAACAAAAAACTCAGAGCTTTTGTCTAAGCATATGGTGAATTATAAATCCACTTAACACTGTTTGGAAGGGCATGCCAGTTCAATTCATGATGCCATTAGTCTGTAATTAATGGGAGTGGATGAGAGGGAATTGGTCCAGCCTATCCCTACTCATTTCCATGTACTATAAGTGGATTACTAGAAATTCACACAAGAAGCAACAGTAAAAAATATAAATGTATTTTTTAACATTCTTGGCAAAGAAACTGTTGGCACACTTTAATTTTGAAATATTGCATTTCATTGTGGCACATTAACTCTTCTCAGAAATGTCATGCTGCAAAGTAATACAGTATATGTTAAACTAGCAAAATACCCGCGCTTCGCAGAGGAGAAGTAGTGTGTTAAAGAAGTTATGAAAAAGAAAAGGAAACATTTTAAAAATAACGTAACATGATTGTTAATGTAATTGTTTTGTCACTGTTATGAGTGTTGCTGTCATATATATATATATAGACACACACACATAAACATATATACATATACATATAAACATATTACTACTACTACTACATTTTATTTATACAAGGCGCATTTCAAAGAACTCAAGGACACTGAACAATAGAGAAATAAATAAATAAATAAAAAACACAATTATAAACAACTTAAAACATCAGAAAATCTAAAAATTAAAACCAAACAAAACCACTATAATCAGGAGGAAGAAGAATAAGCCATTTTAAACAAATGTGTTTTAAGTTTACATTTGAAAGATGAATATGATTTGATATTTCGGAGATCCGCAGGTAATGAGTTCCAGTGCTTGGGAACAGAACGGCTGAAAGCTCTGCTCCCCATGGTGGTTAGACGGGCGGGAGGAACGGTCAGATGGGTGGAGGAAGAGGATCTAAGGTTACGGGAGGGAATGGCAACATGTAGAAGGTCAGACAGATATGGAGGTGCAAGGTTATGGATGGCCTTAAAAGTTAGTAGCAGAATCTTAAAATCAATACGAAACTTGATCGGGAGCCAATGAAGCTGCTGCAAGACCGGAGTAATATGGTGAAAAGATGGGATTCCAGTGATGATACGTGCTGCAGAATTCTGGACTAACTGAAGCTTATGAAGAGATTTATTAGGGAAACCAAAGAGGAGTGAATTGCAGTAGTCCAGCCGAAAAGTGACAAGACTATGAACAAGAATGGCAGTGGTATGAGGAGTGAGGGAGGGGCGAATGCGATTAATATTATGTAAGTGGAAGTAAGCAGACCGGGTGATGTTATTAATGTGACATTGGAAAGATAAGAGTACTGTTGAGGATGACACCCAGACTCTTGACCTGAGATGATGGGGAAACAACAGAGTTATCAATAATAAAAGAAAGATTATTGGTTTTGGATAATGATGATTTTGAACCAATGAGGAGAACCTCAGTTTTATCACTGTTTAATTTAAGAAAATTTGAAGAGAACCAAGATTTAATTTCAGAAATGCAGTCAATAAGCGAGGGTGGTGGAAAAGAGGAGGTGGGTTTACCAGCAAGGTAGAGCTGGGTGTCATCAGCATAACAGTGAAAGTTAATGTTATATTTGCGAAAAATATTGCCATGGGGAAGAAGGTAAATAATAAAAAGAAAAGGCCCCAGGACAGAGCCTTGGGGCACACCAGAAGTAACAGCGGTGGGTTGGGATGTGAAGGTTTTAAGCTGTATGAACTGATTGCGGCCTGAGAGGTAAGATCTAAACCAATCAAGTGGAGTGTGAGTAATGCCAATCAAAGATAATCTATTAAGGAGAATGGTATGACAAACAGTATCAAAAGCCACACTCAGATCAAGAAGGATGAAAATAGTGATTAGACCAGAATCAGCAGCCATAAGGAGGTCATTGGTAATTTTAACAAGTGCCGTTTCTGTACTATGAAGGGGGCGAAAACCAGACTGGAACTTCTCATATAGATTATTGTGGGACAAGTGGTTGTGAAGTTGGATAGCTACTATTTTTTCAAGAATTTTGGAGATAAAGGGCAAGTTAGAAATGGGGCGAAAATTATTGAAATTAGTAGGATCACAACCAGGTTTTTTTAGTATTGGGATTATAGCAGCAGTTTTATAAGATAAGGGAATAATACCAGCAGTAAGAGAAGAGTGAATGATGGCAGAAATAAGAGGGACTAGAGAGGGGAGGCCGACTTTAACCAAAACTGTAGGCAGTGGGTCCAGCTGACAAGTTGATGACTTGGATTTGCAGATGAGATCTGAGATTTCAGAGGAAGTGGGAAGCTGGAAAGAAGAGAAAGAGTGAATAGGTGAGTGTAGTTCAGAAGAAATACAGAAAGGATCTGGACCAAGGTGCTGATGTATGTTTTGGATTTTCTCAATGAAAAAAGACATAAAGAGAATTACAGAAGGCAGTTGAGTAAAGGTGAGATGGTAAAGAGTCTGGAGGTTGTGTAACATTATTAAGTAAAGAAAACAAAGACTCGGTGTTACCTGTATTACAAGTAATTAACTGAGTGTAATAATTAGATTTGGTTTGAGCTATACAATCTTTGCAATAAAGTAGATGATTTTTATACATCTCTTTGTGGACAAAGAGTCTGGTTTTTTTAAACAACCCTTCAAGTTGCCTGCCTTTAGCTTTCAGAAGCCGAAGTTCAGGCATAAACCAGGGGGCAGAAAAGGAAAAAGAAACAGATGTGGTTTTTAGCGGAGCCAGAGAATTAAGAATACCATTAAGACAAGTGTCATAATATGAGACCAGTTCTATGGGAGTGGATAAATTATAAAAGTCCATTTGCGAATCAATTCTAGAAGACAGCAAATTCAAGTTAATATTCTTAATGTTACGAAAGGCTATGAGACGTGGAAGCTTAGGAACAGAAAAGGTAAGTTTAGCATTGAATGAGAGGAGAAAGTGGTCGGTGATAGTGAGTTCATCTGCTGTAAGATCAAAAGGAACAACACCAGAGCAGCAAATCAGGTCCAAGATATGTCCTTTACAATGGGTAGGAACATCAGTGTGCTGCTGGTATCCAAAACTCTCCAGGCAAGATAAAAAGTCTCTAGTGAGAGGGATATTGATATTGTCCAGGTGTATATTAAAATCCCCCAGCAGAATTATATTTGGAGTAATTACAGATAGATTGGTAAGGAAGGTAGCAAGATCGTTCAAAAAATTGTTGTTAGACTTAGGAGGACGGTAGACAGTTGCAATAATGGTTGGAACTGGCCCAGACAGTTGACACACAGTCGATTCAAAAGAGCTAACAGCAGGAGCAGGCAACGGCAGGACTTTCCACTTCTCGCGATAAATTATCGCGACACCTCCTCCATGGCCAGATGTACAGGGTTGACAAGTGTAAACAAACCCCAGGGGGGTGCATTCATTAAGTTGTGAAAAGTCTTGAGGTTGCTGCCAAGTCTCAGTTAAACAGAGAAAGTCAAACTTACGGTCAATGAGGAGATCCTGAATGAGATCCCTTGCTTGTAAGTGAGCGGATGTTCAATAGACCAAAGCTGACAATGTTGCTGTCACATTTGACAGTGGTGTTAGTCGACCGAGCTAAGCTGGCCAACACGCTATGGTCAGCGTTCCTATCTGTGTTATGTGGAGGGTGCCGAAAATCAGACCAAAAGCAGTTAATTCCTTTCGAGGCGTCCGTTCAGAATCTCCGGCGGGACCCACGATGAATGTATCTCCGACGAGGGAGAAGTATGACGTCCGGGTCGAAATATAGCACCGACAGCAGAGGCACAGATTGGAGAAGACGCAGTCGAAGCAGCTCAGCAGCTGGGTACTGGAGGAGGCCAGTCGCAGGTTGAATAACGAGCGACAGAAGACTCCAAACAAACATTAACCAAACAAAAATCCTACCAGTCCACATTATAGGCGAGGAGGCCGCAGGCAGCTCAGACGTCCAGAGAATAAATCAGTAAGTTTCAAACGAAACGGAGGTTAGGCTGAAGCATCAAAATCACTAGTCTAGCAAAATTAATTTTCTAGTTACCGGCGAGCAGCGGCGACCAGTCCCGCCAGCGTTCACTCAAACCGGAAGTCAAATGGAGTAATCTGACCACGTGAAAGCCAAAAAAAAGAAAAATCTACATATATACATATCTACACATACACATATCTATATATATATACATATACACATCTAAATATATGCACATATATACACACATACATATACATACATACATACACACACACACACATATACATATATACATATAAATATACATATATAAACACACATACATATATCTATACTAATAAAAGGCAAAGCCCTCACTCACTCACTCACTCACTCATTCACTCACTAACTCACTGACTCACTCACTGACTCATCACTAATTCTCCAACTTCCCGTGTGGGTGGAAGGCTGAAATTTGGCAGGTTCATTCCTTACAGCTTCCTTACAAAAGTTGGGCAGGTTTTATATCGAAATTCTACGCGTAATGGTCATAACTGGAAGCAGTTTTTCTCCATTTATTGTAATGGAGATGAGCTTCAACGCCGTGGGGGCGGAGTTTCGTGTGACATCATCACGCCTCCCACGTAATCACGCAGCACATAGAAAATCAGGAAGACCTCAAAAAGCGCTGAAGAAAACATATAATTGAGAAGGCAGCGAAACAATAAGAAGCGAGCGAGTGACATATACAACCATATTGATGAGTTCTGCTACTTCGGAAACAAAGCACGATGTAAACCTACACTTTAAATTAAGTTCATAGACAGGCTGCGCTGGCGTTTGTAATTTAGTGCCTGCCCATATAAGGCCGTCCGTCAGCGGCAATCCAATAGCAAACTCCCACTAAATATTCACGGGTTAAGGACTGTGCTTATGCAGAGGAAGATGAGATGGTCAGCGTGGTGTTTGGCACAAACTCAGCGAAACTGCGAGAGAAAGTTTTAAGTGCCAGGACTAAGGTAACATTAAATAAAGCTATGGACATAGCACGAGATGGCACCAGCACAGCTGGGAACCTTCGATGCAAGTACACCGAGTGGCTCACGTGAACTGGCGCAGTGCACAGATAAAAGCAACAGTTCCAAAGAGCTGAACAAAACCGAATTACACAATTGAAAAGGCAGCAAAAATATGAAGCGTCTGATAAGCATATTCATAAATGCAGCTACTGTGGAAACAAAGCACACGGTGGAAAAAGTCAATGTCCCGCTAAAGGAAGACAGTGTAAAAAAAACCCGTGCATGCAGTGTGTCAGGTCTCAGATAAAGAAGAAGACAAGCTGTTTATTGATGCAGTAAGAAGCGAATCGATGAATGAAACCTGTCATCTTTACAGCGATTGACAAACACGGAATGTAACTTGAACACAACACATCCTACAAATACGAACCTGATTGAAAGAAATAATGATAATCAAATCCTTGATGACAGCAACACTCAGTAACACTCACAAAACAAATACTGTATATTGAAAGTCATGTTACGTTATTTTTAAAATGTTCCCTTTTCTTTTTCTACCTTTTTTAACACACTACTTCTCCGCTGCAAAGCGCGGGTATATATATATGTATATATATATATCCCGCTCTACATACTCGAATAATGGATACTTTATTCGCCATCAATGATTGTTTTGGTAAAGCCATACTCAGTGTATTCATTAGATG